>NC_137156.1:96252175-96852175 GCF_951394435.1 Stenella coeruleoalba | reverse complement strand
CAGTGAATCCTCGAAGGGCCCCCGGCTGTTTATTCTTTGATTTTGTTTCTAGGCATTATTCTAAGGATTGGAGGCTAAAGATGAGAGTATTTTCTCAAGAAGTGCATGGGGGAGCCTTTCTCAAGCTAATACTTATAGCACAGTAGAATCAGTGCAGTTATCGCCGTAAGCCTGGGGTATTCTGAGAGCACAGATGAAGGGCAAGGGCCCCTATGATACCCTTGTAGGGAGGGTGAGGCTGGAGAAGGGGAGTGATGAGAATGGCAGCTGTGCTTCCTGCTGACATGGGGGATAAACCATGCGAGAATTAACGCCGTTACACTGTAGAGCGTATGTCTTTCCAGTTTTGGTGCGGCGTCCCGCTCGGTTATGGCAGCCCCACGGAAGAGGCAGTAATAGGGCACCGTGTGGGGAACTCCAGGCAAAGGGAACAGCCGGGGCGGCGGGCAGAGGTGGGGAAGGCTGGGTCCCAGAGAGGAGCCTGCGTGCTATGCATTTGCTTCTGGAAAGGGAGCAGTAAGCAAGGTGGGTTGGGGCCGGGAACATTAAGAAACTTGATTGCAAACCTAAGAAGCTTTGACTTTCTCCCATGTGCGAACAGGGAGCCCCTGTTCTGTAGAGGAGAGTGCACGGCGAGGATGTGTTTCTGAAGGGTCCACCTGAGTAGTGTGTGGACAGGGTGAGTTCGTGGCAGGGAGACTCACCAGGAGATCGTTGTCAGTCTGGGCCGAAAATGTTCAAGGTGAAATACAACGTTGGGGATGGAAGGAAGAGGTGATGGGAGAGAGGACTGCACTGAGTGACCATCAGAGGGGAAGGGGGGTGTCAGAGAGGATTCAGTGTTCCAAGTGCAAGGTTGGTGTCATTAGTAGACACCAGGAAGGCAGGAGCACGTTCTGGGTGGCATCCACTGGGGTCTGTGGGGGACATTACTCCTGTCCACAGTGGTGTGGACAGAGGCACCAGGACAAAATCGATCAGGCATCACGCTGGGATTTCAACAGAGGAGAGATCATGTATCCCGTAATCTCTCTGTCCCGCCATCACCAACCCCTGCTGAAAACTCTCGGAAGGCTCCCCGTTGCTCGTAGGACAGAAGCAGGTCTTTTCTGTTGCCCACAAAGCTGGTGACCCTCTTGTACCTCAGCATCCGTCCTCCGTCTGTGGACCTGCCACACCCATCTTCTTTCAGTCCCATTCATGGTCACCACTGTATCTCCAACAGCAATAAGTAGATATTGAATAAACTGGTGCTGCTTCAGCCAGAGGGTCTTTGCACATGCCATCCATGCATCCATCTTTAACCATCTTCCTTTCCCTCTTCGGCTACTCGGCGTCTACTGCCCTTTAGATCTCAGTTCAAGTGTCACTTTCCCAGGAGCACCTTTCCTGACATCCCTGATTAGGTCCAATCTCTTTCATTTGCTTTATAGAGACCCGATTCCCCACCCCCACCCCACCTTCATACCATCCATAGAAGCAGTAATTTTACATCAACTTGTGGGAATATTTGCCCGAGGCCCCTCTCCTGCACAGACTGTAAAGTCCAGGGGCGCTGTTCTTTCTGTGAGCACTGTACCCCCTGTACTCAGCATGCGAATTGGAATTCTGTAGAGCTCAGTGAATACTTGTGAATGAGCGCATGAGGGAATGAACAGGTGCCTATTCCATTGGCGCTTCAGGGAGGGCTGCTGAGAAGCAGGTTATGTTTCAGAAGCTCCTTCTAGGACAGGTAGAATTTCTGTAGAAGGAATGGGTCTTCAAGGACCCAGCACAGACCAGGGCAGTGGTGGCAGGGGAGAGGGTCTTGATCAAAAGGAGTTTCTGAATGTTTACGTGAAATAGGGAAGTCGAAATCTAGAGAAAGAAAGGGTTTTAAGACCAGAAGGACAGCTAAGCCAAGTGTTGGAAGGACTCACATGTCAGGACGAGGACTTGGTTGTTAAGTTGAGGGGCAACAGGGATCCTGGAAGGATGGGTCCGAAAGCTCCTCTTGGAGAAGGTGGACATGGCAGAGAAACACGGGGGCTGGAGAGATGAGCTGGAAGCAGAAAAACACCTGCGAAGGGTAGGGCAATAGCTTTCGTCCAGCTTGCAAACCACATGAATGGAGGTATTGTAGACGAGGTAATGCGAGCAGAATGTGGGTGGTGAAATGAAAGAAACTGGGCAATAGATGGGCAGTTTAATAAAGAGAGGCCAGGACTTCCCTGGCGGTCCAGCGGTTAAGACTCCGCACTCCCAATGCAGAGGGCGCGGGTTTGATCCCTGGTCGGGGAACTCATGGCGTGACTGAAAAAAAAAAAAAAAAAGGAAAGAGAGGCCGTGGTGATGAGACTGTGAGCTCCTAAGCCTCAGGTCTTTTTCACCTTTATATCCACAGTAGAAAAAGAAAGGTCTTTTTTTTCTGAAATTGTGGGGAGGAAACGAATTTGGAGACTGTAAGTGCACAGAGAGGCCATAAAAGAGAGACAGCCTCACCCGAAGAGCTATTCTGTTCGGCTTATTCAGTGTTCCGTTGGCAACGTTTAAAAAAGGGAGCGATTTCTCTTAAAAGCCATATTTCTTCAGGTTGGCCTGCACTGGCCACCGTGTCCCATGTGGCGCCCATTGGTTGAGCTTAGGTGGCCCTGTTTGGTTGCTTTGAGTCCCCTGCCTGGTCTTCCACCCAGAGGGGCTCACTCGTCACCTGCCGGGACTTGGAGAACACCTGAGTTGCTGCTCCCCGGTTTTCAAGAGGCTGCTCTTAGGTGTCCCATGAAACACGACACGCTCGTTTCCATCAGTGCTCTGGGGGTACCCGGAACTGGGGGGATGGGAGTTCTGCCCCGAGACCCTTCAGTTCCCAAAGGAGTCTGATGAGACACAATTGATGAAGAGGCACACCTGCATTTCCAGTGCCTTCCGCTAGCACCGGCACTCAGGATCTTGGCGCAAAACAGATGCCGTGAAATGACTGCCAGGTGTAAATAATGAGATCGGGGCATGTGCGAACTTCGTAAAACTTTTATTGATATATTTATCATGCCAACATTTTTTTATTTAAGATTCAAATTCCATTTGAAAGGGAGGCAACAAACGAGATCCCAGGCTGCTCCTGGAGGAGCCCCCAGCTTCACGAGAAAGCACGCACGTCCTCCAGCTGTGTGATTTGATCACTCAGAGTTGCATTCTGGGAAACTCCTCCTAGAGAGCGCGGGCAGGATGTGTTTCGTTGGTAGCTGGGAAACAACAACAGCAGCAAAAACAAAATAACTGCGTCCTAAGACTTCTCAGAACATCTCCGGCTTTGAAACTATTGACCCTCAAGGATCCCTCCCCACCCGATCTAGAATATGTGTGTGTATGTGTATATATCCACTGAAGAAAGATCACTGTTTTTGTTGCTTGTTGGCTGTCTCGCCAGACCCTTAGGATGGCCTTGGCACACGTGGCTGTGCTTCTCGGTGGGATCCTGTGGATTCCAGCCGTGGGTGCACAGCCCTTCAGGAGCGTTTGGACTTGCTGCACGCTGGGCACAGAAGCTGAGCCCTGGAGATGATGTACGCCCGGCCGCCCAGCTGCTGCTCGCAGCCCTCGCAGACAAAGTGCTCTCGGTGCCAGGCCAGGTCTTCCACGCACTGGTAGTCCTCTGAGAATATTATCTGGGGAGGGGAGCAGAAGAATCGTTCAGCTCAGGTTTTGTCCCTAGTAGACAGGGCGTGGGAGACAAGCCGTAAGATGGTGGTCCCTCGTCCCCCATGCTTGTTTTGACCTTTCAATGCCTCAGTGGAGAAATCTGACATAAATCTAAGACAGTAAGTACAGTATTTGGCGAAGGTCACGGTTGCATCTTAGCTTCCAGGATCCAAAAAAAAAAAAAAAAAAATCCTCCGCTATTGACAGGTTTTACGTATCTGACATCTGTGATGCTGTCTGGGCCAAATCCAAAGCCCAGTTGCTTGGGCTTGGAATAAAGGAACATCTGTACAATCTGGTGAGGAACCAGAGAGCAGAACAGCATACTGGTTAAATGTGCTTTCTGATTTTGGGGTCAAACAGGGACCAGATACGTGTTTTCACTTAAATACCAGCTGCATGACTTTGGGCAAATTACTCAACCTCCCTGTGCCTCAGTTTCCACATCTGTAGGATGGGGATATACATACTACCCATCCCATGGGGTTTTATGAGGGCCGCGTGTGTTGCTACAGATGGAGTACTCGGAATGGCAACAGAGACAAAGTCAATGCTTTCTGCTTATCGCTGACCTCTCTGAGCTGCACTTTTCTCAAATGTCAGATGGAGATAATGATCCTCTGTCCCTGAAAGACTGTTGTGAGATGTCACGGCACATCACATACAACGTCTGTAGCACATTAGGATGAGGTGTTGTTACCGCGAGTATACTGTTGATCTTACAGAAATGAGGTGGGTGGGACCAGGCCTGCTGACAGCCCTTTTCCTTCTGTAACATCCTTGCCCACACAGGTATGAGGTAGGACGATTACAGGGTCTTAACTTCACACGGAGACCAACACGTGAAAAGTGGGAGGAGGCAGATATTGGCTTAAAGTGAGGAAGACACTTCTAACCCTCGTATGTGCCACAGATGAAGGTAGTGAGTTTCTCATCACCAAAGGCATGCAGGCGGTAGTTATTATTGTCATAGCCATTACTGTCACTATTCATTCACCTTAGAGTTTCCCTAGTCTAAACCCATGTTGGAGAGCTGAACCCCTTTCACAGCATCTCCTAACTGTCCGATTGTGTTATGTTAATGCTACACGATTTTATTGTATCATCTTGTATTACATTCCCTAAGACTCACAGCGGCTTCCACTTCTTAGTTACCCGGGCCCCATGCCAAGCATTTTCAGGCACGATCTCATTTATCCTCACAGCAATTCCATGGGATGGGCACTGTTACCCTCCCATGTGGTAAGTTATAAAATGGAAGCACAGGGGTTAGGGACACACACGCCTCACAGATGCAGAGCCCAGTTTGAATGTGGGTCATCTGCCTCCTGGCGGCAGCCCATCATGTTCTTCTGAGCCCTTACTTAGTGCCAAGCCTTGTGCCAAGGATGAGACTTGACAGGTCCTCTGTGTCTGACCCATCCCAACAGGCCCGGGGGTGGGAACTAATTTCTGCCCCACTCTGCAGATGGGAAAACAGAGGCCGAGAGTGTGAAGGGGGATCTGAGCCTCAGTTTTCCTATCTGTGGATCACATCATCACGAAGCTACACTCCCCTGGGCCTCTGGGTCCCCTCCTGCAGTCTGGGGGTGCCCATCCCACTGGTCCTCACCTCGTCGCAGCCGGAGCACCGGGGCCGCAGGCTCTCGCAGTAATGACGGCCACACCAGGGCGCCCCGTCCTTCCAGAAGTAGATGAGGTCCACCAGCGGCTCGGAGCACTTGGTGCACACGAAGCAGGCAGGATGCCACTGCTTGCTGTAGCCTGCCCTGTCCGAGTAGACCACAGGGCTGTCGGCGGGGGCCACCCCCTTGCAGAGCTCACAGACCTGGAAGGGTGGGGGAGGAGCCCCAGGACACAAGGTAGTCAGGAGTGCATCGTGACCTGGGTTCGAGTTTCAACTCCAGTCTCTTTACTTCCTGGGTGACCTTGAGCAGTTACTGTACCTCTCTGTTCCTCAGTTTTCTCATCTGCAAAGTGGGATAATAATAATACTGCCTACCTAGTAGGTAGTTGTGAGGACTCCGTAAAGTATCGGTTTGGCCATAAAGTTCATTTGGCTTTTTCTGTAAGATCTTATGGGCAAACCTGAATGAACTTTTTGGCCAACCCAGTATTTGTTTAACACAGTCATTCTCATACTTTTTGTTCTCAAGACCCTTTAGACTCTTAAAAATTTTTGAGAAGCCCAAAGAGTTTTTGTTCATGTGGGTAATAGCTATTGATATTTACCATACAAGAAATGAGAACTGAGGAAAAAAATTAAATAACTATTAATTCATTAAAAAATAGTAAACCAACAGCATGTTAACATAAATATTTGTAATGAAAAATAACTAGATTTTCCAAAACAGAAAAATTGAGTCAGAGTGTGGCATTGGTTACATTTTTGCAAATCTCTCATGACTGGCTCCGTAGAGGATTTCTCGATTCTTATAACTGTTTTAGCTTTTTATCTTTTGCATCATGTGGTTTTCTCTGAAATAGATGAAAAAAAATCTGACCTTACACTGATTAGAAATTGAAAAAGGGAGGCAGGCATTTTAAATAGCCTTTCTAGATAACTGTGGAGTATTTTTCTTTGCTATTGCATCAAAATTAGACAAGTGTTAGTTTCTCAAAGGTTAGTTAGTGTAGCGTATCAACCAACCTTTCATCCCGGTTACATTAAAACCCACCGGTCCACCTGGCACTTTGAATGGCTCTTTTCCCTATGGAGGATTAATTTTTAATAAACTTAAAATTTTAGAACAGTTTTCGACGTACAGAAAAATTGTCGTCATAGTACAGGGAATTCTCGTATACCCCGCACCTGCTTTCCTCTGTTCTTAGCACCTTACGTTAATATGGTGTACTTGTCACAATCAGTTAACCGGTATTGATACGTTGTTATTAACCGAAGTCCAAACTTTATCCAGATGTGCTTAGATTCTACCTACTGTCCTTTTCCTCTTGTAGGATTGGATCCAGGATCCCACATTACAGGTAGCGATCATGTCTCCTTAGGCTCCTCTGGGCTGGGACAGTTTCTCAGACTTGCCTTGTTTTTCATAACCTTGGAGGAGTACCAGTCAGATATTTGGTAGACTGTCCCTCAGTTGGGATTTGCCTGATGTTATTATCATGACTGCACTGGGAGGAAGACCACAGAGCTAAACGGCCGTTCTCATCACGTCCTATCCAGACGACATCCTCCATCTGTAAAATCCAGTCATTTTGGAGTTCTCCCCTCCTCAGAACTCTGATGACGAGGATGATGCTGGCTGGCATCTCCCTGGGGCAGTTGTGTGTCCAGCTCAGGTGTTTTCCCTCCCGACTGACACCCTTACGGAAACCCGAGAGAGTTACTTGCCCTTCTAGACTTATCTCCCTTTTAAGGAGACCTATATTTCCCCCAGACATGGCCAAAGCCAGGTTCACAGAGATTCAGTGACTGCTGAGTAGCAATAGCTGACGAAAGGCAAAGCTGGGATTTGAACACAGGCCAAGCCTGACCCCAAAGCCAAGGTTCTTTCTGCTCCACCGTGCGGCCGTTACATCAGAGTCAGCAAACTACCTGCCTCTGCCTGTTCTTGTAGGAACCATCAGCGTCGAATGGGTTTTACATCTGAACTCTAATTTAGTGAAATGTTTTCTCCCAAAAAAGAATTCCATTCTTCTCACAGTAGACCAGGGTTTTGGACTGAATGGTGCCCCTCCCCCAGTTAACATGTTGAAGCCCTGACCCCCAATGTGACTGTATTTGGAGATGGGGCCTTTAAGGAGTTAACTGAGGTTAAATGAGGTCATTAGGGTGGGGCCCTAATCAAATAGGACTGGCGTCCTTATAAGAAGAGAGACCAGAGATGGATGGCTGTCTCTTTCTCTTTCTGGGTGTACACACAGGGGAGGCCATGTGAGGGTACAGTGAGAAGGTGACCCTCTGCAAGCTAGAAAGAGGGGTCTCACCAGAACCCAACCCTGCCAGCACCTTGATCTTGGACTTCTAGTCTCCAGAACTGGGAAAAAAAATACATTTCTGTTGTTTAAGCCACCTGGCCTGCAATGTTCTTATTGGCAGCCTGAGCTAGCTAATACGGCCTGTGTTGCAGAAACCTGTCTTAATTATACTACTGTATTTTGAATTTCAAAAAAAATTTGTGGATATTTATTTTCTCTCTTGTTACATAAAGTACCTACGTGATATCATCAACTCCAGCTCTTGGTCCACAACACCTGAGAGATAGATCAGCTGGCCCTCTACAGAAAATATTTACCGATCCCTGGCTTGAGATGAACACTCTGTCTTACTAAGCACAAATTATATATCAGCCCAAATAGAGATATTTATTGTTTTGCTGTGTAAAGATGAAGAGGCCTATATTCAGAGCCTAAACACTTAGAATTCTTTACATACTTTAACTGCATACTTAATATACTCTTGTGTACGAAGAGGAAATAAAAATTAAAATGGTGGCAATTGGGGAAAGAAAACCAAATGACAGAATACGTCCACGTACTGAGTGTGGTCCCTAAGCACGGTCGTGGCTGAGCTCGTGTTCAGGTGAGGAGTGTGTTTGGTTAACTGCTCCTGGCCGCCTGATGATGACGTGCCTTAGAACGTGCTGGATTTTTGGTTTCGGTTATGCCCACAAGAATGACGGGTGTGAGTCCTTCACCAAAGTGAACCCTGTCCTTCTGTATGTGACTGAGCCCCAGCTCACCTGGAACTCATCAGAGGGTCTGAACCAAAAATAGGTGATGGGGAATTCCCTGGTGGTCCAGTGGTTAGGACTCCACGCTTCCACACCAGGGGGCACGGGTTCGATCCCTGGTGGGGGAACCAAGATACCGCAAGCCTCACAGTGTGGCAAAAAATTAAAAACAAACAAACAAAACAAACCAAAAATAGGTGATGGATCCGCGTTCACTGACTGTCACATCTCTAGAAGTGTAAACTGTCTGGTGAGGGCTGTTTGAGAAGCAAGTGAATTTTCTGTCTGTTTGTCTTTCTAAATTTCACAGAATGAAATTTCCGGCCCCTTTCCTCCCACACAGAAGGGGCTTACTGTCCATCCACCACACCTGGTCGAGTATCACCAGGATACATCAGCGGGGCGCCTGACTCCAAGTTTCCAGATGTGCCTAACACAGAAGTGGGGAAAGGGAGGGATACAAATGCACCTGGATGTGTCTGGTGGGTACCAGCAGGCGCCCGCGACCCACAGAAGGAAATAGAGGGATGTGAGGTCAGGAAGCAGTTTGGGGGTGATCACGGGTGACTCTGAACTGTGGGTTGGGACTTCGCTTTGGAGATAGTGGGAAGCCATTGCTGGTTCTGGAGTGCTGGGGTGTGGTTTGCACTGTGAGGGGATAACTCTGGGAGCACTGTCTGAATGGGCTTTGTCAGGAGCCTCTCAGAGGAATGTCTCTTCCCTCCTTGTCCCCCAGCATCCCTGGCTGTGCACCCTGTTACCACCAGTAGCCAGTCCTTTTTTAAGCAAACAGTGTCATTGACATTTTATGGAAACATGCTGTCAGAGTAATGAGTCCTGTCAACATGCATCAGGAAGCAATTTCTTCTTCTGGCCTCTGAGCTATTTTCCATGCCCCCTTCCCTGTGGTCTCAAAGGACAAGAGATCTGACAGTGTCTCGGCTCTGTCAGCTGGTGGCCCCTCAGCCACTAGGGGCAGCCTCACAACCAAGAGTCCGACTGCCCAGCCTGCCTGGGGTCCTGTGATCCTGGTCCTGCCCTTCTGTGCACAAACTTATTCTCCTACCATCCTTGGAAGGGAGGTTTACAGTTTCTAAATTGCAGTGGGTGGTTGAGAGGGGGGCTCGCTGTGTGACCTTGGGCAAGTTACCCAACCTCTCTGCACCTTAGTTTTTTCACCTGCCAAATAATACTCGGAACATCACAGGTCTGTTGCATGGATTAAATGAGATAATAGAATTAATGAACTTGACAAGGGTTCAGTAATAATTAGCGAAAATCTCCTGTTATCCCTACGAAGCCCTCCTTATAGAAAGTTGAGGAGCTAAATCCATTTCCTAAGATGACAAAGACGTCGAAGGCAGCATCTGCTTCTGGTTTGGAGGCCTGGGTTCCTTTCAGTAGCACCATGAGCACGTAGCTTGGCAAGAGGTCATTCCTCCCACCCATGAGCTCTGTGTTTTTCCATCTCTGTTCTTTCCCTCTGTGCAAGGCCAGAGAATCACATCATGTGAGTTTCATCTTCTGTCACTACCCCAGACTCAGCTACAATCAGTGCCCGCCTTGGTGGGCCTGCTTTTCTCCCTCTCCCATCCCACCCCCTCCAAGACAGCGTTCTCAGCCTCGAGTCTGCCCCAGCATCCCTAGAGGGCCGCTCAGAGTGCTGCATCTCCCCACCCCGAGTGTCTGATTAGTAGGTCTGGGAGGGGGCAGGGGCATTTTCAGACTCCCAGGGGATGCTGGTATGGTCAGGGGACCGCACTTCGAGACCCACTGTCATAGAGCGTTTGAACATGACCTTATATAAGAACTCAGCAAAAATGACATGACCAATTAGGTTCCATGACAGCAAAAGCCAATTTGAATTCCTGGTATGCTTAAATTCTAGACCATTTTGAAGAAAGCCCAATGTGGTCATTCCCAGGTGACTTCCCCTCTAGAGAAGCCACTTTTGGTCGAGTAGAAGTCCTTTGGAACTAGGCTAAAAGGCACAGAGAAGACCATTGATCATTAGCATGTCAGTGGGTTCTCATTCAGACTCCCAACTGTCTAAAACTAGAGCCTTCTCATGGGAATCTGTCCAGCCTTTGCCTCGTGACCTAGTTTGCAGACTGTGGTCCCTCTGGGGGAAGGAGCTGTAGCACAGACCTGTCGTAGGTAGAACACATGTGACGTTTCTCCTGGTGCCACTGAAGTTCTGTCTTGCCCCGTTCAAATGGTGAGAGATTCTTCATCACAAGCGTCTAAATGAAAGAGTTCGTATATTCTGTACTTCGGGATTTTGTAAACACTTGCACTGAGAAAGCTGAGGAGCATTCTAGATTCAGCTGCCTGCAAAGCTCAGACCCTGCAGGGCTGGGGTTCCCTCCGCCGTGAGGTGTGGAAATGATGCCGGCAACTTCTTGGACCCTCCTCCAACCAATACCCGTATTCCCTTTCTTTGCATATGGTCCCGCCGTAGTGACTCGCTTCTGTAGAACAGAATGTGGTGGAAGGGATGCTGTAGATCCCTGAGGTAGGTCACAAAGGCAACACAGCTTCCACTGGCTCTTTCTTGGGAGTCCTGAGACCCGCATCCTAGGGCAGCCACACGGAGAAAACACAGAGATAGAGGGAGAGGCCGGGGCCCCCGCTGGTCCAGCCCTAGCCGTATCTGTCTTCCAAGCATCAAGCCCAGATGTCAGGGACAGAGACAAGCTCTCCCGCTGAGCCCTGCGCAGGTTGCTGATCTGCGAGAAAACAGACGATTTGGAACAGGTGTTCTAAGCCGCAGCATCTCAGGGTGGTTTGCTGTGCGGCCCCAGGTAACAGCAGCACACGTGGGCACGCAGAGTTATTCAGGCTTCTGAAATGGAAGTAACCAAGACACAGAGTGTTTCAGGAAGCAGCAGATTCAGGACAGTGGCCCCGGGTTCCACGGCCAAAGAGCTGTCTCCAGGGATGAGCCGAGCTGGCCTTCAGGGGCAGATCTGCAGATGCTGAGAGCCCGTTAAACCAGCCGTAATCCGTCTGCCGCGGCTGCCAGCAGTTCTGTTCCAATCATGCGGTTCTTTTCTGGAAGGCCCTTATCCAAAGGCCTCCCCAGTCTAAACCCAGATTGCCTTGTGAAAAGCGCACCATTACAATACAGTAAATATTGACTCAGGGGCCTTGAATTCAGGCACTGGGTTCTTTCCAACACAAATACTCAACAATTTATTTATAAACAGCATCTCTCCATTTCCTCTTATGGCGATTATTCACCATCTTTGCTTTGCAGCCTCGTCTATCGGCAGTTTTTTGGGTTTTTTTTCCCTCTTTTCTGGCCCAGTGTCACGGCTGGCATCTTTAGCCTCTTGCGTTCTCTTGCCCCACACGGGCACCTTCCCGAGCTTCCTTATGGTGCAGAATAGGTGGGTGGCCGCAGGCGCTGCGGTTAGGGTCCCGGCCTTTGCACGAGGTCCCGCCGTAGCTTCATCTGGGGGGATCTGCGAGCCTCAGTTTCCGCATCTGTGACACACGGTGGGCCCTGATCTTGGGGATTGCTTTGCACGTGGGGTCAGTGCTGTGGGCCCACCAGTGCTTTGTCTCCCGCATCTTCTAGGGGCAGGTCCTTGAGGAGGGGCTCTCTCCCAAGCACGGCAGAATGCAGGCATTTCTAACCGCGTCTCCCTCACTGGTTATCTGGTGAAGGGGGAGGATGGGGCCAGGAAGGCTTCCCAAATGCGACACTTGGACGAGAGAAGGTCAGCCTGGGGTGTTCCCGAATCCGGCTTTGACAAGTGTATCCCTACAGCGGGATGCTGATGAGTAGGGACAAGGCTTACGTGCGGTCATCTCTGTTGCAGGGGCCTCGCAAGGTGTCTGGGCCACACGGGGGCTCTGGAAGCGGGAGCTGCCGTCCTTTGGAGTCTGTGCGGGGTTTGAGGTGCGGCAGGCCTGAGTTCCAGTTCTGGCTTCACGGCTCACCAGCTAGACAGCTAGAGAGGGGGATGATATATCTTGCCGGGTAGTTCTTGGGATTGAATGAAACCACCGTGTGAAGCCTCTGGCGTGCTGCGTGGCACAGTGTAGGTCGTCAACGAATGGCAGATGACACTATCCTCAGAATCATCAGCGTCCCCAAGTAACCTCCAGTAGCAAAATAAAAGGGAACAAAGCCCAGGTCATTCATAAATGGTGAAAACCATTTATTATTGTTCTTCTAGTTCCAGGGTCAGCAAAGTACATCCCTGGGGCCAGATCCAGCCTGCTGCCTGGTTTTGCAAATAAAGTTTTATTGGGACACAGCCCTGGTCATCTGTTGAGGTATTGTCTTTGGCTGCGTCAGTGCCACAAGGACAGAGGCCAGTGGGTATGACTGAGACCTCGTGGCTCGTAAAGGCTGAAATATTCACGATCTGCCCTTTATAGGAAAAGTTCGCCAACCCCTGTTTTAGTCAATGGACTATTACGTAGCCCACTTTGCGGGGGCGGAAAAAGATAGTTGTGAAGCCTTATGAGGCAACACGGCAAAGTGTTTACAGTATGGAAAGCAGGATAAAAGGAATTTTCTGTGGCAAATCAAATCTCCTTTAATGTCATTAAAATATCTCCCCTGTGAACAAGGTGGTAGGCAGATGCTGAGAAGCCTGGTAACCATGGCAATTTGCGGGGGTGGGGGCTTCCTTTGATCCTCTGTCCTCCAGCTCAGGCATGGCTTGCAGGCCTGGGGGCGCACAGTGGTTTCAAATTCGCAGAGAGGGGCTGGCAGGAAAGCCAGCCTGCCGGCCCACAAGCCAAACATCTGCTCGGACCAAGCTTTGGAAGTCCCTCGCCCACAAGTATGTCCCTTGTCGGGGCTGGAGTCGGGCTGAGCCGCCAGCGGCTGTTAAGTTTCCATCTGAGAGGCCCACCTCGTGGGAGGGAGGGGACCCACACCTCCGGTCCCTCCTTTGTGCATTCTTGTGGGGAAAGGGGGCAGGGGCGTTACACTGTAACTTGGGACCAAATTAACACATCTTTAGGACTTCCAGCAATGTCTTCACTTCTTTCAGTCTGTTCTCCTCTTAATCACTTTCTCTGGGGCCGCAGCTTGGCCCATGAGGCAGGAGCTGGGGTCTCCCGGCAAGGATGAAAACTACGAAAGGGCGGAGATGACATTAAATGCTATGTCCTGGCTTTCTTTCGTCTTTCTTCGGTTACAAGTTTGGGGTGTAGGGAAGGGCGGAAATTCCTGGGCAGGATGACCATGCCCAGGAAATTGGTATATTTAATTTCGGAGAAAACATCCAGTAAACTTTCTAAACGCAGGGAAATGGTCTGGTAGAGCTGTTCACCGTCCGAGCATTGAGGTCCAGTGTCCGTAGGATCCATCCAGGTGGGAGAGGTCGGGAGTGGGGGCCTGGAAAGCAGATATGGGGCCCCACCGTGCTGCTGTGGAATGGTCTGGGCTGCCGGGGTGGGCAGCTCCACGGCCGCGGAACACTTCGAAGCCCCCAAGACCCCCGAGAACCCATGGTGGCTGGGACTGGGGCGGGGCAGGCACGTCCTTCCCTTGTTCTTGGCTCGCAGACGAGAGGCCCTCAAGTTCTTCACCAGGCTGGGCTGGGAGTAACTCTGCACACTGCCATCCACCCCGACAAACATAAATGCACGTGCCCTTGCTTTGTCCCCACCCTGCTGGGACCCCGCAGGGCTGGTGACGCAGAAGGACCTGGGCTGGAACCTCGCCGGCAAACCTGTTAACCTCTCTGTGCCTCAGGCTCCACGTCTGTGAAATGGGCGTAAGGACCCCAAGCCGTCTTGCCGGTCGTTCGGAGGATTCAAAGAGATGAACGAGCCTGCTGTGAAGTAACAATTCCCCACCACCCTCGCCGCTCCACGCACACACAGAGGGGCAGATCAGGGAAAGAGGCTAAATAGTGGGGTGTCTTTACTTGGCCTCACTGATTTAAAGGGGCTGCTTTGGGAGTGACAGCGCTTGGTTAGTATCTGGGATTTTTGTGCCGTGGCGTTTCCTCATGAAGTGGGATGACTCTCAGGGCATTTGCCATGCCACCGCCTCTCCTGAGCTCAGGGTCAGGATGACACTTGCAGGGACCTGCCCTGAGGCCGGCATGGGCGGCCGCAGCTTTGGGGTTCGTTCCCAGACGTGCCACGGCTGTTTTCAGGTCGCCCGTCCTGACACAGGGCCCGTGGGAAGGCCTGGCGGAGGGCCTTACTCAGATCCGAGTAAGTGAAGAGTCCCGGCCATGAGGACGGGTCGGCTCAGAGGGCGCTGCTCCCATCACCCAGCTGGCCCACCGCCCTCCGGCTTCACCCAGCGCTCAGCCCGTGGGTGGGGATTCCACACAGGCGACTTGGAGAAGCCTTTTGGCGATAATGCTCCTCTGGTCTGGACAGGCTGGTGGAGGGGCCTGGGGTTGGGGGAAGGACTTGGCAGCCAGGGTCTCCGAGGAAGGGCACGACTGCAACAGGCCGCCCAGCAGCAGGACAGAGCCGAGCGAGCTCCTGGGAGAACCGCCGTGGGGTGTAGGCTGCCGGCAGCTCAGAGAAAGCAGGGCGCGTGGCCTCCGGCTGCCAAGTGTAGAGTGTAGTGCGCTCTGGGATGGGGCATTCGGGGCGGGTATAGATCAGGGGGCTACGTTCTGTGCCTGTGTTTCCACCACTCCCTGTGGAGAGTTCAAGGAATTCAAGAGTGCTGTGCAGTGTTCTCAAAGCCGGACACCCTAAGCCCGGGGGCCACATAAATCTAGAAAATGCCCCCGTTAGCATCTCTCGGACCCTCCTGTATACCAGATCGGCAGTATCATTTTGACTGAGCTTAAATGTAAGGTCATTTTTAACCCTCTTTAGCGGCGGTTCTCAAAGTGTGGCCCCCAGCGTTGGCATCAACCTGGAGACTCATTAGGAATTCAGATTCTCCGCCTGCACCAACAAGTCTGGGGTGGGACCCAGGCCTCTGGATTTTAGCCAGCTTCCAGGTGACTTTAGTTTGAGAACCACGGCCGTGGCCTCCTAAAGGCTCTGAGGAGTCCAGCCCTAAAGAAACCCATTTCGTTTTGTTTAGTCTGATGTCCCCTTTACATGGCCACATGGCCCGTTTATAGCTTCATGGCCATGAGCTTTCGAGGAATAAGCTTTGGGAAACAGGAAAGAGGGGTTTGGGGGCTGAGTTGGTTCGAATCCTATAGCCTCCCTTGGGCGGCTGGGAGCTTTACATCAGATACCCTCCTGCTTAGCTCTGTCCTCGGTCCAGAGAACGCCCGCTAAATGGTAGCCGCTAACAACAGTAATAACGTCGCCGTTAGGATGATAAAGTGTGACACGTTACCATCGTAGCTCCAGTGCAATACATTTCCCATGGCCTTCTTTTTGCCGCCTTTTCTTTCATAAATCACTGTTGGATTTGGGGTGTCAGTCCTATGCTTCCTCCCTGTCCCTGGGTTCTCAAGTTGAATGCCCTGACTGCTTCTAGCAAAGTCTGTGGCCCTCGTCAGGGGAGCAAAAGTCAGGCTTCGTGCCTGATGCCTGTCTGTGGTAACTGTCCTACCTGCCCTTTTATGAGAACAGGAGGAGCCCAGCACACAGGACAGCCAGCACCCATGTCCCCTTGATATGCCGCCCCCTGGGGTAGAGCAGAGCGGTTCAGGCAGCGAGCCCACAGCCAGGCCCCAATGGCAGGGCTGCTGGGGACAAGCCATCTATGGCTGGCAGGTTACTTAGCTACCTTAACAGAATTTGCTCCCCGGCTTCAAGGAGATAAACAGGGAGTTAAATACAGATAACAAGCAGGGTTTTATAACTCAGCATCACGCAGTAGAAAGAGTGTGATGATCCAGCTTCTGCCCTTTAGAAACGACGGGGCCTCTGGCAAGCCACCATTCTTCTCTGAATCTCTGACTGCTCACCTGTAAAATGGGGCTGGTGAAATCCACCTACCAGGTAACAGTTCGAATTAATCCAAGACCTGGAAGTACTGAGCACAGCACGTGGCACGTAGCAGGTGCTTCAGGCATGTGAACTTGAAATCTCATCGTCCTTTCAGGCAAAATGGCCACCCTAGTGGTCCCCATCTTTCGAGGATCAATTTAGTTCGAACATGGGACTTCCCTGGTGGTCCAGTGGCTGAGAATCCGTCTTGCACTGCAGGGGACGCCGGTTTGATCCCTGGTTGGGGAACTAAGATCCCACATGCTGTGGGGTAACTAAGCCTGCGTGCCGCAACTACAGAGCCCACGCGCCACAACTAAAGAGAAGCCTGCACGCCACCACGAAGGATCCTGCGTGCTGCAACTGAGACCGGACGCAGACAAAAACGAAAACAAAATTTAGTTTGAACATTCATTCATTCATTCCCTTGTTCAGTCATTCATGGATCGCGTATTTATCAAGCACCTATTCTCTATATTATATAGATGACTGCTGCTGCGGATACAGAGATGGACAAGACAGGACTCAGCATTTAGAGAGGGTGATGGACGTGAGTCTACTAATGACATAATTTGTTATCTAATTAAGATTGGGGTTAGGGTCAGGAAGGAAAAGTCTGTCTTCCCAGCCAGCCCGACCCACCAATATCGGCTTCCTTCGCATTCCCTATTTACTGCCTGGTCTTGTTTAAATGCTTCCAAAGTGTCACAGCCATTTCCTAAAGTTGACTGTTGCCAAGGCCCTGGGATCTCAGGCCGCCTCTGCCCCACTTCCACACTGTCCAAACCCGTGGGCTGAGTCCAGGATAAAGTACGTTCTCAGACCAGCATTTCTCTCTTGGGAATGGCAACTGGGAAACGTCACAGACTTAAAGACGTTGCGTTCCAGCTTGGAATTACACAGTACTAATGTGTTAAAGATCGATGGCTGCTGGAGGGTGGATAGAAGGCAGAGCTGGGGACAAGGCTAGTTTATGAAACGTGGTAACTGGATCTAATGTTTTCAGAAGGTCCTGGCATGTGAATTCTTCCTGAGAAATGGTCTTTTCAAGACCATCACCAATTTGCGCTAGTGAAAATCCATTTCATTCTTTTGTCTTTTTGTCTCCTTGTTCTTTGTGTTGGATGGCAATCCCAAATGAACGGGCCCAGGGGGCGGGGGTGGGAGATGCAGGAGGCAGGTTTTGGATAACAAGTGTGAGTCCCTACAGAGAAGAAAGACCCGCCCCTTCCGGATGTACTGACGGCATCGTTCCGGCTGGCATTTCCCGGGGGTGTCTGGCTCACGCGGGTGACGGCTAGCCTGTTCCCGGCAAGGCAGGTGGTTTGCCTGAGGACCCTATATATTGGGACTTTTATCTCCAAATGTCACGTAGAAGCATGAAGCCTCTTGGCTGACAGGGGTTGGGGGCCCATGAACGTTAGCAAACAGCCCCACGTGGCCCGAATCTCAAGCCCGCCAGCTCTCCCTACGGCCCTTGCAGTAAAGTCCTAAATCTATGGCATCCCAATACGGGGACAGTGTCCTCTGCCTCTTTGATTTCCCGGGGCTCGGAGGACAGTACAGGCCAGTCAATGCTTGAGTGATGGATGGACGGAGGGCATGACCCTTCCGGAAGCGTGCCCCTGCTGACCTCGCCAGCCTTGGGCCCCCCTGCACCCTGGTACCACACTTCCAGCCACCTGGGACTTCATTCAGTCCTCTGACTGTGCTGTGCTGTCTGAGACTTTCACCTTTTTTTGCACTTGATCACCTCTTTAAGGCAACACAGGTCTTCCCCGAAGAGCCCGAAGGCCTGGGGCACTCTTAATTATTCTTCCAAGGCCAGCATGGGCCTCACCTCCTCCCCCAAGCCTACCCTCACCCCCAAGCCAGGACAGATGCCCTTTCTCCACACTGCGACGGTTTGCTTGCCTGTGACCTCTCCTGGATCGTGACCACGAATGAAGGCAGGAATGAGGGAACAGAGCCTGGGGTTGGGGCCCTGACCCTGCAGCCCTGGCCTGGGCGGTTTCAGCCAGACCCGATGGATGGATGGATGGATGGATGGATGGATGGATGGGAGAGACTTACGTGTTCCTTGGACGGGTCGCTGATGCTGCCGTTGGTAGTTGGGGCGGCTGTCTCTGCGCCCTCGGGCTTCTCCTGCTGCTTCCCCTCCTCCTTGGGCAAGCCGCCCTGCCCGGGGAGGGCCACTTCGCCCACACCCAGGGCCTCGCTCTTATACTGCTTCACAAACTCCTCCATCACTTTCAGCTCGTTCTCCAAAAGTCCGCGGCAGCGAGAGGGGTCCTGGTCGTAGATAGGGAGCTGACGCAAGAGCTGGCGCCGGCGGTAGTAGGCGCCCTCGGTGCCCGTCACTGGCTGCTTCTCCTTGGGGATGAGCTCCATGTACTGCAGGCCCTGGGGAAGAGGAGACCCAGCACCATGATTCCCAAGCACTGGGCAGAGATCTGAGCCCTGGCGAGACCTGGGCTTCTGCAGATCTCTGCAGAACCCAAGGATTATCCTCAAGGAAGAAGCGGGGTGAATTTGGGGAACACTGGAAAGAGACCTAAATAAGCTTCCGCTCTCCCCTGAGTCACACTCACAGATTCACAGTCTCGATGAGAATCGGGTAATTTCAGTAGACGTTCCTTTTAGATTTGCTGGCTTTGCAACAAGGATTTTTGTTTCCTTCAAAACTGAATATTTTTACCTCATTTACCTCGTGGCCATGCTTCTCATTTAAAAAAAAAAGTCGATCTAGTTTAAAATCGCTTTTCTTGGCAAAGTATAATTAAATCACTATAGGCAGAAGGTATTTCATAGTTTATTAATTTAAAAATATGCAAAGGCACCTTCTAATAGTAGATCGACAAGGTCTCAGGTCAGTCCCATTTCCACACCAACAGGGCTGGCACAGATGCTAGACCACCTGAATATTCATATGTCCGTGGATGACTGTCCAATGGCCTTCTGTTGGCTGGCTTGCTTGCTTTTGTGAGATGAGCAGAAATCTTACACTTGGGTGGGTCCCAGGGACGGGGAGATTAGGGGAAGGTGAAGGTCGAGGCCACACAGCATGAGAAAGTGTGAAGGGCCAGTTGTTGGTCCTGGACTACTGTTCTCCACCACTGTGCCCGACCTAACCCTGACCCATACCTGCCTCACCCACCAGACGGCCTCATTCCCACGCCCCCGTGGCTGCTGCCGTATTTACCCTCTTAGAATCTGCCTGCCCCATATCTCGTCTTTGAGGCTGGCCTCACCCTGGAGTTGTGTTAACCAACATGGAAAATGCGATTCGTAATGGACAGTCCCAGCTGCGGCCTGTCTGTACGGAACAGGGTATGAGAACCTGGGGGAGGGGGTGCTACTCCAGAGCCTGGTTTGCTGAGTTTCATAATAAATGAATTCCGGGTAAGAGCCTTTTGAGAACAGGGAGAGGCAGGTGTGGGAATGCAGTTGAGGGGGGCTGTGAGCACCCCACCCTCGGCGGCTCAGCCCTGCATCCCGGGGGGCCCGGCTGAGACCTCCCGGCCCTGCGGGCTCACGCATACCCTCTTCGTCCCTGTTCCTCTGCACAGCCCCTCATACTCTCAGGGCACCTTCTAGACGCAGGAAATGGCCTGGGTGGTGCACGGAATCCTGGGGTGCCAGGAAATGTGGGTTTCTAGCTCCGGCCCTGCTGCTGCTCTCCGTGTAAGATCAAGAAAGCACCCAGCCTCTCTGGGCCTCCGTTTCCTCATCTGCAAAGTTCAGGGTAGAAAGCATGCTCGTTAGGGTCTGGGCCATTGTGAGGAGTCAGTGGCCACCTCACTCGATCTGCCTCACAAGTAAGAGGAGAGCAGTGTCACTCAGCCGAGTCCGCAGCCCCGAAAAGGGGCCAGAGTAGGCTGGCTGGCCAGAGTCCCAGGCCCTTCACCCAACACTCAGAAGAACCAGAAGCCCCGGGGGGGCCCCCCAGCTGACGACACGTCTGGCAGGGGCTGATCCCTGCTGTGTCTCGGGAAGCCCGTGGCTTTTCTCTTGATCAGCGTGAAACTGCAGGTGGCCTCCGACGAGAACAGGCCAGACGGGTAGATCTGAAGACCCTTGTCTCAAACTTTGCGGTGCATAGGACTCGCTTGGCGCCCTTGTGGGAGAGCTTCCCAGGCCCGCTCTGTTTTAGGAGCCTGCAGGGGCCTGGAAGTGAGTGCTTGTATAGGTCCTCCTGGGGGAGTCTGAAGTAGGACATCCGAGGGCAGTGGGTGGGGGAAGGGATGGGACCAAAAGAGGACGGGAAGCAGCAGCCCAACAGCCAGCAGGCTGGGGTGGGGCACAGGGCCCTGAGGAGATGGATGAGGGTACGGTAGGGCACAAGACCCTGGGGAGATGCAGCAGGGGCGGGGCAGGGGAAATACCCCCGCCAGCCCTTCCTATTTCTTGCCTGGGGCCTGCCCGGCTCCTAGAATCTCAGGAAGGATTTTGCAGCAGTGGAAACAAGAGCTTTGCTCATGCTGCCAGAATGGGCGTCCAGACCTGGCCAGTATCTCACTGACTCCGAGTGCTGAAGCAGCCCCAGTTGCACGGAGGATTCGGCTGATGGGAGAGCAGCCTCTTCTAGGAAGCCTGCTTTCTTCCCCCATTGGAGTGGTATGAGGAACGGTAGGGACAGCTAACACCTACGTGCTGCTCGCTGCGTTCCAGACCTTCTTCTAAGTGTCTGACCTATGTTAACCCATTTAATTCTCACAACACCCCTAGGAGAAAGGTACTAATATTATCCCTTGGGAAACTGAGGCACAGAGAAGTTAAGTAACCTCCCGAAGGTCACACAGCTAGTATGCGGTAGAGACAGCTTTGAACTCAGCAGCTTGGGTCTCAACTTCTTCTATACTGACTGTCTACAAGTTGGATGATTTGCAAAGATAAAAGAAATGTCCCCCAATCTCTGGGGGAGTTTCCTTTTGTCACCATTTCAGGGTGAGGGGGCTGTGGAAGCATTGCCTGGTGCCAGGAGGCTGTAGTCCCTGGATCTGTGTGTGGCTCTGGTCTTCTAGGGCCTGCACCCCTCCCTGCCCGACTTTGTAAGTCAGCCCTGCGGTCGAGGTTGCGCCTGCACTCACAGTGTCCTCAAAGCCCCAGCCGGGTACCAGCTCTCTGCCTTTGCTCTGGCAAGGCCCCAGCATCTGGCTACCACGGGCATGTGTTTCGTGATGGCTGGCCTTGCCTGGCTGGCCTGAGGCCCCTCCCACACTCCCGAGCCACACGCTGATGGCAGACATTGCTAATCAACCCTGATGAGGGTCTCAGAACCCACCTCAAGGCAGCCCTCAGGCAATCACTATCAGTTGGCATGGACTCGGGAAGGGGAAGACGGGGAGGGAGGCCAGGTCAGAGTGAGCTGCCGGTGGTGCTCAGAGCCTGCAAGAGAAGCTCTCAGGTGTTTCTCCACGAAGCCGACTACGGTCATGTTCCCAAAACCTTTAGCAAGATGCCTTTTCTAGGATCAGTTGGAAAGATTGGTTTAGGTTTTAAGTTTTTCGTGAGAAACTCTCTGAACCATTTGGTGCTCTGCTGTCTGGCACAGCCATACTGGGTGAAGAGGTTCCTGGAACCAGGCTTTTTCAGGACAGAAATCAAAAGATCAGAGAGAAAAGTGGAGGAGAAGGATGCTCTTTTCCCAGGGTTGGGCAGTGGGACACACACAGACTCTGGAATCAGAAAACCCAGTCCTGATTCTGTGCTTTCTGATTCTTCTCCAGCTGTCAGACAAAGAGAGCAAATGGGCTTCACGTTACACGTTAATCCTGGTCAATCATGGCAGCCTGGAGTGCTGTGTTGAGTAGGATTCTGAGGCCCAATGAGGGCTCAGTGGGAGACAGTGCGCTGACTGCCACAGGTAAGGGAGCAGAGGATGGGGTATGAGTGAATGCCAGCCCTGCACGCGCTCCTCAACAGCTTCTGTTTGCTCTCCTGTAAAATGGGGGCAGTAATGCACCCAGCGCACAGGGAGTGGTGAGGTGTTGATATCCTTCATATACAAATACTCCATGGATGCTGGTTCCCTTCATCTTCTCCGTCTTGCCTCCCCACAAATTCCCGGCTAGCTTTCAAAGACCCATTCACCTCCCTGAGCCTCGGTTTCTTCTTCTGTAGATGAGGGTAATAACAGTACAGCCCTAACAGTGTTGGAAAATCAGAGGCGATTGTGCATGTGTGGCTCTTAGCGTAGTGCCTGGCTCATAGTAAGTACTCAATACATACTAGCAATTAGGTTTCTTGTGGCTTTAGTCTTTGAAGACTTTAGTCTTTGAAGCATTTCTCTGGCTTTTATTCTGGTTGGGAAGGGTGACAGAGAGCAAGATTCAGTTCCATTTCCAAAATGTAATCAGTCCTGATCACTTGGTAATTAAAAAAAAAGTCGGAAGGGTGAGTGGGAAGAAAGTCGTCCAATCTCAGAAATGTGATTTGCTCGGGCAGGCCAGACGCAGGGCAGACAGAGCGGCCTTTATCCCATGTGGTTTTATGAGCCGGCATTAATCACGGCCCGACGATGCCTTCCTCTGATTAGTCTGGGGCTGAAGCGTTTGGGGTTTTCACCAGTCAGTTCCTGACGCCCACAGCTGGCTCTTTTATGAGCTGCTTGCTTTAGTTTCCGCTCACATCTTGGAGACCCACTGATGGCTCACCCAGGCCCGGGTGCTGGAGGGCAGACCCGCGTTCGGAACCACCCGGCACTGCCGCTATTCCGTGCCGCCCCCCGTGGCCCCCGACCTGCCCCTGCCTACCCACTGGAGCTGTCGAAGTCCAGCTCAGCATTCTGTGTTTCCTCACACGTAAACTAACCCTCACTTCACAGGGTGGCTGAGCTCATGCAGGCTGACCTGTTCTTTTAAAATATGCTTCTCAAAAAGCAAAGCTTTAAAAAAAAACCCAAGAAAACTTTGCCTCTCTTTGCTTTATCTAGAAGGGATGTTTTTCCCCCTCTTAAGCTCCAGCTTAGCACTGTGCTGCTCGAACCGTCTATGGTGAAGGATCAAGACTTGTTTGGTGTTTTTTCCACGGATTGCAGGATGATTTGTGGGCTCAGTGCACGTGATGAGAATGTAGCTCAGGCCACATGAGATTTCCACGTGAGGCTGACCACGCGGGAGCTCTGCTCAGCCGTCACGCACTTGGATGTCAAGTGCCACAACATTTTCCCAACATTTATTCTCAATTTCTGTGCTTCCGATCGGGGGCCAGTCACAAGGATTTTGTGGAGCAGTGCCAGTCCCCAGACCACACGTGGAATGTCCTTGGCTGGGAGGCGATGTGGCACAAATACGCCTCAAGCCTGCTGCATGCCCTGTGCAGTGGAAGGCGAGGAGTGAGACGGTACACAGGACAGGCATGCGCGTGCTCTCGCGGGCCTGGCTTCACTCCAGTGTAGGGGAGAGGTGATGACGAAGCACAGACACGCATGAGACAATGACGGCTCGAAATAAGAGCTTCTAAAGAAACCATGGAGAACTGGGAGAGAGAAGAAATGTAGCAGAGGGATGGGTGACATCTTCCACAGGTTGGGTAGTGAGGGACGGCCTGTCTGAGATAGGACTGGCAGAAGGAGCCAGCCATGAAGAGAACCGGGAAAGGATGTTTCAAGGAGAGGGAACAGCATGCGCAAAGTCCCCGAGGAGGGCAAGAGCTTAGGGAGCCCAGGCCTGCCGTAGAGTGGTCCAGGGCAGGAAGGTGGAAGGTCATTGCCATGCAAGGTACTCAGTGAGGGGGTGTAGCCCGCAGGGACAGGGACACACGGGTCTCAAAAGGCTCTCCTTTTCTCCCGGGAGAGATGGAATTCAGCGTCAGGCTTGCATCTCTAACACAGTAGGGTTTTGTAATCTCACTAACCTGTAGAAATCATCTGGGTCCTTGCTACTCCAGGTGTGCTCTGGGAGCCAGCAGCG
This sequence comes from Stenella coeruleoalba, assembly GCF_951394435.1. Classification (NCBI taxonomy): domain Eukaryota; kingdom Metazoa; phylum Chordata; class Mammalia; order Artiodactyla; family Delphinidae; genus Stenella; species Stenella coeruleoalba. The sequence goes on along the minus strand of NC_137156.1, from coordinate 96,827,997 downwards.
TCGGCATGACCTGGGAGCTTGGCGGGACTGCAGATTCTCAGAACGGCCCTGAGCTTACTCGATGTGTTTCTGCAAGCTCTCCAGATGGCTTTTACGCTTGTGGAAATTTGAGGGGCGCTGGTCCACTGCTCTGGGTCTTGAAGGGGGCCCACGTGGGGTATCACCTGGGGCTTCGTTTAAATACTCGTGACTGATAATTCTGATCCTGCAATCTGCAGCTTCCGATTTAATGGTCTGGGGTGAGGCCTGTGCATGGGGACTTTTCTTGGGTCCTTTTAGTGGGCAGCCACGGGGTGACCTTGTGCAAGTCACCTGCTCTCTCTGGGCCTTGTCCTTCTCTGGGTGCCTCTTCCCTAGGGTTGTGTAAAGCCAATTTACTTCTCTCTTTTAAGCCCAGGAGTTAGGGAGAAGAGAGAAGTGTTCCTGTGCTCTCCCCGAGACTTGCAAAGGGCACATCCCAGGCCACTTTGAGGGAAAATGAAGAATTTACGGATGAACATGAGCACTCTGAGAGTTCTCAACAATAAACCATCCTCTGTTCAGAAGTGGGGAACCTAAAGGGAACCATGAGCAACCCTGTACTAGAGCTGAAAGGGCCCCTTAGAATTCACGTGAACACCTCTACCCATTTCATGGATGAGGAAAACTGAGGCCCAGACAGTTTTCACTTCAAGATCACAGAGCGAGGCAGGAGCAGGTTCGAAACCAAAGCTATGTTCCTACCATTTTTGCAAACTTGCCCACTTCTTACCTCGTCTTTGACATCCAGGAACCTGTGGCACGGCTCCTATTTACAAGGGCAGGGAAACAACCACTTGGTTGCAGGAAGCTCTCTTACCAGTTTCTGGGTGACTCCAGGGGGAGCCCACTCATAGGTGATGGTGTCAAAGGTGGGATCTTTCCCGGTGGCAATGGGGTTGGTCATGATCATTCGGTTCCTCTTGTAAATCCGGATGCCGTCCCCGCCTTTCACTCGGGCCGTGAGGGTGGAATACTTGGAGTCCATCAGCAAGCGGCCAATTTTCCGATCGTCTTCCAGGTCCGAGCTCAGGCAGTGGTCCTCCTGACTGCATTTGCATGACTTGCACATTTTCCTGGGGGGTGGGATGGGGACAAGTGAGATCAACCTCCAGAAAAGAGAGGCAGAATCTCCCGCTGGCAGCGCCTACGCTTTGGAAAGCAAGCTCAAAGTTTAACTTTAGTAACTTGAAAAGGTTAGCAGCAGACAAATGGTAACCGGAGCCCAAAAGGCCTTTGACGTCAGAAACTCACGTCTTCCTATCTATCTGTGGGGAATGTGGGTGTGACTTTCGTGGGTAAAAAGAGCAGCACGTTTTTCCTCTTGGTCACTGGGGTGGCAAAGGCTGGTTCATCACTGGAGATGTTCTACAGCAGGAGTCTTTACAGTCTGTGGGCTAAACTCGGCCCACAACTTGCTTCTGTAAATAAAGTTTTATTGGAACACAGCTATGCCCATCATTTACATATTGTCTTTGGGCGGCAACAGCAGATAAGTAATTGCAGCAGAGATCACGTGGCCCACCAAGACTAAAATATCTACTCTCTGGCCCTTTATTAAAAAAAAGTCTACCAATCCCTGCTCTAAAGAATTATTGAAATTGTCTCCCAAGATTCATGAGCCTCAGAGCTTCAGCAACTTGTAAACTCTTTAGCACTCATCCTGAAGTTAAAATACAGCTGGAAATTTTCTTCAGGAAACGGGTGGACAGGACCTGGGGGGAAGGGAATGAGTTTAGGAAACCCCTCGGGCTGGAGAGATGGATGTCCCTTGCCAAGCCTTTGTCCTGGGGCTGGGAAAAGAAAAAGCGTCCTGGGGAAGCTTCACAGTGACTTGAGGCCTGACACTTCCCTCCGACAATTAAAAACAGAAGCAGTTGGCTGCTTTGTGTCCTGCTGTTAAGGTTTAGATACCCAGGGGGTTCCCAGTGTGAGAGGAAAACCGCTCCCCTCCCTTCCTGGCCGTGTCCCCTCAGGCGTGCTGTGTCTCAGATGCTGGAACACACGCGATTTAGAGCTTGTCAGGTCAAGTGAGCTACATCAAGACCTACCGCGGGATGGGGCAGGCCTAAGCCAGAGACGTGTCAGGGCAGTTGCATGGGTGCTTCACAGCCAGGCCTGCCTGGAGGAACCCTTCTTTTCTCTTCTAAGCTCAGGAGACTGATGCATTTAATCATTTAGCACAAATTTTGACTGTGGGGCTACCAGACGCATGCCTTGATGGTCTGCATCAGTGGTTCCCAGCCAAGGTCAGATCTGTCCCCAGGGGGCATTTGACAATGTCTGGAGACACTTTTTTTAAAAAAACTTTTTATTGGAGCATAGTTGATTTACAATGTTGTGTTAGTTTCTGCTGTAGAGCAAAGTGAATCAGTTATACATACACATATTCCACTCTTTTTTTTTTTTAGATTCTTTTCCCATATAGGCCATTACAGAGTATTGAGTAGAGTTCCCTGTGCTCTACAGCAGGTTCTTATTAGTGATCTATTTTATATATAGTAGTGTGTATATGTCAACCCCAGCCACCCGATTCATCCCTCCACCCCCCATACCCTGGTAACCATAAGATTGTTTTCTACATCCATGACTCTACTTCTGTTTTGTAAGTAAGTTCATTTGTACCCTTTTTTTAGATTCCACATATAAGCAATGTCATATAATATTTGTCTTTCTGGGTCTGACTTACTTCACTCAGTGTGACAATCTCGAGGTCCATCCATGTTGCTGCAAATGGCATTATTTTGTTCTTTTTTAAGGCTGGGCGTGGAGACACTTTCGATAGTCCCAATGGGGTGCTATGACGTCTATAGTGTAGGGGCCAGGATGCTGGTAAACATCCTGCGATGCACAGGACAGCTCCCTCCACAGCAAAGAATTATCCAGTCCCAAATGTCAGTAGTGCTGATGTTGAGAAATCCTAGTCTAATGTGAAAAGAAGGAGACCCTATCACAACCTTCAAGGAGACTGCAGTTGGGGTGGGAGAGGGAGGGAAAATCAGCTGGAAACCATAACATAAGGTAGAATCAGGTTGGGCCACGTGGGAGTCGCAGATGCTCTGGGGGGGGGGGGGCGGTTCTGCTGCCTGGACCCGTTCCCCCAGGAGGTCAGGATGTGGCCCAGGGAAAGGGCTCAGCGGTGATGGAGGTCAGCAGGCTACAGAAGGTTAAACACATTTCTTCATTGCAAGGCTGCTTCTTGTTTTTTTTGTGGTACGCGGGCCTCTCACTGTTGTGGCCTCTCCCGTTGCGGAGCACAGGCTCCGGACGCGCAGGCTCAGCGGCCATGGCTCATGGGCCCAGCCGCTCCGCGACATGTGGGATCTTCCCGGACCGGGGCACGAACCCGTGTCCCCTGCATCGGCAGGCGGACTTTCAACCACTGCGCCACCAGGGAAGCCCTGCTTCTTGTTTTTAACGCACGGGTGTGCAGTGTGACATGAAGGGGAAGAGAAGGCAGCATTTCCAGCGTTATTTGAGGAGAAGCTTCCAGTCCAAGTTCACATTCAGTGGGCTGCCATTTGAGACATGTTAAAATCGCAGATCTCAATGATAATTCCAGAGAAATTATCTCTCAAGATGAATAGGACCCTAAAGACGGTACAGGGCAAACGCAAGAAGGCTTTTCTTTTCGTGCTCGTGAGAACGGGTGGCTTGTTTTATGGAACTGGGGCATTTTATTCATGACCCAATAATATGCTTTATGAGCCAGTCATGGAGGAAACTGATTCTTTAAGAAGACAGGTGAGGGCACTTTTGGTTGATGGGGCCGGGTGAGGGAGGCAGCAGCAGAGCAGGAAGCGGAGAGAGGAAGGCGAGGAAGGAAGTGAAGGAAAGCCCAGTGTCCCACCGGGTCCTCTGACGTCCCCAAACCTTCCATACGTGGAAGTGGGGGAGGAAGCTGCCCTCTGCTCTGTTGGTTCATGTAGACACTCAGGATGCTGTGCGAGGCGTCGGGAACGCAGAACGCTTTGAAATGCAAAATGCTGACAAATAGATGTTCTTTGAGATTGTGTCCACATTATTTTTCCTTTCTTCACGCTCTTCATGTCACCAGACACGTTTCTGAGACTTTACAGATGAGGCGGACACCCCCTTGGTCCCACCCCGCTCTTTCCAGGCACCCAGATTGCAGGGGACACAGACACATCTGGAAAGATCCTCAATGGTGTCACCATGGCCATTTCTGCAACCTGTCATAGTCAACCCGGAATTATGGAAATGGCATGGCCTTGGGCTCTAATCCCAGCCTGAACACTAGCCCACCACAGACCCCTGGCAAGTTTCTTATCTGTAAAATGAGAGGGTTGGTCTATATCAGGGGTTGGCAAACTACAGCCCACTGGCAGAATCCAGTCCATCACCTCTTTTTATATGGCCTATGAACTCTTTTGGGACACATGAAAATGATGAGAAATTTGAATTTCAGTGTCCCTAAATAAAGATTTATGACAACACAGTCACATTCATTCATTTACCTACTGTCTATGGATGATTTCCTGCTACAAGGGCCAAGCTGAATAGGTGTGACAGAGGCCATGTGGCTTGTGAAGCCAAAAACAATTACTATCTGGCTCTTCATTTATTTTTATTTTCTGCGGTACGCGGGCCTCTCACTGTTGCGGCCTCTCCCGTTGCGGAGCACGGGCTCCGGACGCGCAGGCTCAGCGGCCATGGCTCACGGGCCCAGCCGCTCCGCGGCATGTGGGATCTTCCCAGGCCGGGGCACGAACCCGTGTCCCCTGCATCGGCAGGCGGACTCTCAGCCACTGCGCCACCAGGGTAGGCCTATCTGGCTCTTTAAAGAAAGTTTGCTGACCCCTGATCTAGTTGATGAATTTTCAAGCTTTGCTGCACACCCAAATCACCTGGGGAGCTGTGTTACCTTGGGGATGCCCCGCTCGGCCCCCGCCAGTTAGATACACGCGTCTGGAGTGCGATCTGGGCCCGGGCACTCGTGACCCTGTTCCAGAGGGGATTCTCACGCACCCCAAAGCGCGAGAGGCATGAGTATGTCCCTTTCAGGAACTTAGGCACCTCAGGCTGACTTTCTATAGGTTGTCCCTCCAAGAGCACAGGAAGCCCAGCTATTGTATTACTCCACAGCCACCTATGAAGATCCTGACCCTGGGGAGAGGAGCAGAATTAACATCAAAGGGGTGCCGCGATGAGGAGATTGGGGGAATCTATCCAGAGAGACCCCCAAAGGGTGTAAAATTTTGTAATTTGCAGAGCCAGTGGTCTCCCTTCCATTTTTCATAGTATGTCCCCTGCTTCCCTCAGATCAGGGCTTTTCCCTCTGCTCACTGAAATTGGTGTGCCTTTAAAACATAAAGCTATTAGAATGATGACGACGATGATGATGGTAAGTCTCTGCATGCGAGGGAGAAGCCTTGCCCTGGGCTCTCTGGAAAGCTTGGCCTTCTGGAGGCCCGCTTCCCTCCGCCGTGTACGGTAGCTCAGCATCCTGTGAGGTTGGCCCCTGCGGGCAGGGACTCCGGCACGGCCATTTGGAAAGCGGGATGCTGAAGGCTGCTGGGGGGACCTCCCCTTCCGTTTCCATGACATGTTTGTTCTGAAAGTCTGCTTTTGTCTTCACTCTGTACCCTCCTCTCTAAGTAATTCTACTTATTCTGTGCTGCGAATATGAAGACCATTCTAATTCTACCAACCATGTGGATCCGTAATTGGATTCCAGACAGTTTGCCTGAAACTATGGAATTGTAAAGCTGGAAGGGGATCCTTGGGCCCACCAGCTCCAAGCTTCCCATTTTTCAGATGGGCAGTCTGAGGCTTAGAGAAGGGAAGTGTCTTATTCAAGCAGAGTCAGCACATGAATTCTGTCCTGTGATTATTAGTTAGGAAACTTTCCCATGAAACCAGACTGGCTGCCACTCTGACCCTTTAAATATCTTTCAAACTATTGAGAACATGAGAACTGAAGCATAAAAACAGTTTGACACGGTTTCCCTGCTAAGGCTCTGCGACCTCACTGCTCCACGAAGCCTCAAATTTAGGTCCCTATTAAGGTTGTTCCAAGGTGACACTGGATGGGCAGGACCTAAAAGCTGCAGTCTGTGTTTCTCAAGGACAAGTTCGCTTGACGTTCAAAGAACTTGTAGGATGATGAGGAAGTGGGATGAAAACAATGCTGAGAGGCTTCTGCTCCTAGCCGAGAGGAACAGTGTCCAGAACTGCCCTCCTGCCATAAACAACTAGGAAACCAGACAAAATATATCAAACACCCATTTGCAGATGCCAGATAGCAGCGCGGGACTGTGGTCCTTGAGAGAATGGAAACATTACTGCACTGACGCCACGTGTGCATTTAGGGAACATTATCCCTCGGCTCCAAGAACTCTTGAGGGAGGCATCCTTGCTTGTCTTCAGAGAGCTGATGAGGGGCCAGCCTTGTTCTCTGACACCCTGGTGGCAGATTCAGGACCAACGGGGTGAAGTGATAGGGAGGCAGCCTCTTTTCAAGGCCAGAAAGAGCTCAAGTGGCCAAAATAGATGCGTGGGGAGCTCTTCGTCCTGGAAGGACATCCTAGCTGTGGGAGGAATTTGTGCAGGGGACGGGTGTTGGGATTGGATGACCTTGACGGTCCCTGGCGTCCAGAAGACCATATGAGCTCCTCCGAAGTGGGGACTGCCTGGGAATAGCGTCAAGGAACAATCTTGTGCTTGGACCGCAGTACTGCATGCAGAATGGTTGACAGTGTGGGATGGGGCTTCCTACAGACCCGAGTCCGAATTCTGCCCTCTGGTAGCCGTTCCCCCATTACCCACCCTCAGTTTCCTCATCTGTAAAGTGGACATACTAGTACCTCCTGCTTAGGGTTATTTTAGCATTTAAGTAGAAAAGACTTAGCGCAGCTCAGTAAGCATTTTTGGTAACTGCTATCTCACAGCGGAAATCAACTTCTCTGAGACAAACATCTCCCCAATTTTGTTCTTCCACTGAGTGCCCAAGGCAACCCTCTGGCAGTGGAGACAAAAGCTCCTTTTTAGCTCTCGTGCCCTACAGGGCTTAGCCTCTCTCTCCCAGGGCTGCAGGGACGGTCCCCCAGGCTGTGCCCTGCACACCTCCAGGGCATACGGTCCACACAGATGCTGATGTGAATAGTGCCCGGGGACTGTGCAGAGCGGCAGCCCTACCTCTTGTTTTCAGAGTCCTCAATGAAAAAAAAAAGAACAGCGCCGTGAGTCCAAGTCCAGCTGGATCTCACAGCCCTCCTGCCTTGGATGTGAATACCAGGTCCTGGTTTTTAAGTACTGTGGACACAGTGATTTTTATTTCTGTCCCAGGGGCACTCTTTGGTCAGAACCCCAGGGGGATGATGGTGCAGGAGGGGGAGATGAAGCCCATACCCCAAACCCCAGGACAGACAGGTCTACCCAGCGTGGACCAGGCACCAGCTAACGACTGTCCACCGCTTCCCAGAGCATCCTCACCGGGCTGAGCTTGGCAGCCTCCACCTGGAAATGGTTTATAAAGCCCTGAACTCCTCCTTCATCTTGGCCCCTCAAGGGCTTTTCTGTCATTTCTGAATTAAGCCAAGCAAGAAGGCATTCACCCCGGAGCCAGTCCACCAGCAACACATGCATCCTAAGCAGTCCCATCAGAGAATGACCAGGGTTCCCAGAAAGGACAGCCAAGAAATGAAGGCAGGCAGAGCCTCTCCTGACAAGCTCCATTACCTCCATGAATGTGGCTCGAAGCCCGAACACGTCCCCTTGCATCTCAGACAAGGCACACCTCTTGCTGACTGCTGCTGGCCCAGGGACATCTGGAAAAGGAGACAGAAAAGAGGGTGTTTTCCTTCCAAACGTCTTGGACCAGGGATGCTTGACCTCTAAAGACTTGGCATGCCAGCAAAGCGATTGTGTGGGGTTCAAAGGTCTCGAGATGAATAAGCCATCACTTTACTGTTTACCAGGAATGGAGGAGACCAGTCGGGAAAGTGGCCATGGGTTAGGCAAGTGTGGAAGGGTGGAACTTTCCCAGCAGAAATGCCCTGGGGCTCATCGCGCCTTCCCCAACCCTCACCCGCTCCCCTGATCCACTTGTCACTGGAATGGAATCTTCCAGTGAGTGCCTCCTGTCTCTCATTTATTTGTGACTTATTGATAGGGTGTGATTATACCAAAGCTACAGGCACAAACAAAGGTTCATGCGGCCAAACGTTTACAGCTCAAAGCATAGCTTAAATATTTTGCTAAATCACGGGAAATCAGGAGCATTTGGAACCCGGTCGTCTTTTGGGAGAGCGCAACGCACGAGACAGGTTTTAGTGTTCATTACCAGCCCCAGGTGACCAAAGTGCACGGCTGCTGCTTGCTGATGTATTTAGACCCGGCTGGCTCTCAGATGGGGTCTTCGAACCAGCAGCATCACCAGAAGCCTGCAGGAAACGCCCCACCCAGGAGGGTCTCAGCCCTTTCGAATTCGAACCTGCACTTGAACACAATTCCCAGGAGATTCATAGGACATGAAACTTGGAGAAGCGGTGGGTTAGTATGTGGATCTGCCAGCTGAGAAACTGACCTGACTCTCCACTGGGGGGTGGGTGCTGACTTGGGATGGGAACCACATGTACTAGGATTTTATCAGAAGCAGTGTTCCATCAACTTGTGGGATAAAGGGATAAGCTTCTCATTCAACAAACTATTGATTCATTTAACCATTTATTTAGTATCTGCTATGTGCCAGGCACAGGGATACATGGTAAGACTCGCGGTGCCCTAGAGGAATACACAGTCTAGGGGGAGATGGAGAAACACATACTTATCCCCTTTCCTGGGAAGGGATTAGTTTGAGGCAAGGACAGCTGCCTCTTGTGTAGTAGAAAGACATGGACTTTGGAGCCTGAGAGACCTGGATTCCACACCCAGCTTCGTGACTTAACAGCCGTGTGGCCTTGGACAAACTGAGCCTCAGTTTCTTTACCTGTCAAATGGGTACAGAGATAACGCATGCAATGTGCCCAGCCACCTTAGCCACTACAAATGGTAGCTGCTATTATCTTGCACACAGACTTTAGGAGCACAGAGGAAGGTGTTAACCCGAATGGGAATTCCAGAGAGGCTTCTCAGAGGCGGTGACTCAGGATTGGGGCTGTGCATGGTGAGCGGGCAGAAAAGGAGGAGAAGGAGGTCCTAGCAGAAGGAGGAGGTACGCAAGGGCAGAAGGGTACAAAAGGGCTGGGTGGGTAGGGTGTCACGATCTGAGCATGCTCTGTGGGGCATGACACCTCTACTCTCTCTGCTTGTAAGTGGGGAGAAGACAAGTCGTGAGGCCGTCCTCATTGCTAGTGTCAGAATTCAAACAAGGACATAGGAAGAAACAGTTATCCTTCACAGTATTTCTCTTCTCCCGCCCAAGTCTTCCCGCGATAATACCCAGCTCCACACCTCCTGCGTGGTGACTGCTGTTTATACCACGTCCTCAGACACTTCACTGTTCTGTCTAATACACCTTCACAGCCTTGGGAGTAAGAGCCATGTGGCACGTATTTGAAGGGATGCATGTTTCTATTTGTGCCTATTCAGTGCTAGAGTCATGTTAAAATGGAAAACCAAGACGATGCTCACCACCGTCTCGTTGTCTGAGCTGGGGAACTTTCATTCGTGGGTGGAACTTTGCTCCCTAAAGCTGTTGGCGTAGAAAACCTTGCCTGTTGTTCCTGACGCGTTGGATTCTACTAGCTGAAATACAACGATCCCGTAACACTTCATGTTTAAATGATTTGAAGTTTTGCGGGGAGGTGTATGATGTATGAATCAGGCTTCATCACTGGATGGTTTTTGGTTTACCCGGAGGCAGCAAAGCCCGAAACAGAAGAGCTACGCGGGAGAATTTCCTAAGTGGCAAATCACCCCGCCCACTGGAGCACTGTTCTAACGACTGTCGGATTTAACAGCCAGCCTACAAGGGGATTAGTCCTGATGCTTGGCCGGGAGAGCTGAACTGCTGGCTCAGGGTTTGGTTTAGATGCAAGGCGGCCCAGTACAGCCGAGCTCGGGCCCGTGGGTCGGGGGGCTGGCTCTATGGTGTCAACTCTGACATTTATTAGCTGTGCAGCTAGAGGCGAGTCGTTTCCCTGCCCAGCCCAAGGTGGTCCTCTGGGAAATGAGAAAACTGGCCTGGATCGGGGTGGCCCATATCCTGTTGCGTGGAATCCTCGTTCTGTGCGCTCTTACAAAGTGGCTTATGGCGGAGGTGGGAAGGATTATATGATCAAATAAAAATGGTGGACGCTGGATGGACCGGGGCGTCCAGCGCCTTTCAAGAGCTAGCTTATGACAGAGGCAAGAGAGATAGGAGAAGGCAGCTGTTTCAAGTCAAGAGGTCCGGGCTTCGGGGTCAGAGGTGTGCATTTTCGTCCCAGTTCTGTCCCTTTCTTCTGTTGGACTTGGGCCAGTGAGTGATTCGTGGAGTCTGTTTCTTCATCTGTGTCATGGGGCCAGTAAGAACCACCCTGCCCCCTGGAGTCACTGAGAGGGTTCAATGGGCTGCCGCACGGAAAGGGCTTAGCATGCACTTATTATGCACCGAGTGTTTGCTGTTGTCAGTCTACCTCATATAAACATACTCTGAATCAGATGTTCTCAAAAAAAATTTTTTTCCCAGCTTCAGAGTTCTAGGCGACTTCAGAGGAACTACTTTCCTAACTGCACACCCCATATACTTTCTTATTGTCTACTTTGTTTCATGATTATAAATGTTGCCTCTCTCACTGGATGCGGGAAGCAGGGTCGGGCTGAGTCTCTATCCTGCTAGTGGGACAGTTTCCATGACAGCAGAAGTCCATGGGTGAGAAAACTAAATGGCCTTGCGAGGAAGAAACGGAAGAAACCGATTTGGGCCCTCAGGCCACACTTGCTGCGGGTCTCCTGGCTGACAGTTTAACACAATAAACAGACATCTGTCCCCTACGTGCCATTCACCAAGGAGGCAGACAGACCCAGCTCTTCCTGACACAGAAAATGACCATCCTGTTTATCGACGAAGGGAAGACGTCAACCGGAACAGGTGTTTCCAATGAGATATTCCGGTTTGTAAACAGTGGGTCTCTCTGATGTGGATGCCGTCTCAGATGAACGATGGCAAAGTGGCTCACAGCAGCTGAGAAGACAAGCGCTCCTTTTTCCCGAGGGGAGGATAAAGTGTTTGGACAACTTTCTTTGGCTCGGGGTAGTAGGATGTGTGGTTCCTCTAATGCTGTGGAACTGAATGGTGTCGGGGACTTAAAAGGACGTGGATGAGACCAGAAGCCCCTGGGATACAAAGGGTGGGGAGTGGCAAGGTCTTCTCCCTCCTCGAGCATTTACCTTCAGTGAACCCCAAGGGAAGTCTGAAAGGGGAACAGTGCCACCGAGAGCAATGGGGGGCTGAAATGAAGGGGAGCAGAGAAGGGCAAGGGTGAGATGGAGTTTCAGGACAAGCATGAGACTCGGAATTAGAAGACGGGATTCTCCTCCAAGCCCAGCTTCTCTCTCTCCTCGTGTAACTCAGTTTTCTCCTCTGGAAATGAGTTTTCTCTGCCCTTTTTGCCTCAATAGGGCTGTTGTAAGCATCATGTAAGAGAAAGGTTGTTTGTAAAGTGAGGTAAGTATTTACCATTGTTTAAAAAAAAAAAAGTCCAAAACTCGGATGGAAGGCAGAAAGGTGGGTGGCACACCCTTCAATGTCATATGGTGGCAATATGCCATTTTCTCTACCCCACCCCATCCCTGCAGGGATTATCTAGAGAAATTTACTTCTTGCTATCCTTAGACTCGGTGAAGTTCCATGTTAACATGTAGGTTTTTGTCCAGTAGAGATACCAATACGAATAGTTTCTGTCCTTTTGAAAAAGACGACCCCAAGGGTTACGGTTGATGGTCCTGTAGGACATTAACTAGTTATATACCTAACCTATCAATCTTGTCCTAACATTAGATTGCCTAGGAACCCCTAACTCTTCAAATGCTTTCTGAACTGCTCTAAATAGCTTACTGGTTCCTTCATTACATAATGAGTTGAATATAATCTTTGCCAAGTTTCATTTTATAGCTGCACAAGAATCATGCTTTTACCTCTTGAAAACTGTATCTTAACACCATCACATGCCCTCCTGACTACCCGTGGGTTTGCTTTTCGAGCTGGGGCGTTCTGAACTGACGCTAAATTCTCTTCCGAGCCAAGTATTCTGACTTGTCTTTTACAGGTAAACTCTATAAGCATACCTGTGTTACTGGTCAATGTGCTTTGTTACTTAAAAACGTCCCTTTTCCCCCGGGGTCCCAGGAGAGAAGGTGTAGAGACCTCTTCCTTAACAGTGATGACACCCCTGTGAGGTATAGTCATTATTCCCAGTCAGCAGGTGACGTAGGCCCGTGAGTCTGAGGAAGGAGAAGCACCTTGCCTCTTCAGAATGGCCTGGACTGGAGCCCCTCTGGGGAAAGGCGGTCTCCTTAGTCTGTCCTTATTTGTATTATAACTTTAAGCAAAACTGTTTTGTCTTTCCTAAGGGTCATGATTGTAGCTAACATTGATTGAGTACATCTTATGTGCGGGGCGTACACCAAGCATTTTCATAATATTTAATTTAAGCTTCTTGATGAACCCGCCAGAGAGGCACTCTTAGTAACCTCATTTTCAGGCGAGGAAACAGGCCCAGCGAGGTTATGCCTCCGCTTCGAGATCCAATAGCCAGTCAGTGATGGAGCCAGGAAGTGAAACCATGCAGGTGTTACTTCCTTGCTATGCTCTCATCTCCTGTGCTGTGGCACCTTCCACCACAGGTACAGCACTTCAGAGTTTACAGAGTGTATTCACATCCCTTATCTCACTTGGTTTTCACAACAACCCTAGGATGTCAGTATCTTGCATTTGCCTCAGGAGGAAAACAAGCTCACAGAACTGATAGGGTACAACGCTCAGGCCATGATTCACACTCATGTCTTTGGAATCTAGGTCCTGTGACTTATTACCACACTGGGCGTCTCCAGACCCCAGACAGCCTCCCACGAGCCTAGCCTTGACTCGGGCCTCGGGCCACTTGGGTCCAAGGGGATGGGCAGTGTTTCTGGAGGGATGGGAGGTCCTGGAAGGGTTAGGGGCAAGGGCAGTAGGACAAGGTCATGCTCACCTTGGTTCCAGGATTTCTACCAATTAACCCTGTTCTGCTAAATAAAGTGCAGATGTTCAAGGCAACAGACAGGCTTCGGTGGGAGAGGTGGCAGCCAGAGAAGAAGGAGAATCAGAACCACGGGCAGTGCCTATGGGAGAGAAAGCCAGGCCCTGGCTTCACCTAGTTTATCTGCCCTGCACTGGAAGCCTGAAATGACGGCTGGTCACGAATGCATAGGACCAGGCCAGGGAGCTGGCACTCACTGAAACTCTGAAGTTTACATTTTAATTTAACCCATGCACTATAGGCAATGTTAAGAAACCTTTTCTAGATATTTTGGGGCCCGTACACTGACTTCTGTAATAAGTCACATAGATATACAATTACAAATGCAATCCACGCCAGGAAGGAGAAGGATTTGACCTAGTCTGTGTCTGTGTGTCTGTGTGTGTGTGTGTGTGTGTGTGTGTGTGTGTGTGTGTGTGAAGCAGCGCTTCGCAAGTGAATCAGACACTCTGATTAGCATACAGATCACCTGGCATCTGGCTAGTGTGCAGATTCTAGTCTAGCAAGTCCGGGGGGAGCCTGATATTCCGTAGTAGTCCTGACCTCCCAGAAGAAGCCAATGCTGCTGGTCTGGGGACCACACTTTGAGTAGCCAGAGACTCCATCAGTGGTTCCCAGGCTTGTCTGCCCATTAGAATCACCTGGGGACCTTTTCGCACTTCCCAAGCCTAGGCTGAATCCCAGAGCAGTTTCGCTGCAATCTCTGGGGATGGACCACGGGCTGTAGGCGTTTTTGGAAGTTCCCCAGGGGATTTTAAAGTGAAGACAAGTTTGGGAACATCCAGGCCTCACCACTGGGCCCTCAGCTGTCCAGCGTGGACTTGAAGGCTCTCAGATCCTTAGCTTAATGTCTCCCCCTCCCAGACTCCACTCGCAGACCACCACCCCCTCCAATGTGAGTTTTTACAGGCTGCCTGAATTTTATTGTTGTCCTTTCATTTTGGTCCCATCTGCCCTGGCACAGGCCTGCCTCCCAGGCTTCCTTGCCAAATGCAGTAACTTTCTTAACAGCCACGCAGAAAGGAAACCACACCCTTCCTCTTCCTTTAAATTTCACTGGCTGCCTGAAGCCCCTCGGGGGCTCTCACGGATCCTGAGACCCTCTACCAGGCCTGAGGTCAGGGGTGGTCCTCCCCCTGCCCACCCGGGGCCAAAGCAGGGGCTGAGGGGTCGTGCCAGATGGAGGAGCCCAACCTGGCTATGGCTTCAGGTCTTGGCCAAGAGAACCCTGTTTCCCCAAATAGGAGAGGAAAGACTGGGATGTGTAGCCCAGACCCTGGCGGGTTCTGTCTTTTATTCCCTCCGCCTTAAGAGGACTGGCTCAGAACATGGTAGCCACAGACAAGAGTGTGCACAACCGAATGCTGGCAGTCTCTCCCCTTTTCCAAATTTCCATCCTGCGCCGTCTGACCCACGCTCTCTATGATGACGTGTAAGTCACCACGGAGACAGGTTTGGATAAAGTGCCCCCTAAAACCACAGTGAGTCCCAGAAGCAGAAGCAACATCCTCGTCTACATTAGAGGTCATATCTGGGGGCAGAGTGTGTGTGTGTGTGTGTGTGTATGTCCAAATCTACTGTTTCTCCCCACGTTTGCTGCTTGGGAACTTCTCTTCTCTTTCTCTTAGGAAAAGAGACTCTCTTTTCCTAAGTTGTGCAATGAGGATAAAAATGCATAGACTAAACAAATTCAGATGAGCCCTACTGATCTAGTGCTTAGAATTCTGTGCATGGAAAACTTTTTCTTTTTTCTTTCTGGTTTTAAAGACCAATCCTGTTTAAAGTGACAGAAAAGGAAAACATTGGGTGGGTGACGAACTGATTGCAGAAGTGGCTGAGTTGCTAGTATTTTAGGGTAAAGACTCAATTATTTTTCCTATTACATGTGTGTGTTGAAATTTATCCCATGGACTGGCTGTGGTTGGAAGAGTTAGTCTGATGGATTTAGCTCAGGGTGTTAGGAGTGTCTGGTGTCCCAAAGAAAGTTGTTAACAAATGCCCAACAAGAGTACTTTTCACTTTTCACTCCTGTGAGAAATGGTGTTTCATCTGGGTTTTGTTTTGTCCATCAAGATACTTTGTACAGGTTCAGCTCTAGGAGAATTTGGGTTTGGGGTAAGATATACCATGTTCTCCTTTGCTGTCCTTTTTTTTTTTTTTAAGTTGAATATAGTTCCCTGTGCTATACAGTAGGACCTTGTTGTTTATCTACTTTATATACAGTAGTTTGTACCTGCTAATCCCAAACTCCTAATTTATTCCCCCCCACCCCCTTCCCCTTTGGTAATCCCAAGTTTGTTTTCTATATCTGTGACTCTATTTCTGTTTTGTAAATAAGTTCATTTGCATCATTCTTTTTTAGATTCTACACGTAAGTGATACCATATGATTTGTCTTTCTCTTTTGGACTTGCTTCATTTCATATGATAATCTCTAAGTCCATTCATGTTGCCGCACATGGCATTATTTCATTCTTTTTTATGGCTGAGTAGCATTCCATTGTATATATGTACCATGTCTTCTTCATACATTCTTCTGTCGGTGGACACCTAGGTTGCTTCCGTGTCTCGGCTATTGTAAATAGTGCTGTTATAAACATTGGGCTGCATTAATTTTTTGAATTAGAGTTTTCTCTGGATATGTCCCCAGGAACTGTCCCCTTTCTCTCAATACATCCATGTTTAACAGGTACAATTAAGTTAAAATCAGGGTGGCCAGGAAGGAGCATTGAATTCACGGATGCTCTAGAGCACGTGAAGGGTGAACAGGAAGCATGGTGGGCCCAGACCCTTTGTGGGGTGAGAAGCCTGCTGCTTCTGTATCTCCCACATCAGCTGTCCCTGAAGTGGGTCCCAATCATCTACTCAGGCTCCCCGATGAGCATGTCCCAGGAAAGTCGTAGAAACCACCATCCAGTTCCTCTTCTTGCTTCCTTGATTTTCCTAGACTAGGTCCCCTCCCCCCTCCCCCCTTAAGTTCCTGACCACCATATACGACCATTTACAGAATATTTCTGATAGTTGTAATCACTTATTTGGTCTGTTCCCCTCCGGGGGAGGAAATGATCGGAGATCCCCACGGTTCGCATCATGTGTGAACAAAAAGGGTTAATCTGGCTATGAAAACCAAGTAGGAAAACAAATCCATATGTGGACAGGGAGATATAAAATGAAAGCCTCCTCTGTGTAAGACCCTGCTTCAGCCTCCCCTCCCCGAACCCTTGTCAGACAAGCCTCACTGATTTGAGGCTGGTTCCAGAAAGGCACAAATGCCCAGACCCCCTGCCTTTGGGGTGGCTGGTTCTCAAACCGCACTGCACCCCCAGAGCTGACCCCACGCTCAACCGGCTGCCTCCTGGAAGGTTCCCCCCGATGAAAAGCGAATGATTGCCGCCGTGATTGCCTCAGCTATCTGGCCTGCTTGGCTCAGTCTGTTAGTGATGTCTGCCTCGTACCACATCATCACTTGGCAGGACGGTGCGGACACCGAATGCTCAGGCAGCCGCGATAGGGGATTATCTAGCCCTTTTTTCTTTGCCTTCTTTCTGTCTGCCTTTTCGATAACTTGACTCTTCTGTGTTTTTAGCACTTTCATCAAAAAATAATCCAAGAGGCGACCAAGACTCAAATCAGGACATTTTTCAAGGGTTGGCAGCTCATGGAAAGGCCTGACAGGAAGGCTGTTTGGGCTGAATCGCTGTAGCAATTCTGTGAACCAATTGAAGCGGCAGGGCTGGCACCGCCAGAGCCCTTGCAAGGGAGCAGCCTTGAAATATTCGCAGAGGATCTTTTATTTCCTTTCACAGGTGATGGGGCTGGGGCCGCTTCGAAAGAGAGCAGTACTGAGGGGGGCAAAAAAGTCCCATATCCTAAATTCAGTCGCTGACGGCTGGGGGCTGGATCTGTGTGACAGCTATGGAAAATCTAGGGAGTTGTCAGCCCCGGCCCAGGACTCTGACTCCTTTGTTTAACATTCTATTGGCAGGGCAGAAAGCAACCCAGCCTCTTGGGCTGCCAGCTTCTCCCTGACAGCTGATGTTTACGTGTGGTTGTATCCATAGCGGGTCCACAAATCCTCTGTGTGAGGGACCCTGCTGGACTCAGGTGATAGGATTTTTAGGACTGAACTCTTATTTCCCTTTGACTCTAGCTCCCTTTCAACCAACTGCAGACGCTGCCCGGGGTACCGTGCATAGCGCATCGCCAAGCACAGACAGATCAAACCAGCCCAGGGGGCAAAACCCTTCTCTCCCGTTTTTTGAGAATCGCTCGTTTCTAGAAAAGCCCGCCCATGATCTGAACATGTCTCTGGCTGCTTACTTAGTCAATGTGAGGAGAGGTCCTCCTGCCTCGCGCCCCGCCCAACCCCCCAGACTTTTTATGGACCTTTTGAGACACTCAGCTTCCCAGAGCATGCGCACTGTTTCTTCAGCTGTGAAAGGGATTTCCACAGGGCAGGAGCTGACCTGGCATTTCTTGCCTAACTTAAGTGTTTCCAGAGGCTCCGACACGATCTTTTTTTTTCCTTGGAGTTGTCTTTTTTCTTTCTTAGATAGGCCCTGCCAGCTTTGGGGGAGATGGAAGTAAAGCCCCTAGCTCAGAGCCAGAAGTTATCCGGTCCTCCTGGGAATCTTATTTACAGGTTTACGAAGTAGCTCGGGGGAGTTGAGATAAAAGAAAATAAAGTCCTTGCAGGGAGTCTTTACCGCCCCCCCCCACCCCTTTCCCAAACGAGAGCAAGCTTGGTGCCCCCAGGTTACCCTCGGAAGTGAAAACCTCACTGGCTGCGTGGTTCTTAGGTTTGGACCCCTAGTAGACTCTTCCTCAAGTGTAAAACTGTGAGCTTGAGGCTGGCAATATTTACTCATTATCTCTCTCCAGTTTTCCTACGACTCTCCTGATTCTAGAGGCCTGATGTCTCAAGAACGGCTTCCTGTAAGGATGTAATTTGGGGTGTGTGCATCTGAATTCTGAACTTGCAGCATCACTGAGCTTTCCAAGGATAACACACTGTTATTGGGGTTAATTTTGGAAACGGGGGCGGGCACTTAGCAAACCAAGTTGGAGGATTTTTTATCTTGCCTATCTGAATCTTAAAATCTTAAAAGGAAATGTGCGTGTAAATGTACAACACTGTTATTAAATGTCTGAAGGCTTTGCTTATATAAATGATTCCTGCTGGGAGTCTCACGGTTAACGTATAGGACAAGGGAAGCATTGAGACGCACGTTTCCTTCAGCCAACACTGGTGCCTTGATGGAAAGAAAGCACTTGTGTTTTTCATGAGACATTTTCTTGGTTTAAATCAAGTATCCTTCTTATAAATGACTTCTCTCTTCTCTCTTTATTGCTATTAAAACTAACATTAAATACACTTTCAAATATTTCATCCTTTCCTTGATTTTCCCCCTACATAAAGCACTAGTTGTCCATACTCTATAGAGTTGAATTCAGCGTTTATAAAAACCTGACACAAGAAAAGCACTGATTCTTAGAAAGGGAAACACCTTAGAGAGGGTTTAGGCCAAGTTTTTCACTTTTATGAAGCAAAAATTAGCAGATGGTCATTCACTTTGCCACTTTTCAAGGTCCCACCTTTGAAGGTCATGGAACACAATGAATATGTAAAATCAGAGATACTGAAGCTAAGTTCCTTTCCAGAAAATTATCTCTGGAGTAAATTTAGAATTATTCATTTAACCATATGCCCTAGAAAAGATGCCAAATTCCTCTATACCTCTAAGCCAGCCCATATGCAGTTCCCTCTGCTTGGACCATCTTCCTCATCTCTCTCCCTTCACCTAACACACTCCTGTTCGTCCTTTAGCTACCCCTATCACAGGGTCTTAGAAAAGGCTGTATCTTGTACTCCTTTGTGGTACCCATCATGATTGTAATTATTTAATCATGGATATAACTCTTTAATGTCATTCTTTCCTGCTGGGCCGTAAGTTCTATGGGGGCAGGGTCCCTGTGTGTCTAGTTCATTCCTCTATCACCAGTGCCTTTGGCAGTGCCTTGCACGTAGCAGCTCCTCAATAAACATGGGTTTCAATAGCTTCCTTGGTAACGCTTTCAGTTTTGCCTTCGAGCAATGCTTCTTGGTGCAGTAAAAGCTACCACATGATAGAGCTCTTCCATTTGAGGCGGCTGTCTGCAGGACAAGTTGGAAGAAGGTCCACCCTGGTTTCCTGTGGTTTCCAGAATTCTAGCCTTCCCTGGTCACCCAACCCGCCTGGGCGGCCCTTCTCCGCTCCCCTCACTTGCTCCCCTGCCCCCTCCAAGGTTCCAGCACTGGCTCTGGTCTCCCCTTGGTTCTCAGGATGCTTCTCTCTTATGCATCCATCTGCTCAAACGGCTTCAACTCTTCCCTCTGGCTCTTGGCATCATTTCCAGGAGTGTGTTCAGCTCCTGCAAACTCTCTGTGGATAGACTGATGGAACTGCCAACTCACCTCCTTTGCCACCCAAACCCACTGGTTCTCCCACGTTTATGGAATCCCTGCTCATCCAGTCACCTGGACCTGCGGTCTGAACCTTAGTCAACTGCTGGAAGAAATGCTCTTCTTACCGGGCGGAGGCTGGCTTTTCCTCCTTGAGGGGCCCATTTCTAGTTTGTGTCACCCCTTCTGTAGTGGACCCCAGAAGGTAGGAGATGGGAGGACCAGTTTCTGAACCTTCTGGAAGGGAACTCACTAGAAGGAGAGTCAGACTTCTCTAGAGAAACTCAGAATGGAGCAAACGCAGGCTTGTCCATGAAATAGAATATATACAAGCACGGGGAACTTGTGAAAACTCAGGCCAGTCGGGAGAGTCATCAAGTTCTGCAGACTTTCCTTGGCATTTCTGGCCTTGGCCCGTTGCTTCGCAACAGCCCTTCATCTGCTCTTGCCCTTGACGTGATGCGCCGGCGGAGTGCTGGCGGAGCATCGTACATGCTGGAGTTGAACCTGAACTCCGGCTGCTTTCTTCACTGCCTGTGTGACCACGGTGAGCAGTTCCTGCTCTCTGAACCTCGAGTTTTTCAATGCATCATCTTTAGAACGGATAATTCCTACCAGCTTCACGGGGTTGTTGTGAGAATCCAGTGTGGTAATTTATACAAGAGATACTGAAAATTGGAAAGTGCTGCAGAGATCAGGTATTATGAAGTATTAGGTGTTTATGAGGCCCTATTTCCTTCTTCCTGAATCCTATCCTCAGTATACCATCTGTGTGATTGTTTATTTATAATTTTTCTTCATCACTTTTAAAAAACCTACTTCCTAAAAAAAACCTTTATCCCTAAAATGTATAAAAATAGGAATTAAGCCACAGACATAGAAAACAAATTTATGGTTACCAAAGGGGAAGGGCGGGGGGGAGGGATAAATGAGGAGTTTGGGATTAACAGATATATACTATCGTATATAGAAGAGGTAAACAACAAGGACGTACTGTATAGCACTGAAAACTATATTCAATATCTTATAATAACCTATAATAGAAAAGAATCTGAAAAAGAATCTATATCTACACACACGTGTGTGTGTGTGTATAACTGAATCACTTTGCTGTACACCTGAAACTAATACATTACAAATCAACTATGCTTCAATAAAAAGTTGTTTGTTTTGAAAGAATAGGAGGTAGCCATAAAAAATACAATAAATATGAAACAACAACATTCAATTCTAGCTAATACTCTTGCCATTTTAAAGCTCTGAACCTGAGGACCGCTCTCCATCTGTTCAAAGTGACACTGGACAAGTTATCCAGGTGTTAAAGGCATTTTAGCACCAGGTGCAGACTTCCTCCTGGATATAATCCAAAGGATGAAAGAACTGAAAAGGGAGACAAATTCTGACTCATGTGATTCAGCATTGTTAATGCATGTCTGGGTACCAACTCAATTCATCTGTGACCAACAGGTTCATGGCCCATAGTCCTGGAACCCTGTAAACATGTTCGGTATAGATGAGAAATGGTTTAGAGGGAAGACGGGGACCTGAACATTTAATTGATGTTCATCACATTAGCTGTGTCACTGTGGCAATTTACCTCATCCCTCTGAACCTTAGTTTACTCATCCGTAAAATAGGACTTGCGTAAAGATTAGGAAGAAACTATGTAGCACGATGCCTGGCACGTAGCCTGTGCTTGATAAGTGCAGTTAATATGCCAAGCGCAAGGGCAAGGCTTCTGTTTTTGCCCCGCATACCAAGAGCAGGACTGGTTCAAGTTTCTGGTGATTTGGTTCCGAGGAGTATGGAATGACTAATAAAAGTGAGGAGAAAATGTGGGGCCATTTTTCCACTCCCAGAGTAAAGAGGAGAGTTAAAGTGATTAACTGGACCATTCAGGTTTTCAAAAGATGGGAAGAAATAGCAGCTAGCAAAGCAATTTCGCCCAGCGGAGCTTTGAATAGGCTTATCTACTCTTTCAAAAAAGCGCTCACGGTCAGCACAGTGTCAAAGGCTGGGCTGAAGCTGTAAAGTACCGAGAGGTGTTGATATTAAGCATTTTTAAAGAAGGGAATGCCGACGCTGAGCCTTCAGGATGAGAAGAAATATGATGGGTCCAGGGCCCTTCTCAGAATTTCTTGCACTTCAAAGAGCATGTGCTTGGCAGGAATCCTGCCACTTTCCTGAGTTTGTTAACGTGGCTGAGGGAAGGCAAAACTCTTAAAATCCACACAGATGGAACTTTTCCACTGGCTCTATTTTGGTATAAATATTCATTAAGGACTAGAAACTTAAAGTAGATATCGGCCTGAGCTATGAGTGGTTTGGACTAAATTTCAGCCAGTTTTCAGTCGTCCCTCTGGATCTTATCTCTCAGAAGGGCCAACCCTTCTGAGATGCGGCTGGCGTTGTTGAGAGGTCCCAGCCAACTTCCTCCCCAGATCAGAGAAATCACTGGAGTTTGGTCTCAAGAGACTTCCAGCCAGAAAAAGGGGGCCTCAAGGTTCAGACGAAGGTTTCAGTTTGTTGTCTGAAGGAAGGAAACAAATGAAAGCTTGGCTCATCTGCCATCTTAAAGTCCATCCTTTTATAGATGAGTCTGAAGGAGGATAATAAAACTTGGGACCAGACTTCAAAAGTTCCGAGTCTGCTTTGGAACGGTGTCTTCCCCATCCCCCTCAAGAAGGTTTTAGATTAAGCAATGTGTATGGGGCTGTGGAAGAGGTTAATAGTCTCACCTAGTCTATTCCATGTCTGTCTGTCTTTCTTCTTCTCTCTCCCCCTTTCTATCCTCTCAGGATTCCTTGTCTCTGTCAGGAAGGAGAACCAACCTGCTCTCACTTCTTTTGATACCTTTCCTTCTCTCTCCTGTATCCTGATTCCATCCCATTTCCTTTTCTGTCCATAATATTACTGAGCCCTTACTGTATGCCAGCCTTTCCGAGGTGACACAAAGGAGAATTAAGGCACGATCCCTGCCCTCGAGGAGCTTACTAATGGAGGATGTAGGGACAAAAAACATGTTACGGGACAGGAGTTAGGCGGGTGGGACAGTGATAACGTGTTCCAGGACCATTTGGGAAACTAAACGTCCATTCAGTAGGAGAGCAAAATCCATGCTGGGAGAGAGAACTTTGTCTGCACTGCAGGCTTCATGGAGGAAGGAACGGATGGGACTTTGGCCCATGGAGAAGAAGTCCTTTTAGTATGCGAGTGAGGAAGAACAAGTGTTTTCAGGGAAAAATTGACAGATCAGGTTGGGTAAGCAGAATGTTGTAGTGATGGATAAGGCTGAACAGGGCCCCATCACGCAGAAACTTTAATGCCAGACTAAAGTCACTGGAGAGATTCTAAAGTGTCCTAGTGGCAGCTCCCTGGAACAAAGCTGTCCGTTACAGTGGTACCTCCCCGGGGCTGAAGCAAGAACTCAGCCCTCAACCTCTTTGTGCCCACATCCTTCTGCTTGAATATGCAGCCCTTTCCAGTTATTTGTCAGATATTGTCTTGATTATTTTCTAACAGTGCTTCAAGGTAAAATTTACATGCAGTAAAAATTCAGAAATCCCACGTATTCACTTGAGTACTTTATATGTATATCCCCTGGGACCACCAACCAGATAAAGAACACTTCCTGTGCTACAGAAAGTTCCCTCATGCCCCTTTCTGGTCAGTAACAACCTGTTCTTAGCCACTGTTCTGACTTCCGTCACTGTAGATGGGTTGTGCCTGTTTTTGAATCTCACACAAATGGAATTAGACAGTAGGTCGTCTTTTGAGTATGAGTTCTTCTGTCCAACTTATTTAAGATTACCCATGTGGATGCATATATTAGTAGTTTTTTTAATACTAAGTAGTTTTCTGTTGTGTAGATGTAAAATAATGTATTTATTCATTCTCCTGTTGACGAAAGTTTGAATTATTTCCGGAGTTTGGCTATTATGAATAAAACTTCTCCAGCTACTCTTGTCCAGGTTTTTTGGTAGACATCTGTGCTCCTGTCTCATGGATATAGACCCTCCTGGGTCACAGGGTAGGTGTATGTTCAATCTTATTAGAGGTTACCGAACAGCTTTCCCAAGTGGGTGTGTCCTGTACGTTCTCCCTGGCAATGTATGTGAGTTCAGCTGCTCCACGTCCTTATAACGCTCGCTCTTAAATTTATTTTATCTATCTATCTTTGGCTGCGTTGGGTCTTTGTTGCTGCGCACGGGTCTTCTCTAGTTGTGGTGAGCGGGGGCTACTCTTCATCGCAGTGCACAGGCTTCTCATTGTGGTGGCTTCTCTTGCTGCAGAGCACGGGCTCTAGGCGCGCAGGCTCAGTAGTCGTGGCGCACGGGCTTAATTGCTCCGTGGCATGTGGGATCTTCCTGGACCAGGGCTCGAACCCGTGTCCCCTGCACTGGCAGGCGGATTCTTAACCACTGCGCCAGCAGGGAAGTCCCTCAACACTTGCTCCTGTCACTGTTTAATTTCAATCATTCTGTAGGGTGTATAATGCTATCTCATTGTGCCTTTAATTTGTATTTCTCTGATGAGTCATGAGGTTGAGCACCTTTTCCTACATTTATTAGCCATTTAGACATCTTTTTTTGTGACATGCCTGTTGAAGTCTTCACCTATTAAGAAAAATGGATTGCTTTTTCAAAACTATTGATTTATAGAGGTTATTTATCTATTTTGGGTTACAATCCTTTGTCAGATATATGTACTATGAATATTTTCTCTCTCTGGGTTGTCTTTCAATTCTTAGTGGTATCTTTTAATGAAATCGAGTTAATTTTGATGACCAGCTTTCATGTTTATTTACTAAGCATTCTCTCCAGACGCAAGAGTCATAAGGATATAAAACTTAGACTACTTTCTTACTGTTCTAGCGTTCCATAGAGTAATAAGCTATGACAACGTTGCAAATCATCTTTAAAAGCTTTTCAGAAAGATATTACCCTATTTACCAAGGTTTTCTTCTTTTCCTTCATAGCTGCCTCTGATTTCCTATTACCCACCCCCCCGTTACTTTTGACCAGTCAGGTACTGTGCATGTGGAACAGTGTTGATTTTTCATGAGTGTTTATGATATGGGTTTGGAGTTCTTCCCTTAGTGATTTAAAATTTCCTATTTCCTTTCACTTGACATGTCTTTCCACTTAAAAAAAAAAAAAAAACCCTCTTCCAAGGAACAGGATAGTTTGGTGGTACAGAAGTGGCCTTCGCTACTGGGTGAGGATGGAAGTACCTACCTGGAGGAGGTGACACACGTCCCAAAACTGATGCCAAAACAAAAAGTGGGGGCTGTCTGTGGGCCATGTCACTCCGTTAAAAGCATATTCTAGGCTTCCCAGCAAGTAGGAAGTAAGCCAGGAAATAGATGCTCTGACCTCAGTCTTGACCAATGTGTAGGACTTGGTCGGTGAACCAGAACCAGAATGTTAGAAAAACGTGGCCATTGCATCCTTGAACCAAGGAACTGAGAAAACAGAGAGGACCAATGGGGAGTGGTGGGAAGTTGCAGAGAGAGAGAGATTTTAGCTCCACATAAGAAAGAGCTGTCTAATAATTAAAGGGGTTCAAAAAACCAGATCTCTTGACGAAGTTTCAGTGCTTGCCAGTGGTTCTTACAGCATCTGGCACTCTGGTTCATCTCCCAGTTAAGGTTTTGGATAGGCTACTTGGACAAAATAGTTTTGGTTTTTGTTTTTTTTTTTTGCGGTACACGGGCCTCTCACTGTCGTGGCCTCTCCCGTTGCGGAGCACAGGCTCAGGACGCGCAGGCTCAGGGTCCATGGCTCATGAGCCCAGCTGCTCCGCGGCATGTGGGATCTTCCCGGACCGGGGCACGAACCCGCGTCCCCTGCATCGGCAGGCGGATTCGCAACCACTGTGCCACCAGGGAAGCCCAGACAAAATAGATTTTAAGTCTTTCTGAACCCGAGATGCTAAGACACCCTGAATTCTAATCCTAGCTCTTCTACTAATTACCTCTGTGACCTTGAGCACATGACCTAACTTGCTGGATCTCTCTCCTTCTTTGTTAACAAGGAAGTTGACCCAGGGAACCTGTAAGGCCCGTTCTACCTCTTAAAAATTAATTCTAATTGCTGAAATATACAGTATAACAATTATTCAGATAAGGATATGATGATTTCCTTTGTGATGGTCTCAGCCCTGGGCTGGGTCCAAGGAAAGGTACAGGGTGGTGACAAGAGCCGTTCTAATTAGTGTGAATCTTAGTGTAAGGTGTGTTTTCTCCACAGGCTGTTTGGGCCTGTTGGCTGTGAATGAGGACAGACTCGAGGAAACACAACTTTTCTATCAAACCTCACCTCTTTGTCAGATCCTTGCAAACACAGGGATGATCCCCAGAATTTCATTTTCCAGATAACTGGCAGGGAATCAGCTGGGATTTTTATCCCTCCTCTGTTTAACGTACCACAAGCAACTGAAAAAAATCAACTGACAACACTCATCCCAGTGGCGTTTTGATATCCAGACCATATGGTTTTCATTTTGAGGCATCACCTGCTCAAAAACATGGCAAGAAGAGACCCACAGTCTCAGACCAAGTCAGAAATCTGAAGAACGGAGCAAAAGGAATTGTTTTGATGCAAGAGTCTGGATCTCGTTACTCAAGTCTCCGTATTTCGAAAGGCTGATTTTCCTCCTCGCAGTTTATCAAGGAATCCTCTGTAGGATTTCTTTTCCTCTAATTACCATTTAAAGGACTTGAGAATTGGAAGGTGAATAAAACTTGGGGTGGACACACCATCCTACGGTCCTCTGAATTGTGTTTTCACATTCTGCTCACAAGGACCGCGTGCTGAATTTTGCAGAGTGTGCTGTGTGTGTGTGTGTCTCTGTGTGTTCCTTTCTTTCCATATATGTTGCATACCCTCAGTTAACTTTTTTTTCCTTTGATCACAACACAAATCTACATCTTCCTGCAAAAATTCAAACTGACTGGGGGTGAGCTTGCTGGAACTCCTTTGCTGAGCTTAGGAGTCTCAAGCATGCCAGCTGGCAGGCTCTGCTATCCTATCACCCCCAAGGGTTTTGGTTGAGAGGCGAGAGGAACAAGTTCTCATACGAGAAAGTTACAAGACATGCCTGATGGATGGATGGATACGTAGGAATGTATTTCTCTGTAGTTCAAGATGGGTGATATTCCCCAAATTAGAAATCAGATCAGATGGAGAATATGCGTCTCAGACTTGGAACGCATAAAACTGGCCTGTGACCCGATCCCATTACTCATTCATCCTTGTCTTTCAACACGCAGCTCAGATGCCGTCTCCTCGGTAAGCGTTCCCTGACCTCCCCAGGTGAGGTTAAGTACTTCCTCTTCTGATCTCCCTCACTCCCTCGATTGTACCTCTGATCAAGGCCTTTGGCACTGCTTTGGTTCTCTGATGGCCAGACTGGCTGTTCTGTCTCTCAAACCATCAGCCTCTGGGATTTCTTTCCTTTTTACTTCTCCGCTTCCCAGCTCAGTCCCTGGCTTATAATAATTACATGGAATACGTGTTTGCGCAGAATAAATTCTTAAAGTCAGCCAAATCAGAGGTGGGTAATAAGTGTCATCAAAATAATGTTTTCATTCTCTTTACCATTTCACTCTTATTGGCTGTTTCAATAGTGATGATAATTCTTGTGTAACACACATTCATTAGTTGTCAAATACTGTGTTAAGAACTTAATAGATTATTGTTGTGACGACAATTTTTAGGCCCACTTTATAGACGAAGAAACTGAGGCTTACAGGTAATGTGATTTATCCAAATAGGAAACACGTGGCAGAGCTGGGATTTGAACCCAGTTTGTCCATTCTAAGGACCTCAGATCTCAATCCACTATGATTGTGTGTGTACATGTGTGTTTATATATGCATACATGTGTATATTTGTGCACGCATGTGTGTAGAATACTGTTAAAGCTTTATGTCCACAGAAGTCTTAATCTATTTGAGCCCTTTTGACTGTCTGATATGGAAGTGTCCCTTCTCAGAACCATGTTTTAAATGCACAGATTAAAATATGTAGGATTACAAAGGAAATGAATATTACTGAAATAAGACCAATATATAAAAACAAATCTATAATTTAGTAACATACGGGCCTTTGTTAAATTAATTAACAAGACCAGCCGTGGATTTAATTACTGTTATTTCAGAATAAGGACAAGCATGAGCGGTATGCCCGGCATTTCTCTTGGCTGTAACAGGATTATGAAAACATCAGATTTCCATCGGTATGAAGGGAACGGGGTCTATTTCCAGTTATCATTTTCTAACTTAAATGTCATACACAGAAACAAAACAAAAAAAGGCATAGGGGATGCTGAACGGCCAGGGCTTTTGTCTTCATTTATAATGGAAGGAAACGCTATATTTCAGTTAGAGGTTGGGTATACAAGGATGCAACAGTTTTCTTAATTTACGTCCCTCAATTCTATCCACGGATCCCCGGTTAAAAACCTCTCCTCTATCTACTAACAAGATTAAAAACAAAATCTCCCTCCCAGACTTCCTCTAAAATAAGCCTCAAATGCTGACCCCTCCCCCCATCAGAGCCAGCCCCCTTAACAAGGACACTGGTGGCCACAGGGCCAAAGCTGGGGTGGGGAGCACAGGTGTGCCTCGGCAGGTGGGTGGCTCTCTTCCAGGATGAGGGCAGGGCTGGGCTCCACGTTCCCTCCACCTCTTCCAGTCAGAGGATTAGCCAGGTCAGTCACCTTGGTGGGCAGCCTCGTGAATCAGTACGTGGAAATGCCTCTTAGTCATATAGCCCAAATAGACGCTACCTTCTTAAGGCAGGTTTCTTATGGGGCATTAGTCAGCTCAGAGCTCTCACCCCATGCTCCTGCCCTTTGGTGCCTCTGACACCAGCACCAGGAAGGAGAGAGCCCGGGGTGTTGAGCTGCCTGAGAACATGGGCTGAGCACAGACAACCGGTCTACCGCCAGTGGCGAGGGGGCTGACGGGGCCGCTGCTTACCAGTGGTACGTGAGAGCTGCCACTAGCCCCCTTGCCTCAGACGTCTCTTCACTCAGTGCCCTGTTTAAAATGCAACAGCTGGGGGCAGAATTGTACTTATTTCACTGTTACACTGTAGAGATGACTGAGGTTGGGAGTGGCTCAGATGTGTGCAGTGCTGAAATCTGAGGGTAGACAGCAAAAGAGGAGGAAGAGGGGTGTGTGTGTGTGATGGGGGAGGTCAAGGAACACACAGAGTGAAAGAACACTGCCATTATTTGGTTCTTCTCTTACCGTCATGTAAAACACATTGCACTGGACTCAAGTTGACATGCAGGAACCAACACTTTCTTATTCATTGCCCTGTACTGAGTGCTCAGCCCATAATAGGTACTAAATAAATATCTGCTAAATGAAGAAATGGGTGACTGTTACCCTGTCTTATAAGCAAGACATCCGAGGCCTTGGCGAGGGTAAGTGCCTGGGTCAGATCACCCAGCTGGGGCCAGCGAGCGGTCTCAGCAAAGGGGAGGGCTGCTTTTTGCAAGTGTGGCAACCACACTCCCAAGGCAAATTGTTGCCATTGTCATGATTTTTGCAGACGATGTGACCAGAGTCTATTTATGGCAGGTCTAAGTTTAGCTACAAAGAGAAGCTCCTGCAGTCTGATACCTTAGAAGCCACCTGTGACGTCAGTGAGCTGAACTTGGTCTTCCACGTTCTAGCACTTAACTACCTATGGGATTTCTGCACTGGGCTGATGAGAGGGCATACCAATAGCAGGAGGCAGTATTATTTTCAGAACGTACTACGCATCCAGGCCCTTTACCTGCTTTATCTCATTAGACTCCTGCTTAAATATAGCACTGTTATTAATTCTCTTTCTCAAATGAGGAACTAGAGGTCCAGAGAGGACAAGCAACTTGGTTGCAGACCTAGGAAATGTCAGAACTACGTGTCACGTCTAGATCTCCACGCTTGCAAAGGCTGCATGTTTAGCCACTTCTCCAAATGGCCTCTGAACCATGTGGCCAAAGCTACGTTCACAGCCAAAATGTTCACCTGACCTTCTGAGCTTTGAAGGTATGAGGGTGACACGAAATCAGGGTACCATGGCCATGGAAGTGACGGAAGAGAGAAGATACCCTTTTCTCCTTCATTCTTAAAAGATGCTGTGAGTCAGTGCATCTCTGCTGTGTCCCATGTAAATTTTGGATGTGACATTTTCCCCCCATGTCCCATCTGCCACGTGAAGGGACTGACCAAGCAGATCACTAGATCTGTCTCAGCTCTCTTATATAATGATTCCTTCACATTTTCTCCAAAGATTAATTTTAAGGACCCCATGTTTTAAACTAGGAGGAGGAAAAAACAATCAGTCCATGCACACATCATGTGGATTTGAAACAGCCGCCATGGGCTGGACCGTGGCACTAACTTTGTCCTTCAGAAGAGTGACTTGCCAAATACAGCCTTTGGTTTCTTCTCCCTCGGCAATCTTATTTCCTTTTAAAGCATGTCCTGGTGGGGGCTTGGGCTGTTTTGCTTGGTCCTGATTCCCGTGTTATTGGGTAGACCGTGAGTCAGGCTGACCAGGCACGTAGAGATACACATTCCAGAGGCCAAGCTTATCCCCAGGATAGAATTTCCTGGAAGCTCTGGAACTTGGATCTCTAGGATTTTTTTTTGTCAAGTATCATTGCTTCTTCAGTAATTTCTGGATAATATTGTGTGATTCTTTAGATTGTCTCTCTACCAGCTTTCTCTCTAGACAGTTCTATCAGACTTCTAGAAACCCAGGAAGGGAGAAATCTAGAAAGTCCTTCTTCTCTACCTGGGAAGTAGCTTTGCCTTGGCGTGGGTGATGGTATACACCTGGCCGTGGCCGAGAACTAGCAGAGAGGCGCAGATGCCTGGTAACCTTTGGCAAATGCTGGGCCATTCCTGAATCACACTGTCAATGTGTAGGAAGACCTTGATCTCTGTGTGAAGCCTGTAGTAATAATCCTAGTCCTTCACCAGATTTCTGCTTCTGATGAAAGCCTCTGGTTTCCTCCTGTAGCGGAAAGAGCTTCAGTTTTGGAATCAGAGAAGACCGGGTATGAGTTCTTAACTTGTCATCATATGATCTTAGGCAAGTCATTTAAACCCTTAGCGTTCATTTACTCATGTGTAAAAAGGATATTAATATTTTTGCATAGTAGTCCTAAAGGTGAAGAGAGATAGGATGTGAGAAGACGTCAAGCATCCTGAGTGTACTCAAAAGACATCTTTCCTTCCTTTCTTGTGCCCTTCCCCAAACTTGTCCATCCTAACAGAGAACAGATGAGTCTTCCTGCAGATCCTTAGGGGACAAGAGCCCAAATGGATGATGAAAGTAAGACCAGCACATCCTTTCTGAGAAAACATGTAAACACGTCTCATATAAAAGAGCAGACAGTGAGCAACTGGATTTCCACATCAAATATTTAGGCTTGATACGAAATACAAGTTTCTGCCCCTAAGAGAGTCTTGGCCCACATAGAAGACCTTGTTTTACTTCTTGTTTTACTTCTTGTTTTACTCTTTCTAGAAAAGCTATCTAGACAGCATTTCTGGCGCATCTGCAGATGGATATGTGCTCAGCTCCCAGAATGGGTTCAGGATAGCCCCAATGTTGCGTTAAGGAAACGGTTTGATCTTGAGGGTCTCCTGTACAAGTAGCTGGTGGCCCTGCATCTGGTGGGGTCACGGCAGCTGCCAGCCAAATCCTCTTCCTATTAGCAAATGAAAGGGAAGAGGGGGATACTTCCAAACAAAGCCACTTAGAGAGCAGCAGCTGTCTCTTCTTTCTGGAGGTCCCGAAAAGCTGTTCCCCAATTCTGCTTTTAGTGGAACTGAGTTTTAGTCCTGTCTTCCCATAATCATGTGTTATTTGGGAGACAGTGTGGTATCCAGGAGAGGTCAGCAGACTGCAGGGGGAACGAAGCCCAGTTCTCATTCAAGGTCGGCCACTTCCTAGGGAAAGTGACCTACCCAAAGTCACCGGTAAGTGCTTGCGGTTACTGTAATGACTCGACCCCCGCCCCAGCCAGAAAACTTTTCTTATGATACATATTTAAATGGTGTCGGATAAACACTGGGGAGATAAGAACTCCCAGGGTCTGTGCTTATCAGGACAGATTTCCACTTTATTATACAGACACTATTTTGAATGTGCAAGTTGGAAGGAAAGATTCTCCTTGCCACAGTCAAATGGAATACCTCTTGTGGAGCCCAGTTGACCCTAGTGCGGGGGGGGGGGGGGGGTTACAGGAGGAACTATTCCCTGACTTGTCTGCTCCTGACTTACCCTCACCGGAAGTAGCAGGAGCGGGGGTGGGAAAGGAAGATGCACATGTGAGTCTGTGCACCTGTCCCTCCTTCCTGGTCCCCAGGCCTTTGCTGAATGTAGCCCATTCTTTTTCTCCCTCGTCACCTTTAGTCAGTTAACATGGAGAGAAGATCAAACTACGGGAAGATCCGTCAGGGATACCACGGGATCCAGAGGGGAATACCAAAGTCATTTTTCCCCTGTCCTGCCTGTAGAACTGCTGGTAAGCCCTGGGCCGCGAGAAGGCCTTGGAGCTGAGATGGCTTAGAATAAAGCCGAGAGATGATCTGTGAGGTACCTTTCCCTGCCTTCCACCACCTCAGGGGGTGGATGCATTGGTGCAAGTCAGCTGTCAACTGCAACCCCATATATTCAGACGTGTCTGCACAACATGACAAGCATCTGCAACTTACAAGCAGTGGCTTCAGCATCTGTTTGGGGAGATCTTTAAGAAGGACTTGGATAATTTCTTTCTTTCTTTTTCTTTCTTTCTTTTCTTTCTTTCTTTCCTTCTTTCTTTCCTTCCTTCCTTCCTTCTTTCTTTCTTTCCTTCTTTCTTTCTCTCTCTCTTTTTCTTTCTCTCTCTCTTTCTTTCTCTCTCTCATTCTTTCTCTCTCTCTCTCTCTCTTTCTTTGTTTCTCTTTCTTTCTCTTTCTTTTTTTAAATATGGCTCTCTTTGGGCCAAGTTGTTTATACACCTATGGGCATGTATCCAATGGCTTGGCTATTAAAGTCTTTAAGTGACAGCTTAATATATTTCTAAGATGGAGGAAGCCAAGGACAATTCTCGAGGAGCCGTGTTGATGTTGGATTGGCTGGCCCAGGCAGTGTGCCAGCAGTTTTGCACGCGGCAGGAACTGGAGGTGAAAGCAGGAAGGGCTGAATTATGGAGGGGAGGGCAGAGCTGGAGGACAGGAAAGCCAGGAGGGACGTGATGTGGAGAAGCGTGGAGGGGGACGCCCAGCTGAACCTGGCAATGCACTAGGACGAACCATTCTTTCATGCTCCTCTGACATGGTGCTGAGGGGTGAGAAAGAGAACCCTCCGGAGCCGGTCCACTGGTACACTCACAGTCAGCAGTGAACGTGCTCTCTGATCTTTTTGTTCTAGTCCTTTCCAAACTCCTGCAAATGGCTCTTTGGCAGCCAAGGGGCCTGTATTCTTACAGAGCCTACTGGGCCCTGGCCCACCTTCTTAGCAATCTCAGAGAAGGGGCTTGACCTGTATGGGTCTCAGTTTCCTAATCTATAAAGTGAAAAGAGCTCTGTGTCTGCTTCCAGGCCTACCATTCCAGCACTCCAGAGTGAAATGCTCAGTGACTGATGACCTCTGTTGTGTAAGCAGATTTTGTATCTGTTGGGCTAGAATGAAGACAAGGTCATCGGTCATTGCTGTAGGTTATCAAGGCTGAGCAGCTGGCTTTCGCTCAGCCGAATGAAAATTAGTTACTCGTCAGACAGGCCAGTCAGCTGAAGAAAAAAGAGCACGTCCCTCATTCCCCAAAAGACTCCTTTCAGCAATCACACACCCGCTGAAATACACAACCACCACTGACAATAACAATGGCTACATCTATTTGCGCTCCTGTGCTGAGCCCTTTGTAGGCATCAGCTCATTTCACGATCACGGGCCCCTTGGGAGGGAGATGCTTTTAGTGTCTCCCAATTTTCAGATGAGGACGCAGACTCAGAAGCTTACCCAAGAGCACACAGCTAGTAAGTGGTGGAGCTGGGATTTGAACCCAGATCTGGTTACAAGAATACTAACCGCTTAATAAACAAGAGAAGAACACATCCACAGTGGTGGCTGATTCCACCAAGAGAAATGGCATTTGGCCTTCCAGGCTTTTTGTTACCAGGGCATGGTGGCTAGTTCCTGATTCTCAGGGAAACTCTCCATGCTAGGAAACCTCTTTCCCAGTTGAAAAACAAATCATGACTCAAGAGCCGCCAACGGGAGCATTCGACTCAGCACAGATGAGAGGACGTAGGGAACTATTTCTACGCCCTGCCACGAACTATGGATGTGACCCACGGCCAGTCCCCCTGTCTGCCCGGAATTGGATAGATGGTCTCAAAGCCTACTCCAGGTTTGGGATTTTATGTTCTCTCTCTTGAAGACTTTTTTTCTGACTTTCCAGCTGCTAGGGATTCCCTGCAGCGCCCATCCCTTTGGGGGCAGGGCAGTGGAGTCAGCTTGTAGCCCATTTGAAATCATTTCTCATTTTGTAAACAGGTCCCTTGAAGCTCTAAAGGGCTATGAAATTGTTTCAGAATGCCTAAGTGTGATTATGCCTCCTGAAGCCAAATGTTAGAAAACCCCCACTGTTGCAGATTTTGAAAGTAAATTATGCAATAAAAGTTGTGCAGCGTGCTGTTGACGTGACCCAGTGTTTAATCACCGCTGTACAGCTCAGGAAGCACAAGCTTATACAAAAGCAAGTGGCGCTTTCCCCTCGTTCCCTTCCCTTTTCTTGACTTTCTGAGTTGATGACATGGGTTAATCAACCAAGTGGTCATCCTCCTCTGTCACAGTCCCAAAGGGTAAAAAATACCCGCCCTTTCATCTCTACCCACCACATTCTTCCGCTAAGCCTGTAATTGGATCTAAATGGAAAATAAACGCTTTGCAGGCCAAGGAAGTTGGCACTAGAGGGTGACAGGTCGGAGGCTGTGTTCCACCTCTAATCCGGATAATCACACGCTCCCATGCAAAGGAAAGTAAAAGCAAGCCTTCCTCCGAGCGGTGGCCAGGGCTGGTGCTGAGGAGGGGTGTTCCGTGTATCCTGTTTCCCTTCACCCACTAACCGTCCACTAGCTTGTAGTGAAAGCACCCCGAACCATCTGATTTTCCAGTGGACAGTGAGACGCTGCCCCTTTAGCTCTGAACTCTTTTACATTGGCTGAATTTGGGGAGGCAGTTCAGACACACAAATATCCCAGTTGCTGCCACAAGTTAGAAAACAGTAATGCACGAATTGTACTGTCCGAGAACACCACGGTCTTAGCCCGTTCACTTGTAGTTGATTGAGTCCTGCTGTGCATGGCGTGCTGCATCAGGACAGAGATGAGCGAGAAAGGTTTGTCCTCCAGGAGTTTAGAAAGTTGGGTAGAGAAGTGAGAGCAGTGTGTGCCTGACTCACTGGTGGTAGAAATTACTGGGTATCTTACCAAGGTCTAACATGCGGTGAGAATTCCAAAGGAGGAGAGGTGACTGGTTCTGCACACAGTCTGGCAAATGCAATGGGGGCAGGTACATTCCAGAGAGATGCCCTGATGAAGTCTGCCCTGGTGTACACATTCAGAAGGGTCTCATGCACTCTCTGTATGCGAGTCTGGGGCAGGCCAGCCATGCAGTGGCGTAGCTGTAAATCAGATGCGTGAATCCTGCACCTCTAAGTGGCTGGCTTGCATCTCGGTTCTGACATAGGTTTTTTTTTTTTTCCCCCTTCTCATTCTACTCCTGCACGCCCCCCTCCACCCCCCCCCCCAACGCCTCTGGTAATGGCAAATGTCTAAAGAGGAATTTGCCCTGTAAGACCAAGTTCTCTTTGGGAGATGACCCTACAGGGTACCATCGCTGTTACTGCTTCTGTGAGGGAGGTGGGACCTATCATCCCCCTATGGGAAACAAGGGAACTGAGGCTCAGAAAAGGGACTCGGTCATTGTGATGCAGCTAAGGGGTGGCAGGGCTGGGGTTTCGATGCCAAAGGTTTTCCTTAGGCTCTGCTGCCTGCTGGGAGCAACTCTCTGTGACGCTGGGCCTCAGTTTCTCCACTGGTCTAGGCTGTCTCTCAGCTTCCTCCCAGCTCACAGGTCCTCTAAGCCTCTGGCCTGTGCCCCCTCCCAACTGCCTGCAGGTACGTAAGTGGCGGTGGTTGGAGCTAGGGCACAGCTGCAGGCCCCTCAGGCAGTAATTCACCCGTGACCTTCTGGGCTCCCGGCCAGCCCTTCTTGAAAGGGAAACGTGCAGACCCTGGGGACAGAAATTAGTTCCCGTGTGCTGGAATTGCTGCCACTGCCAATATCACCAACTAAAGAAACGTGTGTGTGTGTGTGTGTGTGTGTGTGTGTGTGTGTGTGTCTGAAAAACACAAAACGCTAGGATGACAGCAAAAAGGGAGATTCCTTGTGAGTAAATATAACCCCCTCCCCAAACCTTCACCTCAATCACAGGAGGGGGAAGGTAGGGTCTTTCCCCCCCACTACAGACCAGAGAATTACCATTTCAGAAAAAGTTCTACCTTATTTAAATTTTAATTAGCATCATCAGAGAACTAAGATCCTTGGCAAAAACTTTACACAACGGCCTTTAAGAGTAAAATTTGGAGGGTGTGCCTGTTAGCTCAAACATGTATTCCCAGCTTTTCTATTTTCTGTTAAGTCTCGGAATTTAATGAATTTCCTTCTCCTTACTTCTAGGTAAGCCGCCTCAAACACAGAGGAGAGGGAAACGGGGAAAGAAAGAATCTGGGTAAGTACGGACAGATCGCAGCTCACCTTCTGAACTCCTGGGTTGAGGTCCATGGCCACCTTTGCCATCCTCTTCTGTGGTGGACAAACAGCGCCTGGCTTCTCAGGCAGAGGCGCGAGGGCGCGCAGCGGGGACAGTGGTGGCTGAATGGCCAGGATCGCTGGCCCAGCGCGAGCTCTGCTCGCAGCCCGGCGCGGCGGGGCCCTTTAATTGGAGAGCGGGACTCCCTCTAAAACCTCGCCAGCCAATCGGCGCGGGCGCTCGCGCTTGGCCAGCCAATCCCAGCGCACGGCTCCCCCCTCCCTTCGGTTGGTCTGGGTCCGGCCGGGAGGCTGCAGCTGAGTGAGCGCTGCCCTTACGTCAGTGCGGCCGCGGCCCCTGCCTGCCCGGGCGGCGCACATCTGTCCCTGAGCGGCAGGAATCCGTCCCCACGCCCTTCTCCTTTAAAGGACAATGGGCAGAGGGTGGGGCGGGCGGCCGGCCCCGCGATCCATTCAGGTCAAAAGGGAGAGTGATCAAACAGGAAGGCTCGGGTATTTTTAGTGAGCTGGGTCCAAAAATAAATGCTGAGCTGTGTTCCCCTGCCCACCCTTTCTGCCTTGTGGTAGAGGGGTGGGCAGGTGGCGTGCAGCAGCTTTGACTAAGCTGGCTAGCTTTTCCCAAACCTGGGCAAGTTTTCCAATCAGCGGAGAGGAGGTGAGATTGCAGTGAGTTGTGATTTGTGTTTTAAACTTAATGTTTGTAAAGTATTATTCTGCCTTTTATAACTTGCTTTCGTGTCAGTCCTGCCCGTTCAGGGAGGAAGAGAACACTGTCCTGATTTTATAAGTGGCAGCATGTACATCTTCACTCCTGTAGTCATATTTTCTCATTGTTGTCTAGTAATCATCTCAGGTATTGCTATTGCTACCATGATAATGAGATGATTGTCACTCCCATTTAACAGAGGAGGGAATAGGATCAGAGAGGGTCACTGGGACAAAGGCGAAGTCTTCAGCAAGGCTTTAACCTGAGAGAGGGAGCCTGAGAGCTCATCTGGGGAGAAGGAACACAGGATAACAAGCCATAAACTAGGAAATTCCTATTTTTTTAGATTAATTGAGTCATGCAGGTCTGGACAAGCAAGATTCCATCTGTGGATTTCTCACATCCTTGGGAGGAAGTCTCTTGCAACATCTAACCTCACAAGTCCTAGAAGACAAAATCGGCCAGGTCTCACTGTGTCATGCTGTCTGCCTATAACCCACAGCTGTTAAGCCAGTTCCACAGACCTGGGTTCCCAGAGCCATTTTCCCAGCCTAGACAGAGGATTAAACACAGCCCCTTTTCACCTTTTTCCCAGACAAGAGAGTACTCTGTCATGAGGTTTCCGTCCTGTAACCCACATTGGCAGTGCCCCCCTGCTGGAAACCAGGGCTCAAGTGGGCTAAAATAAAACCCGGCTGCAAGAATGCAGGGTGGTTTCAAAGTACGTCGTGTGGGACTGATGTGAGGGGACAGGGAAGCTGCAGGTCACTTTCTAGGGCTTTTTCTCTTATTGGAGATGCTTTCCTTCTTAAAGCCTCCTCCAGTTTGGTTCTTAACACATCATCATCCTCAGCAATCCCGAACCTTGACCCGTGATCCCAAGTTGTGGTTCTTTTTTCACATTCCTGGAAAGGGCTTTCTATCTGTGACTCCTTTTTTCCGAGACGCGGGATGATCTTTTTCTCCTTTCATGGATTTCCGCTCTGATTAGTGTTTGTCTCGCTTGCTCCCACCTGTAGCCCCGACACCTAGCCCATGACTGATGCTCAGAACACATCTGGGGAATGAATGGAGGTTGCGTTCTGGCTTTGAACCAGCAGTGAGCTGGCAAGGTGGGACTGGGAGAGATGGCTCAGTGCCACCCCTAGTCTGGTTTGTCCAAATTTCCTAGGTGGGCTGCATGATTAAACCAGGGTGTAAATTAACCGTGGCTGACGGACGGAAGCCTGGACTGGGAGAGGTTTCCACGTGAATAGCCCTTTCAGTAGCAAATCCTAGAAACAATGGTGTTGAACTGGGATGTCCTGCCAGAAGCCTTTAGACTTCAGAGCTGTGGGAACAGAAGCCAGGAGAATAACAAAGGCAGGCTTTATCCCTTGCAAACTAGGCAGAAGCCTACCCAGTGAAGTCATTTCCCACTCTCTTCCCAGCCACCCTCCCTGCCCCATTTTGAGAAATTATTGTTCCATGGAATAATTTGACTTTTATGAACTGTAACACTGTTTAGCTCCAAAAAAGACAGTCTTCCCCTCTTCTTATTTTTACCCTTGGCTACAGTTTCAATTAAGGAAGCAGGTATTGTGGCTCTTTCTCAGAATATGAGTATCAGAAGCTACTGCTTGGGGGCCTCCCTGGTGGCACAGTGGTTATGAATCTGCCTGCCAATGCAGGGGACACGGGTCCAAGCCCTGGTCCGGGAAGATCCCACGTGCCACGGAGCACCTGAGCCCTCGTGCCACAACTGCTGAGCCTGTGCTCTGGAGCCCGCGAGCCACAACACTGAAGCCCGCGCGCCGAGAGCCCGTGCTCCACAAGAGAGGCCACCGCAGTGAGAGGCATGTACACCGCAGCGAAGAGTGGCCCCTGCTCACCACAACTAGAGAAAGCCTGCACGTAGCAACGAAGACCCAACACAGCCAAAAATAAATTAATTAATTAAAAAAAGAAAAGAAAAAGAAGCTACTGCTTGGATGGCCTTGTCTCTCCTTTCTGGAAAAGAACCTGTCGCAGGCAGAGAGCTGCTCCCTGCTTCCTGTAGTGCTTAGTCTGTTCTCAGTTGAAGATGCTGACTCTGACTCTTTAAATCCTACTCTCAAGCCAAAGGTTCCAGGGGACCTATAGTCGGAGTTTTGACTGGACACCTGGACAGAGTCTTATAGTCCGGACTGTTCTGGAAAATGGAGGCAATAGGGCCCATTATATCTCAGCCTCACTCCATCTCTGGGGTCCTTTTGCTTCTCTTTGGGAGAAAATGGGGTATCTTTCCAGGTTGGAACAGCAAAGAGATCTGATTTCCCCAAGGTTCATTGCTTGGTGGTGCTGGGGCTTATCAGAAGCTTCATTCATCCATCAAGTAGTTTTGGGGGTGCCTGCCTCAAGCCAAGCCCTGTTTTAAGTGCTGGGGACACCCAGGTAAATAAAAGAATTCTTCCCCTTCAGGAATGTCTTGGTCTGATCAATTTCACTGGGGCTTTTTGATTCACAAAGCTCTTATCTTACTTGACCTTCAAGACAACCGTGGTACAATTCTAATTATTCCATAATAATTCTAATTATATCACTGGGAGAAAATGGAGATTTGGGACAGTCACGGGTTCCATCCAAGGTCATACTCCAGCAGGTGGCAGAGGTGAAATTCAAACTCAGGGCTTTTAGCTCCAGACTGTGTCCTCTGAGTTATCACGCTGCCTCCCATAGTGACTGTCAAGGATTGATTACAGGACAAGAGTCAGCATTCAGAGCAAGGTGATGGTGTCGTTATCCTTGTCATTGGGTTTGTCCTAAGTGGGACTTTTTGACTCTGAGTTTCATGCTCTTTTCACTGTTCATTCATGCATTCAACAAACATTGAGCTGAGAACTCTAATGGGTGAGGCCCTGAGCTGTAGATATGACATAGACTGAATAAGACCGGAAAGGTTCCTGCCCTCATACAGCTTCTATTCCGGTTGGGGGAGACTGGCGTGGAACAGGTGAACAGATCATTAGATGAGGGAACTAAGAATGGCAATGAGGGCCTCAGAGGAAATAAATGGAGGAGTGAGTCACTGGATGTGTGGTCCCTTGAGATCAGGTGGTCCAGGAAGGCCTGACTGAGGAGGTGATGTGTGAGATGAAACCTAAAGAGGGAGTTCGAGTCAGCATGGCGATGAGCAGAGTTGCCACAGAAAGAACATTCCAGAAGGATGGAGTCATGAGTGCTAGGACCCTAAGGTGGGCATGGGCTTGATGTGTCTGAGGGATCATAGGGTCATTACAGTTGGAGAGTAAGGAGGGACAAGGAGAATTTGTGAGGAGACCTTGTGGGAACTGGATCACCTTGGATGCTGTTAAGGAGTTTTAAATTTTTTTTAAAATTTATTTTATTTATTTATTTTTGGCTGCACTGGGTCTTCGTTGCTGCATGCGGGCTTTCTCTACTTGCAGCGAGCGGGGGCTACTCTTCGTTGTGGTGCGCGGGCTTCTCATGGCGGTGGCTTCTCTTGTTGTGGAGCACGGGCTCTAGGCACGAGGGCTTCAGTAGTTGTGGCACGAGGGCTCAGTAGTTGTGGCTTGCAGGCTCTAGAGTGCAGGCTCAGTAGTTGAGGCGCACGGGCTTAGTTGCTCCGTGGCATGTGAGATCCTCCCGGACCAGGGCTTGAACCTGAGTTCCCTGGGTTGGCAGGTGGATTCTTAACCACTGCACCAGCAGCAAAGTCCCAAGGAATTTAAATTTTTTTCTGAGGACAGTAGGAAACCATAGATCAGTGCTTTCCCACTGAGATATAATATGAGCCTCATATATCATTAAAAATTTTCTAATAGCCGCATTAAAAAAGAGTTATAAAAAGGTAAACTATATTTAACCCCATATATCTGAAATGGTGTCATATCCACTTGTGAATGATGTAAAACATTATTGAGATGTTGTATATTCTTTTTCTGTGCTACATCTTTGAAACCTGGTACGTATTTTATACTTACAGGGCGTCCCAGCTAAGGTCAGCTACTTTGCAAACGCTTAATAGCCGTGCGTGGCCAGTGGCTACCATACTGGACAGGGTGTTATAGAGCTTTAAGTAGGGGAGTGGCAGTATCTGATTTGCTAGTTAACTCACAGCAAGGACACCCAGGAGTTTCTAATAGAAACTCAGTTGGTAACTAACAACCTCTGATTATCAGAGTGTGAGGCTGAGAGGCTGGGAACCCACAACTGAGTTTCTGGCCTCCTATGTGTGTTTCAAGCATTGAGCTGGGAGGGAAAAGTGATTTCCTCAAAGTAAGAGAGCTAGAAAGAGGCCAAGCAAAACCTGGAACCCAGATCTTTTAGTTCCATGCCAATTTAGAAAATCCCCAATCATCATGGCTCACAAAGATGATGTTTTTACTGTTATAATGTAGCAAATGTGGCTTAGTTGTTTTAATATGCAAACACGCACGGTGGCTTCTATTTGGTTATGATTTTCGTTAACATATTGTTTTCATTAAAAACACCGAACACTTAAGAGTAGGTAGATATCAATAATCCGTGAACCACATAGTATATTTTAATGTGTATTAATTGATATAAATATACCATGAACTGCATCATATATTTTCATGTGTATCAGCTTGGACCATCATTTGTACCATATATATGTGAGTTGTTCACGACTTGAATTTTTTGGTTTCTTTCCTGCCATGCTTACAGTAACTTTAATTTTAGAATAACTATGTAATCTTCTCCAGATTTTTGGATGGACTGACTCCTAGATCAAGAAAGGCTTTGCCTGTAAGGCCAAAGCATCTGGATGAAAACAAAACATGATTCTTGGACCCAGCTATCCTCCTGCCTTAGAGCCTGTCTTTGACAGGGACAGTGAAACGCACAAGAAGATCTGTCCATTGCAAAGGAGCACTGGGTCACGAGTCCAGAGCCCCGCATTTGATTCTAGCTCTGCTGAAAGCGGTGTAGCTGCTGTCATCCACAAGGCCACTTGCAACTCAAATTTGTCATTAGTTACTGGGAGCACGTGATCAATTTCCTCTGAACATCAGACATGTATTGCGCCTGATGGTGCGATGGAGCCATTCCCTTCTTTGCCAGGTTGACGAGGAAGTGGAAGGAGCACGAGATTGAGACCCAGAAAATCTCCGTGTGTGTTTCAGCTTCATCACGGGCGTGAGCTCAGTGATTTGGGCAATATATTTAAGAGTGTCTGAGTCCTTGAAAAAAATGAGGATAACAATATTTATTCCTCTTGCCGTACAAGGCATATCTGTACGTTCATCTATAACTATCTGTAGTATCAGAATTCTAAGATGCTGTCCAATGACCCAGGCCCTTATATAATCCCTTCCCCGTGAGTGTGGGTGGTACCTCTTAACTTGCTTCTAACGAACAGAATGTGGCAAAGGTGATGGGATTCCACTCCTGTGATGATGTTGAGTCTTATGGCCACAGCGAAGGGATTTTGCAGATGTAATTAAGGTCCCTAATAGGGAGACTATCCTGTGTGGGCCTGACCTAATCAGGTGAGCTGTTCACAGGAGGAGCCAGAAGTCAGAGACAGAGGAAATCTCTACCTCTGTCCTGCTGGCCTTAAAGAAATGCGCTGCCACGAGTTCCACGTCTGTAAGGAGGTGAATTCTGCCAACAACCACGCGGCAGGATGATAAACGAGTACCGTTGTAAGTTGCTAAGTTCGTGGTGTATTGAAAACCAACATACTATCACCCTCTTCGCTCTTGGATATGGTTAAAAGATTTACTTCTCTGCTACTTCCTGGGGAGATGATGTTTGGTACCTATTTTTAAAAGAAATACATCTGCTCCCCTCAATTCTTTTTTTTTTTTTTTTTTTTGTGGTACGCGGGCCTCTCACTGTCGCGGCCTCTCGCGTTGCGGAGCACAGGCTCTGGACGCGCAGGCTCAGCGGCCATGGCTCACAGGCCCAGTCGCTTCGCGGCATATGGGATCTTCCCGGACCGGGGCACGGGCCCGCGTCCCCTGCATCGGCAGGCGGACTCACAACCACTGCGCCACCAGGGAAGCCCACCTCAATTCTTAACGCTTCCTGGGGCAGGAAGTTACATGAGTGTGGCCTTTGGAAAGCAGCATTTACTCTTACCAACGAGAACTTTCTAGGTATGGTCCTGGCGGACTGAACCTTTTCCACATATAATTTCCATAGGTGTAGTATTTACTGCTACCTTCCGTCTATCCATCCTCGCTGTGTGCGCGCGTGCGTGTGCGTGCGCGTGTGCGTGCGCATGCGTACGTTTGTGTGCTCGCACGTGTATTTGCGTGCGCGCGCGCGCATGCGTTTATGTGCGCAGATGCGTTTGCGTGCGCACGCACGCATGTGTCTGC
This sequence comes from Stenella coeruleoalba, assembly GCF_951394435.1. NCBI lineage: Eukaryota > Metazoa > Chordata > Mammalia > Artiodactyla > Delphinidae > Stenella > Stenella coeruleoalba. The sequence goes on along the minus strand of NC_137156.1, from coordinate 96,784,487 downwards.
GTGGTAGGAAGGAAGTGAACAGGTGCTCGGTGTTTTTTCTGTGCCCGTCAGCGTTTTATGTGGTTAAGCTTTAAGACCACCCCAGGTGGTAGCTATTGTTAATCCCATTTACAAATGAGAAAATGAAGCTCTGCTGTGTTATGTGAGCTGCTCAAGCCTCAGGGCTAGTTGGGATCCACACCCAACACGGATCATTGAGGAGATGCCCGGCTTCGGGGTAAGGGCTCGGCCTGGACGATGGCGTAGAGATAGGACTCCTGACAGCTGGGGCTCATTTTGGATGTTCCCTGTGACCCCTCCAGAGCCCCTTTTCCTGTCGCCTCCAGCTCTGGGCCTGGGAGGCCGACCCGCGTTCTTCATGCACAGCTCAGCCAGCGCAGGAGGCCCCGGTTCGAGATTAGAGGTGGGTGTCTTAAATCTCCCCGCTTCTTCCCTATTGGCCTGGGTTTTGGAGGTGGTCGTGTTACTCCACCTGCAACCACAGCTCCTGTCAGCCTGGGGACAGCTCTCTCCCTCTGCCCCTTCAGGCTGGGCGTGGTCCCTGCCTCCTGTGGTCGCTGGCCCCGGGATGCTTGCTTCTCCCAAGTGGGTTCATGGAACGGTGCTATTTTCTCCCTCGTTGATTTGCCCTTTCGTTAAACCCCCTTCAGTTCCCCCTTCGAGTGTTTCCAGCTAGCCCCCTGACCCAGAAGCTAAAGTGGGCTTTAGAGAGGACCCCTTCCCTAGGTTGTGGTGATACGGGCTGCCCTGTGGTCTCCCACGTTGTCGTTTTGGCTCTTGGCATGTGAGTTAGTTAAAAGAATCTGAGGCTTAGCGATTAATTAGAATAGGAAAACCAGATAGAGATGCTAGGAAAGGCAAGACAGAAACTTGGCAGCCTTCTCTTGGGCAGCTCTGCCGGCTGCTTGTGAGTCTCGAGGAGAAGACTGACCGTGGAGTGTCTTCGGCTAGTGATGGTGACTTGAGGTCTCTCCCTCCCTTGTGCTTCGGTCCCCTGGTTTCTGAAAATGGCTTGAGGAGTGAATGCGGGGCTGTGTGCAGCAGCTGGGTCTGGGCCCCGATGGCCCTTCCAAACGTGAAGCATTCCCGTGCCAGGCCCCAGCGAACAGGGTGCTCGTCTTGAGTATTTGAGGATGAGGCTTGCGCATGAGACACTGGGGAACCTGGAGCAATTTGCCGAGTTGGACCCTCTTCCTAAACTGGAGTCACTGGAATTTGCTGACCTGCGTGGAGTTGGCAACCAAGCGGTAGGTAGCAAAATATTGATGCTTGTGTGTGGCCTGGCACACTGGCCCAGGGTGTTGATATGACTCACTAAGGATTAAGGGGCAAACGTGCAGCTCTGAGTTCCTAGCCTGAGAATGATTGTGATCTTGGGGGTAGGGGGGTCCTGGGAGGGTGGACGAGCTTGCAGGGGGTGGGGTGGAGGATTTACAGTGGCATATCCAAGGGGGAATTCCCAGCTTCGAGGGATGTGCGCAAGATAATTGGTCCAAGTGCCCTTTCTGAGCTCGCATCAGCACAGCTCTGCCAGGCTCTGTCCCTGAGCGATTTCACTGCATCCTCCCAACACCTTCCTGAGACGGTGGTCTTGTCCCCCTTTTTCAGTAGAGCAAACTGAGCCCTAGGGACGTTACATAATTTTCCTGAGGTCACATAGCTGGTTGCAGAGCCTGAAATTGGACCCACATGTGTCAAACTCCAAAGATGGTATGAATAAAAACTACAGAACAACAGCTAAAGCAACAGCAACCATTTCTTGGGCTGTTCTCCATGTGTCAGGCTAAGTTCATCACATTTAATTCCTACGGTGTAGGGTCTGAATCCCTAGCATAGACATAAAAAGCATTTCAGCCCTCTGTGCCCACAACACACACTTAAAACCTGTGGTCCAGTTGTAGGTAACCCTCAACAAGCTAATTATCGCAACTGTTTAGAATAAAATCTATTTGAGAATAACTTTAACGCCCCAGATAATGGGGAAAATCAGGCCTGTTCGACCCATCGTGAAATCTCTAATGAGCGAGAGGTCGGGGGGAGCCTTGTAGCACCGCGGTTTCCCAGGAGAACTTAAGGAACAGAGAGGAGATAAAAATCAGTATAGTTAAAGTAGTCATTAACATCCTTTCTCATCATCGTGTTTTCCATTCTGTCTGCCATGTTGGCATTTTAATTTTCCAAAGCCTTGTGAACCTGTGTTACCTGGTAACATCTCCTCATGGGATGTTGAAATCATTCTGTACTCTGGAAAAAAATGGTGACGGTGCTTTTATGTTACCTTTGAGGGCAAAGTTGACACATGTGGGTTTCGTTCAGATTGAAATGCCTGACGTCCTGTCTATGAACCTGCATTATTGGCAATTTGGAACCAGTTTTGTAGCTTGGGCTGTAGGCCAAAATTAGACTGAATTGTGAAGGAGGTGATTTCTGGTTTGATCCATTTCGTGTTTCTTGTCTTTCCTCAGTGATTATAAATTAACTTGTCTGAGCAGCCCGTTCTGACCTGCTCCCTGTGTCTTATTCTACGCTGCAGACTTATCATTCCTTTTCTGCCCTTCACAGCCTACCTGTCCTCAGTGCCATGCTCTCAGGGCTCTGCTCAGTCATCCCCTCCCTGGGTTCAGCATGTACTTTGGAGAAAAGAGGGATGGTTTTGAAATCAGGCATATCTGAGTTTGAACCAACTATTAGCGATGCAGCGTGGGCAAATGAACTTCTCTCTTAGATTGTTCTAGCTGTAAGATGGAAATGAGGAGCCCCACTTCAAGAGGGTGGTACCCAGCTTTAGTAAGGGAACGTACCCAATCCATTGCAAACAGTACAATGTACTGTTGTACAATGTACAATCCCAAGATTCCTGTCTCTTCTAACATCCACCCAATTCTTCCTTGTTTATCACAAGTAGGGTCAGCATAATGGTTCCCCATGATTGCTTCCTCTGTCCTGAGACAGATGAAACTACTGCTATGGACCGGTTCTGCAAAGATTGTTTTACTTGCATGCCTGCGGCAGATGGTGGTCGGGCGCACACAAGGGTGACATTGTCAGATGCTTAGTGAGCATTTCCCCAGAGCCAACAGAGGGACTGGGAGTTGGACAGGACCTCCAAGGTACCCCGTCCCCACTTCTGTGGCACCCACGAGGGTGTTTCCTGCTGTGTGCTTGAATGCTTTCCGTGTCCAAGAGCTCATTCGCTGACCAGAGAGTTCCAGCAGTTTTGGACAGCGCTCACTGTTAGGAGGGGCTTGGTTACCTTGGGCTGACATCTGCCTTCCAGGATGTCACCCATCTGTTCTTTCCAGCCTTTGGAATCTCTTTGGAGGGCTCTCCTTTTCTCACGTGTTGACGGTTGATCTAGTAGAAAACTGTGGTCCTGTGTTCAGTTCTTCCCCTTCTCCCCTCCAGATTTTAGGTACCACTTTATCCTGCCTGAGTTTCATCCCACCCTTCTATTCCACTTTGTCGGCGGTCACCCTTCCCTCCTATCTCGGTGGGCTGTGGTGCAGCCTCTAGAGGGGTAGGTGCACCAGCTTTGATATTAGACAGATTCGGGTCAAATCCCTGCTTGGGCACCTACTGGGAGCCTCAGTTTACCTATCTGTAAAATGGAAACAATAATACCAATCTTACAGTACTGCCACGCAGGTTAAATGTGCTGATGTCTAGAAAGCATGCTGTCTAGCGCCTGGCATGGAGAAGGTGTTTGATACCTGGTGGCTATGTAATTATTATTTAATTATTATGCAGTTACTGTTTGCTTAGTTTCAGGTAGGTAGTCATCATGCTTCATTCACTTAAAATCTTCCCAGGGCCCCTTAAGGTTTTGCTCAGCCTGGATGTGGGGGTCCTTTCCTCCATCACAGCAGGAAAATGGCCTTAAGTAAGTGTTTCAGTTATTTCGTTACAATCACAGATTCTCAGGAGGATAGGATAGTCAAAGTACCATCCAATGGTCATTTTCAGTCTGTTAGTTTGAGGCAGGTTATCATTTAAAAACAATTTGCATCTTCTCTGGCTAACTGTGTATGTCCTGAGAGGCCCTCTGGGAATGCAGCACAACGTCCAGACGTCCGTGGGCAGAATTCCAGAGCTTCTGAAAGATGAGCGTGTCCTGTGGCTGATGGACAAGGTGTGAAGACACCAAACCCCCCCGATGGAGTCCAGCAAGGCCTTGCCCCTGAGCTGCCTTTCTGGAAAGACTGGATGAGTTCACCCAGAAGAAGGGGTGGGCGATTTCAGGGAAGATTCTTCGTTTTCAGAAATTAGTCACTGAAAGATCTGGGGCCTGCTTCCTCTTGATTCTCCCAGTTGTTCTCACAGCCCAAGACAACATCGTTTGGCCATGATGTCATCTGACACAGATAGACACGCCGAGGCCAGACGCTGTCAAGCAGATCCCGGGTTATGATGGAGTGGGGGAGGGATGTGCAGTTTGAGGGCCACATGAGTGTGGAGTGAGTAATGTTTTCCAGTAGGGTATTATCACCCGTCCCATCACTGATAGCGGGGAGGAAGAATTGGACTCCTTAAGATACTGAAAACCAACTATTTTATATCCCCCCAAAGATCCTACTTGTCCAAGTTAAAATCCTGTATTTAGTAGTCTTGTGTTTTGTCATGCTAGGAAGTATTTTCAGATCATCCGTTGAATGTAGATGATTAATTTCAGTCATTCATCTGTTCATTCATTCATTCAGTCACTCAGTGGGTCATTCAGTCTTTTGGTCTGCGGTTCATTTGGTCACGTGGTCTCATTCCATGGATCCATTGATTTTGCAGTCTTTCAGTCATTCGACAAACAACCATTGCACATCTCTTTCTGTACCGAAAGCTCTGCTGGGTGTGGGGCATGCAGCAATGATGAAAAAAATTCACAGGATCTACTGTCCTGGGGAAGACAGATGTTAAACAAGCAATTACAGCAAAAGGTGATGAATGGGGATCATGGCGATAGGAAAAACATGGGCCCCGAGGGGAAGAAGATCAGTTTGGCTGGATATTACAGTTCCCTATTACCTAAAACATCAGATTCCAGTGGCTTAACTTCCAGGGTGTCTAAATAAATGACTCCAGACAGTCCTCCGTTAGAAAGAATCAGAGCTCACATTTATGAAACTCTTGGTATGTGGCCAGGTACTGAGCGAAGTCCTTTACAAAGATGGTCATACTTAATCCTCCCAATAACTCTGAGTTAGGAACTCTAATTATCCCCATTTCACAGATGAGGAAGCTGAGGCTCAAAGAGGATTAGCAACTTGTCTGTAGTTGCACAGAGTGAAGTGACAGAGCCAGGATTGAACCTTGTTCTGTCTGCTCCCAGAGCTCATGGTGATAACCATAGATGCTTTTTTCCTCCCTGTGCCCAGGAACTGGGAAACCTGTAACAAAGGCACAGAGAACTCAAGGCAAAGAGAGCCTCTGGACCTTCCTAGCTTACTTCCAAAGAGCCAAGCGGTCTGCAATGAGGCTGGCAGCCCACGGGAACAAGAGCAAGAACTTGGGGTGACCAGGTCAGAGGGCATCTTGGTGTGAGCTGTGTTCCTGCCTCCCAGAAGGCATGAGAACGCTTTGAGGGAAGCTACATGTAAGAGTAGAAAGACCTTAGGCAGTGCACCCCAGAAATAACTCAATGTTATGCTCATACGTGCATTTTAAGTGTAGCTAGAGTAATACAAACTGAGTTAAGAACCTACTGCCCACATGACATCTTTATTTGGTTGTAAAGCACTCCGTTATACGCACTCGCTTTCCTTTTCGATGATCAGAAAAAGAAAATGAGTCAGTCATTTTTGCATAAATAGGTCCTCTATTTCAAAAGAAAATAGTTTTCTTAGAGAACATAGCCTTCTTTCTATTTTTTCTCTCTCCTTATGTCCCCTCGTCCAGTTCAGTAATAAATATCTTCCGTCCAGATGTTAGATGACTGTGAGCTAATTTGGAAATCTTCATGCTTAATTTAGAAGTGATTCATCTGCACATCGAGTAGTACCTAAGTTTGGCCCGGGATGGCGATAGTTGTAGCAGTGGTGGTGATTCAGGCTTGCCAGTGAGTGGTCAGCCTTCTATCACTCGAGATGTGACTGAACTGCTGTGATGACTCAGCTTGAGTCTGTACAGTTGTGAATATGATGGTGAGCGCGCTCAGCAGCTTCTCTTGGTGTCGCCCACGTGGTCTGAGCTGACTCTGTGCTCACAGGGGCATATTCTCAATGGAGGCATGAGTGACTCATGTTTCCTCGTGTCTCCCTGTCCTTTCTGTTCGGTGTCTGCAGTTACCACAGGCTTAGTTCATCCATCATCCCTTCCCCAAAGGGATTCTTTTACCCGATGTCTCATTATCATGAAAGATGGTCCATCATTAGAGAGGGATAAATTTGGAGTCTGAGATTAACAGATACACACTACTGTATATGAAAGAGATAAACAACAAGGACCTACTGTATAGCACAGGGAACTTTATGTAATATCTTGTAATAACCTATAATGCAAAAGAATCAGAAAATGAATATATTCTTTTAGGTATAGATTCAGTTATTATATATTTAACTGAATCACTAATATATATATATATAAACGTGTATATATAAACTGAATCATGTTGCTGTACACCTGAAACTAACACAGCATTTTAAATGAACTATACTTCAATAAAAAAAAAAGACGCCTCCTTCTTTTCCAGATTCACAAACAGTGAGACTCAGAATCCAACTAGTCTGCCTAAATCCCATATAATTATAGTGGTACTGTCTCTTCTTGACAACTAGTCCTGCAGTACTGCAACTGTCACCAGCACTCCTCTTAGTGCCAGCAGGTGATGCTCGGTAACACTGTGTTACAGCCACTGGTTGAGCTCTTTATATGCTGTGTCTAATTTCATCTTTGTACCGATCACATATGGTAGGTGCTATTTGGATCCCTGTTTTGCTGAAGAAGCAAAACCAAGGCTCAGATAAGCAAAGTTACCCACTTGAGGTCTCATCGCGAGTAAATGGAATTATCTGAAGCCAACTTGTTTGGCACTGTCCTTTAAGCACCACAGCAGTGCCTTCCACCTTCATGGTCTGTCTCACCACCTCGTGTCAAATCACCTCTGTGCTGTTACTTATGTAACAGTGATGGCCTGGCACTCAGCACACTCAGGAACAAGGCTGCAGAAGCAGCAGTCATTTCCAGAGTGCATTGCTTTCAATACACTGGTACTTGGACTGCAGTCTGCATCACCCATCGAAGTAAAGCCCATGAAGGAAAACAGAAACCTGGATTAGCGGGGACGCTGCAGGAGGAGCTTGGCAAGTTCCCAGTGTCCTCTCTGTCACCGATACTTTTCTTATCTATCTGCAGGCAAGAGAGCCTTTCTCTAAGAACTTCCTTTTTGCCTCATGACTTTTCCCCTTCATCACACTATAATTTTGTTTCCTGTAGAGAGGACCTTAGTTCCTTCTCTCTAGGAATCATCTAAGGGCATCCAGAAGGTTTTGTGTAAGCTTTATTTCCCGGGGTTGGTCAACTCTGACCTCTGCCCGGGAGGACCTGGTGTGTTTGGACATTGGAAAGTATTCTGTGGTTTCAATTTCAGTGGACCTCCAGGGAGGGATGAGTCCCAAGGGCAAGAGTGGCTCCTGTCCTGGGGACCCCACCCTGGCCCTCTGGTCACCCACTCCTTCCAGGCCAGGCTTAGGTTCCTTAGACCCCAGAATTTCCTGCTTGAAAGACTCTAATGCCGCTTCCAGAGCAGAGCGGTCCTCTCCCCTGGGACCATTCTCCTCCGAGGATGGACCTTGGCACAGTTTACCAGTAGGCCTGATGGCGAACCAAGAGGTGGCCCTTCACGGCACGTGGATGACGTTTGAGAATCTGCGTATGTGTAAGCAAGATCCCTTAGAGTGTGGGACAGCTCTCGGGGTGGATAAAGAAGGTGGAAACAGAAGTCACAGGAAAATCCAAGAGCTTGGGATTCAAACCTAGCCTTCCAGGTAGTTTTAAAGACATTTGTCACGGCCGGAAGATAGACCGTATTTTTATTGAGCAGCGTGTCAGCTTGATTTATAAATTCTGTATATTTGGACATACCGTATATAGGCCTCTGCCTGTACCCTTTTCTCCTGGGTTCCTCAAGTATTAGGGATAGGCCTTCAGCTACCACTAGGGCGACCAGTTTGTCCTGGTTTATCTGGGACTAAGGGGTTTCCCAGGATGCAGGATTGACCCTGCTAATGGAGAAAGACCCAGGCAGATTAGAACAAGGTGAGTTGATACCTTGAGACCACCCACTATCTGTAATATACTGATTGCTGTTGATTTGTATAACTTCACAGAACTCCTTTTTGGGGCAAGGAAAAGCTATTTACATTTTCATCATAATAGCACACTAGAAATTCCATTTAATGAGAGATCTGTTTCTCAGAATCAGGAGAAAATTAAAGGTCATTTTACCACGGGCAGGCCTCCCGTCTCCAGAGCAGGATGCTACCCTTAGCTGTGGCCTTTGCAGAATTCCCACAAAATCAGCAGTGAGTGTTTATTGACCACTAAAAGAAGTTGCGTCATAAAAAGGAAATCAAAAAAGTTTTCTATATCTTGGATGGTCTTTCTCTCAGAACATGGAGCCTGGGCTGGTGCCCCTGGCGTTATCCCTCTCCCAGTTCTGACCTTGCTGTCCACAGTGACTCCGTTCCAGACGGAGTCTACAGGTAACCAAGGGCTGTGGATGTTTTGGGGCATTTGGACCCTGAAGGAAGACTAGGTGGGAGCACCTTTAACCAGGCAATATCGGGAGGTAGGCAACGTTTGTCTCTCCTCATGCTGCTGTTTATCTACTTTTCCTGAGTTCTTGGGAAGAAGACATTCATTCATCCATCAGCTGAGGCCAGGAGTAGTAGTTTTCCAAGCAAAAGGGACTGCGAGAGCCAAGGCCCTTTGGCAGGGACATGCTTACCTGAAAATCTAAAAGCAGACAGAGGGGTGTGCTGGGAGAGGGGGAATATGGAACAAGATGGGGTCTGAGGGTCTGAGAGGTGGGTAGGGGCCAGATCACAAGGGACCGCAGAGCCATGGTAAGGAGTTTGGATTTTAGCAAAAGGGCAGTGGAAACGTAGTGTGGTAGGCTAAGTAGTGATCCTCCCACAGATATCCACACCCTCGTCCCTAGAATCTGTAAATGTCATCTGATAGGACAAAAACAGACTTTGCAGGTGTGATGAAGTTAACGATCTTTCGGTGGAGAGATTAATCCAGGATTATCTGGGTGGGCCCTGAGTGCCACCGCATGTATCCCTGTGAAGAAAGAGCCAGAGGGACCATTGTCACAGAAGAAGAGAAGGCAGTGTGACCGGGGAGGGGGAGATTGGGGTGATGCGGCCACAAGCTGAGGAAAGCCAGCAGCCCCGAAACGCTGGAAGGGGCGAGGAACAGATTGTCTTCTAGAGTCTCCAGAGGGAGCGTGGCCCTGCCAACACGCTAATTTCAACCCAATGACACTGATGTGGACTTGTGTTCCCCAGGACTGTGGGACAGGGCATTTTTATCATAAGCCACCATGTTTGTGGTAATTTGTTACAGCAGCCAAAGGAAGTGGATACAGGCAGTTCTTAACTTCAGGCTGGGATGAGACGTGATGGGACTTGCATCTTTCAGGGACCACCTTGAGTGCTTAGTGGAGCAGAGGCAGGCAGAAGTGGGAGCGGAGAGACCAGCTGGGAAGTTCCTGGCAGGCACACGTGAGCTGTGACGCAGCAGTGGACGTGGAGACAAGTGGAGCTTTCAAGGTTCTCTCTGGAGGTAGGTCGAACGACAAGACTTGCTAACAGATGGCCGTGGGGAGAAGCAGGCTCTGAAAAGGCTCATCACCGACTGGGTCTGAATGTAGATGTGCTTTTTCTTCTGGGGAAAGCTTATAATTTTAAAAAGAAGCACAAAGAGACCACAGTGATGGGCTTTTAGGCTCTTTAATAGCCCATGTGTGGAGAAAGGCACTGAGTGGGTTGTGGGCTTGGGGAATTGCCCCACAGTCCATGGTGTCATGTTGCTTAGCTGGCCTGCTCTGTTTATGAGCTATCACCCGTCCTTTTCCAGAAGTAGGTGGGCTACAAATCAACTGATGATACCTTTCTTGCCATCTCAAAGGAAATTTTTGTGTTGCTCCTGGGTGCAGGAGGTATCTGAAAGATGTGGTTTGAATGCCACAGTGATGGTGTCCTTAGGACATTTCAAAGCTCTCCTGTCCTGGTTTTCAGTCTTCAGCACGTATCTGATTCACCTGGGGAGTTTGTACATCAAGCAGATTCGAAAAGTATAGCTTCAGAGGTTCTGACCCTAGGTTGTGGCACCGTGTAAGGCAGGGCTTCTCAGGCTTTAAAGATGCTGATTCAGCAGATGTGGGTACAGCCTGAGGTTCTGCATCTCTGACGAGTTCCCAGGTGATGCTGTTGTTGCTGGGCTCTGGACCACACTTGGAGTAGCACGATACAGGGATCATTTTCAGATTGTTAAGCCCTGTGTGCCAAGGATGAGCCGAACCCTTAATTTGGGTGCGACGCTACACGTATCAGAAACAAAGGTAGCCGGACACGCTGCCACGCCCTCCCCGTGTGAGGGCCCGGCTGTGATGGGGACGCAGCAGATCCTTTCCTTCTCTAAACCAGGAACACTCGGCATTCTCTCCTGCTTAGCTCATAGATGCCTCCTTGCCAGACCCAACAGGGGCCGGCTTCCCAGACTGGGTTACGAGGCTGAAGTCTACCAGGCTCACCCCTTCCGGGAGAACCGTGGGCCAGACGACTTCCTCGTCCCAGCGGCGTCCATCTTGCTTGGGGCCTCCTGAGGGCTGGCTCGCCATCATCAGCTTGCTGTTTCTAGCACACAGTCCTGGCCACACTCCTTCCCCAATTCAAACCCTGCCCTGGCCCGGATTTGGCCAGGGTCAGGCTCACTGGTCTCCCCACCAAGCTCCACTCCCATCTCCAGCCTCTACAACTCACGCATGTATTAGTTCCTCATTTCATATGGTCGCTTTCTCTTCTCTCTAGGCCTGAGGAGTCACAATTTAACTCAGAAACCATCCTTCATATCCCATAGAAGGGTATCTGTAGTCATGAGAGGGGCAGGATTTGGGCATAAAGAGACAGTGCAAACTGGTGGTTAAGAGTGCAGGTTTATCTCAGTATACATCCCAGCTTGGTTGTACCTCAACTGTGTGACCTTGGGCAAGTGTTGAGACCTCAGTTATCCCATCAATAAAATGGGGAAAGTGAGACCTTTTTCTCAGGGTTGTTGAAAAGAGTCACTGAGCCATTGCACAGTTAAAATTAAAAGGCTTTATTTTGCAAGGGGCACATTTTAAGGGTGGAAATGAGCCGTTCAGATTAGCTGCCGCCGTTTGTCCTTCTCTCTTCTCTGCTAACCTTGCTGTCTTCTCCCCTCCTCTCCTGGCTCTTAGGCTCTTAGGCTCTTGGGGCCTTCATTGAGGTGCAGTCCTCGGCATTTCCTCCAGGTGAAATTCCACAGAGGTGGGAAGAATTGATTGTATTTCAGAGACTGTTTTTGAAAATTGCCCGTAGGCATGGTTTGGGGCTGTCCACTCGGCTGGGCTAAACACAGCCCTTTAAAAGGAAATGAAGGGAAATGCTCCCGATTCCGGCTGTTCGTCCAAACTTGGAGCACACAGGAATCTCTAGGTCCAAACATTTCCCCTGTAAAGCTTTGTTTACCTTGGAGACCAACATCAACACAATTAGGTTTCAATATCAGCTACGTGGAGGTCAAGGGCAGCGGAAGCCTTTTATAAATCTGGTGTCGGGGCCACAGTTAACGCCTTCCTTTCTAGATGGGAAGGAGGAGACATTTCAGGGTTGCCCATCAGATTAAAATAGTCAGGAGCCAACATAAGTTCCAGACGTGGTCATCCCTAGACATTTAGAGGTGACTCTTTGAATCCGTGCAGATAAGGTCCCAGGAGGAGCCCTAGCTGGGGCCCTGCCTCCTCCACGGCCGTCCAGATGAGACATCGTGGTCCATGGGTCACCTTAGGAGAAGAAATAGAGGCTTTGGCTGGCGTTCATTCACCTACATTCATCAGCAGATGTTCCCCAGGTACCTAGCGCGTGTCAGTCACAGGTGGAGATGCCACAGCCGTGCAGGAAAGGCAGAAATCCTTGGCTTCCTGGAGCCCATATTCTACTTAGGGTAGTTGTTTGAGTCTAAGAAAATATCTGCTTGCTTCAGCCTGAATTCAGAGACATAAAGGATTCCAGGACCTGGGGCCTGGTTGGGGGAGGCACCTTAAAGATTATCTGGTCTGTTGGTTCATCATCTTTCTTAGGGTCTCTTGGGCTGCACCCCACAGGCATACAAGCCCTGTACTTGTTCAGCTTTAAGACCAGAAGAGCGAGCCCGGAGTCAGCAACAGAGACATCCATGGTTTAATGAATGGGGGAGCTTGTATGTCTGAAGCAGGGTCCCGGGGCAACACCTCACTGTGTGAGACGGACAGAGGGCAGGACATGGCGGCAGTCTTTGCTCTGGGGTGGGGGAGGGGAAGGTTACCAGTTACAGGGGAATTGATGTCTGGTTGGCTCATCAGTTACCAAGGAAACCAGCAGAGGGGCACACTCCTCACTGCCCCTTTGATAAGCTATGATGGTGGCTAAAGTTAGGCCAGTCATTATATGGTGCCTGGGACAAGTATGTAGGAAGGTCGGTCAGGTGAGTAGGGTGTAGGTGAAGCAGGCCCTGGTCCAGCAGGGGATGTACAGAGAGCAAGAGAACAGCCATCTTGGTCACACGCTTCTTTGAGAATATTGTAGAAGCTGTGAACCTGCATTCCAGCTCTGCAAACTTCTGCCTTTAGTTTCAGAGGGTTTGATTTCATCCTGTCTACCTCTAGCTTCCAGCTTCTGATCTGGTTCTACCAGAACATTCCGCATTCCTCAGCATCCTTGCTAAGAGGGGCTTATCACAAGGTATGGATTTTTTTTTTAAGAGATGGGAACTTGCTACCTCTCCAGGCAGCCCATTCCATTCGAGAACTCTGCGGACCGCAGAACAGTTTCTTCTTCGACCCTGTTCCCTGCCTCTAAGCCCTGAGACTGGGCTCTGGTACAAATACGTCTGCCACCCTATTCACGGGTGTCCTGATTTTTTTCTTGAAGGGGCGGAAAGAAATGCCTGCTTCAGCTACACTCCGGGGCTTGGGGCTTGTTGTGGGCTTGGCTGCCATCCTTTTCCCTGAAAGGGAAAGACTCCAGTAACATTTCTCCTCCTGGTCTCTCGGTAAAGATACTGGCCTAAGGTGGGTCTCCTTCATCTCCTCCACCCCTCTGTTTGCCTTCTTAGCTGAAAATATGACTGGATTTGCAAGTTAGCCACAGGAAACAGAGACATGTTTTTAAGGCTGGCGACTTGCTTTTTGAGCCTGCCAGTATGTGTAAAGCTTAAATGACTTCTCTGTCCCTTGTGTTACGTGGGACGAAAAACTCTACCTGCAGCTGCTGGGAGAGCGGCGTCAACAAGCACCCCGACACACACACACCCCTTTCCTGCTGAAAGCCAGCTTTCTTTTAACCCGAAGTCCAGACCGGGTGAAATCCTTCAAAGGGCAGGGCCAGAGGCTCGCCTGTGAGAGTTCTTTCTGTAGGGAAAGCGCGGGTACATCACGAGCTTTGAAGAGGTTGCTATCCAAAAAAATGTCAGCTGACGATTTTGGAAGTAACCGGGTCTTGTCATCTACTGGACAAGAGCTGGGTGATATTTAAAAGCACGAGGCCCAGGAGAGCAGAAAGGTTGTAATGATTCACAGGATCGGTGCAGCCCTGAGGCCGAGGGAGTCAGAGCGAAAGGAATTTTATTTTCTTTAGCTCACTTGAAGCTGTCTTCCAGCCACATGCAGATTATGGGCGTGTGCCAACCGCCAGCCCGCAGCTGGTGCCTGGGAGCCGGAGCCTCACAGCATCCCGGCCAGAAGGAGTCACTGTTGTCGTTGTCACTGGTCCTCAGCTTCGCAGGATTAAATTAATAACGACTCTAAGTTCACGACATGTGAAAACTTACATATTTTAATAATGCGGTGAGCACTCATGGCCTGGCCTTCAAGTGCAGACACTAACTGCATCTCAGTATATTGGGGTCCCTCCCCCATTTCATCCCTGCCACCGGCTCCGAGGTGGCCATTGTCCTGAATCCCATTCCCACCAGCCTCTGGCTTTTCCTCTTGATACAATTGTATCTCATGTGTGTACATTCATACTACATGTGTATATTTCATTTTAGTTTTTTTAACTTCGTATCAAGGGACTCATAATTAGAGGGCCGTGGCCGAGATCATCTGTATTGTGCCCTTCTCCTGGTATATCTGTAGAGATGGCCTTAGAAGATTCCACTGGGGAATAGCCCACAGTTGATGCAGTCACTGTTCTGCTCCGGGGTTTTGGGTGGTTGCCAGACTTTTGCTCTTGTCAACACTGTGGCCTCAGTTTTCCAAAGCGGCTGCACCAGTTTACACACTTACCAGCAACTTATAAGAGAGCCTTCAGATTACATCCAGTTCAGTGTGTGGAATCGTCACATTTAAATGTGTTTTCCAGGCTAATAGACATAAAAAAGTTGGTCTCCTGTTGTGGTACTGATTTGCATTTCTCGATCGCTAGTGACGTGGAAGATCAATTTATTTATTTTGGGCCTTATGTTTCCTTTCCTGTGAACTGTCTGTTTCTTTTCCCTGCTTTTTCTATTGCATTGGTTGTGTTTTACTTACTGATTTTTGGGGGGTTTCGTTACTAATCCAAACGGAAGAATATCTGCACTTCATCAGTGGAGAAACCGAGTGTCCTAGCGGTGAAGTGACTTGCTTGAGGTCACGTAGCGATCCATGGAGGACCTGTCTGACCCAGTGTATATCCAGGATCTCAGGGCCACACCGTCTTCCTACTACAAAGTCCGTGGGCGTGAAACGCGAGGTCTGGCTCCAGCCCCTGTGGCCCCACCCGTGGGCTGGAGGTCGTTGGATGGGTCCCTCCATCTTTGGGCTTCAGTTTCTCCTCGGAACCACGACAGCTTTTCTTCCAGCAAAGCTTCGGGACCTACCTCAAGCTTCTTTGATTCTTCCGCTTGTAGTACCTGTGTGGCGGATGCGTTGGGAGGGACCATCCCCCGCCAGCCCGCACTCCGGCTTGTCTGGTCCACAGCGTGGGGTGGGTCGTCTTGGAAAATGGTGTCTGGATCGGCAACACCAAGGAATTTCCTTGCTTTGGGGTTTGGGGGTCCCGGGGTGAACAAAGATAGTGCTAACGTCTTTCTTACTCTTCCTTGATTTCATTTGCTGTCTCTCTGTTTTCAGGAAGCCATTGACTACACCTAGCAGAGGGAAAATTAAGGCTAATCATCAGGATAGCTTTCGCTTGTCTTGTGCATCCAAGAGATAACTCATTAAGCACCGAAAATGGCACTGGCGATGGACCAGGCACACTGGGCGCGTAGTATACTTAGGGTGACAGAGACTTGAATTGAATACCTTTTGCTAGTTGTGGGAACCTAGACCAAGTTCTCCCATATTTTGGGTGGCTTCCGTAGTTTGGCTACGGTGAATAATGCTGCCATGAACAATGGTGAGTACTTTTTATAAATAAGAAAATCGGGAGGTAAACTGAGATACGATATGCTCTGGCACATGAGAACTCAGTAAATGGTAGTGGTGATGAAGGTGGATCTTACCAAGGGGAGGCAGTGTCAGTGAGAAAGTTCCAGAACACTGCCTGAGGGGCGAGCTGGAGTCCTGGAGGTCACCCAGGTACACGCACACTTGAAATCACACAGATTGAGAGAAGTGCATCCCCACCTAGTCAGAACTTTTTATTTAGGGCTAGACACTGGAGAGAGAGACTAATGGTAGCAGTAAAGATTTGTACGTGTGCCAGAGCCTGTTCAACTCATTTAACGCTCACAAGAACCTGATGAGACAGGAGACAAATCCCATTTTACAGATGAGGAAACTGAGGCACAGAGAGTTCACTTAACTTGTCCCGGGTCACAAACTATAGTCAGTGTTTGGGCCAGGGTGGAATCCAGGCTGAGTGGCACCAGGGTATCATTACAACACGTAGGAAGCCAAATCCCTGTCCTCGGAATGTCGCATGTCCTAGGACATTTCAACGTAGTGCGATTGAAAGCACCTGGATGGATTCACACTGAGTGTTGATGATGTTTGCCTCTGGGGAGAGACACTGGGTTGAAAGAGAATTTATCTTGCTTTTTATCTCGTTCCCTCGTGTACTGTTAGCATTTTTATTTATTTTTACATTGAATATTTTTACACTGCTAATAAAAAACATCGCCACAGGGGCAGATATGAAGCAAGTATGACAGAGGTGACAACAGAGATGTGGACCCATGCTGTGGGAGCCTGGAGGGGGTGGTGGAGGGTTTTGCAGGATGAGTAGGAGTGCACTGGTTGGAGATGAGCAGAGATTATTCCAGGAAGGACCACTTGAGTAGGAGCAAGTATAGTTGCCCTCAAAGTAAGAAGAGCATTGGCCTAGGGTGTGGGACATAGGACATACCCAGTTAATACTGGATCGCCAGTCCAGCGCCCCAGGATATAGGCTGTTTGTGTCTCTCTCCTGGATTCTACTCATTATTATTCTGTGAGCTAGGATTTTGGGTAGCTGTTGACAAAGAACCAAGCTGTGCATTTCTCACGTTCAAATCTGGCCGTGCAGGGAGAATGTGAGGTTACCCCTCATTTGGCAAAATGAGCTCACGTAGTCAGGAGTCAGTCTCCCCCCATCTCACAGGTTCCCTTCCAGGCAGGGTCCCCCTGACAGTCTCCCGCTGTACCATCCCCTCCTGCAGCTGCCGGCACTGGCAGGGGAGGAGGGGTGCTCTTCCGGGAGCTTCCCCACAAGCCTCGGACTCCCTCTGAGTAGCCCAGACTGAGCTGCCAGCAGGTCCTGAACCAATCCTTGTAGCCGGGACCATGGAATATGCCAACTGGCGAGACCTGGTTACATCAGGCGCCCTTGGGACGGACAGTGGAGTTCTCCCCTCCTGAAACCCGGGAACCCGAGTGGGAGATGGTAGTTCCCCTCCAGGAAAATGAGGGTGATGCTCCCGGAAGAGAGGAGAGATGGTAGGCAGGCAAGGCCCAACCAAACCGCAAAGGCAGCTTTTGAGAGAGAAAAATGGTTCCATCTACTATGGTATGAGCTCAGGTATGGAGCCTCTGATGTGTCCATGTGGAAACCCTACGCGTCTCTTTCCAAGCTCATGGAGACGGGGGTTAACGAGGGGAAAACCATCTTAGAACGTGGCTCTTTCTGTTTCTTCCAATTTATCTCTCTTATCTCCATTTTTGGATATTTTCAGGCTGGGGAACTGTGACCCTTTGGAATACATTTTTAATATTGTTTCTCATCCAAGAAGGGCCTTGCTTTTATAGCCACTCGTTCAGACCTACTGCTCTCATTGTTTTCATTCTTGCTGTTTCCAAAGGTGAGTTCCAAAGGCTGGGTCAGGGCATTTGCGTGAGGGGGTAGAGTTCATTCCCAAAATATTTTTGAAGCTTCAAGGTTGCCATAGATGCAGAAGTTAGCGAGGTCACATGTCTCTAAGAGGTCTGGGGTGTGTCTTGTGGCTTTGAGAAACCTACATTCTTCAGACAGTTCTTTTCCTGACTCATAAGCACTTCTCAACAGGCCGGATTGGGTGGTAATGCACAGACATCCACAACCTAAGGAAAGGGCACCTGATTAGGGATTCAGACTCTGGAATCAGTCTTGTGTTCAAATCCTGACTCTGCCACTTACTAGCTGTGTGGTCTTAGGCAAGTTGCTTAAACCTCTCTGGGCTTTACTTTTTTCATCTGTAAAATGAGGATAACACTAGCCTTGAGAACACTAGATGAGACAGTTTGTGTAGAACCTAGCCCAGGGAGAGAAGAGGCCCAGTCTTTGTCCTCAGGAAGTTAATAGTAAAATGATTATTAATATAGTAGACAAGCGCCTATAGTGTATTACGGCAAGAATGCCAATGGTGGCTTCTAGCTCAGTCTGGATTCCAACCCTGGCTGTCCACTTAACAGCTATGTGACCTTACCTCCCTGAGTTTTAGCCTTCTCGTCTGTAAAATGGGGGTGAGGATACCACCTTGCAGAGTGAAGACGGGAATGAAAGCAATTTATGAAAACCACTTGGCGTGGTGCGTGGCACAAAGCGCGTGCTCAGCCGGCAGTGCTGCCCTTAACCTCCCTTTCTTTCTGAGAAGCTGGGTCAGCTCGCGTCCCTGTGCTGGGGGTCGGGGCGGGGGGGCGTCGGCTGATGTTGTCACGGCACGAACCAGCTGAATTCACTGGGGTAGAGAAGAGAGAGTATTCACAGCCTGTCTCAGACATTGGCAACCCAGTGTGGAAAACCGCCAAGTCCCCGCCTCTGGGTATCCAGGGAGTACTTGTTAAACTGTTTCCCCTTTTGACAGAGTTTGACTTACGGGACAGATGCCGCTGCTGTGCGCAGAGCACGCATCATTCGCCCTGTGGGGAAGTGTGTGCCAATGACCGGGAGGAACCTCAGCTTCTCCCACGTGGCCAGTGGTTGTCCTGTGGCAGCTAGCATGTTATACGTGCTGCCTCTCTCACCATCTCAGTTCCCAGGCAGCTCTGAGAGCCCATGTGGCGTTTTACTGCTGTGACCCCACCTAAGAGAGAACACTTTAGGAACAATTAATTGCGGTCTAAGAATCTGGGTGGGAGTACTTGGCTTCCAGAGTGAATAATTCTCTCAATACAAACAGTGCGCGGCCGCCTCCCACCTAGAGGATGCTGCTTCCCAGCCGGGCACTGCTGCAACAGGGCGTCCTAAGCAAGAGCCAGGTGACAGGGCAGGGTCAGAAGCAGGAATAAATGAAGATGGGTTTGCCTGGAGCTGAGAGACTTACAGATTCCCTTTGGGAGCCCGCAGCAGTGGGACATAGTGAGCATATGAAATGACGCTTGTTGCTGGTCACCTTCTTCTCCCTCTAACCTGCTGTCTCTTTTTCTGTTCAAACTCTTTCCTGTCTTTCCTTCCAGTCTTGTTTCCCATTCTGCCTTATGTATCTGCCTTATGTATCTGCCTTATGTATCTCATCGTCTGACCCAGGAGTGTCTTGCAGGGCAGCCCTGCTCACAGTCTGCTTGAGAGAAGTGGAGAGCTGCCATCGACCAAACGGGTCCTCTTAAAATTTATTCCCTACTGTCCCCTTTCAAGGGCCTGAAAGTCCTACTCTGCCGTAAGACACTGGGATTTCAGGAGGCTCGTGTCGTAGGTGAAATAGATCAACCAGGTGACGAGCACCAAAATCCACTGATGCGCAATGTGCTGGTCAGCTATTGCTGGGTAAGAAATAAACCCAGAATCTTAGGACAAGAAGTGTTTTGCTCATCGGTCTGTGCATTGGCTTCGGTTGTGCTGGGTTGGCTGTGCTCCACATGGCTTCATTCTGGGATCAGGCTGAGGGGGTCACGTGTCCCTGGGGGAGCCCATCTCATGGGGGTGGCAGAGGTGTCAGAGGGTAAGCTCAACTGCACAGGCACATTTCAAGCCCCTAATTGTATCACATCTGCTGACGTCTTGTTGGCCAAAGCAAGTCACATGACAAAGCTCAAAGAAAAGGGAAAGGGTTGTATAACGTGCCTTTGGTGGAGGAATGGCATGGCTTCGTCGCAAATGGCGCCAAGTGCAGGGCGGGGTGAAGACCTGGGGCTGATAATTCAATCTGTGACAACCATTGACACCTGAGTATGAATTAGGTGGCTTATTTGCAGGGGGAGTAGTGATGGGAAGGCCTGGCAGACAGGGCTCATACAATTACGTGAGGGAAGGTGAGAACATAAAGCCCATTTATCCTCTAGATGTGGCATAGATTTGGAACCTGAAGACGACCTGAGGGCACTGGATAACTAAGAGCCGTGGTTCTCAAACTTCGTTTATCAGGATCAGCTGGAGAGCTTGTTAACACAGACTGCTGCACTCTACTCCCGGAATTTCTGGTAGTAGAGAATTTGTCCTTTCAACACATTTCCAGGTATGCTGTTCATGCAGGAACTACACTGTGAGGACCACTTCCCAAGGGACCTGGTTATGACCGAAGGCGAGTGATATTCATTAGAGATGGTCATTGCTCTCCCCTTTGATTTCATGCCAGTCCTATTCCAGCACCTGTGTCCTTCATTCCCGTTCATCTCCCTCTTGATTCTGTGCCCCCTTTCCTTCCCAGAGAGCCCCTCAGTCCTTCTCCCTAACACCTTGACATGTGTTCCCCTTCTCTTTGCCCCTAGAGGATGCTAGGACCGGGGGTGCCTGTGTGGCTGGAGTGTGCCCACCACACACACTAGTCACTGCCTGGCAGCTGAGTCGCGACCTCCTGGAGGGAAACACTCCATGTTTTCGATGCGGATCACTAGTCAGTGTGAAGACAGTGTCCCAGGAAGGTCCCTTGGTTCTAGTTATGATGGTTTGGTTGTTTTTTTGCATTGGGGCTCCGCCATGTATTTGTACTTTCTCTTCAAAACTATGTTTGGTGCCTGGTGTCAGCCATCTCAAGGTGCTGACCGTCATGACTTCTGAGGGATGACGACGATCCCCATGGGACTGTAACACGTGTGTCGTGAAATTTACCCAGGAGTTGGGGAAGTGGTTGGACCTAAAACCCAACTCGTGCTCAGCAGCAGCCCAGCGCCAGTGCTGACCAGCACCATCACTGAACTCCCAGTGAGCCCAGGTCTGCCTCCTGGGCTGGAGTGTGCGGTGAGCAGGAGGATGGGTGCCCCAGCATGTCCTTGAGCTCCTCCCTAAGCAAGTCAGTGATCTGAAGATGCTTCTAGCCGGTTCCCAGAGAGACAGAGAGCTGAAAGAGGGGGCAGCTTCTACCCTGGGGCCCACCAGCGGCTCCCTTATGGTGAAGCACCCCAGTATAATTGGGGCCCATGTTGTGCACAACAAGATGTTTTCTTTCTTCTTTTTCCTGTAGACCGCAGAGTCTCAGTCGGCTATGTTCTTGGCCACAACGTACATCCTCCTTTGGGACTTTCTTGCCCCCAGCCCTGGCTGGGGGGTGTAACAAGTCTCTCTTCTCCCTTCTGCTCCAGAACAGAAGCATAGGGACATTTTTCTTAGTTTAACGCTAACTACCAGAGGACATCACCACCATATTGGCTACTAGTTTACCAGCTTTGTCTCTGAAGTAGTGAATAAGAGCATCATAGTCTTCATGTTCTTGATCGCAGGCTCTGTAAATGCTAATTGCTTCTGATTTGGCCTGAGTGCAGAAGGCACCTTTAGTGAAGGCACCTTTGTTTCTGTAAATGACTGAATGACTTTAATCTCCTTTGTATTAGTTTTCTGTTGGCGTGAAACCATCTACCACAAATTTAGTGACTTAGAACAAGACAAATGTTAATTACCTCAAAGCTTCTGTGGGTTTGGAATCCAGGCACAGCTTAGCTGGGTCCCCCACTCGGTCTTATCAACCAGCACCCCAGGTGCCAGCCAGGGCTGTGGTCTCATAAGAGGCTCAGCTGAGGAAGGAATCACCTCTGAGCTCCCTTGGCTGGCCACTTTGGTTGTAGGACTGAGGTCCCCGTTTCCTCTCTGGCTTTTTTCTGGGGACCCCTCTCAGCTCCTGGAGGGCCCCTTGCCACATGACTCTCCCTGTCTGTTTCACAGCATTGCAGCCAACAACAGAGAGGGAGCTTCAGTCACGCTGGTCGGCTGAGGTGGACACTTCCTCTTTTTAAAGATTAATTAATTAATTTATTTCTGGCTGCGTTGGGTCTTCGTTGCTGTGCACGGGCTTTCTCTAGTTCCGTCGAACGGGGGCTGCTCTTTGTTGCGGTGCACGGGCTTCTCATTGTGGTGGCTTCTCTTGTTGTGGAGCACGGGCTGTAGGCGTGTGGGCTTCAGTAGTTGTGGCACGCGGGCTCTAGAGCGCAGACTCAGTAGCTGTGGCACACGGGCTTAGTTGCTCTGCGGCATGTGGGATCTTCCTGGACCAGGGCTCGAACCCGTGTCCCCTGCATTGGCAGGCGGATTCTTAACCACTGTGCCACCAGAGAAGCCCTGAGGTGGAGCCTTATATGATGCTGTGTAATCGTAGGAGTGGGAGACCATCACCCTTGCATATTTCATTTTCGTCATGTATTGTTAGTTTATTCAACAAATATTGATCACACACCTCTTGGGCACTGTTCCAGGCACTGGGGAGACAGTTGTGAACTTGACAAAGTCTCTGCTCTCATGCAGTTTGCATTCCAGCTAGCGGAGAGAACCAATAAACAATTAAACAAGAAATGCATAAGCAAGTTGACTAGAACATGCCAGAGGAGTGCTTTAAATGGGGGTGATCAAGCAAGGTGCTCTGAGGAAGTGGTGTTTGAGTTGAGCCTTGAACGATGACAAGGAACCAGCCATATCACCATTTGGAGAAAAATTTAAGGTAGGGAAAGAGCAAGTGCAAAGGTCGGTGTTGTGGTTCCTGGAACCAAAAACCTGTTATTATTTCCTAAGGAACCAAAACCCTGTGTTGTGGTTCCAAGGAACTTGTCCTGTTTGAGGAACTGAAAGAAAGCCCATTGGCTGGAGCTGGTGGGAGATGAGGTGTAGGATATCGGCTGCGGGCTGATCTCGTGGGGTCTTACGGGCCGTGGCAAAAGTTTGGATTTGATTCTTGTATGATGGGCAGGCACTGGAGGGCTTCAGTAGGGATGTTATGTAACGTAATTTATACTTTATGAAGCTCACTGTGGTTGCTTTCAAGGGAGCAGAGTTTAGGGCAGCAGGCATGGGAGACTGTAGACCTGTTAGGACTCTGCCTCAGTTTTCCAGGCAGTGAGACCTTCAGCTTGGGCTGAGGTCACAGCAGTGGACCTGGGGAGAAACGATGGGAATTGGAATATATTTGGACTTGCCTCATTTACCTTTGAAATACGTGAGTCGAACATGCTCTGGTTTTTCAGTCGGTAGAGAAATCAGTCTTCGAATTGAAAATGATCCATTTCTTTAGCTTTGTGAATGTTTGAAAAAAATTTTTAATTTTTTTAATTTAATTTTTATATTATAGTTGATTTACAATGTTGTGTTAATTTCAAGTGTACAGCAAAGTGGTTCAGTTATACATATACATATATCCATTCTTTTTTAGATTCCTTTCCATTATAGATTATTATAGATTATTGAGTTCCCTGTGCTATACAGTAGGTCCTTGTTGATTATCTATTTTATATATAGTAGTGCGTATGTGTTAATCCCAAGCTCCTAATTTAGCCCTCCCTCCACCTTTCCCCTTTGTTTGAAAATTTCTATAATAAAAAGTTAAGGACGGACTTCCCTGGTGGTGCAGTGGTTAAGACTCCATGCTCCCAACGCAGGGGGCCTGGGTTTGATCCCTGGTCAGGGAACTAGATCCCGCACACCACAACTAAAGATCCTGCAGGTGGCAGCGAAGATCCCGCATGCTGCAGCTAAGACCCGGCGCAGCCAAATAAATTAAGTAAGTAAGTAAGTTTAGGAGGTGATGGAGATCGTCCCCACGGACTACCTCCGGCTGCCCGCTCAGAGGCTCCAGCCATCCGCTCTCACCAGCATGAGGGCTTGCTCCAAAGTGGAGCCTCAAGAAATAACTAGAACTTCACTGACTGAAGAGTTCCACATGCTAGGCCCTTGTGTAGACTGACTTTTGCCCCCGTGGTGTGGCTGTGGGACATCCATAAATATTTCCTCTCTGCTTCAAGGAGGAAAAAAGAAAGGGCCGCTCAGTTCCCAGGGCAAAGGATTGGAACAGATCTTGTGCTGCAGCTCGAAGCCAATGCGTCTTGTTAACACAGAAGCATAGTCTCCGTCACGGCTAAGGGCACAGATTCTGGAGTTAGAGTATCTGGGTTGAATCCCTGTTCTGCTACATCACTCTGAACAAGTTGCTTAGCTTCTCTCTGCCTCGGTTATCTCATCTGTGAAGTGGGACAATAATAAAACCAACCTCATTGAATTTAATGAATTCACACTATGAAGCACCGTTGCAGAATAAAAGTAAATGCTATAAAGGTGTTTGCTACATTAAAAACAATAAGTCAGATGTTGTAATTGTCTTGAAGACCCTCAGGATGTATAAGGAACCAGTTAAAAATGCAAGTTGATTCGTCTGCCTTTACTTTAAATGTTAGCACATTTATTATGGGGGAAAAATGTGAGATTTGGTGTCAAGTGGAATTGATTTAATCCCCAACTCTTCCATTTACTGGCTGTGTGACCTTGGGTAAGTCACTTAAATTCCCCAGAAGCATTGTTTTCTTTACTGGTAAACAGAAAGCATAATTTGAGTGGGGTGCTGGTAAATGGTTGATGACGAGCTCTCTGAAAATAAAGAGCCCTTATTTGTAGTTTGCTGATTTCTTTGGAGTAAATACACCCACTGTCGCTGACTTCAAGCTATCTATGTGAGGGCACTAAGCACACAGTTGGGAAGAACTGTACACAGTCTGCTCTTGGAGCAGCGTGTTGGCTGCTGTGTGTTTCCTAAGGAAAGCAGCGTCTGCCATTTACCGAATGCTTAACATGCATACACTTATAAGCTGACCTAAGTGCAAGAGAATATTTCACTTTAACTTCAAAGCAACCTTACGAGGAAGGTATCGCTATGATCTTTATTCTACAGTAGAGGCCATCGAGGCACAGATGGGTAATTCACCCAAAGTCACACCTCCCGTAGGGATGCCGGTCACTCAGTTCAGTGTCTGACCCCTGGGAGACACTCAAGAAGAGACAGACATTGATGTTATTGTTTCTGTGACGGAAGGAGAGGTCCTCCTTAATATGCACTCATTTCTACAATGTTCCAGTGGTTTTCATTAAGTCACCCCCAATTGTCATACTTCTAAAGGAACTAAAAATTTTCGTTCTTTCCGTGAAAGATGAGAGTATGAGGTTCAAAGAATTGATCTCTTAATTATTTAGATAACAGCTGAAGATTCGACTTTGCTACACGCTTGGCAGAAGGGTTAGGGATGGAGAGAAGATGTGGATGTTCATTGAGTACCTCCTACCTGCTAGGTGCTTCCTGTGCATTTAGTTGTCCCAGCGGTAGAAAGAATTATCCTTGCTGTGCTTCCCATTCAACAGATGAGGATACTAAGGCTCAGAGAAAGGCAGTGAGCTGTGCGGTTTTTACATTATGATAAGTAGCTATGCTGGGATTTGAACCCAAGAACGTGGGCAAAACTTGCTTCTTTTCACCGTAGCATACTGCTCGTGCTTGGGCTCCCCCGTTGTGCGAACTTCAACACAACTGTTGAAGGCCGTTTTCTAGGACTTAGATGGGAACTCTCTGAAATAAATAGTCTGGCCAGCTCCAGAGCGTCTTCTGGCAGCTGGCCCATCCCTCATCCCTCTGACTGCCATCAGTAAGAGCAGTAGCTCAGCCAGTGTCACCATCGGTGGCTAGAAAAATACAGGGGCTCCGCTGTGGCCCTCTGGTACTGTTTATATGAAACTGCTCAGTCTATGCCCCTGGGATGCCCCGAGCTCTGGCTTACGGTTGAGGGAAAATATTAGCAAGTGCTCCATTTCTGGTCACCATCTGTAACCCATTCCCAAAACAGGCGGTCCGTTTTAGCTTATGACCAAGTTAACTTCGAGACTGCAGAGAGACAGCCCTACTTGTCCCTACTCACGTTCATCTATTTGCTTTAGGTCCCGAGCCAGTGTCCAGAGCAAGCCTGAATTTAACTTCTTATCTTCATGGCCGGAGGGCTAAGTGGATGAGATTACACGAGAAAGTACCATTGGAAACACGGACAAAAATACTACTACTGTGGTATCTGGGATTTCCTGACCCAACAAATTGAATGGAAAGGGTTGTTTTTTTCCAGCGTAAGAGGGAAAGCAAGCCCGTGTATTTTTCAAGCGCTACAAGGAACCCTAGAATATCCACATGGAGAGGGTCTCCACTTCCCGTATTTATTCATTCCTTCACTCATCAGATGTCATTTGAGCATCTTCCATGTTTCAGAAATTGTTGGGTGTCCAGGTTACAAGGTGAATTTGGCATGATTCTCATTAACATGGTCTAGTTGGGGAGGCAGCTTCAGAAAACAATCCTGTAAATACATCTAAAATTGCAACTGTGAAAAATAGTAGGTAAGGGAAGTATATGGTCCAGTGAAAACACTTAATAAAGGTCTATTTGCCAAACGATGGGGGCCATGGGAGGCTTCCCCAAGGAAGTGACATTTGAGTAGCAAGGGGGAGCATGATGGCTGAAGTGGAGCGAGAACCCCAGGTAGAAGGAGCAGCGTACGCGAGGCCTGAAGGTTGAAGACAGCAGGCTTGTCTAAGAGTGGAAAGAAGGGCAGAGTGGCTGGACCAGTGAGATTAAGTAGGAGGGAGGGATAAGCTGAGACTGGGGAGGGGTAAGGAGCCAGGTCATGGAGGGACTTGTCTCCAGGTTCAGGATTTTGCTCTGTCTCCTGAGAATAAGGGGGAGGCGTTGTAGGTTTCCAAGCACCATGGTGACGTGATTGATGCTGTCCTTATAGGATAGCGTGGAAGGAGGGACAGGTGGGTGGAGCGTGGGGCTGGGGAGTTCAGATACATCTTTTCAACAGCCAAGGGGAGAGAATGATGGTGACCTGACCTGAGATGGTGGCATTGCAGATGAAGGGGGACATTGAAGACATTCCATCCCAGGGAGATTTAGGAAGCGTGTTGGCAGGACTTGAAAGGTTTTTTTTGTCGGGGGAGTTGGGGGGAGGGGAGAAGAGGTAGCAGAGATAAATTCCAGGTTTATAGTTTATGTCGCTAGGTGGATGTTAGTCTCTTCTACGGACATGGGAACATGGAAACTTTTTTCCAGGTTTGTGGAGTTCATTAGTCAGTTTAGGCTAAGTTATGCCGAGGTGACAAATGACCCCCAAATCTTCGTGGCTTACAAAAAACGGACTTGCTTGTCCTATTTGGCCACAGTGGTCAGCTGCATCTCTGTTTCACAACTTCTTCACTCTGGGACCCAGAGTGACAGGAGGCAGGCTATTCATAGGACCGAGGGAAAGGAGGGGAAACCATGTGCTGGTCCTTAAAGCTTTTGAGATGACACACCTCACGTCTTAGTTTTCATAGGACAAAGCAGGTCACATACCCCTGCATGAGTGTATAATCCTCTTATATAGGATTATATCAGGGGTGGACAACAGGTATTTTGAACACTATTAAAAATCTGCAATAGGGAAATTTAAAATTTTATCTTTATCATCTGTAAAATGTGGATGATGATAACATTTACTTCATAGGATCATTGTGATGATTGAATGAATTAATGCAGGGAGAGTGCTTAGGGAATGCATTCAGCATACCCCGTGGCTCAGAAAGGAGAAAGAATCTGCCTGGGATTCCTGTTTTTGTACACAGCCACTCCACCTAACTCCCAGCTGTGTGGTGAAAGTAAAATTCCACCTGACACACGTTTACTGAGCACATACTAAGTGCCAGGCACTGTGCTGAGCTGACATTCAGACAGGAAGACTTCTTTTTGAAGGAATTGCTGGCATAATAGGGCAAAAGGGTGTGCCAACAAGTGCAGAACCCAAGGATTGTGTAACGGTGCTAAGTCAGAGTGGTCAGCTCTGGACTTGCGTTTTCTTTCCTTTGGCTGAGGAAGCAAGTCTGAAATCCCCAAGGTGTCTCAGAAGTGGTGATTCTTGTCCTGGGTCTTGAAGCCTTGAATGGTTCATCAGATAGGCAACGTGGGAAGGGCATGCCAGGAAGAGGGAGTGGCGTGTGCACTCACAGAGCCAGAGCTGGCTGGTACGTTTGTAAACTTCACACGGTGAGTGAATGGAGCGTTAGCATGCATGTCTCCACAGCCTGGGACTCACCAGGAATGCTGGGTCGTCGAGGTGCGCCTAATGATCTGTTTTCAACCTCTCAGCCCCTTTTTGTTCCATGGATATTTGAGCTGAGGGCGGAATGAGGAGAAAGAGTTAACTTCAGTTGGAGAGCGGTTTCTGCATCAAGAGAGGAGAGAGACAGTTGACAGTTGTCTTAGGGAAAGGAATTTTGAGAAAATATTTTAGAAGGAATCATTAAAGGACATCGGCCAAATGATGCAGTCTAATCCCCTTCTTCAGTCTTCTCTCCACAGACCGGCAGTAAAATTACGCTTTATGGTCTGAATGCTCTAGGGCGTGGATTTGTGTGTCTCTGTATTTGTGTGTATGTGTGTGTAAGCATGTGTATGCGCGGGAGAAGGTGATATGTTGAACTTGACTGTAGTGCAGTGGTGAGCTGGCCGTGAAAGTCCAGGTACGTTTGGGTCCCAGATAAGCAACTTGGCATGGTTAGCATGTACTGTAAAATGCAGGCACTGTCAGGATATGAAAATACACAAGCAGGCAGGGCCAGTTGTAAATGGTCTTGAAGATCAAGCTAAGATCTTGAACTCTAGCACTCAAAATTGAAACCTACTTACAGGTACACAGGATTAATGTTGTACGGGGGACTAGAGAAAGAACTACAGTCCCTTGGCCGAGATGTGTCCTCACACGCTCTCAGGAGTCTGCCAAGACTGGTGTGATTGTGGAGTGAGAGAAAAAGGGGGAGAATTCAGTTCAGTTTCAAGATAAACAGTATTGCTTAACAGAAACCCAAACCTACCATATCTCTATGCAGTGTTGCCATGGAAAGAGCTATTTTCATCAGATGTGCGAGCAGGAAGCCACATAAAACAGAGGAATGGCCAGAATGGAGGCTTGAAATATCCCTGGGCTGCCCTAACTTAGGAGCGTTTTTAGACAAGGCAGTTTCTTCATGTTTATATGACAGGAATGAGAAAAATGAAAGGTCTCGACCTGTTCCTTCCATTTTCCTATTGAATGAGAAAACATGCCTTAAATCCACGGAACAGATCTTCCAAATAAATGACGACTTGCTGAATGAAGAATGGTTTCTGGATGGCACGTCAGCGATCTCACATCCATCACCACGTTCCCCTCCCAACAGCAGTACCATCTTGGGATGATGTAGCGTATCTCGTTGCTTCCCTGTTAAGTGTACGCATTGCAGATATCAATCCGTGGTGGTTGACTTTTTCAGGGGCATATTATGCTCCGGTGAAAACTGAAAGACTGTAATGAGGGCATACAGATCTTTCCAAGAAAAATATGTTTTAAAAAAGAAGCACATTCATAACGTTGGAGAAAAAGAGGGTGGGGTCAGAACCTGGAGTGGGATGCTGAAGCCATCTTAGGGGTCTGAAAAAATGACTGGTGCCCAGGTGAGTGGGGAAGTTAGGGGCTGGGACAGGAATTTTCAGAGTCTTGGGTCTCCGGGGATTGAAGGCTCCTGTCGAATGCACCAAAAACCAGGGAAGCAAATAATATTTTGTTAGCATGTCTGGCTCCTCTGTGGCCCTGTAGTCAGGATCTTAAAGTTGACACAACCCTTGAGGCTGGAGAACAGAAGCGTTTGCCATTTGAGGCAGCAAAAGTCTAGGGCATTAGGTCTTGTGTTTTCTGGGCGGTTTTGGTGGGTGGGGGGGAGCAGACCTCTGCTTGAGAAGTGGATGTGAAGATGCATCCAGTTCAGAGAGAGATGAGAGGCCCAGGTACCAGCCAGACGTTATTTCCTGCTCGTTCTGTGCGATCACCCTAATAAACATGGGTTTGGAGGGCAGAGCGCACAGACTAGACGTTTGACTGCAAACAATTCTGTTTGACGTGGGGAATGCAGGGCAAGCTTACTTTCTCATGGCTGGCAGCCTTTCTTCTTAAAGTTTTGCTACAGACGTGAGCTGTATGTGTTTGCCTTCTCTGGACAGCTGAAGGTCAAGGAGTACGGAAGCCACTAGAATGCCTGGGTCGTGTTGCAATGGCACCCAGTTTAATTCGAAAAACGTTCACTGAGCACCTACTGTGTTTGAGGCAAAATGCAAGACTTGAGAATACAAAGAGGAACTGCATGTCCTTCCCTCCTTGAAGAATTCACAGCCTGTCGGTACGCACACAGACAGATAGCTGTGGTTAATGCTAGAATCCCAAAACAGTGGTGTGAGGTGCTAGGGCTGGACCTTTCATCTTCTGTGTACTTGACCCCGTTCAGCCCTCCCAGAAATTCTGTTAGCTGATGCTATTCTGACCACCATTGTTCAGATGAGGAAACTGAGGCCCAGAAAAATGAACCCTTTTCATGAGTACCCATAGCTAGTAAAGCATGGGAGCCAAGATTCATGAGGTTGTCCAAGGACGTGAGAGTGGGCAGGACGTGCCCACCCCGTAGGGAACAGCATAGGCGAGGGTGAAAAGGCAGAGAGGACAGAGGAGCAATGAGTCAGCCATGACCCCTGTCTGGGCTAAGTGTCAGGGGGACAGGGCCAGAGATAATTCATTCATCTTCTCAACACATATTTTGAGTGCTAGTCGCTGGTCGGGATACTGGCCACGTAATGATGACCAAGACTGGACAGGGCTCTGCCCGTATGGGACCATCCTTCAGCCAGGACATACACAAGTCTGTGAACATGCCAGTAGACCACATACATATCAGCTGCTGGGATGCTGGGGATTCACGTAGCACCATGGGAAACTGGTCCTGTGGTCAGGCCTCCACGACAGCGTGACATTTAAGTTGAGATCTGAAGACCAAGTATGAGCCAGCAATGCCGAGATCACGGGGAAGGGCATCTGGGGAGGAGGTCAGCAAGGGCAAAGGCCTCTCGGTGGGAAAATTGGGGCAAAGAATGTGTCCCAACCAAACCTACATTGCCCTGTGTTCTTACGTTTGTCACGTGATCACCGTGACACTTGATGCCTCTTACAGGCTCATGCAGGACGGCCTCATTTTGGAAATTCTCCTGAAATTAGTGCACTGATTGTGGGTTCTGAGTTGCATAAAACCCACTGACATGTTAACCTGTTCAGTCCAACTCCTTTTCCAAGACAGGCAGCTTGGATTATTCCTTAGGCCGTGCACTGTTCAGATGTGCCTGCTGGGTTTGTTCTGCTCTGGCCCTGTCCCCACCCTTTCCCCTCTGAACAACTCTGCCAGCGATTCAATTGCCACATTTTAACCAAATGGCATCAATTATACTTCCTCCTCTGTTTTCACTGGGGCCATGAAAAACAAGCTTCATTAATAATCTCCCAAGTGTTCCCTTTCTAAACCTCGGCTAAATGAGGTTTTTACCACTGAGATCATTTGAAGACTGTCAGTTTCTATTAATTAAACATGAACTTCTTTTCCCAACCACCTATCCGGCTCTTGGTTTGGAATGATTCTTGGAAGTAATTTTTGTTGTTCAGCTTGAAGTGGAGACTATTGAAATGCACAGACTGGTCACTTGTTTCCTACCTGCCAGAGAAAACTTAGGTGGAAGCTGTGAGGAACGTTGGAAAATGCCAAAGAGAGCCAGTCACCTGACCCAGATCTGACGGCCATGTGACTGGAGCTGACCGGTCAGCCCCCTCTGGCCACAGGGTTTGGGTCAGGGTTGACGCATGGCCTGAGCCAGGCCATTGAATGTCAGATCAGGGACTTGGGCTGGAAGATTGGGGAAGATGGTCCCCTTTCTCTTGGGGTTGTTGAACGAGGGGTACTTGGGCCTGAAGCTACATGTGGTGAAAAGCAGAGTCCAGAGACGAGGTGAGACAGCTTCCTAAAAATATTATTTGAATACCTGGAGCCAGCGATGTCTTGAAGCCAGTACAGTCTCAGACTTCTCAATTATGAGCACCAATACATATAATTAACGTTCTCTGAGACTTCTTTGGATTGGGTTCCTGTCGCTTTCAACTCACAGGGTTGTGTTGAAGACGCGTCCGCAGCTGCTCTGTTGCTCCCCCTCTGGTAACCATGTCGATTTGCTTGTTCCTTGCCCTCATTCAGGAGACATTTGTGGAGCTCCTGCTGTATGCCAGGGGCATGGCCACTGCAGCAGACTGTGACCCTTATCCATTTCTCACCCACCCCCACCTTTCCTGGCTGGCAGGGTCCCTAATAATTCACTCTTGCCCTTCTCCGTAGAGCTGCGTGCCAGGCATGGTGACACTTTCTCCATTCCCTGTGATGGATGTAGTCCAAGCAAATCTTTCTTTCTATTTTTTTTTTTAACCAACTTTTGCTGAATTATAAGGGGCATGTGACCAATTTCTGGTCAGTGAAATATGAAGGGAAATCATCTGGGGAGGGGGCACTTTGGGGAGTAACAGTAGGGCAGGAAAAGTCCCTTTTCTTCTGATGAATATTATTTCCATGTCAGACAGTAAGAGCTATAGCGAGACAATGGCAGAGCAAAAATAGGGGGGTGAAAATCTGCCACGGAATGACATCACCGTGCTACTGAATTAACTCTGGGTCCTCTGAACTTCCCGATTGGTGAAATAATAAGTGGCCTTATTGTTGAAGACGTTGGATTGGGTTTTCTGTTGCTCACAATCAAAAGGATTCTAGGGGCTTGCCTGGTGGCGCAGTTGTTGAGAGTCCGCCTGCCGATGCAGGGGACGCGGGTTCGTGCTCCGGTCCGTGAAGGTCCCCCATGCCGCAGAGCGGCTGGGCCCGTGAGCCATGGCCGCTGAGCCTGCGCGTCCGGAGCCTGTGCTCCGCGGCGGGAGAGGCCACAGCGGTGAGAGGCCCGCGTACCGCAAAAAAAAAAAAAAAAAAAGGATTCTAACAGGTGCAGATGCTCCATAAACAGTGATGCAGAATTGACAGCAGTGTGCCCAACCAGGAGGGCCCGTGGAGAGTGAGGGCGCCATGTTCTTTTTTTAAAAAAAATTCTATTGAAATATAGTTGATTTACAATGTTGTGTTAGTTTCAGGTCTCTAGCCAACTAACTCAGTTATACGTGTATATATCCTTTTTTTGTATGTTTGTTTGTTTTTTTTTTTGCGGTATGCGGGCCTCTCACCGCCGTGGCCTCTCCCGTCGCGGAGCCCAGGCTCCGGACGCGCAGGCTCAGCGGCCATGGCTCACGGGCCCAGCCGCTCCGCGGCACGTGGGATCCTCCCGGACCGGGGCACGAGCTTGCGTCCCCTGCATCGGCAGGCGGACTCTCAACCACTGCGCCACCAGGGAAGCCCTGTATATATCCTTTTTAAAAGTCCTTTGTATTACAGGTTATCACAAGACTGAGTATCATTCCCAGCACTATACAGTAGGTCCTTATTGGTTATCTATTCCATATATAGTTGTGTGTATATTTTAATGCCAAACTCCCAGTTTATCCCTGCCCCGCTTTCCCCTTTGGTAACCATAAGTTTGTTTTGTATGTCTGTGAGTCTATTTCTGTTTTGTAAATAATTTCACTTGTATCATTTTTGTTTAGATTCCACGTCTAAGTGATATCATATGATATTTGTCTTTGGCTTACTTCACATAGAATGATAATCTCTAGATCCATCCATGTTGCTGCAAATGGAGTTATTTCGTTCTTTTTTATGGCTAATATTTCATTGTATGTATATATACCACATCTTCTTAATCCATTCCTCTGTCAGTGGACACTTAGGTTGTCTCCATGTCTTGGCTGTTGTAAATAGTGCTGCTGTGAACATAGGGGTGCATGTATCTTTTTGAATTATAGTTTCCTCCAGATATATGCTCAGGAGTGGGATTGCTGGGTCATATGGTAATTCTATTTTTAGTTTTTTAAGGACCCTCCATACTGCTCTCCATAGTGGCTGTATCAATTTACATTCACACCAACAGTGTAGGAGGGTTCCTTTTAGTCCACACCCTCTCCAGCGTTTATTGTTTGTAGACTTTTTGATGATGGCCATTCTGACCAGTGTGAGGTAATATCTCATTGTGATTTTGATTTACATTTCCCTAATGATTAGTGATGTTGAGCATCTTTACATGTGCCTGTTTGCCATCTGTGTGTCTTTTTTGGAGAAATGTCTATTTAGGTCTTCTGGAGGGCACCATGTTCTACGTCTGGGTTTTCACTATGTGATCTTGGACACTCGGGAGACTGGGCCCGGGGGACTGACTTCCTGGTGATGACCAGATTTGCTTGAGACCCATAAGTAAGAATTGCAGAGTCAGTTTATCAGTTTGCGTTTGAAATGTAGCTCCTGTTTGGACATTCTCTCTCTACAGACAAACCTACATGGGAAGCCAATGATAACAAGAGAGTAGCTGGCTGAGCTTGGAGTTGGAACCACAACTAGGAGACTTAGTTCTCTGTTTCGTGATTTTACTGGCTCTTATCACCCAGCCCCCAAGACCAAGGCCTCTGTTGCCACCGTCCATCCACCCGGTCTGCAGTTCCCCATTCTCGCCTCCCTCTCTGTTTCCTCCAGGCTTGCCATCCTCTCTGCCTAGGACACAGTTTCCATAGCCAGCCTCACTCACCTGGCGGCCTTCTGTTTGTCCTTCAAATAGCAGTTTGGTGTCACCTCCTCCAGGAAGCCTTCCTTGACTGTACCCTCCCTCCTCATAGTCTGTATCAGGTCCCCTCCCAGATTGCTGTAGTCCCTTTGTGTTAACCTAAGTGTTTCATTTCTGCCGTTGAGTTGTAATTGATTTGTGTCTCCCACTGAACTTGGTTCCCCCTATATCCCTAGTTCCTAGGGCTTTGCTTGGGCAAAAGGTGATCAGTACATGTTTGTTGAATAAACAATGAATGAGTGAATAATTGTGAAGATATTCCCAGAGCCAGCCCCATCCCCAGTCTTACTTTGTGGTTACTGGCAGTGGCCTCTGATGACTGTTTTTTGGTGGGTTAGTCCTCCTGTAGTTACTTAAATTCCCTTAGCTGGTTAATTTCAGCTACTCCTAGTCAGTCTGGGAGTCCTGCTTTGGATTCAAACAGACCTGTGCCCTCCTCTATCACTTACTTGTGATCTTGGGAGATGTTCTTAATGCTTGAGAACTTCAGTTTCACCATCTGTAAAATGGGGCTGATGGCAATACTCTATCTCATAAGTTACGGTGAAAATTAAATTTAAAAAAGCATATGAAATGTTTTCCACAGCATCTGAATTACACTAAATGCTCAATTTACATTCTCTGTTATCATTATGAAGCTTTGTTTCCTTCCTTCAAACCGGGGCTGGAGAGGGCGTGTTCCTCCTAGGATTATTGACGGCTGACATTCTCTGCCCTTCATCACAGAGTAAGAGAGAACTCGGGGCTTCCACCTAGCGTTTCCAACTATTATGTTTGTCCATAAATAGTTAAAAAAAAAAAAAAACACACCAGAATGTAAGAATGTTTGAGTCCAGCCCAAGAATGTATGTTATGTTCTTTAAAAAGGAAATGTCAACAGAGTGTTGGGTGACAACCAGTCTCATGCAGATCCTTCCAACAACACGAAGAGGGCATTCCATGGAAAATAGCTCTAAAGGGCCTTCTCTGAGGGAAGTTAGTTCTGAGTTTCCCTCTAATTCAGAGGGCAAGGGGGCCAGATCATGAGACAGAGCAAAACTTTTGGAATGAGCATCGTAACAGCCGAAGGGGCCCAGCCACTCCCTCTGGAGCACTGTGTGTGTGGGGGGGCCTTAGGGAGGGAGCCTGGCCTGGCGGGGGCGCTTGGGTGACAGGACACACATCAGACTGAACAACCCAAACTCTCCCACCTTGCACAGGCTGACGTCTCCAAATCTCACTTTTCCCGTCTGTAAAATGGGCATAAGGATAGGTAGCTACCTAAGGAGAGATGTTAGGAGTGAGTGTCCGAGACACACAGTGCCTGGTGCAGAGGAGGTTGCCAGTCAGTGTCGGTAGGTTTACTCCTTTTATTACTACTGTTACTTCTGTCGCTACTGTTACTTCTTTCATTACTACTACTACTATCAGTTCTTCTATTACTACCACTATTCCTTTTACTACTAATCTGTCACCACTACTGCTACAACCTCTGTTGCTATGATTGCTACTGTTACGATTTCTTCCATTAGTACTACTTCCTTTATCACTACTATTTATCTTTTTCTTGTCCTCCTCCTTCATCTGTTACTGCCATAACTTCTACTACCACTTCTATTACCACTACGTATTTTTCCTAATTATGCTACTGCTTCTCTCAGTAGTACTTCTAGTACTATTGTGTTTACTGTTCCCTCTTCTGTTACTGCACCTCTGCTTCTACTACGATGTACTTAAAAAAATTGATGTATAGTTGATTTACAGTGTTGTGTTACTACTGTGTACTTTTAATATTACTACTAGTGATACTTGTACTACTTCTTCTATTACTATTACCACAATAGCTCATCATTTAAGTCAATCCTTTCATTTTATACATGGGGACACATAGGCTGAGAGAGAGGAAGGAACCTGCCCGAGATGCGAATTTGCTAGGGGCAGAAATGGGACGGAAACCAGGCCTCCTGACACACAGGGCTGTGTTCCTTTCATCCCTCCGTGGGTCGGCACTGCTGGACTCCGTGCTACATGGAGATTCAGTCATGAACACTGAAGATAGTTAACTAATTAGAGATGAGACTCAAGGGAACACTTACCGGCTCTGTGACTGTCAGGGAATCAGTTAACCCTTCTATGCCTCACTTTTCTCACCTGCGAAATGGGGATTATAAAGCGTCTATGTCGTGGGGCCGTTGGGGTCGGGTGAGTCACTATAAGTCTGAAGTGCATATACCAGGGCCTAGCGCCCTCCTAACCATCGGGAAACTCATGTATCCTTGTCCTCCAGTCCCAGCCCTCTGCCCGCCATCTCTCTCTTCAGTTCTCTCCCTTCTCTGCAAAAGTAGCGGATAACTCAGCCATTGCCTGGGCAGGTGTCAGAGTGGAGAAGCAGCTGGTGTAGCTCCTTCCTGTGGGCACCGCGGGCTGAGAAGTCCAGCCATCTGTCTGTCTCTCCCTCCCTGTCTCCTTCCTTTTCCCCTCTCCCTCTCCCCGCTTCCCTCCTTCTCTCTCCTTTAACCCCCCCCCCCCCCCCGTTAGTCTCCTGCTTCTTTGCAGGAGTCCGGGTGTGTCTGGGGCTGGGGTGCGGTTTGGGGATGGCATCTTTCCTTTGAATAAACACCACTGGGGGTCCTGAGACCTCTGCCTCAGCAGAGACCAAAAGCATTGGTGCCGGACGCTGCTTGGGTGTAAATCCTCCGTCTGACCCTTGCCCGCTTTGTGCCCTTGGGAAAGTGATTTCCCCTCTCTGAGGCGCCGTGTCCACCTCTGTAAAGACCTGAACAGATGAAAAGCTTGTAGTATAGTGCCTGGCGCATCTTAGGTGCTGAGTTGGAGAAAGTCCCGCTTCACGTTGCGTGCGTGTGTGCGTGCGTGTGAGAGAGAGGGGAAGAGAGAGACCCCGACACAGCAGACTTTCCCTACCCGTTTACCTGTTCTACCTTGCGATGCTGGGAGAGGAGACATGGCACGTGGGCGGGCTGGGGTTTCTGCAGCAGCTTCTCGTGCCCTGAAGGAGCAGGGAGCAGGGTCTGAGCCGTTCTCCTGTCCTCCTCTAGCTCGCTTTCTCTGGAGGCAGACCAGAGAGGCGCCAAGAGCGTCGGGGTGGAGGCAGCAGTGGCCTTTGGGTGCCGGGCCCGACTCCGCGTCTGGCCTTGGGCGACCGTGGACATGGTGAGAAGGGGACCCAGCACCAGGAGCTCATCGTGGCCAAGTATCATGAAACAAGCATCACAAAACAAGAAAGTGAAGCCCAGGGAGGCCAGTGACTTAAGACCAGTAGTAAGAGTAATGATGACAAGCTGCCGCTTGGGGGCACATACTCTGGAGCCCGCCTGCCTGGGCGCGGACCCTGCCGGCTTCCTTCCCGGCCGCGGGCTTTCTCTGAACCTCAGTTTCCTGATCTGTGACAATGGCACCTAATCCGCTGGGTCGTGATGAGCGTGGAATAGTGCCTGGCGCTTGGTTAGTGCCCCATAGCCGCTAGCTGTTACAGTTGTTATTTATTGGCGTTATGATCTCACCGAACCTCACGGAATTCCGTTCATTCAACTTGTCTGACTTGGCCTCGCCACGCACACTGTTCCGTTTGACACAGGGTGGGGTTTTCCGGCAGCAGGCTCGGACATATTTATGAGTGCACATGACCTTTCTTTGGGGCCAACACCAGGGAGAGGATGGGCAGGAAGTGGGAATGGGCAGAGGGAAAGCTGAATGACTCTGGAGGTCCCCCAAGCCGCCTCGACTCTCTGGGGGCTCAGGAGGTGTCCCCTGTGGTGGAGAAAGGGCCAGGCCTTTAAACCCCACCTCTCTCAGTCATGGGCTGCTCCCAGGAGGCTAGAGCTTGGGGGGACAGTGCTCTGCAGCTGAGGCAGACCCCCAAGAGCCAGGAGCCAGAGAAAGCAAATTCCTCCCCGAGGTGGATCTGGGCAGCACAGTTGTGGGTCCGCGGGGCCATGTGCTGCTTGGACTTGTAGGTTTCCATGATCTACTGATCACCTAATATGGGGCTTCTCCTGAGTTCTCCCAAGGCAGACCCAGAGCAGAGAGCACCGCAACTGGAGGAGGTCCCGCAGCCTTCTCATCAGCTCCCCTTTATTTTCTGATGGGGCCCCCGAGGTGCGGGGATGGGAGTTGCCTAAACCAAGTTCCCTGAGCTGGGATTAGAAGCCAGTGGAACGGAAGACCTGGATTTTAAACTTAATTTGATTTTAAATAATACATATTTCATAGCCACATGTGGCGAGTGGCTGCTGTATCAGACAGTGCCCGTAGCCCTAGCAGAAGGCATCCTGTTAATCTCACGAGAGAGCCCTTAATGTCATTACCAGACAGGCTGCGAAGAAGGCAGACACACGAGGGTTTTGAGAACTCTCTTCCCTTCCCGCACTGAGACCAGTTTTCTGCCCGTCTTCTCAGTCTCTCTTAACATCCTTTGTTTGATTTCAGTCCACTGGAAGGGCTTTGTTTGCAGATCATGAAGATTGCTTCCTCTGCTTTGCTCATCTCTGCTTCTGCTGCTTGCAGATACCTAATTTTCTGACCTGCGGACTAGTGATCTCTTATATTCCATTCATAAGGCATCCATGCAACCTTACCCCTCAGGTGCCCTGATTTACACGGGGACCTGGCAACTCAGCTCCTCAGGGGTCCACACTGGGGTTTCTGCCGTGCCTTCCCCCACCTCATTTCTGTGATTACGCGTCATCATTCTCCCTCTACATAATCTTCTCTTCCCGCCTGGACGCGCTGGCTGCCTCTTCAGCCATCCGCAGGGATGATGCCCGGTGCCTTGCGGCAGCGGTGATTTTGCTGTATGTACCAGTAACGATCAGAAAGTGGCAACCTGCTATTCATTGTTAGAAAGTGTCATGGAACCTTAAGTCTCTGGTTCTGCTCGTGAAGATGAAGATGTAATTCTAGGTAACAGATGGCCTGCAACCCACCCGTTGGAATTCCATCAAGGTTGGGTCAGTTTCTGGGCAATGCTTCTTAGCTAATTTAGATTCTGAGACCTTTTTTCCCTCATTCCCTCCTTCCCTCCCTCCCTCCCTTCCCCCCTTCCCCCCTCCTCTCTGTTTCTCTTTCTCTCTCTCTCTAAACTATTACTGACTGTGAAAAGGCTACCGTGTACCTTATAAATAAAACCAGTAAGATAAAGGAACTCATTACTTCATAAATTGTAAGGGTCTCGCTTACCTTCCTACAAATCCCCACTTTCTGGATTCCCATTCAAAGGTGAATTTCTTTAGCTGTAATTAATTTAAAGGAATAGCTTTCATTGTTCCGTAAATTAAAGATTCTTGATCTGATTATTAGTAACCATAGCTGCTGCCTTTAATGAGTATTCATAAAGGATTCCATGTCAGAATAAACACTACTTCTTCCTTTTAATCCTCAAGACCACCCTGTGAGTAGGTGTTAACATTATGCCCGTTTTACAGATGAAAAGGGAAAAATTGAGGAAACGACTCGTTTCAAGCCACACAGTAGGAAAATCAGGGTTTGAACCCAGGTTTGACTGCAAAGCTCACGCACTTAACCCCTGGCCACCCAGTAACCTGTCACGTAGGAAACCTGTCAGAGCTGGAAACCTCTGCAGGAGGGCTCCTAGTAGATTGCTGTTGTTTTTGACTGTCCGGCAGTCTTTCCCGCCCTTTTTTTGGTAACGCATCTTGTCTTAGGCCAGGTTCCCTGAAAGCAAACCCTGAGAGGGGATTTGGGTACAAATGAGTTGTTAAGAAAGTGTTCCCAGGAGACCCTGGAAGGCAGTGGGGAAGTAGCAAGTACCAAGCAAGTGAGGTCCCAGCCTCGCCTGATCCTGTGGGTGCTCTGGGGTGTAAATTGCACCTGACTTGAGGTAAGAGAGCTGGGTTTTCCTACCTCTCCCACCCCAGCTAAGGGTCCTCGTGGGAGACGGAAATTCCCAGGCACTCTCAGCTTCCTGAGCCTACAGGTGACTCCAGCAATCCAAGGACTGTCCTTTGAAGAAGGTTGCAGGTGGGAGTTGGAAGCAGCCATGCTGGGCAAGGGGAAAAGAGAAATGGCGGAAGGGACTCAGGGAATCTGGGTGGAGCAGATGGTGGATGTGGCCACTACACCCTCAACTCTCCATTAAGGAAATGTCCCTTTTGCATTCCTGTTGGACCAGTCAGTCAAGATCAGGGTTTCTCAACCTCGACACTACTGGTATTTGGGGAGGGGGGTTCTTTGCTGTAGGGGGCTGTCCTGTGCATTGTAGGTTATTTAGCAGATCCCTAGGGTGACAGCCCACGGATGCCTCGGAATGTCTCCAGACAGTGTCAGACGTCTCGGGGGAGACGGGGGTGGGTGGGTGTGCAAAATCCGCTGGTCAGGATGGTCTGCCATCCCCTGGCTGGGGGATGCACGTTGGACCCTGACTCTCCCTCCCAGGAGTTTTGCTGGATGAAACAAGAGCATATGTGTTTGGGGTTGATTAATCAAGAATGCCGTGTCCTGAAGAGACTGGGCCTGGCTTCTTTCTTGCTACCTAGATGCTCATAGATGCCCTGGTTTCTGGCTTTTTGAGGGCTCTTTCTTTCCTCCCAGTTTTTCTCTGAATTTATGAGTCACCCCACATCCTTTAATATATTTCTTCTCTGACGAAGTTAACCTGAATCAGTTTCTGTAGCTTCTGATGAAAGACTCTTGATGGACGCAGTGATGAAGCGGTTAAATTTTATGACATGATACCACTGAACCAAGACATAGAAAGAGTCCGTAGACTCAGAATGGGGTAGAAGACTCTGCTAGACAAGATCACTTCTCCTTGTTTCTAAACCTCCACTTTTTCCCTCTTTCAAACCTTCGCATAGATCTGTTTCACAGTTTCCTGTCATTCCAGCGTTTCTCGGGTTCGTTAACTGGAAGAGTCAGCAATCCCCTTGAGGAGAGCCTCTTTCTTTACTTCACTGGGCGTTGGCTACAGAACAATCTATTGCTTCAGGAGAGATCGTCTTCCTAGGAGACATAGACCTGGAATTTTTTCCCAGGATTTGTCTCTTCCGTGCCTCAGATAAAGTTCGTCCTCTCCAAAAAAGAGGGTGTTCTTTGTTTTTTGCATGGGACCTAGGAACCTGCATTTTAAACAGTCGCCTCCATTAATCCTGGTTCAGGGGATTAGGAGACCACATTCTGAAAAACACTGCTCCAGACAGCTCTTTGAGGACAGATGACAGCTTTTTTTAAATATAAAATGTTTTTTATTAAAAAAGGTTTTTTAAATTTGTTATACAAATTTTAAAAGTTACTTTACATTTAGTTAGTGCAAAATATTGGCCACATTCCTTGTGTTTTACAATACATCCCTGAGTGGCTCTTACACCTAATAGTTTGTACCGCCTACTCTCCCACCCCTGTATTGCCCCTCCCCGCTCCCCACTAGTATCCACAGTTTGTTCTCTATAACAGATGACAGCTTTTAAGTGATCTTCTTGGGCTAGAGCTTTGGCCTCAGTCTAATAAATGGGATTAACTGGGATGGTTGACAAGTCCAGGACTTGAATCCGAATCTTCAGTTCTATCAGTAGAAAATGCAGGACATGTGGCTGAGCTGCAGTTGATGTAAAACAAATAAAAAGGAAAAGAAATCACTTTGTGCTTTTATTCAGTGGTAGGTACTGAGAAAGCTAAGGCAGCTTGAGGCTTCCTTAAGAGAAATATTGTTTCTAAAGTGAGGGAAGTGATAATCCTATACTTAATATAGTGTGCAGACAATACAGAGACTGTCTTTAGTTCCAGATGCCACACATTATATGGATACACTGGAGTGGGAAGTGAAGCTAACATTTATTATTAAGCACCTACTATATGCCAACTACACATTTTTCTCATTTATTAGCCTATTTCGTCTCCACGCATGCCGCCAGTGATCCTGTGATACGTAGATTATACCCATTTTACAGGTAAGCATAATTGAGTCTGCCAGAAAGGGGAAGTAACTTGCCCACTGATTTTCTCCTTCTGTATAGAATACCTTGGCATCTCTCTTGCCATCAGTACCTCTAGCCTGGGACGGCTACATGCTACAAGATACTCACTATAACTATAGTAAGTTGTCAAGATGCCCCATCGCCAGCCACGTTGTATTGGAAGATAGTCCTTCGTAGCCTGGGAACCAGGCCACACGGCTTCTAAGTTCAACATTTCTTCCTGGAACTCTTCCAGCACAGCGTTGGGATGACTTACTGTTTGCTTTGGGTCTCTGGTATGTGCCTGGTGTAATATTTACCAACTAGTCGGCTCTGTGGACACAGCAGGTCGTGAGACTGTCTGTGTTTGCTCCACTGGGCTTCCTGGCTGGGCCTGTTTCCATGGTAACGGCCTTTCCTCTCAGCAGCCTTGAGGGGAGGTATAAAAGAGCACACTGTTAGGCGTTGCTCTCTGGGGACTGATGGGGTCGCAGTTTTCTCCTGGATCCTTAGCAAGGAAAGTGGGTTAGGTCCTGCTCTTAAGCATCCGGCTGTGTTTTCCTGTGCCCTGAAAACTGTCTTCTCAGCTTTGTGTTCTATATCGGCCAGGGAGGTTTGATGATGTGATTGGCTGATGAGAAAGGATTTCCCTCCGGAGGACCGTCATTGGATCGTGTGTCTTTTCACAGTGCAGTCATCTGAAGTTCACCTGCCAGGGATTTTCTCTTCTCCTGAATAGCTCTCCCAAGTTTCCCTTCTCTGCTTTCTTCAGATCTAAGCATTCCTGATTTAGGAAACTGTAATGGCCCCCAGAGAGCCCTCCCAGACCACAGCTTTCCCCCTCCGGTCTACAGCCACGCACGGTGTTTCTAAACCCTCAGTGTATTGAATCGCTCCTCTGCTGCAAACCTCTGGGGACTCCCTTTTGCTACTAGATAAGCCCCGACCCCTTTATGATGGCATTGGATGCCCTCATGCTCGAATGAGCCCAGCACTGTCCAGGGGAGCTACAAGGCAAGCTGCCTTTGCCACCTCGAATTTTCTAGTAGCCACATTAAAATAGTAAAAATAAGCAGGCAAAATTAATTTCCGTAATACATTTTATTTATTTAACTCAGTACATCCCAAATAGTATAATTCAGCAGGCAAACTATATAAAAATATTAATGGGGTCTTTGCTTTCTCTGTTTCCACCGAATCTTCAAACTCTGCTCTGGATTTTACGCACAGCACATCTCAATGTGGACCAGTCACGCTTCAGGTTCTCAGCAACTACTGGCACCAGTCTAGTGCCCCTGCCCCCCCCCCCCGCCGCCAGTCTCCTCGTGGTCCACCTTCCCAATTTCCTCACATTTCCCAGGCCCCCAGGCCCCCCCAGACTTTTGCCATCCTGTGAACTTGTCGTGCCCTTGACCTTCTGTGCCTTTGCACCTGCCCTTTCCTGTTGATAAGCATCCCCCTCTGTACCTGAACTTCTATTCATCTTTTAAACCCAGATCCCATGGTTTCTAATGTCATTCCCTGCAAGCCTCTTCTCTCCTCCCTGTTGTCTTTTTTTCCCTCCACTTTGAGTGTTTCTCAAATGTAGCCCTGGCTGTGTTGTATTGTGATTACTCACTTAGAGGTCTTCACTGTGGGAACCAGTCCTGAAGGGACAAAGGCGTGCCTTGGCCACTTCTGTGGCTCCCAGGACATGTTCATAGCAGGCAGTGAGCACATCGTTGAGATTTTGCAGCTCCTCTTCTCGTACATGCAGGATCCCGCTCCGCTCCAAACTCTTGTCGTCCCTCAACTTGGGATGTGTGAGTGGCAAAGCGTGAACCTCGCTGAGCATTCCAGGCCTTTTACATGCCGTTTCTCTCTTTCGATCTGAATTCTCATCAACTTCCTGTATCAGACAACATACCACTCAGATGAATGTTATCCCACCTGAACAGCACGGGGAAGATAAATAGGTTGATTTAAAAAACGTACGCAAATCCCCCCTCGTTCCCCCAAATAAAGTGCAACATATGCACATATGTCAAAAGTTAAAAAAATAAAGTCCTGATGTTTGGGATCCTCCAATCTACCTTTCCCCCCTGCCAGCTATACCGCTTAGCTGTTGTACAATCAAGGAGAGGGGTTGTATTAGAAAAATGGAGTCAGTGAA
Organism: Stenella coeruleoalba; assembly: GCF_951394435.1. Lineage (NCBI taxonomy): Eukaryota > Metazoa > Chordata > Mammalia > Artiodactyla > Delphinidae > Stenella > Stenella coeruleoalba. Next base: position 96,740,036 of record NC_137156.1, on the reverse strand, counting down.
TTAAAGAAGTGCTTGAGTCTGCCTTCTGAGCCTCGTGCCCGGTGACTCACCGTGCTGGTGACAGTGCGTCATGTCCCTGGGATGGATGTCATCGTACAGGTGAAAGAGCCCAGATTTAAACACGGACAGACCTGGATTCCGTCCTAGTTGAGGCACTTCCTAGCTGTGTGAACTTGGGTCGGTAAGAGCCTCTCAGGCCCTCAGTGTTCTCACCTGTAAAGTGGGCTAGTAGTGGTCCTGCCCCTCAGGATGTTCAGCGGCTTCACTGAGACCCTGTGTATCTGAGATGCAGATGCCAGACCCTAGAGGTGTGGTATCTCCTTTGGCATCATTAGGAAAATCAGTCGTCCTTGACCTCGAGTGATCTGGGTGTAGCTTTCCGTAGCTTTAAGACTTTTCTGGGACTTAGTTCAGGAATTTTTTTAGGATTGAGATTCCCTGGCTTCGTTAGCCCTGTTTCTAGCAGATGTTGCGTTTGGTGACCCCTAGTGGTTGGATGAGGTAGTTGTCAAAACTGAGTGCGAACCCTCAGATTTGTTCTTGTCTCCCCGCTGTTTTCCCCAACCGCCCCTCCATCCCTTTGTCTGCCACCTTCCTTTGTTCCTCCATCTCTGTGGAGTCAGGCAGCATCTTTCCTGCAACATTCCTCAGCAGTCAAACCGAACTGGTCCGTCCCATCCCCTCTTCTCCAGGAGGGCACTGCCAGGAGGACCGGAGCTAAGGTTTCGATGCCGGGAGACGGAGCGTCCCCTCTGCCTGGAGCCCTGCGATCATCCCCTCTGCCGGGCAAGGTCATTCTTCGTACATCGCCACTCACAGGCCTGAGCTGCGTGCGTCACCCCTGCTCTGCCCCGGCCACGCCGGGCACTTGCTCCTCTGGGGTTTCCAGACATTTCTTATTTCTCTTTATTTTAGCTCTTCATTCGTCTTCTCATTTAGTTGAAACTATTTACTGAAAATCCAGTATCTACCAGGCCCTCATTACATGGAACTGTATTCACATGCCCGTGTCTGCCATTAAACAGTGAGACGCCCCTCCCCCCGCTTTCTTTCTCTTTTATGTTGTAGGCGCCAGCATACAGTGGGCACACAGCACGTTCTAGATTACAATTTATTTTTTAATACTCTTGTTCAGTTTTAGACCCAAGAGTCATGAATACAGAGAATGTCAGTTCCCTTGGCACCTGAGATGGGTAATATTTTCGTCCAGTTGGAACTGGCCTTCAGATTATCCCCCAGCTGATGTGTATTTCAGCAGTAATCAGAATGGACAAAAATCTATGGCTTGTTCAACTTAAGACAACATAGCAAAGTAAGTAACTGGGTAATTGGAGGGAAAGGAAAATGTATTTTCGGGGAGTGTAAAGCCCAGGGGAATAGCAGGTTATAGTAGGTGCTTGGACCACTTCACTTCCCTACTTAAAAAAAAAAAAGTTAGGCTCCCTTATGCTAAATGTAGTGATTTCCAGGTTTTTTTGGACTATGCCCCAGCTGTGAAAAACCCTGAAAAGCCCCAGTGCACGGATGGTACTTAGACATTTATGTGCCCTACTTCAGGAATGTGTTATTTTTATTGAAGAGCATACAGAAAGAGAAATTGAAAAATAATGAGAAAAAGTGAACATAAGTAGGCGTCTACTGCTTGTCTCTGTCTCCATCCCCCTGCGCATCCAGAGCCTTCTGTCACCTGGGCCCTTCGCTCTGACGCAGACTGTCTTCTGGAGTCTCCATCAGGTTGACTCACACCCCCTGTCCCATCTCCCTGCCCTGGTTCATGCCATCCCACCCTCCCGAACCCTCCTTCCCCTCTCCTCCTTGCCCAGTCAAAATCTACCACCTTTGAAGGTCTGGCTCTAGATCCTTCCATCTCAGAAAATCTCTGGGAAACGGAGACCCAAGAGAGTAGGTTACTGTTCAGGTTGGAGTGCAGGGGAATGGGGTGGACCCAGGTATCCCAACTGCTTCTTCACTCATTCACGCGACAGGTATTTATCTAAGATTTGCACCGTGCCCGGCACAGAACCTGGTTCCATTCTGGTCTAGGGAATTCTCAGAGGTTGGCGAGGCGGGCTTCATTGTCCTTGAAGTATTTGGAGGCTGAAAAGATATTTGAATCAAGCATGAAGTCAGTTGGATTTCATGGCATGGTCTGACTGGGTAAGCTTGGTCTCTGAAACCAGAGGAGTCTTGATTTAAATTTTGCCCAGACAGCTGACTTTCTGTATGATTTTAGTCAGGACTTACCTTTCTGAGCCTCAGTTTCTTCCTCTGTAAATTAGGGCCCAAACGACAAACTTTCTATATGGTTTTAGGCGAGACTTACCTTTCTGAGCCTCAGTTTCTTCATCTGTTAATTGGGGCATCTAGTGTCTACCTCATAGGACCAGTGTGAGGATTAAAGGAGGTGATGAAAGTGGGATGACAGACTTGCCCCTGTTTGCCTGGGACTTTCCTGATTTTAGCCCTGAAAGTCCTGCATCCTAGAAACCCAGTCAGTCCAGGAAATGATCGGTCACCTTAAATGTAGGAAGGCTGCCTGGAGAGGCCCTATCACATAGCAGGTGCCCCATAAAGGCTGTTTCCATCTCCTGCTTCTCTGTTTAGGCTTCTGTTTTCTTGCACCCTTGATTCTTCTTTCTTCCCTGTGTCTTCCTGTAGGATGTTTGACTTGATCCTGGCTAAGAGGGTAACTCCTCAGTGCTGAAGGTTTGTCTTTTCCTGGGAATTGTGCATTTTACTAGGTGACTTTTTATTTAAGTCTAAAGGAATGAATTTATAATGACAAAATTTTAGACACAGCAAGGGGACTGTGGAAAACCTCTGAGACAGAGACTTACCCCTTTCATTAATTCTGTGAGGTTTATTGCATGCTTGCTATGTGCAAGGCTCTGGGCTGGGACCAGGGATCCTGCAGGGAGCAAACAGAGCCAGCCCACCTTCCTGCGGTCAGACTGGCGAATGCCAGTTTCTGGCCCCCTTGTGTGCGTGGAGCCGTAGCACTTCATCATGAACTCTTTTTTATTTTTTTAAAATTAATTAACTTATTTAGGCTGCACCAGATCTTAGTTGTGGCGTGCGTGTGGGATCTAGTTCCCTGACCAGGGCTCGAACCCAGGCCCCCTGCATTGGGAGCTTGGATTCTTACCCACTGGACCACCAGGGAAGTCCCTATCATGAATTCTTAACAAAAGCCCTGGAATTATTCGTCCTTAAATGGAGTATCTCTGAGGGGTGTTAAATGGAGTGTCACCAAAGTGGAGTATCTCTGAGTGGTGTTAAAAATGCCCTTTTCTCAAGATGCTTTTCAGAACTAAAAGCACCTGGGGAACATGATGAAGGGACTAAAAGGCATGCCCAGAATTTAGTAGGGTTGCCAGACCATGACACAGATGTCCCCCAGGCCACCTGGGAGACTTCAGAAACCTTCTGGGGACGTTGTGTCCCACTTGTTGTGCAGAGGGGGCGAGCCGTGGCCTTGGTCAGCATTCCTGCTGGGTGCCTCGAGGAGGCCTCCGTCCCCATCTGACGCGTGGTGGTTAGAAGCGTACCAGGGCACCGCTGGAGAATCTCCGCGCCTCGCTGAAGAGGCCGAGCTGCAGGCACACATCGGCCTGAGCACTGAGCAAACTCTGGTTTGGTTTTGGCCGCAGAGGTTAGAAAAGGAATGGTCAGTGAACACTCCCCTTGGGCAGATGGCCCTCCCTCTTTGGGGGTGGAACTTTGTCAGTAATTGTAAATGGTCTAAAACTTGAGGACCTAAGTGTAAATCTAGAGGGTGTGTGTGTGTATGTGTGTGTGTGTGTGTGTGTGTGTGCGCGCATGCGTGCAGCTACGGGGAATTCCGTCCTGGCTCCACCAATGCCTAACACGAATCTTGGGTAAGATACTTAGTAACTGGATTTCTCCATCCGTAAGTTGGGAATAACTTGTGGCTTTGTTTTGAAGACTGAACTATCTTATTTCATGATTGGACAACTGACATTTCAGTATCTCATAATTCGAGTGCATCTTCCAAGCAACAGTGTTGTCTTAGCGTGTTAGGGCTGCTGCAACAAACTGAGCGGCTTAAAACACAGAAATGTGTTCTCTCCCTGTTCAGGAGGGTAAAGTCCTAGATCAAGGTGTTGGCAGGCCTTCCTCCCTCTGGAGGCTGGAGGGCGGATCTGTTCCAGGGGACTCTCCCAGCTCCTGATAGCTCCTGGGCTTGTAGCAGCGTTAAGTCCAGTCTTCACATGGTGTTCTCCCTGTGTACACGTCTGTCTCCTCACACCGTGGTCTTTTGCTGTGGACACCAGTCATATTGGATCAGGGCCCCCCCGGACTTCATTGTGACCTCATGTTAACTGATTCCATCTGCAGTGACCCTGTTTCCAAATAAGGTCACCTTCTGAGGTCCAGGGGGTTAGGATTTCAATATAGGAATTTGGGGAGCACACGATTCCAGCCCTAACAAGTCTTACTGTTATAATTGGCAGTATTTTTCCTTTTAAATTAATGATTCATCTTATCAGTGATGACACGTTAGGATCAGTGAAATATACTGAATTAATATATATGAGCATTTAGTACAACACCTGCCATGTGGCAAACACTTGACTAATGATAGTGAGTCTTACGGTCACCACAGTGAATAGGTTCTTTGTCCTTTAGTTTTATTATCTGTAAAATTGGGACAAGAGTATCTGCTTGGCAGAATTCTCATCATGCTTAAATGAGGCATTATGTACGCCTGTGCCCACGTGTGTTCCTGTATTTAACTGGCACGTAGCCCGTGTCCTTGCCTTTCTTTTTTTACTGTGTCTGCTGCTAGGGTCAGATTCAGGGTTTGATCCTGGCTTCCTTACCCACTGGTTGTGACCTTGGGAAAGTTCTTGGCTCCTTGGTGCCTTAGTTCCCTTATTTTCCCACCACTAAGATGGGGTTTTCAGAGTCCCTGTGTCATGTGTTGTGAAGATTGGCTGAGACAACGTGTACAGGGCTTGTGGAGGAGCGTGGCACAGAGTAAGTTCACACATGCTGGGTCACCAGTAATTATCACTGTTATTATTCATGTTTTACTATCGTATCGTCTCCAAATCCCTCTGCTCTTCTCAGTGCTTAAAAGTGTTATATGTAAGCAGCATAGAAGGCAAATGGTGGAGGAAAATATTATTAAGGACGAGGCATCCAGGGATGGCTTCCTGGAGGAGAAGAGACTCCAGCTGCTGTTTCCTGGAGAAACCGGAAGGACGTGGCTGGCCTCCTCTCTGCTATTAGGGTCCCTGGTGCCCAATTGCTGCGGCAGGAAGGGGCCCTGGTTGGTCTAACACTTAACTTTATTCCGCTCCCTGGGCCTCAGGACCCCCCTGTGCCATTGCCAGGGCCTCCGTCTCCCTCTCTGCCCCGGACCTCGGTTCATATTGGTCCCACTCAGCTCTCCTGCCTGTGTTTGTTTAGTCACAGGTCAGAATTTTTCCTCCTGCAGCCAGCTCTGTCTGGGAGACAGACAGCTCGTGGCAGCGGCAGGGACCACAGGGGCAGCAAAAGCTGCTCAGCAAGCAGGTCGCATTTTCACTTGCTGGCCAAGCATCTGGGCCAGCGATAGCTGCGTCAGCGTCCTTCTTAACCCGATCCCGTCCCGAGCCGGGGTCCTGCTCAGCGGCCCCTCCCTCCTCCTTTCCTTCCCCCATCTCCACCTTTACTCCCTTTCTCGTCTCTCTCCCCCTTCCTCCCTTCCTCCCTCCCATCCCCACTTGGGCACATGCTGATTTGGCCAGCTCTTTTTGGCAATAAGCGTCCACTTATTGGAGGCAGGTGTGGGCTCTAGGTGTCCCCTCGCTGCCTCGCCTCTGGGTGGTGTATCCTGTCCTTGATGAGCTGTGCCACACATGCACCTGTTACTGAGCAGGTGGCCACGGGAACAGCCCCACACTGTCCTGTGGGCTCAGGAACGGGCAGCCTGCGGTGCTTTTGTTTTATTTTGTATTTTTTTAATTTAATTTTTATTTTATATTGGGGTATAGTTGATTTACAATGTTGTGTTAGTTTCAGATGTACAGCAAAGTGGTTCAGTTATACATATACATATATCCATTCTTTGTCAGAGTCTTTATCCATATAGGTCATTACAGAGTATTGAGTAGAGTTCCCTGTGCTATACAGTAGGTCCTTGTTAATTATGTTTTTTTTTTTTTTTTTTTTTTTGGGTACGCGGGCCTCTCACTGCTTTGGCCTCTCCCGTTGCGGAGCACAGGCTCCGGATGCGCAGGCTCAGCAGCCATGGCTCACGGGCCTAGCTGCTCCACGGCATGTGGGATCCTCCCGGACCGGGGCACGAGCCCGCGTCCTCTGCATCGGCAGGCGGACTTTCAACCACTGCGCCACCAGGGAAGCCCAGTTATCTATTTTATATATAGTAGTGTGTGTATGTTAATACCAACCTCCTGATTTACCGCCCACCCCCCTTCCCGTTTGGTAACCATAAGTTGTTTTCGAAGTCTGTGAGTCTGTTTCTGTTTTGTAAATAAGTTCATGGCCAAAAAGCACATGAAAAGATGCTCAACATCAATAATTATTAGAGAAATGCAAATGAAAACGACAGTGAGGTTCCACCTCACCCCAGTCAGAAGTGCCATCGTCAGAAAGTCTGCAAACGATAAATGTTAGAGGCGGTGTGGAGAAAAGGGAGCCCCCTGCACTGCTGGTGGGAATGGAAATTGGTGCAGCCACCATGGAGAGTCGTTCGGAGATTCCTCAAAACTGAACATAGAGCTGCCGTATGATCCAGCAGTCCCTCTCCTGGCATATATCTGGAGAAAACCATAATTCGAAAAGACACACGCGGCCCAGTGTTCACTGCAGCACTGTGTACAACAGCCAGGTCATGGAAGCAACCTAGATGCCCATCGACAGATGAAGGGAGAAAGAAGAAGTGGTACATACGCACAGTGGAGTATTACTCAGCTATAAAAAGGAATGAAACAGTGTCACCCACAGCAACGTGGATGGACCTAGGGATGATCATTCTAAGTGAAATAAGTCAGAGAAGAACAAATGTCACATGATCTCACTTCTATGTAGAATCTAAAAAGCTGATACAAATGAACTTATTTACAGAACAGAAACAGACCCATGGTGCTTTTAGAAGCTTCACCAAGCCCTTTGTCTGAAAGGATTAGTGAGATAGCAGCTAAGCTTTCTAATCAGGTCAGGCGACAGGCGAGAAAGCCAGGAGACAAAGGTGGGAGGGGAGACAGGACCCCTGGGATTCCAGACACGAGACGCCATTCGGCTTGGCGGGTGCTCGTCCTGTGCTGACCAGCATGGAGTGTCTGTATCGTCGTATCTCCAGCCTCACACATACCCTGAACTTCACTCATCTAATCAGGGAAAAATTATTTCTAACGCCTCATCTGCTAATTAATGACCCTCTAGAGCAGATTTAGACAGGTTTGAAATGCTTGAGGTGACGGCTTCTGGAGTTTGGACCCCCCCCCCCCCATGAGAGTCCACTAGACACTACCCCCCACCACTTCCATGTGGATTCCTGATTAGGGAATTTCCAGTGTTAGTGAACTGCCCCTCGGGTGTAGACTAAAGGTAACTGTACGCTTACATATCTTTGCCTACGGGGCTGTCTGTGTGTCAGTGTTTCTAACTAGCACTATGAAGTAAATGATAATATTCACCCCATCTTGTTGTTTATGTGGCTGGTGGGGCATTGTAACCACAAACTCAGGTTGGTAAGAAATAATCACGTTTCCCCTCTGCATCTCTTCCCTCCGCTCCTCTCCCCTCCCCTCTGCATCTCTTCCCTCCGCTCCTCTCCCCTCCCCTCTGCATCTCTTCCCTCCCCTCCCCTCCCCTCTGCATCTCTTCCCTCCCCTCCCCTCCCCTCTGCATCTCTCCCCTCCCCTCCCCTCCCCTCTGCATCTCTTCCCTCCCCTCCCCTCCCCTCCCCTCTGCATCTCTTCCCTCCCCTTCGCATCTCTGCCCTCCCCTCCCCACCCCTCCGCTATTAATTACGGTCCAGACTTTATTCCCATGTCATCAGTTTCCACACCAGTGCCCCCTTCTGTTCTAGGATCCCATCCAGGACCCCACGCAGCACTCAGCAGTGTGTCTCTTCTGAGCTGTGGTTCTCGTCTTTCCTTATTTTTCATGACTGACGGTTTTGAAGAGTACTGGTCACATCTTTTGTCGGATTTCCCTCTATTTGGGTCTGATCTTTCTCATGGTGAGATCGGGGTCCCATGGCGGCAGCCAGAGTGACCCCCCTCCTGAGTCACCCTTGAGCATGTGGAGTTCAGGTTTGCTAGGTCTCTGATCCACGCTCCCCCCCCATACCCCTAGTCTGGGCGCACGTCACTAGGTGGAGTCTGTGCTTACCCAAGGTGGATGGTTAAGCTCTGCCTGCAGGGTGAAACATCTACTTCTTTTTTAAAAATGTTTATTTTATACTGGAGGATTGTTGATTGACAATGTTGTGTTAGTTTCAGGTGTACAGCACAGTGATGCAGTTATCTGCAATATCTACTTCTGTTATTTGAAATTATTCCATGAATGGAGACTTATCTCTTCTTCCCATTTATTCATTCATTCAGTCGTTTATATCAGTATGGATGCATTGACTCAGGTATCTTACACTTTGAGTTGTAACCCAGTATTATGCTAGGGATACTTTTTGGTCCCAGTGCTCCCAGTTTTGGCCACTGGGATCTCTTTAAGATTGGTTCCTGCTCTAGTTTCCTGTGGCTGTTACAGCAAATTACCATAAACTTTATGGCTTAAAGCAACCCAGACTTATTATCTTATAGTCCTAGAAGTCAGAACTCTAAAATGGGGCTGCCTGGGCTAAAATCAGGGTGTCGGCTGGGCTGCGACACTTCCTGGGGGCTCTGGGAGAGAATTCCTAGCCTTGCCTTGTAGAGCCCTGGAGCGGCCCCCATTCTTTGGCTGACGGGCCCCTTGCACCCTCAAAGCCAGCAATCCCAGCTCTCTGACCTCTGCTTCCATCTCTGCCTGTCACCCTCCCATGTCCTCTCTCACTTGTGGTTGCACTGAGCCCACCAGGACAGTCCCCCAGCCTTGGTCTGCTCAGGCTGTCACATCACAGTGCCCTGGACTGGGTGACTGAAACAACAGGCGTTTATCTCCCACAGTTCTGGAGGCTGGAAATCTGGATCAAGGCATCAGCTGAATCGGTGCCTGGTGAGGGCTGCTGTGGGTGCTCGTGCGGCAGGGACAGAGGGAATGTGAGCTTTCTCCTGGCGTCTCTTTTTTTTCAAAATAAATTTATTTATCTTATTTTTGACTGCGTGGGGTCTTTGTTGCTGCGAGTGGGCTTTCTCTAGTTGTGGCGAGTGGGCTTCTCACTGCACTGGCTTCTCTTGTTGGGGAGCGCAGGCTCAGTAGTTGTGGCGCACGGGCTTAGTTGCTCCACGGCATGTGGCATCTTCCCGGACCAGGGATCAAACCCATGTCCCCTGCATTGGCAGGCGGATTCTTAACCACTGCACCACCAGGGAAGCCCTCTCCTGGCGTCTCTTATAGGCATTGATCCTAACACATTAGGGCTGTGCCCTCTCCCTCCTTAATTACCTCCTTATAGGTCCTTTCTCCAAATACAGTCACACTGTACCCAGCGTGCAGGGAAAAGACTGTGTTAGTTAAGAAGGGCCAGGCTAGGCAGTCGCCACAAGTAAGCCTGGAAATCCCCATTGTTTAACACAGCAAAGAAGGGAAGTCGGTCGGGTGGTCCTCTCCCAGCTTGTGGCCTTGCCATCTGGAAGATGGGGCCCTGAAGGTGAAGGCCAAGGGAGAGACAGGTGGGGGAGACTGCTGACCTTGTGGAGGAGCACACGGGCATTTGACCATTAAAATCTTTGCGGCACCTGGTAACTCGGGCAAGAGCTGGTAAGAGATGACAGTGGAAACCAGACTCAGGCGTGTCTGTCGGACTCCAGAGAGAAAGGTTCAGGGATCCCTGCATCAGGGTCACTTGGGGCACTTGATAGAAACACATTTTACCTGGTCCCACCTCAGAGCTGCCGAATTATTAGATTGAACCTTATGAAACGGCCATTTGTGAACTGACTCACGGTTCAATCTAAGTAGTGTCTCTTGGAGGTGGGAGCTTTGTAAGCAAGCTCCCCAGGTAATTCTGATGCTCACTGAAGCTGGACACCCACTGTCCCCAAGCCTGAGTCCCAGGCACCACGTGGCAGCAGCCTTCACGTGCGGGGGCGTTGATGAGCTCGAGAAAACCGAGGAATTGGGAGCAGGGACGCTGACCCTGAGTAGCCGAGGGCCATTTCTCCATCAGCTTGCTGCTTCCTGGGACACTTTAACATTTCACAGCGAGAGCTTTGTCCTTCGAAGCATCATTTTTTAATGTCCATTTGGCCTTTGGATTAACCCAGGTCATGGGACCGGGCACTTTCACTGCCACTGGTCCCTTCCTCCATTAAGGAAAAAAAAATATGTTGGCATAAAGACAAACATATTAACATCCTGTAGTGAAATATTTTCTTCACCCTAAAAATTCATTTTTTCTTAAAAGAGAATTAAAATGTGTTCAAGGTCCCCTAGAAGTATTGCCGCTTATGCCTAATGGGTAAGTTGGCCTTGTAGAAATGTACCTGGGAGGGAAGGGTGGCTCATCAGCTCCTGGTTACCATCTGATTTCCTGCTGGGGTGATCCGCTAACCTCTAACACGTGGGTGGAGAATCTCGCGGGGTTTCTGGGGGGAAGCGTGAGAAAATGCCCCACGTCACCCAGCTGAGCCTCCGACAGAGTTAAACCGCCTTTATAAAGCGATTGTTTGGCTGGATGCTGAGGGGTTACAGACCTTCAGAGACCTCGTTGGCAGGCCAGGTACCACTTCCCCTCGAGACATCTTTGAAATGCAAACTTGTTCTCTCGGCACGCCCACCGCATCTCAGCCTTCAAGATGAATGCTTCAGACTGGCAGCAGACCCACTTGAGTTTGGTGTCCGGCTTGCCGACAGATTAGTTCTATCGATCGCTGGCTGTCTGTTTGCCTTTGGGGCCGTCTCTCCCTTGTTGGTTCCCATTTGCTTTCTCCAGCAGTCACGGCGCTGGCCGCAGCTCTACCTTGAAATAAACCAGCACCCATCAGCACGCTGGCGTGTGAGGGGAGACTGTTTTCATAAGGAGCTGCCAGAGTAGGGCTTGGGGGCTGAGGCTGGAATTCCAAATCCCTTTCCTCTCTGATGGGTTTCCGGGATGCCTTCAGGGAAGAGCCCTGATGTGTCAGTAGAACAAGCGGGTATCCCAGCTGGTGGGGCAGGAAGGGCATGCGGTAGAGTGAACCCACAGCTGCCCTAGGAGAATCTGCTGGACACGTGGATCTGATGTGGCCCCTGATGCATGAGTGTGGCTCTGCTTTGGCAGAGTCCTCTGCGTGTCTCCGTGTTCTCATCTGCAAGGTGATAGTAAGATGGGGGCCGGTATTTATTGAACTCTTCAGTTGCACCAGGCACTGCTCTAAATGCTGTGCAAGTTTTACGCTTTTAATCCTCGCAGCAGCAGCAGCAGCAGCTGCTGAGGCTTAGAGGGGTGAAGTTACTCAGCCAAGATCAAGAGGAGGGGTCAACCCCAGGTTCAAGGCTAAGCCCAACTTTGAGGTTGTGCTACCTCAGAGTGGCCACTAGGGGTCGCTCAGACCTCGGTATCTTGAGATGGTAGATTTCACCATTTGAGCTGGTGGCCATTCACATTTTCCCAGGTGTAGTGGAAAGTTCTAGTTACTATATCTGCAGCATAGTGTAGTGGCGACGCGCACAAATGTTGTAGCCAGCCGGGCTGCCTGCGTTTTAATCCTGTTCTGCTACTGACCAGCTGTGTGACCTTGGGTCAGTAACTCGACCTCTCTGTGCTTTGCTTTCATCATCTGCAAAAGGTGACTAATCCTAATAATAGTGACCTCGTAGGGTTATTACAGGGGTTACAGGAATTAGTGCTTGTAAACGTTTTGAGCAGTGCCTTGCACATAGAACGTATGATGTGTTTGTTAAAATATTTAATTATCCCTCATAATTAAACTTGAAACTCCAGGAACTGAAGCTAGGAGATGTCGTTGTCTCATGTTAGCTTAGACTGGTGGGTTTTTGTGGCCTTGTAACCTTGAGTGCAGAGGCTATGATTTTAATACCAAGTGGAATAACTAGGTGTTGTGAAAGAAGGTGGGGGGAATCTGCATCCCGTGACCCTTTGCGTCTCGTTTTACTTAACAATTAACAAGAACAAATGAACGAATGAAAATTAAAACATAGGGTATACTTTCTGTTAATGAGAATTTTCTCATTTTGAAGCAGAATGTAGTGCCTTAATTTCCTTCTCGTGAAAAGCTGCTCCCGCTTGGCAGGGGGCTCTTGATGGACTTATCACGATGGGTCCTTCAGGGTGGCAGCCAGCTCCTTCGGGGAGGGGCTCAAGGGGCTGATGGGTGCAAGCCTGGGAGGAAGCGTTCGTTCCTACTCAAGCCTGAAAAGCAAAAATCAGAGCTGGAGTCCAGGAACATTGCACCGGTGACGTTGAGAAGATTGGGTGAAGTCCCCTTAGGAGCCAGTCAGCAAAAGAAAGCTGAGACGTGCCTTCGAGGGCTTTGAAAACTCCCCCCAGGCCAGAAAGATGTTTCCGGCAAAATTGAGTCAGGTCAGCCTGAGCCTTTTCCCGAGAATGGTTATTTGCAAGGTAGTGCGCCAACTTTCCTTTCTTTGGCTGTACACCCTTCCCGGTGGCTCCCAGCCCCGCTCGCTCTGGGACACCTGGAGCTGGCCCCTGCTGGCCATCCCCACCTCCCCGTCACCCCGCGATCTCGGCACTCCTCCTCCTGCTCTGCTTGTGCCCGTGGCTGGCCCAGACGCTGCCAGGCTTGCGAGAGATCGTGGGGGACGCTAGGGTTCCACTGGGTGACTGAGCCCAGCTCATTTTAATAATGGAAAAGCAAAACGAGGTGGGACAGGGAGTCACAGAGCCACTGCCCAGAGGGGAGGGCTTGCCAGTGCGTGAAATATAGGGACGTGGAAAGTGGTACCTGGTGGATGAGTCACAGTGATTAAAAAGGATCGTCAGGATGCTGAGAGCGAACACGTTTGAAGTGATGTTCTGGGCACCCCCATATTTTATGACTAAGCCTTCCAACCATTTATTATCTCTATTTTTTTTTTTTTGCGGTACGCGGGCCTCTCACTGTTGTGGCCTCTCCCGTTGCGGAGCACAGGCTCCAGACGCGCAGGCTCAGCAGCCGTGGCTCATGGGCCCAGCCGCTCCGCGGCATGTGGGATCTTCCCGGACCGGGGCACGAACCGGCGTCCCCTGCATCGGCAGGCGGACTGTCAACCACTGCGCCACCAGGGAAGCCCCTATTATCTCTGTTTTGTAGATTAAAAAACTAAGGTATTAGAAGCTGAGGGTCAATTTTACTTGCCCTCTGTGTACCTAAGGTGCGTCTTTATGTCCTGAACACCAGGATGTGAGGTTGATAATGTTCACAAAAGGGGTGGGACTGAGGTGTGTGGGGGGGCAGTGAGTATTAATAATGACAATGTTAATTCATAACAGTATTGAAAATGATATTAAAAATGAATGATTAGGGCTTTGCTGGTGGCGCAGTGGTTGAGAGTCCACCTGCCGATGCAGGGGACACAGGTTTGTGCCCCGGTCTGGGAAGATCCCACATGCCGCGGAGCGGCTGGGCCCGTGAGCCATGGCCACTGAGCCTGTGCGTCCGGAGCCTGTGCTCCGCAGCAATGACAGGCCCGTGTACCACAAAAAAAAAAAAAAAAAAAAGAATGATTAATAGTTCATAATAATAACTACCATTTCTTGGGAAATTCCAGGGCCCCAAGGTCAGTGCCATTCTGGACGTCCTCTCTTTTGACCATCACATCACCCCTATGAAGTTTGAGGGGATGATCCCAAAATAAACATTTTCTGTTTGTGGACAGTGAACTTGAAATCCTGGACAGACAGATGAGCATTTGTTCCTTGACTTTCTTACCACTTACTGAGCACCTAGTATATCCAGGCCTCAGGATGTGAGTGCAGTTTGTTGGGGAGGCCGGTCTGCAAGCCAAGGGGTGAAGGTTGTGATGGGGATGAGTCTGGTTTCCTGAAGGGGGCGCAGAGGAGGGAGCTCTGCTCACACCAGCACCAGGACTCACTTCTACTTAGAGGCCCATGGGATTTATCACAAGCCCAGATGTGCCAACTTCCTGACATGAATTCTCTTATTTACTTCTCCCTGTGGTCCTTCGAGGTAGATTCAGCCTCCACTGGACAGAAGGGGAACCTGAGCCCATTGTGGAGGCTGATGTGGGCACGGGGCAGAGCTGAGGTTTGGACTCCCTGACCCCCAAACACAGGCCTTGCACGGCACCCCTCAGTTGCCTCCCAGGCCTTTCTGTCCCCGTGTGGCCTGAGGGGGCTGCCCCCTGAAGCGGGACCAGTGGGTGTGTGGCCTCGGCTTTCTCTTGCTGTGTTGGGTGTAGCCTGGCCATGGCCCTGGTAGAAGATGCCCAGAGATGCCTGGGAGCCTCGCCGTGGTCCTCAGCTGCCACCCCAGCCGGGGCGTTTGTTAGCTGAGCTTGTGCTCTGTGGGCGGGTGAAACGGACTCATGCGCCAATATCACAAGAAGAAAAAGAAGGGGGGAGGGGGAGGGGGGAGAAGCCCCCGGAAACAATCCACATTCTCTGTGTTTCTAAACCAAATCAGTCTGCCTTGGCCCTTCCCCCGTTTGTCAGAAAGGGCAAGACCTTCAGACTGGTTTATGTTTCGAGCAGCCCTCTGCCATCCCCAGGCTTGTGTGAGGGGCCCTTGGGGTTCCCGTGGCCCAGAGGGCACGTGAAGGCCTCTTTGGTCTCAATCCTGGCTGTCGTGGCCCCCCAGGCCTCTCGGGGGCTGGTTTCTCCTGGGACCTTTTCTGCAGGTCTGAATGCCGTAGAGCTTAGGGTGGACACCCTGTCTCTGCTCACTGTACCTTTTGGGTGGTCCTGCCCCCTGTAAGGATGCAGCACGGGAGAGAGGCCAGTGCTGTCTTCTCCTCCATCCTCTAGTACTGGGATATCTGACTGCTCTTCTGGGCTGGGCCACTGCCCTCTCCTGCTCCCCCGAGGCCTCTCGCCTTTGTGGATGACAGAGCTACAAGGCACCAAATTCTGCCTGGACCCAGAAGACAAAAGTGCCAGGGGTGCAGGAGAGAAAGTTCGTCTCTCCTTCTTTTACTATAATCATAGAAAAGCTGATGGCCGGCAGTGTTTGTTATGCGTCCTTTGTGTGAGGCCTGTGCGTTATTCCACCTAATCTTCACTCCAGGCTTGTGAAACCATTTGGTGACGGTCATCCCATTTTGCAGACAGGGAAACTGATGTCTGGAGAGGTTCAGGAATTTGTGTGGGGTCACACAGCTGGTAAATGGTCACCCTGAGGTTCAAACCCAGGCTGGTGTCCCCAGGACCCACACACTTAACTACTGTTTAAGTAAACTTCCTGTGTATAACGTAACTATTTAAGGTAGCTCTGTGCACCCAACTTCCCCGAAGGGGTTGGTGACTATCTCCATTTCAAATACCGTGTCCTCTTACTATCTCTTAATAGTGATGTGAGCTTATACTCAGTAAAGATGTGCGTGAATGTCCTGATTGGCTGGGAGATTCTTGTAAAGCAGGGTGCGCCAGACTCCAGGGCAATGGGGGAGGGGTGTGTTCACCTTGTTGATTGACATGGGAGATTGCAAAAGTGGTCCCCAATTCATTCCTGCCTTGTTCCCATGCCTTTGCAATGTGACTTTAAGCTCCACCCATAAAGAGGTGGAGTCTTTTCCTTGTCCCTGAAGGTAGGCTGCCTGTGGTCTGACATACCAGTAGAATACTGGGAGGAAGGGCATGCCAGCTCCAGCCTAGGCCTCAAGAGGCCCCACAGGCTTTTTCTCTTTCTCACAACCCTTCCACTGCCGTGTTGACAAGCGCAGCTAGTTTGCCAGGGGATGACAGACATGTGACCTGATCTCTGTGATCACCCCAGCGGATATACCAACTGCCCCCAGAAACGGGGCTTCCTATAACCAGCCACTGATGGCTGATTCATGAGTGAACTGAGGCCAGAAGAATCTTCCAGCTGAGCCCAGCCCAGGTTGCCAACCCATAGAGCCATGTGCTATAGGTATGGTCCCTTCTTTAAGCCACTAGGCTTTGAGTTTGCAGTTTGTAGGCCACAAAATCTACCTAACACATTCAACTTCAAGTCACACCCATTCATCCCAGAACTGGGTAGTGACTAGAGACAGAAGATAGGGCAGCTGAATTAGAGCCACATTTTTCTTTTCTCATTGCTCCATGAAAGTGCAGGTTGGTGTCACAGATGCCTGATGCTGTGATTCTATTTCTAATCATCTTTTTAAAATTTTTATTTATTTTAAACTATTTTTATCTTTTAAAAAATTTTATTGAAGTGTAGTTGATGTGATCACCTTAACAGAAGAAATGAACCATCCGTGACAGCTGTGATCTGGTCCCAGCCCTGATACCACCTTGCCATGTGGTTTTCAATAATTCCTTTAACCAGTCCGGGCTGCAGTTCCTTGCATCCTTAAGAATATGAGACTGACACATACTCTGTAAGACTTCTCCCACTGCTAGTGTTTTGTGGCTGTGTGATACATCATCATCAGCATGGTGTTCATCCTGTCCACATTTGATTTGGGGGGTTTATTCTGGACCGTTGGAGTGGCACAAAATGACAAGATGGATTTTTTTTTTTAACTTCACATAAAAAGAAAGAGACCATAAACTGGCTCGTGCCACTTGAAGAAAATTCCTTTACTGACAGTGAAGCAAAAAATGTCTTAGCTATAAACGTACGGGTTTGGAAAGGAAATACTCAAGTTTCCTGACAAAGAAGACACTGCATTATTAAAGACAGAGGGTTTATGGCTTCTTGTTGAAATTACAAAGTCACATTGCTTTTGGCTTTTCTCCTAAAGGCAGATAAAGGTTAGGTTGGCCCGGCTTCATGAGCTCTATAAAATGTGTTCCTTCCTTCCTTCCTTCATGCATTTATTCAGCCAGTGTTTTCTGTGAGCCAGATACTGTCCTCCTTCTGGGAGATGAAACCGAACGAGTCAGGCAAATCCCAGCCCTCCACGCACTGACGTGTATGGCAGAAGCAAATCCAGAGTTAAGCATTAGTGTCATCTAGTGATCAGCGCTGTGAAGAAGAAACTTAATTCTTAGAGGAGAGATGAACCCTGGGTACGTTTTCCAGGAACAGGAGATCCATTTACTACCTTCACATGGTCCCGCCTTCCCCTGCAATTTCTCATTCATTCTCAGATCCAGTCATTGGAACTGAGAGGGCATCCATGTGCATGGATGTCTATCTGACAGACAGGTCTCCCTCATCAGGGAGAAAACCCAAGGATGTGAGACTAGGGAAGAAAATGACTCATGACAGCCCACCTTTGGGGGATAGGCTGTGTGCGAGGCTGGGATCTGGGGCAACACTGTAGCCTCCTAGAGCAGGCAACATTGAATTAAGTGACAAGAACTCCCCTGAGATTTGAGGGTCTGGGTTCTGATTCCATCTCAGGACCGGATTTTGGGTGTGATTTTGCACGTCTCACGCCCTCTGTTTCTCAACCTGTCCAACAGGGATAATAATACTACTCCCTACCTCTCTATGTTGTTGGATGATCAGATGCCATAACATACACAAAAGCATTTTGTTCAAGTTGTTTTCCAGATGGACCTGAGGGTGGAGGCCATGTCTTATTCATCTTATTCCCACAGAGTTTGGCCTGTATCAAGTGCTCAGTGGTTGAGTGAGTGAATGGGCCAGAGAATAAATTAGCAAAAGAATGAAATTGAATCCTGTGGGCCTCAGTTTCTTCGTTTTGCAAATCAGGGCTCCCATGTAGAGTTGTGCAGGTTGTGCACTGCACAAGTGAACTTGCTTGAGAGGATGGGAGGGGACTAACACCCAGGTTCTCTACCTGCCAAGTCATGTACCTGGTGCAGAGAACAATGCCTTTCCTATTTTTCATAAAGGTGCCGTAAAGGCCAGCAGTGACTCTGTTTAAAATGAAAGCATTAGACTCTCTTGCCTCCCAGAGACTCTGATTTAATCATTATGGGCTGGGGCCCCAGAAGCTGTATTCTTCAGAAAATCTCCAGATGTCTCTGATTTTCCTCCTGGTTTGGGTACCATTGGACTGGTGGTCTTTCAATGCCCTTCTCTAATAGGAGGTGATTTTGCGTTACGTTTTATATTCTAGTATTTCATGTTTAAATTCTCTTTGTTAATGAGCACTTGAGCTGCCATCTTGTGGTGTCCTTATTCACTGTTCCCACCATCTGTTTTTGGCAGGGAATAGCAGTTGGAGTGTGTGGAGTATGTGTTCCCCATTCATCAGTAAGAAAATTCCATGCCAAGCTAAAGGAGAAAAAAAATTTCCCAGGATTCCTCTTTTCATCCTCCAGCCCTTGTGCTTTTTCTCACTCCATCAGCAACAACAGGTCAAACAATACAATTAAAAACATAGCAGGGTTCTTTAGACAAGCCAGAGCTGCTAAGACAAAAGCCTGGTGAGGAAACTTCCCAGGGTCTGATTTAATTTATCTCCCTGCATCTCTTTCTCAACCTCTGCATCAGTTACGGTCCAGGAGGAGAAAAAAACCCCACACAGTCATGTCAACAAGGAAAGCTGACCGTGAAGCAGGGTTGCTCAGCCTCAGCAGCCGTTGATATTTGGGGCTGGATAAGTCTGAATTCAGGGGAATGTTTCTGCCCTGAGGATGTTTATTAGCGGCATCCCTGGCCCCTGCACACTGGCTGCCGCGAACACTGCTTCCTCCTTCCCCTGTCGTGACGCTGAAAACATGTCTGGACAATCACCACTGTCCCTTGGTCTGAAAGTGACCCCTGCTTGATCACCACTGGTAAAAGAATTATTGCCTATATCAGAGATGATCGAGAGAGGAGTAAACAGAACCCCAAAGAATACCGTAGGGCTAAGGAAGAGTCTGAAGGAAGGGACATAATGAGAAGGTGGACCCCCTTCCCAAGGCGGGATTCAGACTGGGTTGAACTTTAACCCTGCAGCCACTGTGCGAGGATGTTCTCTGGGCGGGGGTGGGTGTGGGTGGGTGTCTACAGTTGCAGGGCAAGCAGGAAACAACAGGAGGAGAGGCAGAGACCAGCCAGCAGGAGAAACCCCTTCCAGGTGCAGGTGGGCTGAGGCTGGGAGCTGACCGCTGGGTGCCTGTAGCTCCCTGGAGATTCATCCTGGAGATGTCACTGAAAGTTGATGGGGATGACGGTCACCAGCTGTTCCCCCGCCCCCCCCCCCCCACCCCCAAACACTGCTGGCAACAGCTCTTGGTAGAAACCAGAAGAAGCAAATGGAAAAGCGTGGAAAGAGAAGCCTCTTCTTCTTGCAGTGTTTCTCCAGCGCCCTCTACTGACAAAATTTAGCATCTTGTCATCTTCGGAAGATATTTCCACCGAGCTGGCAGTGAAAGATGGATCTGGAGCTGAAAGGCAATAAATTGGTAGTTGGCACACTCTTGTATTGTACCCTCCTCTTAATCATTTCTGTACCATCCTACTTGGCCCTGGTCTGGCTCTTAGTAGATACAGAATTAATGATAATGACTGAAAGAAGGTATGAATGCATGTGTGCATGCGCGAATAAATGAATGACAGGGTTTGCTTTTCTCTGGTAGCTATTTTGGTGAATGCAGTTTACCACAGGTTTGAATTTTATCTATGGGATACAAATGACAGCTTTTATTCCCTCCTATCCCACTCTCGTACGAAGTTTAAAGTTCATTGATTTATCCTGTTACATCTTCCCAACTCTCAGCTAACTGATCAGTCTGATAAAAATCCATTAAAGAATTGAGCAATTCAGTGGAAAACACTAACTAAACCAGTTTGACATCGATCGGTTGATTAAATTCCCCAGTTGAGTGTTGATCAGATAGCCAAGAAAACAGGAGACTGGTATCTGTTTTTTAGACCAGAATATTAACTGAAGTACTGCTGGCCAGTGAATTACGTGTAGCAAAATTGTTGTCTAGAAAGCTAAGAACATTAATAATGTGAAAATCAGAACTAATTTTGATTTGTCAAATGGTTACTCTCAGATTGCAGCGTGGTAAATTAGCAGTGACCATGTAGTAAGTTACACTGTAATTTGACACCAGGAGGTGTGGTGAAAACATAATTGGATTGGGATTGTGAAGTTCTGTGAGGGCTACCGGCTAACGCGGGCAGCTCAGTTGGGTTTTTGGGCCTCCCTCTCCTGTGTGTGTGCAAGAATAACCATACGGGGCTTCCCTGGTGGCGCAGTGGTTGTGAGTCCGCCTGCCGATGCAGGGGACGCGGGCCCGTGCCCCGGTCCGGGAAGATCCCATATGCCGCGAAGCGGCTGGGCCCGTGAGCCATGGCCGCTGAGCCTGCGCATCCGGAGCCTGTGCTCCGCAACGGGAGGGGCCACAGCAGTGAGAGGCCCGCGTACCGCAAAAAAAAAAAAAAAAAAACAAAACAAAACACATGCGTTTCTCTTTGGGAAAGAGTAAACATAATCTGGGTGTAAAAGTGTTTTGGAAATTGAAAGTAGTACACAAATTTGAGGCTCTTCTAATTAGTTGATAGTTACAAAATGGGCATCTGGGATCGTTTGAATTTACTTAGGTTTTCTGAGTGCATCTGAGGTCCGTAGAATGTACTTCTGTTTTCTGATGTAAGGCAGAAGCCTGGTGGAAAGGATTTTTGTATTTAGGATGATACATATCTGTCCAGTACCTCAGGGCCTTTGCACGTGCAGGTTCCTCCACCTGGAATTCTTTCCTCTCCTCTTTGCCTCCGTAACTCCTACTTATCCTGTTGGCTTCCTCATGACTTCCTGATGATCTGAACTGTCAACTCTCCCTATTATATGCCCTTATGTACCACATCTCTCCTACCCATAACTCTGCCACGATGGATATTTTACATTTTATTGTGATTATTTGATTAATATCTGTCTCCCCAATTGGGTTATAAGCTCCATGATGGCAGGGACTACTGCTTTTGCCTACAATGAAATTTAGTTTGATGACTGTTGGATGAATGAATGAATGAGTGGATGAAAGTATTATCCAGAGTTGACTAGAGCCTGCTGGATTTTGATGTGTTGGTCACATTTTGAAAGAAAAGGCAATGACTGGCTTTCTGGGGCTGTAGAAAGAACACAGTGATAGATACGGGTCACTGGGATGTCCCAGCATCCAGCACAATCTCTGGCATAGAGTAGGCACTCAGTAAATGTTTACAGAATGAGTTAACTTCGGAGCCAGAAGTCTGGGGCTTTGGTTTTGTCTCTAACGTTTACCGGCTTGGCAAACTTGGTGAAGCTGTTTAGCGCTGCTGTACAATACAGTGGAAACAGGCTCAGAGGCCAGCATTCCTGGATCCAAACCTCCATTGACTAGATGTCTGACAAGACACTGAACATCACGGTGCGCATGCGCAAGTCTGCTTATTTACATGAGGGTAGTATTAATATCCCGAGATTATTTCAAGTATTAAACGAGAAAAATGATTCAAAAGGCCTTACCTAATACAGTCCGTATTAGGTATCAATAAATGTTTGTCCTTTCCCTTCTGTCAGCCTCCATGACATGGGAATAATATTACCCATGTCAAACCATTGTATCTCGAATAAGATCTCATATGTCACACACTTTGTAATCAGAGGTGCAAGGTTCCGTTTCCTCCTTATTCCCACGCTGAGTCAGGAGAAAAATGTGCAGAATCAGCATTCACCACCAGGTGGCACTGTGGCAATACCTTTGAATTCACGGTTTTCGCTTAACAAAATTACGCCTTCGTGTACATTTTAAATTGAAATCTTGAGGTGAGAAAAATGGGTTGCATTTAAGAGGGAAGCATTGCTCGATAATGGAGTAATGTCTGTTGTAAATGATATTTTAATGTCCAGCGTCTTACTCTGGAGAATCAGGAAGGAACATTTTAAAACATTCTTTTAGATTCTTAATTTGGAAACACAAGAACCGCAAGAACCAGGTTAAGTGAGGGATAAAAGCTTTTATTTGCTTTATTACAATGTAATTTTATCACAATTCACAACTTTTTCCTCCTGGAGGTCCATTTTGTTTCCTCAAGTATTCTGGCAATATACATATTCTTTAATTCTTTTTTTTTTTTTTAAGGAGTGTTTAGTTTGGTCGGCAGATATTTCTTGAGTACCTAATATGTGCCATGCACTGTTCTGGGTGATTGAAATCATGGCCGTGAACAGAGAGACAAAGCTCCATACTCTTAAGGAATGGGGACACCCATTGCTAACTAGGAAAAAAATGAGGCAAGGAAGGTATTTCACCTGGGTGTTGGGATAAAGGGAGACTCGGACTGTGTGTGTCGGGAGCACACACTTCAGAAAGGGTGGTCAGGGAAGGCCTTTCTAAACTGGAGGTGTTGGATGTACCGCCTGAGCACTTTGAAGGACCTGATCAGACAAACATCCCAGGCAGAAGCATTAGAAGGACAGCATCCCAGGCAGAAGGAAAAAAAAAAACAAAAAACAGTGTAAAGGCTCTGATGTGGGAAAATGCTTGCCATGATCAAGATAAGCATCTTCGGTAAATGAATTCTGTTGCAATGATGTATTACTGCGTAACCAACTCTCCCCAACCTTAATCGTTTTCAGTGACCTGTGTATTTTGCTGACAGTTTTGTGGGTATTAGGGACTTGGGAAAGGCTCAGCGGGAGGTTTGTTTTGATCCGCCTGGCATCATCAGTGAAGGCAGCTGAGGCTGGAGGACCTGCCTTCAAGACGGTTCTTTACTAACTCACACGTCGTCACCCTGATGCCGCCTGGCCTCTCTCCTACGTGGTGTCTCATCCTCAGAGCCCCTCCAGTATGGAGCAGGATGCACTCAGAGTATTCGTGCTTCTTACTTGGCTCTTGGCTTCCAGCGACCAAGGTGGAAGCTGCCAGTCTCCTTAAAGCCTAGGCCCAGAAGTTACTTCTGGCATGACAGCACTTTTGCCCAGTTCTCAAGGCCAGTGCTTTATCTTTACAGGGAGGATAAGTGGTTCCCACTTCTTAATTATTTTTTATTTGAGCTGTAAGTGACATATAACATTTTATTAGTTTCAGGTGTACAGCATAATGACTTGATACATGTATATATTGTGAAAGACTCAGCACAGTGTTTAGTTAACATCTGTTATCACACATAGTTACAATTTGTTTTTTCTTGTGCTGAGAACTTTTAAGATCTACTCTCTTGGCAACTTCCAAATATACCATCCAGTATTACTAACTGTAGTCAGCTCTGTAATGCTATGCATTACCTCCCTAGGACTTGTTTATTTTGTAGCTAGAAGTTTGTACCTCTTGACCCCTTTCATTCATTTCACCCACCCCCACCCCTGGCCTCTCGCAACCACCAATCTGATCTGTTTCTACGAGTTTGTTTGTTTGTTTTAAATGAAGTATAGTTGATATACAGTGTTGTGTTAGTTTCAGACGTACAGCATAGTGATTCAGATTCTTTTCCATTGTAGGTTATTACAAGATATTGAATACAGTTCCCTGTTCTATACATTAGGTCCTTGTAGTTTATCTATTTTGTATATAATAGTGTATATCTGTTAATTCCAACCTCCTAATCCCCCCCGCTTTGTTACCATAGGTTTGTTTTCTATGTCTATGAGTCTGTTTCTGTTTTGCAAAGAATTTCACTTGTATCATTTATTTTACATTCCACATATAAGCGATATCATATGATATTTGTCTTTCTCTACCTGACTTACTTCACTTAGTTTGATAATCTCTAGATCCATCCATGTCGCTGCAAATGACATCGTTTCATTCTTTTTTATGGCTGAGTAATATTCCACTGTGCATATGTACCACATCCTCTTTATCCATTCATTTGTCGATGGACACTTAGGTTGCTTCCACGTCTTGGCTGTTGTAAATAGTGCTGCTGTGAACATTGGGGTGCATGTATCTTCTTTGTTTGTTTTTGGGGTTTTGGGGGTTCATTTTTTTTTTAAGATTCCGTATACAAGTGAGGTCATACAGTATCTCTCTCTCTCTGTCTGATTTATCTCACTTAGCATGATGCCCTCAAGGTAGTGGACCCACCTCTTGATGGAAGGAGTGGCAAAGAATTTGTAGCCACCTTCAGTTGAAACAGATCCTTACAGAGTTAACAGAAATTCCCTTTAAGTGTCTGGGGGTCAGACTTGCACAGGCCAACCCTACAGGTCTGGTCCCTCTGCAGCATGAAGATCAGCCAGCAGCTTTGAGGAGTTTTCCTTGGGGTCCAGACCCATAACTAGGAAAGTCTGCGCTGAACAGAATCCCCTCTGCTCGTTGCCCACAGCAAGCATCGTCGTCAGCACTAACCTGAGTGTCTAGGAGATTTCTTAAGTCTTGATTGTAAAACTCTGGATTTGCGGGTTGGGATGGAAAACACGAAGCAAGATGCCAGCTTCTGTGTAGGATTTTTCCTTTGCAGAATAGTTCTGGGATAATCTTAGAGAGATAGGAGCAAAGGCAACACATGATGACAGTTCAGACACTAGGAGTGTTTGACCCTGAAATAGTTCATGAAGCAGCTGTACGTTTACACTGTTCAGTAGCCAGGAGAGCGTTTGATTTATTAGGTTTGTCCCCTTAAGCAAGATAACTGAGTCAGTTGCAGCTAGAATCCTCTTCTGAGGCAAAGGGGTGTGAGGTCCTGCATTTCTGGACCATAACAGCCCTTGGAGAGAAGGAGAGAGACCCGTAGGAACTGACAATTTTCTCTGACGGACAGGGGATTTGAGGGGAGGGGGTGGCGAGGTGAGGATAAAAGAAGCTGATTCTGATAGACTCAGCTGGTCCAGAGTTTGTTCTGGTGTCGCAGTCAACAGAGCAAATCATTTTTGTATGGACACATGTCCCAAATCTAATGTTTGCCTAATGATGGCAGCTGGCTTCACTCGAGGTGCAATTGAACTTTAAAATGTTTGCTTAATGATGGCGGCTGCTAAGTCAAGATAAAGTTGAACCTGAAAAAACCATCAACAGTGTTTACATTCACAGTCCTCACGTATTCCCCCAGGTGACTATTTTTTTTTTTTAGCCCCCTTCTGATATGCTGAGACTCCAAAACGGATTCTGTTAAATGAGCAGCTCTTTTTTGTCCCTAACTGATCTGTCAGCATAGGCGGACTTTCCAGTTTGGATGTCAGAGGGAGCACTAAGAAACCTCTCGTTGTTCTGTTGTCTCATCTGGAGCGGCATTTTTATTATGATTATTATGGGTTTCAGTGTGAAAATGGTCAGGTTTACCTGGATGAAGTCTTTCATGGCAGCTGTGATGGTGAACTGGGAAAGTCCGCTTGCGGTCTTATTGTAATTAAAATAGATCTTGGTTGTTCACATCCCCCCATCAGATGCTATCTCTACGTACAGACCAGTTGTCTGGGTTTAATAAGACACATTTTTGGAGGGCTTAACTTGAATGCAAAAAAAATTGCATTAATCACGTATCAGCTGGCTCTTAAATTTTACAGAAATAAGAGAAGAAGGCATCAAATGTTGCCTTTCTGAAATCGAATCTGAGGTCGGATTTTATCTTAGCCCAACATCTGTGTGCCTGTGGGACCGAGTGAAGCCCTACTGGCCTGGCTGCTGTCTCTTTTTGCACACGCAGTGCCTGTTCCCTCAGAGTAACCCGCAGGCACCTTGCAGCGTCTTGGCCAGGAATTTTCATGTACCCGTGAACAAAACCATTCAGTCACTTGTGTGGTCAGGGACTTCTGGAATTTTCTCTGTCGTTCGTCTTGTGCTGCAGTTGCTGACTCTCATGCCGAGAACTCAGCCGCTGTGCGCTGGCGCCGAATTGAATCTCGAGACAGAGTTTCGGGTGAAGTATTAATAGAGAAGAATAGCTCTATTGCTTTGCCAGGCACAGGAGGATACAGTGGGCTCACACCCTGAAAATCTGTGGGTCCCGACCTGGGAGGATTTGGTGAGTTTTATAGCAGTGGTTCCGGGGTGGGGTTGCTGATAAGATCAGGGTGTGCGCAGGGGCTGCACTCCTTCGGTCTGCCTTCAGGTGGTCTCCTCATGAGCTCTTCAAGGCTGTCAAACCATGACCTTCTCTGGAATGGAGAATGCTCACATCTGCCATTGGTTGGGGGTCTTACTTCGCTAAAAGAGCTCAAAGATATCATGTGTATCCCTTGCGGCTGAACCAAGACCCTGCCCCAAGGCTGCACTGTTGTTTCTTGGTTTCTCCTCCCTTGTCTCTGCATCCCCTCCCTTCCCTGATTAGCAACTGTCGGGATCTGCCCTTTAGAACTCAGGGAAGGTCATGGAGGCTGGAGTCCGTTCCCTCCAAACAAGAAACGGGGGACACTGAAAGGCTTCCACGCCCAGGAGCCCCACAGGGTCCTGCTCGGTTTCAGCACAGCCGTGAGGGCCTGTGGTCTCTGCTAGGCCCGGCGGTGCTGGCTCTCTGTCTGCAGCCAGGCCTGGGGGCTTGCTTGCTTTCCACACTGGGTGCCGTACGTCCGTGAAGTGAGGAGCAAGCCGCCTTCCTCTTCTGGCATCAAACTCAGCGCCTGACAGGGGACCACCACCATATTGCTGTCCCCGCAAAGGGTTCCCAGAGCGAATCAGCTCTTTCACTTGTAGGGACCGCTCTCCCCTCCGTGGCGACCAGCTGTGAGTCCACAGGGATGAATTCGGGACACCAGAGTGAGAGGCAGCCTGCTTCGTTTGGACACTTCCTTCTCTGACTGCTGGACTTCGGGCCATGTGTCTGGTGTGGAGGAAAGAACAAAAGGGCCTAAGGTTGGACAGCCGCGGGGCCGTTCCCAGCTCTGTCACCTACAGCTGTGTGACCTGGGGCAGGTAACTCAACCTTTCAGAATCTCAGTTTTCTCATGCTCAGAAAGGAATAATGATAATAAGATAGTGTGCTCAAAGAACTTGCACAACACCTGAGTTCCTGGCACGGACCTCCTAGAACCCTTGGAATTTCCTTAGCGAGAGGAGTGTGCTTTGTATGCTAATGAGATGACTCATGGTAGGTTTCCTAGGGAGCTGGTTGCCAGAAAACGAACCAAATGATTAGAGAGGGGGGACTTTCAGCCCCCCCTCACCTCCAGGGAGGGGAGAGGGGTTGAAGACTGAGTTCAGTTACTAATGGCCAATGATTTAATGAATTGTGTTTGCGTAATGAAACTTGATACAAACACGTGGAATGATGAGGGTTGAGGGAGCTTCCAAGTTGACACATTCAAGTGCCCAGATGGTGGCACACCCTGGCTCCGCGGGGTCAGAGGCGCCCACACTCGGGACCCTTTCTGACAGCTCCCTGTGTGCCTCGTCGCCTGACTGACATTTGCTTCCTTTATAATAAACTGTAACAATAAGTACAGCGCTTTCTTGAGTTCTGTGAGTTATTCTAACAAATGACTAAACCTAAGGAGGGGTCCTGGGAACCCCTGAAGTTGTAGTCAGCTGGGAAGAAGGGAGGGTAGTCTGGGGACCCCATTTGCGGCTGGTGTGTGAAGTGGGGGGCAGTCTTGTGGGACCGAGCCCTTACCCTGTGGGGTCCGTGCTAACTCCGGTTAGTTAGTGCTGGAATTGAACTGAATTGTAGGACTCCCCGCTGGTGTCTGAGAATTGGAGTTGGAATGATGTCAGGAAGAAGCAGCCGGAGCCTATGAAATACTTAGTTCATAGTAAGGACCTAGGAGATGGGAGCTTATATTAATTGTGATGCTGTTGCTGTTTTATTATAAAATAAAAACAAAATCTAACAAAATCTACATAGGGCTTACTACTCCCAAGTGGCTCACTTAACTCAATTGCTCAAAAATTAGCTACTCTTATTATTTCCATTTAACAGATGAGGAAACTGAGGCACCAGGAAGTTCAGGTACTTCCCAAGCTCACATAGCTAATAAGTGGCAGGGTTCAAATCCAGGCAGACCGTGACCTGCGTCTGTGCCCCTCATCTTTACAGGATGCTGTTGTCATTGGTGTTATTATGACTGCAGTTTGTTCAGGGGGGTCTAAGGAGCCGAAAGGAGACTAAACGTGGCTGGAGCTTTTCAGAGAACCCTGACTTCCTGTTAAGATAATCAGATATATTTGTTTCCAAAGTAGGCACTAACCTTAAAGAGTAAAACAGCTCATATAGGACTTGGATTATTAACAGCCTTTTTCTCCAAAGAAATCTCTGTCATCCCAGGGTGAGATGGAGAAGTGTGAGTGCCCGCTGTATACTGTTGGATGTGCAGATGCACTTGGACTTAGTTGACTTTTCTTGAGAAAGCTTAACCATTCAAGCGCAAGTGTCCGCGTTGAGCCTGTTACAACCCTGGAAACTGCACTGTCCGGTCAGCTCTGTGCGCGCAGAGCAAATGAATAATGGGCCTTGTGCTGCCACCCCCCTGGTTGGGCTCACAGGGAAACCTGCCACTCACTGGGCTACCCTGCAGACGGAGGGCAGAAAGGCCGTGTCAGCAGCCCTGCCAAGCTGTCAGTGGAAAACACACCCATTTATCACAGTGGACCTGGCAAGGGGCCAGACCTGCACAGAGCTGTAAATAAAAGGCATTTGGAACCAAGACCTGTTGGAGCAAACAGGCCTCACCAGCAAGTCAATGGATTTTTTTTTAAACCCGGTATAACTTTTATTGGGCTTTCATTTAAGCACACCCTATGCATCTCTTATATTACTTCATTCTCACAAAAACCCTGAAAGGAGTTGGCTATTAGGATGACTAGGCATCCTGGTTTGCCTGTTGTCCTGATGCAAATATTAAAAGAGCCCTTTTTCACTTTCCAAAGTGCCCCGGATGGACAATAAATTGAATGGTCACCCAAGATATTTATTTTATGGAAGAGCAAACAGAGAAGATACATAACTCACTCGCGCTCCCCCCAGCAGGTGGCTCATGGAGCTGGATTCTAACTCAGATCAGTCTGTCTCCAATACCCAAGTCTTTCCTGCCAGGGTCTTCTGCGTCTCAGTACAGAGAAATGAGCACATCTGCCTCACAATTAGTCCCTCTAGGGGAACTAGACACTCGCTGGAGTGATTTACGATTGTTTGAAACACTCTTGGATCTCCTTTTTTGGAATGACCTTCTGGAGTACTTGTTTTCTTTTCAGAACATCTTTGATGCTAGCAACTCTTGGCCCTTTGAGGATAGTGTTCATCTTGGGAACTTTCCTCAACACTTTCACAGCCGAGTCTCGTGAATAAGGTGGCAAGTTAGGCTGGGGAACACCATTCTGGAGTCAAATCCAAGGCTTAGCTTGAATTAGTGAATTGCTTTTTTGTTTGCTTGTTTCGCTGGTAAAATTGGCTTTGGAAAAAATTCTCAAAGAGTCATCCTGCAGATGTTTGGAACAGCAACAGTGCCATTTGAATGGGCTGAATTTCTTTCAGAGTTGCATTTTATCCTGCCTGGTAGATGTGATATATTGTGTCTAGTCTTTCTGGCAGAGCACATTTAGCTTGGAATGGGTGGGGAGCTTGCCTAGGTGGTTGAAATTGCTGACCTTAGATGAAGAAAGTAAATCATTCTTTCCCCAGAACTCGGGTTTCTGTTAGCCAAATTCCCAAGCCTTCCTGTTCCATCCAGTGAATTCCAGTGCAGGTCATTGTCCTACCTTTAATTAATTAATTAATTAAAATTTGTTTATTTATTTTTGGCTGTGTTGGGTCTTTGTTGCTGCGCGTGGGCTTTCTCTAGTTGCGGCAAGCGGGGGCTACTCTTCCTTGCAGTGCACGGGCTTCTCATTGTGGTGGCTTCTTTTGTTGTGGAGGACAGGCCCTAGGTACATGGGCTTCAGTAGTTGTGGCACGTGGGCTCAGTAGTTGTGGTTCGTGGGCTCTAGAGCGCAGGCTCAGTAGTTGTGGCACACGGGCTTAGTTGCTCCATGGCATGTCGGATCTTCCTGGACCAAGGCTCGAACCCGTGTCCCCTGCATTGGCAGGCGGATTCTTAACCACTGTACCACCAGGGAGATCCCCCATGTCCTACATTTTAAAAGTTAAAGGTCCCAGTAGTACTTGTCTTTCAACTTACGGGAATGGTTTGGATGAATTTGTCTATTAAATGTAATCATTATACATTTTAAATTGCACTTTTAAATTTACAAAGCAATGTCAGTTCTATATTTTTCCTATTTTATTTTCTTATTTCTTTCATTATTCAGTGGAATACTGTGAATCCGGTATTATTACCCCACATTATCGGTAAAGAAGGCGAGGCTCTGAGATTGTGTCTCGTCTATGGTGACAGAAGTGTCAGTGGCAGTGTTTGGACTTGAGGATTCCCAGGGCATGTAGTTCCTGGTTAGTTCCCATTCTACTGAGTATACTCCCTTCTTCTTGATTGCTTTGTTCTCAGAGATTATTGAGTCTGTATTAAGTCTGTATTAGTCTTCTATGGCTGCTGTAACAAAACCCAACCTGGTGGCTTAAAGCAACAAAAGTTCATTCTTTCTGGAGGCCAGAAATTCAAACTAACTTTAATGGTGCTAAATCAGGGTGTCAGCAGGACTACACCCAGCGTAAATGGCCCAACCAGATGATCCAGGATAATCTTCCATCTCAGGATCCTTAGTCACATCTGCACATTCCTTTTTTGCTATATAAGGTAACATTCATAAATTCCAGGGATGCAGGTGTGGATGTGTCTTGTGGGCACTATTCAGCTCATTGCACGTTTATTTTCCACATCTGCATCTTGCGATGGTGACGTGATATTCGAGAAGATCCACTGTACAGCAGTGCCATTTACACATACTAGGTTGCCCTTGCCTGCGATTGCCTTGCATCACTCCCCTAACCTCTTGTGGTGACAGACCCACGCTCCAGTCACAGACTAAGCCAGGCTGGATCAGTCCCAGATCCTCACGCTCCCTCACTGTGGTGGGTGCATGGTCCAAGCCAGCCAATAGGAATCCTTCCCTGAGATTTTCAAATTGAATCCAGACAGAGAGAGAGAGGCAGAGAAATGCCATAGTTTCAGGAGACTGGAGCTGCCTTTCTCCACCATGTGGTGAAAAAAAAGAGGGACTCACCTTGCTAATTTTTTTTTTTTCATTCCTGAAATACATAAAATTCCCAGCAAGAAAAGTTCATTATTCAAATACGCACAGGCCTGGCTTCTTGCCTGGGTAGAAGAATGTCAGCAGGTGAGGGTGGCAGTCTTGATGTGTCTGAGCCCATGGAGAAATTTTAAATTTTTCAAGAGTTTATTCTAGTCCATTGAATAATCAATAAATCACCTTGGGACATACATTCTTCTTCGTAGCTGCACAAAAGATAGCCTTAAATTCTGATTAAACATAGCACACATTGATTTCTGCTCCCTCCTGAACCCCACTAAAACGATGGAAAAGGAATTAAAGAATTAGAAACCTACAATGACAAAGAGCATAGGAGAAGAAACAATAGCAAATTAAGGATTTCAGTGAGTGTTGAGAAGACGGAAGGCAAATGGACAAATGGCAACTAGATTAGCAGAGGAAGAAAGCTGGAACTAAGGGCCTGGAGAGTGAAATTCCAAGAAGAAGCAAGCCAACTTCCCCCACAGAATCCTAGAGGCTTGAAAATTGGAGCCCACAGATACCTGTAAAGACAGATGTGAAGGATTCAGTTCAGTAGAGGATAGCCTTCATATTTTTGGCTGTCCATCATCTTTTGAGTAACTTCTTCATATTTAGGGAAATCTAAAGTTATGAGTCTTGCTTTCTCAATCTGAACTCTAAATCTCAGCTTCTCCTACAGCTAGTCCATAGTTACGTGACCTGACTATGCCAATCAGATACACATAAAATTTTAACACAGAAGAGTACTGAGGGGAGAGGATCTATGTGTATTTTCATTTTTTTTTTTTTTGTATTTTCATTTTTGAAACAGGAGACTCAGGCTTTTAGTGGAAGCAGTAATCAGTGGTTGCAAGTTCAAGTTTCTTATATATTTTCCATAAGATGCTGTGGAAAACCGGAACGAACTTTTTGGCCAACTCAATAGCTCTGGCGTCGGTGGGGATAGGAACAGTGATGATCGACTTGGGTGCTCAGTAGGGTAGCAGAGTCTGTGAAGATTTCCTCATCAGGCCTGTTCTGTCGGGTGGTTTGGGGCATAGTTCTATAAGGTGAGCCTGGAGCCTGGTTCTTCAGCCCTCCCAAGCATTCAGTGAACCACCCACCAGTTAACAAACTCCTTTCCCGTTTAGATTGCCAGAGTCTATTTCTGTTGATTGCAATTCAAAAAAAAAAAAAAAGAAGAAGGCAAAAAGCAGCCCTATTCATACTGCATATGTAATAGTTTTATTCCCAGATGCCCCTTCTTACTCCAAAGAGCCAGATAATGGCTCCTTCCCCACAGCAGGTGGGGAAAGGAAGTTTGTCTCTCGAGAACCTCCATCAGAACGGACCCACTTTGAGGACATCAGGAGCAATGTCTGGCTTCAGACATTAAAATGAAATAAAGGAAGAGAGTTTTCATTCCAATCCTTTTCCTGTTCTCAATTCCCAGAATATAGGCAGCCTGGTACATACTCCCCAGGCAGAGAAGGGAGGACTTTTCTTGGTAGCAATTGACCATTCCAAGAGAGAGATCTCTGATGAATTAGATAAATTTCTGTCCACTCACTTTCCAGTAAAGCCCTGCCTACTCGCAGAGAACTGCCAATCAGCTTTTTACTGCCTCTCTCTTAAGTATCAATGGATATATAGGAAGGGGTCCCCAGACTGTTGAGGAAAGCTTCTGTTCTCAAATGAGAAAAACCGAAGCAAATCCTCTGAGAAAATGTACTTGATGAACACAGTGTTAGTGAAAGGAACAGAAGGCAACTTAATTAAATATGCTCTAATTAACATTCTCACAAAGAAAAGAGAAGTTATTTCACTGATGAAACAATACAATGCTGTTTTTTTAAAACAACTGAAGACAAAAGAGCTCTTAGAAATTAAAAATATTATAGCAGAAATGAAAAAAAATCATTAGAAGGTTGGAAGTTAATGTTGAGGGAATCTCCTAGAAAGTAAAACAAAAGAACAAAGGAATGGGTAGCAGAAGAAGAATTATGAGAAAATCAGAGAATCAATACAGTTGGTCCAATAACCAACCAAGAGAGACACAAAAAGGGAAGAATTAAAAAAAAAAATCCTATATGTATTGAGAACCAAAGAACTTGAATCTCCACATGGGAAAGACTCACTGTAGTCAGCCCATGAGTCTACACCAAGGCACATTAGCATGGGATTTCAGAGCACCAGGATAAAAAGAGAAGTGGCTAAAAGTTTCCAGAGAAGAGCAAATGGGTCCCACGTCAAAGGATCAGGAATC
The DNA here is from genome assembly GCF_951394435.1 of Stenella coeruleoalba. Lineage (NCBI taxonomy): Eukaryota > Metazoa > Chordata > Mammalia > Artiodactyla > Delphinidae > Stenella > Stenella coeruleoalba. Next base: position 96,706,635 of record NC_137156.1, on the reverse strand, counting down.
GCAATGAGATCCCACTTCTCAGCGGCAAACGTGAAGCAAGTCAAGGGAGCAGTGTCTTCAAAGCTGAGCACTGGCTTCTAACGGAGACATTCAGATGCCTCCAAACTGTCAATCACACGTGCAGGAAGAAGGCAGACATGGATGGCAGGTCTCACAACATGTCCATTCAGGGAACTACTGGATGATTGGCTCCAGTAAGCAAGAGAAAATATCAAGGAAGAAAGTGTAAGATTTTGGAGACAGGGGATCCATCTCTGAGAAGCAGTAAAGGAATTCTTAGGATAACGATAAAAGGAATTTCCTAGTATGACAGCTGTCCAGGACTCTCAGCAGGAAGACAGAGGTCTTCTCCCAAAACACCCAAAACCCCCAAACCCCACAAAACTTCAGAGGGAAAATGCAGTACGGATGGATTACCAAGGAGTTAGACCCTTTTGAAAGGGATTTTCTATTTCCGCCAAAGAGTCTGAGAAAAACTGATAATTAGAAAATTGAGTAGTTGAAAAATAAAGGCAATCACTAACTTCAAGGAAAACAAAATTTTGCATAAGAAAGGAAGTGCAGTTATATTGGTTTCATTTGTGAATAATAGTTGCATAGCAATAATTTAAGCAATAACATCTTGTCCTGTTGATACAACGAACATCTTGATAAAGCTGTATTATGAGGAAGGTAGATGTGAAATGTGTGTGGGGATGGTGGAGGCATAGGATGAAGAGTGCTAAAACTTTTTTTTCTATAGGAGGAAATCAATAGATAATCCTTAGAAACAATCAATCAAGGAATGAAAATATGAATGTGTGGGAAAATAAAGATAAATGCTGGGAAAAGGCACTAAAGGGATTGAAAATGCTTAGCTCTGGGGAATAGGACTTCAGGGTGGGGCACGACACTGATCTTTTGCATTATAACCCTTATGGGATTATTTGCTTCTTAAAACTGTGAATGTGCATCACTTGATAAAAATTCAGAACCAGTTAAACCTTGGAAAAACTTCTTAGGTCAATAGGAAGGCTGTCACTGGGAATGCAAATTAGTGCAATCACTTTGGAAAACTGTTTGACGGTATCTACTGAAGCTGACTATATACAGACCATATGATCCAGCAGTTCAGTTCCAACAGATATGTGTGCAGTTGTACACCAAAACATGTACAAGTGTGTCCCTAGCAGCACTATCCATGATAGCTGGGGACAGGAATGAACAAAGTGTGCCCCCACAGTATAGCACATATCGTATGGTCATACAAGGGAGTGTGCTGTAATAATGCAAGTAGACTACCGTTACATGCAACAACGTGGCTGAACCTCACAAACATTGTTTTGAGCACAAGAACCGTGATCCCATTTATATAACGTCCCAGGGAAAACTAACCTCTGGTGATAGGAGTTAGGGTATTGATTGCCTTTTGGGAAGAGGTGGGAGAGGGTAGAGATTGGGGGTGGGGCAGTTCATCATGTTCTAGATCTGGTTGCTGGTAACACAAGAATGTTCATTTTGTGAAGCTGATAGACTCTACTGAGTATACTCTTCTGCAAATATATTGAAGTTGGGTGAATAACTTTTAAGAACGTTTATTAAATAAAATACGCATACTTCTAAAGAGCTGCTCAGCCCAGGAAAAATTGCCCATCTGGACAAGAGAATCTGCTGTTTCTGGAAAATTAGGAAATTATCAACTAACTTGTGAAAATATATTCAGAAAGTCTCAGCAAATTGAATATGGTTATTTCTTGGTTCTTGCCTTTTTATTTGGATTTAAGGATTTTTTTTAACATTTTTATTAGAGTATAATTGCTTTACAATTTTGTGTTAGTTGCTGCTGTATAACAAAGTTAATCAGCTATATATATACATATATTCCCATATCCCCTCCCTCTTGTGTCTCCCTTCCACCCTCCCTATCCCACCCCTCTAGGTGGTCACAAAGCGCTGACCTGATCTCCCTGTGCTCTGCTCTATTGGCATGTGTGTATGTCCATGCCACTCTATCACTTCGTCCCAGCTTACCCTTCCCCCTCCCTGTGTCCTCCAGTCCATTCTCTACATCTGCATCTTTATTCCTGTCTTGCCCTTAGGTTCTTCAGAACCTTTTTTTTTTTTTTAGATTCCATATATATGTGTTAGCATACGTACTTATTTTTCTCTTTCTGACTTACTTCACTCTGTATGACAGACTCTAGGTCCATCCACCTCACTACAAATAACTCAATTTCGTTTCTTTTTATGGCTGAGTAATGTTCCATTGTATATATGTGCCACATCTTCTTTGTCCATTCATCTGTTGATGGACATTTAGGTTGCTTCCATGTCCTGGCTATTGTAAATGGTGCTGCAGTGAACATTGGGGTGCATTTGTCTTTTTGAATTACGGTTTTCTCTGGGTATATGCCCAGTAGTGGGATTGCTGGGTTGTATGGTAGTTCTATTTTTAGTTTTTTGAGGAACCTCCATACTATTCTCCATAGTGGCTGTATCAATTTACATTCCCACCAACAGTGCAGGAGGTTACCCTTTTCTCCACACCCTCTCCAGCATTTATTGTTTGTAGACTTTTTGATGATGGCCATTCTGACCCGTGTGAGGTGATAACCTCACTGTAGTTTTGATTTGCATTTCTCTAATGATTAGTGATGTTGAGCATCCTTTCATGTGTTTGTTGGCAATCTGTATATCTTCTTTGGAGAAATGTCTGTTTAGGTCTTCTGCCCATTTTTGGATTGGGTTGTTTGTTTTTTGGATATTGAGCTGCTTGTATATTTTGGAGATTAATCCTTTGTCAGTTGCCTCATTTGCAAATATTTTCTCCCCTGCTGAGGGTTGTCTTTTCGTCTTCTTTATGGTTTCCTTTGCTGTGTGAAAGCTGTTTAGTTTCATTAGGTCCCATTTGTTTATTTTTGTTTTTATTTCCATTTCTCCTGGAGGTGGATTAAAAAGGATCTTGCTGTGATTTATGTCATAGAGTGTTCTGCCTATGTTTTCCTCTAAGAGTTTTATAGTGTGTCTGGCCTTACAGTTAGGTCTTTAATCCATTTGGAGTTTATTTTTGTGTATGGTGTTAGGGAGTGTTCTATATTCATTCTTTTACATGTAGCTGTCCAGTTTTCCCAGCACCACTTATTGAAGAGGCTGTCTTTTCTCCATTGTATTCTCTTGCCTTCTTTATCAAACGTAAAGTGACCATATGTTTGTGGGTTCCTCTCTGGGCTTTCTATCCTGTTCCATTGGTCTATATTTCTGTATTTGTGCCAGTACCATACTGTCTTGATTACTGTAGCTTTGTAGTATAGTCTGAAGTCAGGGAGCCTGATTCCTCCAGCTCCATTTTTTTCTCAAAATTGCTTTGGTTATTCGGGGTCTTTTGTGTTCCCATACAAATTGTGAAATTTTTTGTTCTAGTTCTGTGAAAAATGCCACTGGTAGTTTGAGAGGGATTGCATTGAATCTGTAGATTGCTTTGGGTAGTAGAGTCATTTTCACAATGTTGATTCTTCCAATCCAAGAACATGGTGTATATCTCCATCTGTTTGTATCATCTTTAATTTCTTTCATCAGTGTCTTATAGTTTTCTGCATACAGGTCTTTTGTGTCCTTAGGTAGGTTTATTCCTAGGTATTTTATTCTTTTTGTTGCAGTGGTAAATGGGAGTGTTTCCTTAATTTCTCTTTGAGATTTTTCATCATTAGTGTATAGGAATGCAAGAGATTTCTGTGCATTAATTTTGTATCCTGTTACTTCACCAGATTCAATGATTAGCTCTAGCAGTGTTCTGGTAACATCTTTAGGATTCTCTCTGTATACAGTCATGTCATCGGCAAACAGTGACAGCTGTACATCCTCCTTTCCAATTTGGATTCCTTTCATTTCTTTTTCTTCTGGCTGCTGTGGCTAAAACTTACAAAACTATGTTGAATAATACTGGTGAGAGTGTACAACCTTGTCTTGTTCCTGATCATAGAGGAAATGGTTTAGTTTTTCACCATTGAGAATGATGTTTGCTGTAGTTTTGTCATATATGGCCTTTGTTATGTTAAGTTCCCTCTATGCCTACTTTCTGGAGGGTTTTTATCATAAATTGGTGTTGAATTTTGTTGAAAGCTTTTTCTGCATCTTTTGAGAGGATCATATGGTTTTTATCCTTCAATTTGTTATTATGGTTTATCACATTGATTGATTTGCATATATTGAAGAATCCTTGCGTTCCTGGTATAATCCCCACTTGATCATGGTGTATGATGCTTTTAATGTGCTGTTCGATTCTGTTTGCTAGTATTTTGTTGAGGATTCTTGCATGTGTGTTCATCAGTGATATTGGCCTGTAATTTTCTTTTTTTGTGATATCTTTGTCTGGTTTTGGTATCAGGGTGATGGTTACATCACAGAATGAGTTTGGGAGTGTTCCTCTGCTATATTTTGGAAGAGTTTGAGAAGGATAGGTGTTAGCTCTTCTCTAATTGTTTGATAGAACTCAACTGTGAAGCCTACTGGTCCTGGGCTTTTGTTTGTTGGAAGATTTTTAATCACAGTCTCGATTTCAGTGCTTGTGATTGGTCTGTTTTTATTTTCTGTTTCTTCCTGGTTCAGTCTTGGAAGGTTGTGCTTTTCTAAGAATTTGTCCATTTTTTCTAGGTTGTCCATTTTCTTGGCATATAGTTGCTTGTGGTAATCTCTCATGATCCTTTGTATTTCTGCAGTGTCAGCTGTTACTTCATCTTTTTCATTTCTAATTCTATTGATTTGAGTTTTCTCCCTTTTTTTCTTGATGAGTGTGGCTAATGGTTTATCAATTTTGTTTATCTTCTCAAAGAACCAGCTTTTAGTTTTATTGATCTTTGCTATCGTTTTCTTTATTTCTTTTTCATTTATTTCTGATCTAATCTTTATGACTTCTTTCCTTCTGCTAACTTTGGGGGTTTTTTGTTCTTCTTTCTCTAATTACTTTAGGTGTAAGGTTAGGTTGTTTAATTGAGATTTTTCTTGTTTCTTGAGGTAAGATTGTATTGCTATAAGCTTCCCTCTTAGAACTGCTTTTGCTGCATCCCATAGGTTTTAGGTCTTGGTGTTTTCATTGTCATTTGTTTCTAGGTATTTTTTGATTTCCTCTTTGATTTCTTCAGTGATCTCTTGGTTATTTAGTAGTGTATTGTTTAGCCTCCATGTGCTTGTAATTTTTACAGTGTTGTTTCCTGTAATTGATATCTAGTCTCATAGCGTTGTGGTCGGTAAAGATACTTGACATGATTTCAGTTTTCTTAAATTTACCAAGGCTTGATTGGTGACTGAAGATATGATCTCCCATGGAGGATGTTCCATGAGCACTTGAGGAGAAAGTGTATTCTGTTGTTTTGGGATGCAATGTCCTATAAATATAAAATTAAGTCCATCTTGTTTAATGTATCATTTAAAGCTTGTGTTTCCTTATTTATTTTCATTTTGGATGATCTGTCCGTTGGTGAAAGTGGGGTGTTAAAGTCCCCTACTATGATTGTGTTACTGTCGATTTCCCCTTTTATGGCTGTTAGCATTTGCTCCTATGTTGGGTGCATAAATATTGACAATTGTTATATCTTCTTCTTGGATTGATCCCTTGATCATTATATGGTGTCCTTCTTTGTCTCTTGTAATAGTCTTTATTTTAGAGTCTATATTTTCTGATATGAGAATTGTTACTCCAGCTTTCTTTTGATTTCCATTTGCATGGAATATCTTTTTCTGTCCCCTCACTTTCAATCTGTATGTGTCCCTAGGTCTGAAGTGGGTCTCTTGTGGACAGCATATATGCGGGTCTTGTTTTTGTATCCATTCAGCCAGTCTGTGTCTTTTGGTTGGAGCATTTAATCCATTTATGTTAAGGTAATTATCGATATGTATGTTCCTCTTACCATTTTCTTAATTGTTTTAGGTTTGTTATTTTAGGTCTTTTCCTTCTCTTGTGTTTCCTCCCTAGAGAAGTTCCTGTAGCATTTGTTGTAAAGCTGGTTTGGTGGTGCTGCATTCTCTTAGCTTTTGCTTGTCTGTAAAGGTTTTAATTTCTCCATCAAATCTGAATGAGATCCTTGCTGGGTAGAGTAATCTTGGTTGTACGTTTTTCCCTTTCATCACTTAAAATATGTCCTGCCACTCCCTTCTGGTTTGCAGAATTTCTGCTGAACGATCAGCTGTTAACCTTATGGGGATTCCTTTGTATGTTATTTGTTGCTTTTCCCCTGCTGCTTTTAATATTTTTTCTTTGCATTAATTTTTGATAGTTTGATTAATATGTGTCTTGGCCTGTTTCTCCTTGGATTTATCCTGTATGGGACTCTCTGTGCTTCCTGGACTTGATTGACTATTTCCTTTCCCGTATTAGGGAAGTTTTTAACTATAATCACTTCAGATATTTTCTCAGTCCCTTTCTTTTTCTCTTCTTCTGGGACCCGTATAATTTGAATGTTGGTGTGTTTAATGTTGTCCCAGAGGTCTCTGAGACTGTCCTCAGTTCTTTTCATTCTTTTTTCTTTATTCTGCTCTGTGGTAGTTATTTCCACTATTTTATCTTCCAGGTCACTTATCCGTTCTTCTGCCTCAGTTATTCTACTATGGATTCCTTCTAGAGAGTTTTTAATTTCATTTATTGCATTGTTCATCATTGTTCGTTTGCTCTTTAGTTCTTGTAGGTCCTTATTAAACGTTTCTTGTGTTTTCTCCATTCTGTTCCCAAGATTTTGGATCATCTTTCTGTCATTATTGTGAATTCTTTTTCAGGTAGACTATCTGTTTTCTCTTCATTTGTTAGGTCTGGTGGGTTTTTACTTTGCTCCTTCACCTGCTGTGTATTTCTCTGTCTTCTCGTTTTGCTTAACTTACTGTGTTTGGGGTGTCCTTTTTGCAGGCTGCACGTTCGTAGTTCCCATTGTTTTTGGTGTCTGCCCCCAGTGGGTTAGGTTGGTTCAGTCGGTTTTGTAGGCTTCCTGGTGGAGGGACTAGTGCCTGTGTTCTGCCGGATGAGGCTGGATGTTGTCCTTCTTGTGGGCAGGACCGCATCTGGTGGTGTGTTTTGGGCAGCCTCTCTGCTAGTTGTCTTGCTGGTTGTTTGGCATGGGGTGTCCAGCACTGTAGCTTGCTGGTTGTTGAGTGGAGCTGCATCTGGAGGTCTCTGGGAGAGCTCTCTCTGATTGATATTACGAGGGGCTGGGAGGTCTCTGGTGGACCAATGTCCTGAACTCAGGTCTCCCACCTCAGAGGCTCAGGCCTGACACCTGGCTGGAGCACCAAGACCCTGTCAGCCACACGGCTGAAATAGAAAATGGGTTTATGCGTCCTGATGTTATCACTTCCTTTTTTTTAGGATTTTCTTGTCAACAACTCCCTTGATGTTATTGCTTCAAACACTTGTTCGCTCTCACACACTGGCCCATTCCTGAGTCCAGCTGCTGACATCAAGGCTCACTCTTCTAAGGAGTTTTTGGATTTGTCCTCTTTGTGTATATTCTACTTTAAGCTGCCTCAAGTGTTTGTTTGTTTTTTTTCCCCCATAATTAAGGATGATTTGGAAACTCTTTGAAACTTTGTATGGGCCACAAGATCTTTCTTCTGCTTTCTCCATGGCCTGCTCATGATTTTAGGTGCAGTTTTGTCCAAAAGACAGCAAAAGCAGAACGTGGAGCGGGGGAAGGTGTAATACTGTCTAGGAAAAAAAAGAGCATGCATTGATTTCTTTGTTAGCGAGGTCGGGCTGGAATTCTCCTGTTGTGCACTTTCATGTTATCACAGGAATCTCTCTCCCTGAAATAATATAACGCATCAGGGACCTTGGTTTTTCCCAGAAGTGTTTGAGAAGAGGGAGCATTCGTCTTGCCTTTTGTCCTTTTGCATTATTTGTGTTAGAAATCTTCATTGTGCCCACCTTGGGAGGAGGGGAGAAGAGAGTAAATTATCTTCTCTTGACCTTCACATCACCACGCTACAAATGCCCTTCAGTGGCAGGCATTTACTTGGCTGTTTTGTTCCTGATCAAGGGAAAGCAGAGGGAGACACTCTTGAAAGTTCGGCCACTTACGCCGAATTACAATGGGTGGAATTGCAGGTTATATCAGGAAGTCAGAGTTGGCTGGTAATGGGATTCATACCCACCATGGATTCACGCCTGCAGTTATCGGCTTGCGTGGGGAGGGGAAGCCCTTCTCGTGAAATGTTCTACTGGGGGGAATACACCAAGAGCGGAGCTGCTAGGAAGTCTTCAGGACACAGGGCAGAATTGGGTACCATTTGGCCTCTTCCTTTTCCCTCTCAGATCAGTGATGATTTGTGGGCAAGTTCAGCTGTTCTATGGGGTCAGGGATTGTATAGAATGGTAGCAATTGGTCATTTAGATGCCTGTGCTTATCATTGGCTTTATAAGCGATATAATGTCTTATAATACTGATACTCATACAATACTGTCATTACATAGAGTAAGAATATATTTAAGATATAGTTATAATACCATAATTTATAATACTTAGAGGAAGTAATTCACTGTGGAGCCAGGAGACTTGGATTCGCATCCCTGGTCTTTCTTTAACTATCTGTGTGTATTTGGGCCACTTTCTTCCTCTCTCTTTGCCCCATTGTTTTCTCTGCTACATGCAGATAATTATGCCTACCCTGAAGGGCTTCTTGGCGCTAGCACAGAGTAGGTGGTCATGAGCTGCTAGGCATTCCCCCCACCCCCTTTTTTTTGGTCCGTGCAAAGAGGGATGGGCCTGTGGGATCTTAGTTCCCCAAACAGGTATCAAGCCTGCACCTCCCTGCAGTGGAAGCTCAGGAGTCTTAACCACTGGACCACCAGGGAAGTTCCTCCCCCTTTCGTCCCATTAATTGTTTGTGGGCTGGAAAGAGCTTTGCAGATGGTCTTGTATGTTCTCTTCCAGGCTGGGAAACATTGACTTGTCGTGCATTCATTATTTCAGACTTGTTTCTTTTATTTATTCATTTACTCATTCATTAGTCGTAACGAATTCCCCTGCCTCCCATGCTTGGGGAAGGGAAGGGTGGTTTTGGTGAGTTGGTAGGGTTTATTTATTTTTTTAAATTTAGTTCATCTTTGAACAACAAAAGAGAGAAGAAGACACAAAGTGTACTTGTAGAGTTAAGGAATATTTTGCTTTTTGTTCACACAATTGTACACACATTAATTACAGAATCTAAAGACTTCGTTAAGAGTGACCATAGCTTGGGAGCAAAATGGGAGAGTTTTGGACAAAACTGTTAGGTGGCTATCTTGGGGGCACAGGTTGGGTAGGGTAAATGTGAAGGTTATTGGTGCTTTTGTTTTCTTTTTGTTTTTCTGTTTTCTCAAGTTTTTTGCTTCATGTATGTGAGTTGAGATTAGAAGTAAAGCTATTAAGAAATGTAGTTTTGTTGAACTACGTTGAGGTTAGAGGTCAGCAGAAAAGATTCTTCATGAGTTCAAGCTGTTTTATTTTGAAAAACAGAGACGTCCTCCCAGGAAGTATTTACTTAGAGACTACGAGAAGCAGTCATTTTTCTTTGAAATCATCATTTTATACTTTTCCTTTTAGATTACAGTTTGTTGTCTGTGTCAAATTATTTTCTTTTTCCTGGTCATGATATTGTGAGCATTTTCTCATATTATTGGGGCACATTCTTTGGAAGCATTGAAGATGCTTCGTGGTATTCCATTACATAGCATCCTTAGTTAACTATTGCCATATGGCTGGACATTTATGTTGTTTCCTGCCATTTGGCTCTTATAAATAACAGTCAGGAATATCTCTGTGCATCGGAAGTTATGTGCCTCTTTGAGGATTCCTTTGGGGTGAATTTTGAGAAATGAAATGCAGAATCGAGAACAACCCCGTTTAAGGGTCTTACACGCAGTGCCCTATGGGCAGCTGTGTATCAGGGTCTCCATGCCTAGGGGGCTTCTTAGCCTTGCATTTGGCTCAAGAATACTCAGCCATCTGGAGAGAAGCTGGTAGAGGGGAAATGCCTCCGGATTCTTGGCCTCAGGTCATCACCTACTATGTAACTTTAGGCAAGAAGCTTCACTGCTCTGAGTCTCACTTTCCTCATGTACAAGGTTAGAACAATGGCATCGCTCCCCCCCCCCCCCCCCCGCCCCATTGTTCTTGAGCTCAGGAATCATCTACTATCAGCCTGCAGTTGTGCTAGGGCCTTTGCATAGCTCCTAACATGTAAGTGTGGAAATGAATAAGGGATAATATATGGGAAGTGATGTATGGGAAAGAGTTTGGTAAACTGGGTTTCCTTGTCTCTAAGAAACAGTTGCTGAAGCTTTGGGAAGCAGCAAACCGTAAATGGTGTCACTTAATGAGAACAGGAAGTGTGGATTCTGATAGAACCATTCAATTTAGGGCTTATTGTTTAAAATAACTAAAGCTTGACTTTGCCACGTTAAGAAATAATAAATATTTGACTTGGAACTTTTATTTGATTTTAGACTCTTGTCTTTCCCAACCAGGGAAGAGGACTCTAGGAGCACCCCCTTTTCCCTTGTCTGTCTGGGGCTCTCTGATGTCACTTGAGGGCATTGGTGGGGGCACAGCATTTCACCTGAAATTTGAAACTTCCATTTTCCTGCTGATGGGAGGCACACTGATGTCTGGCATTTGTTTTCCTTTCTCTTTCTCCTGCTTCCTCAGTGAACAGGGGATAAGAATCACCTCAAATCCCATGATCCAGAAGTAGTTACAGCTAGTATTTTGATATCCTTCCTTTCTGATTGAATTCAGATGTATTCAGGCAGGATACGTTAACAGAATTGGGTTTCACGGTATATACTTTATAACTTGATTTTTTTCTATTAATATTATATTATGAACATTTTATTATATCAATACATGTTCTTCAATAATATGATTTTCCATGGTTGTAGAGTTTCCTGTCAGAGGAACATACTCTAATTTAGTCAACCAAGTCCCTATTGTTAGACGTTCAACTTTCCAACTTTTCACTTTCATAAATAATGTCGCAGTGAATATTCTAGTGGAGGAATAGCTGTAGGTATATCAGTGGCAATGCTGAGTCAGAGTATTGCTACTTATTCCAAACTGCCTTCCAGACACAATGAACATCTTGACTCGAATCAGCTGTAATAAGTATGCCTGTTCCATCAAATCTGCATTTATACTTGATATGATCTTAAAAATACTTCTTCCAGATTTGATGTGAAAAATACTTAAAATTGTATTTTTCTTCTGATCCCAGTGTGGTTGCAGAGTTTTCCCATGTCTATGGCTCTGTGGTGTCCCATGCCTGACGGTGTCTCTCTGTGCCCCCCGGTCCACCCTCCAATCTTCTCTCTTCTCTCTACCCCTGGGACGTGACCTGTGGAAAGTTTACCAACGGGCTCCCCTCCCTGTCTCTTTAGTTGGGCTCGACCAGTGGTCAGTGCAGAGCCCCAGCGAGAGACGGGATGGGTGGGAGAGGAGAGCAAGGTCAGGGCGTTCGTTGTCCCGACTCCCTCCCTCTCTATGGTCAGCTGTGACACAGATCCAGTCTCTTGTGTGCCCAAGGTGGAGTGTTCTACACTGCGTTTCCTTCCATGTTCTGGGACCCACTCACCCCTTGGTCCCTTAGGATCTGGACGGCTCCACCTTTGTTGGAGGTTCCTGCCCTGTCCCTTGAGGTGTGGAATGAATTCCTGGGTAAAGAAGGCCTCCTGGGATTGTTCTTGAGTGTCACGTCTGTTTCCTGTTGGGACCCTGCCTGATAAGAATGATCTGCTTAGTAATTGCAACAGATTGTGAATGATGACGGGTCATCATCCCGTGTTACAAGCCAGGAAGTTTAGGCTCAGGGCGACCCAGAGTCTAACCTCTACTGAGTCTTCTGGTTGCATTGATAGCGGATGAAAGGTGGTGGGATTGTGTTACCTGGGATTCTTCAAGGAAGGTACTTTCTCGCATTTAACTGTGATCCACTGTTCAAGCAAGATCATTAATGCTTTGCTTGGTATCCCAGATGCTTCTTTTTGTTTCTGTAGCTGGCGCACACAGGATACAACACAGACTTGGTTATCAGACAGGCTGTGCTTACGTCCCAGCTCTGCCTCGTCCTGGCTGAATGGCCCTGAGCAAATTACTTCATCTTGGTAAGCCTCAGTGGCCTTATATGAGAAACGGGCGTAATAATAGTAGCTGCCTGAGGGGTTGTCATTTCATTCTCGTTGGTGCTTCCACTCTTGTTTGAGAGGATTAAAGGAGATAAGACATCCAGAGGGGTTAGTAGGAAGTGCTCAAAAATGTAGATGCAATCATTCTAGATAACACTCACATTATTTTCATTTCCCATTCAGTTAAGTTATTGTATCTGCCGAAGGAGAGAGGTTTTTGGCCATTGCCCTGCTAGGTTGCATAGCTAGAGTTTTAATTCTAGCTCTGCTCCCAGAGTACCATAGACTGTATCTAAGTCATTCGACTTCCGATGTTTCCTCATGCTTAAACTGGATGAGGACCCACGGGCCACTCCACATAGCTTCCTGTCCGTGTTCAAGAATCACATGTAGTTCAGGATCTGGGTCTCCTCTGTAATCTCCCTAATGACTGGTTATATAGTTTCTCTCTGGAAACGTCCTGCATTTCTTACAGATCACCAGCTTCCACGTGTGCATAGTTTTCAAAGAAGAGGATTCGTTTCGTTAAGTAGATCTCTGTCTTCTCTGGCTCTGATTCAGGGTTTCCCAGCCTCAGCACTTTTGCCATTTGGGTTTGGATCATTCCGTATTGGGAGGGGGCACCCTGTGCATGGTGGGCTGGCTTCTGTGGACTCCATGCCAGTAGCATGCCCCCCGTTGTGACCACCAGAAATGTCTCCAGACCTTGGCAAGTGTCTTGTGATGGGCAGAATCATTCCAGGTGACAACCACTACTGAAACCTCCGCAGATTTTCCCACTGTTCCCTCCAGAGCCTTTGAAGCTTTTGGCCAATTTTACCAGTTGGGAGCGTCTCACCTCCATTTGTTCTCATTTGCCAGTGGTTTGCTGATGGCGTGGAAAGGTCTTTAGAGCTGATCGCATTTGGGCATGTTCCAGGTATGAAATAAGAGGAGAGGAACAGGATGAAATAAGACGTCTGCTTCCCTTGCAGCCCATGATCATACTAGGCTTTTATTTTCTTTTAGTTATTTATTTTTAACCACCTCAACACATCCTTGATTCTCACTCTACCGCTGGTCAGTGCTGACTCCTGAGGACTGTGATTAGGAAACGAACACGACAGCCATGACCTCACTTAGAGTCCCCAGAGACATGGCCAAGGTCATAAGCTCCAAGAGGGCAGGCGTGGTTGCCTTTTTCTGCTTCCTCGTAAATCTCACGTGTTGAGGGTTGTGGCAGGCACCCAGCAGATGCTCAGTGTATGTTGTTGAATGTGTCGAGGGTTCTGAGACCACCTTCAGGTTTGCTGGTTTGCTGGAAGGAGCCACAGAACTCAGAAAAGTTGTTATGCTCAAGGGTATGGTTTATCGCAGAGAAAGGATACAAATAAGCAAAGGAAAACGTGCCATAAGGCGGAGTCCAGGAGAGAGTGGGCATCACCTTCCCTCTCCCAGTGAGGTCATAGGGACAATGCTTAATTCTCTTAGCAACAATATGTGACAGCATGTATGAGCTATTGCCAACCAGGGAAGCTCACCCAAGCTTTGGTGTCCAGGGTTTTTGTCGGGGCTCATTCACCCACATGACTGACCTTAGCTGCTCAGTCTCCAGGACCCCTTAGAGGTCAAACTGATGCAGTGTGGCCCAGGGTCCCAGGTAAACAAAAGCAGGCCTTCACCATAGATCACATTGTTAACATAAAGTATCAAGAATGGCCCAAGGTCCCAGTGGTACAAAGACTTACTTATTAGGCAGGATGTTCCAAGGGCTTAGAGATTATCTCCCAGGAGCAGTCAAGGGCCAGTCCTTTCTTTGGACTGCACAGGGTTTGAGGATCCCATCCTCTCTGAGTTTACTGCACAGGCCAAGATCGTAAGCTCCAAGAAGGCTCTGAGCTTTACTTTTCCACCCCTATAAACCCCAAGTGTTTAGGATGATGCCAGGTACATGGTAGGTGCTTGTAGTGAGATTCTCCAGAGAAACAGAACCAGCAGGAAAACCAATACTTAGGTTAAGCAATTGGCTCATGTGGTTGGAGAGACTTGGCAAATCCAAGATCTGTGGGATAGACCAGAAGGCTGGAAACCCAAGGAAGGGCTGCAGTTGAAGCTCGAAGACCACTTGTTGGTAGAATTTCCTATCTTGGGGGAGGTCAGTCTTTTTCTCAAAGCCTTCAACTGACTGCATAGGGCCCATCCACATTAGAGCAATGGAACTTAAATTCACTGATTTAAATATTAATCCCATCCCCAAAATACCTTCACGGAAGCATCTAGAATAGTGTTTGACCAAATATATGGGCACCATGGCCCCGCCAGGCTGACACCTAAAAATATCCATTACAGCGCTCAGTGAACATTGTTGAAGAACTGTAGAACCATTAGGATTGCAAGAGACCAGTACAGTGAGGACCAGAATCCAGCTTCCTAATTCCATTTACCTCCCTCTCTCCCAGCTCTTCTTTTCATGTACAGACAATTGCATGTCAAAGGTTCTGCTTCCCTTTGCCCCCAGGGTTGAGGCCACATCTGGAACTACTCAGTATTTCTCTTTCACCCCAGCCTCATTTGTTCCTTTCTACTTAAGTCATCTTCTGGAATCTTCCCCATCCTAGCTCAGAGCAACCTCATTATTGGACCGTGTGATAGATTTTTAGTGAAATGACACCTTCTTCTTTTCTTAGAAACAAGTTGATAGTGGTGAGAATGTTTTTCTTGTCCCCTTGGGAAGAAAAAGGCATCAAATAAAAACAGTGATTTTCTCTGTATCTAAATCAGACTGTTTATCCCTCAGGTTACTGACACAGGAGAATCTGAAGGAGGAAAAATAGCCAATATTTTCAGCCAGGGTAACTCACAGTGAATAAGGCAGCAACATATTCCAGTTGACAACAGAAATGAATTCGGTATTTCATGCAGGAGAGTTCATATCAAATGTGGTCCCATGTGTTGAAATGGAACTATAACAATTTCCTCTTCCCTACTACAAAAATAACCCCATTCTATAGTGAGGTTACTGTGATTGCCCCGCCTTTTATCAGTTTCTCTCATAAAGAAATAACTTAGCATTTTGTGTGGTATTGGTTTCTTGAAACCCTCAGGCCGATATTCTTGGGGACATTCAAGCCAATAGATCTTTTCCTAGTTTACAAAAAAATTTAGAAATTAACATTTTTTCATTGATTGAAGGAGATGACTCCAGGTGGTGTTTAAAATCATGCTTGCTGCTGCAGCTGCTAAAAAAACTTTCTTTTGGGGTCAGGCAGCGCTCACCAGTGACAGCCACGGCCAGAGCATGGAGCACTGGGAAGGGAGCAAAGCTGTGGGACCACAGGGCAGTAGTGATTGACCTTGGCACAGTGATTGGAAAGGTCAGAAGGTCATGAGTGGTGGACTGTACCTCCTGGTTCACTAGGAGCTGTCTTAGTTTATGCTTCCTATCCTGATTTAGCTGGGATAGCCCACACATCTCTGATTCCTGGAATAAGCCTAGTGATATTCTAACCCGAGGCCCTTGCATATGCTATTCCTTCAGCTTGCATTTGTTCTTCTCATATATATGGGCATGGCTGGCTCCTTTATATCCTCAGGTCTTAGGTCGAATAGTCATCTCCTCAGAGATGCTTCTCAATTGTCTATCATGTAATGTTTGTTCTTCCTTCTGCTATGGTCTGAGTGTTTGTGTTCCCCCAAATTCATGTGTTGAAATCCTAACCTCCAAAGGTGATGGTATTAGTAAGTGGGGCCTTTGGGAGGTGATTAGGTCGTATGGGTGGAGCCTTCATCAGTGGGATTAGTGCCGTTATTAAAAGATCCCACAGAGCTCCTGTCCTTCCACCATTTGAGGACACAGTGAGAAGACTCTGGCTGTGAACCAGAAAGAAGGCCTGTATCAGAGTGTGACCGTATTGGCACCTTGATCTTGGACGTCTAGCCTCCAGAAATAAGAAAATGAATTTCCGTTGTTTGTAAGCTACCCAGTCCATGATATTTTGTTATAACAGCTTGAATGGACTAAGACACTTTCATAGCATTATTACAAGGTCAATTCCCTTGTGTGTTTATCCTTTTGTTTATTTTCTGACCCTCCCCACCCAAGGTGCCCCAATTGTCTGGAACTGTGCCAGGCTAATAGTAGACTCTCAGTGGTATGTTGCATAAATTAAAAAATGAATGAATGAACTGGAAGGTACTGTATGAGTAGTTAGTAGAATACTAGCACTAGTGATAGATAAACTTTCAATCTCAGTGGCTTAATAGAATAGAAATTGAGTTTTTGCTAATGTCAAGTCCAGTAAGTGATGGTGGGGTGGCAGTGCAGAGAGTGAGGGCAGAATCTCTGTTCCACAGAGTCATTCAGGGATCTAGGCTGACAGAGGTTGTCCTACAGAGGTTGTCCTACCTTTGATGTTCCAAAGGCATTGACATCCAACCAATAGAAGGGGGAAGAGACAGAGCATGGAGGATTGCGCAGGAAGTAAGTTTTTGTAGTCTGGAAGTAGTGTACATCACTTCTTTTTTTGGTTAGCACATGATGACCTTGTATGACCCTGTCCAAAGGGCCTGGAAGTACAGTGGGCACCTACTTCCCAGTGACTACTTTATGAAGGGGAGCATGAACTTGTGGCAGATAGCTAGTCACTTCTGCTTCTAGTAAGGTGGCATTCAGTAGCCGAGTGCCACCACCACTCTCATTATATTGGGAGCTCCATGAGGGCAGAGAAGGTCTCTTTCATCAACTTGAGCTGAGGGCCTAGCGCAGTCAATATTTGAATGACTAACCAACCACCTCTTGATCACCAACTGTATTTGGGGCACAAGGTCAAACCCAGAGCTTTCCACGGTATGAACACATACGAAGAATTCCACAAAGACTTAGAATCAACAAAGAATCCTTTGTCCTTCAAAGGTAGACCAACCCCCAACTCCATTACAAACTCCATAAAAAGCAGAAGATGGCCGAGCAAGTTCTAAAGTGACCTTCTCCACCCCTGAAGGGCAGGATACAACAAAAGCCTCCGAGTGTAAAATACATCAGTTCAAAAGCTGTGCAAGGAGATGGCTTCTCACCCTCCTTTTTGGATCTTGCATTGTATTTTACTCCTTGGAGAGCGGCGGAAACCACTTCGGAACATGATCTTTCTTCTTTCCGTTTCTTCTCTGACATAGAAAGTGAATTTCTCTTCTACTTCTTTCTTGACCTCATGTTCTGTTCCATTATATGCGCTGCAGTGGAAATAAAAAAAGAGGGTCAGACTGAGTCACCCAGTACATTTTAAACTCTCATAGTTTAGAAAAGCAGGAAGTCCTTGAATGGAGACCATCAAATGGAGTTCTAACACCCTTTTATGGGGAATAGAATTCTTCACAGGGCTACAGACCTCTGTCTTTTACACTAGTGTCCTTTAGCTCATAAAGGGGAAAGTCACCTTGGCCACCATTAATATGCAGACAGGCTTTCACTCTTTTCCTCGTCATCGCTGTGACGAAGTTTTGCTGAGCTCTTCCATGGAGGGAGCAGAGTGGGAAGGAACATTTGTCCTATGAGACTGCAGAACTTTCAGTGGCTGGCTTAAAAGGGAATATCCAGATACCATTCTGGAAATTGGACGTCATATGTGTATCTGACTCTGTTCTTGATACTGAGGATACAGAAGAGGAAAATCACATTCCCATGGCATGTGCCCATCCTCCTTTCATTTCCTCTTTTCTTTCATTGTTTCCATGGCCACAGCAGATAGATGCTCCTTAACTTGTATTGTCCCCTGTGTGTCATAATGGTGCTGTCCCTCATCATGCCTTACAATTTACCAAGGACTTTCACCCAAGGTATGTTTTAGGAACACTTTGAAAACTTTAAGTGCTGTGCAGATATGTGTAAGAATTCCACGTTCTTAAGACGAGTCAATTGGCCAAGAAGCAATGTGTCCAAGGGCATCATTATTTCTTAACATTTCCATTATTTCTTTATTTTTACCTTCATAAAAAAACCCCAAAGGTAGCCCCAAGCAGATATTCTCCCATGGTATGTCCCAGTGTCTTGACTGATAGTTGACAGGTGAGAAACTGTGGGCTGGGTGAACTGCCTGTGCTCTGGAGCTGTTGGGTGGACGTTAACCCCTCTCCCTCTCCTCATGGAAATTCTGATGGTTGGGCTCAGCATTAAAGGTTACACTGCGGAAACTCGCTTATCTCTGTTGCACACATCCCTGAGGTATTCTGTTGTGGTGACTGACCCCTCCCTGAAAGAAAGGCAGCATGGCATATGGACAGTGCCCAGACTTTGGGGACAGATTCAGGTTTAAATTGGGGTCCCTCCATATAATGTTGGTTGGTTCATCTTATTGCTCCAAGCCTTACCCACACCCCCTGGAAAATGCTAATGAAATACCTCTTTTCATCTTACAAAAATTAGAAATAATGGTAGTAAGGTGGTCATCCCAGTAGCTCTGGCTGTGTCATGGACACCGCAAACTTCTTTTTTTTCTTTCTCCTACTAGAATCTAACCAATATGTTTTTTTTTTATTGAAGATTTACAGTGTTGTTTTAATTTCTGCTGTACAGCAGGGTGACTCAGTTATACATATATATACATCGTTTTTTAAATATTCTTTTCCGTTATGGTTTATCATAGAGTATTGAATATAGTTTTCTGTGCTGTACAGTAGGACCTTGTGTTTATCCATTCTATATATAAAAGCTCACATCCGCTTACCCCAGCCTCCACCCCTCCCCTCCCCCAACCCCCTCTCCCTTGGCAACCACAAGTGTGCTCTGTATGTCTATGATTCTGTTTCTGTTTCATAGATAGGTTCATTTGTGTCATATTTAGATTCCACATGTAAGTGATATCGTATGGTATTTATCTTTCTCTGTCTGACTTACTTCACTTAGTATGATCATCTCCAGTTGCATCCATGTTGCTGCTAATGGCATTATTTCATTCTTTTTTATGGCTGAGTAGTATTCCGTTATATATATGTATCACATCTTCTTTATCCATGCATCTCTTGATGGACATTAAGGTTGGTTCCATGTCTTGGCTATTGTGAATAGTGCTGTTGTGAGCATAGGGGTTCATGTAACTTTTTGGATTAGAGTTTTGTCTGGATATAGGCTCAGGAGTGGGATTGCTGGGTCCTATGGCAACTCTATTTTTAGTTTGCTGCGGAACCTCCATTCTGTTTTTCACAGTGGCTGCACCAGCTTACATTCCCACCAACCGTGTAAGAGGGTTCCCTTTTCTCCACACCCTCTCTAGCATTTGTCATTTGTAGACTTTTTAATGATGGCCCTTCTGACTGGGCAGACACTGAAAACTTAGTGGCATCAATCAATAGCTGTGTCATTGTGCCCATGGTTTCTGGGGGTCAGGGACTCTGATGGAGCGTGGCACGTGGCTTATCTCTGAGCCACGACATGTGGGTCTCAGCTGGGAAGACTCCACTGGCTGGCGGTGGGGATCTTCTGAGGTTTCCTCACTCACCTGTGTGGTGCCTGGCTGGGGTAACTCCAAGCCTGGCGTCAGCTGGGGCTCTTGACAGGGAACATCCAGACGTCATCTCCATGTGGCTTACTGCATTTTAAGAGGAAGTGCCCTGACAACCAGCATGCCAAGGGAACCAGACAGAACTGCAATACCTTTTATGAGCTAGTGAAAGTCATAAAAAGTGAAATCACATAATATCACTCTTGTCATGATGATGACAACATATCCATTAAGATGCAGTGGTATCACTGAAAAGAAAAAAGTCCTGCTAGAGATGCTTTTTTTATTTAAAAAAAAATCTCATTTCACAGACGGCAGGCCTCAAATAATTCAAATCCTTTTTTAAAAATTGTGAACTATTACCAACACAAAAGGTGCACACAGATTCAGCGTAATAAATTATTATTAAGCAAACCCCTGTGTAATTACAGGTCAAGAAACCAGCAGCCACTCAGAGCTCCCAGGACGCCCATATCAATGACAAGCCCTCTCTGCACCATGAATGTGTCCACAAGGCCACCTTCTCTGGTAAATCACTGGCTCTGTTTTACCTGGTTTTGAACTTTATATAAATGAGCTAATATAGTTTGTGTTCATTTGTGGTTGGCTTTTTTTTTTTTCTTCTTCTCGATATTAGGTTTGTGAACTCTGTCCATGCTTTGTGTGTAGTTGTGGCTTATGTCATTGGCGTAGAATATTCCATTGTACGAATATTTATCCATTCCACTGTTAATGGACACATGGATTGTTTCCAGTCATTTCCAGCAAGTCATGCTGCTATGCACAGTCTTAAATGTGTATTTCGTTGCATCTGGGCATGCATGTCTCTAAGGTATCACCTAGGAGGGTATGAGTAGACAGTGACAGTCTGTTTTCTAAAGTGACTGTACCAGTTCATGCTCCTAGAGCCCCACGGGAGAGTGCTGTTGGTCAAATCTTCATCAACACTTGGTGTTACTAGTCTTTTTCATTAAGGTTATTAGGCTTTTTCATTAGGGTTTTTTGTTTGTTTTTTTTTTGCCTCAGGTTTTTTCTTGTTCTTTCCTTTGCAACCTAGTCCTCTGCTTCTTTATTTTGTTTGACTCTCTGTGTTGGTGTCTATGCATTAGATGAAACAGCTACTTCTTGCAGTCTTGAAGGACACGCCTCATATAGGAGATAAAACTTACCACTCAACCGTGTCATTGGTCTTTGTTGTCTCTTGCACCTTTGTGACTGTCCTAGCAGCCTCTTTTATTTATTTATTTATTATTTATTTATTATTATTATTATTTTTTGCGGTACACGGGCCTCTCACTGTTGTGGCCTCTCCCATTGCAGAGCACAGGCTCCAGACGCGCAGGCTCAGCGGCCATGGCTCATGGGCCCAGCCGCTCCGCGGCATGTGGGATCCTCCTGGACCGGGGCACGAATCCGCCTCCCCTGCATCGGCAGGCGGACTCTCAACCACTGTGCCACCAGGGAAACCACTCTGGGTCATTTTTAGAATTTATTTGTTTTAAGAAAACAGCATCATTTACGTGGGAGTCATGATGGGGCTTTTGAAAGAAATTTTAACTGTTTCCTTGATGGCTTTTTTATATGGTTATTGGTTTTTTTTTAAGATTTATTTATTATTTATTTAATTGCTTTTTGGCTGCGTTGGGTCTTAGCTGCAGCACACGGGATCTTCGTGGAGGCATGCGGGATCTTCCATTGCGGCGCGCGGGCTTCCCTCCAGTTGTGGCGTGCAAGCTCAGTAGCTGTGGCGCACGGGCCCAACTGCCCCGTGGCATGTGGGATCTTAGCTCCCCGACCAGGGATCGAACCCGCATTCGCCACATTGCAAGGCGGACTCTCCACCTCTGGACCACCAGGGAAGTCCCTGGCTTATTGATATTTTTAAATTGACTTTTAGCTATAGAAAATTATAACAGCATTATATAGAAAGAACTGAAAGTACAGGGAGAATACCAGCTGTATGTCTAGATGACTTATGAAAGAAAGTCTGGATATTCTCAGTTTTCTTTTGGTTTTACATTTTGTAGTTATAGAGTCCTCTGTTTCAGGATTCCAGAGAACTCAGTGAACCAGGCCTGTCCCCAGCCCCCAACCTGTCTGGAAGCCTGACACATCCCAAGACTGGCAGATAAATAAGAATTTAGAGAGTTGAGGAGAGGGGGAAGGGTAGTCTAATTTGAGGGATGGGGAAGCAGTGGACAAGCCAGGACAGAGGATGACACGGGCAAACTGACAAAGGTTTCATGGAGCTGAAGTATAGGGTTTCTGAAGCGGAGTCGCAGGAAATGGAGTTGGAAAAAGAGTTTTGAATCTGATTGTGAAGAACCTTAAATGTTCTGCTGAGGGGTTGAGGCTTTGCTTGTTAGGCAGGGAGTGGAGAGACACTCCCAACAAAAGGGTTCTTGGAGCCTCCACTCATGGTTCTGAAATCCATAGAATAAGAAACAGATCAGTGGTTATGGCCAGTCAAGGAGAAGTCTGAGCGCAGCCCTGGGGCAGTCACAAAAGATGCCTGTTTCCTTCTTCCTCTTCACCTTACCACCACAAGGAAGGCAGGGCTGGGAAGGAAGCTGCAGGCACTGCCCGCCTCCCTCTTCTCTGGGATCATGAGCTGCCATTGTAGCCTGTATCCGGGAGGGAAGGGAAAGAGGCTACTTTGGAATGACTATGAAATTGATGCTTTGAAACAAACATGATGGATCCCAAAGGCCCAACCTGAAACTGTTTTAATAACCAAAGGTGACCGCAAGTTCTGCAGTCAGATGGAGGTGTCAGGAGAGAGACTCTATCCTGGGCAGCCGTGGGACTCCTACAGAGGACAGTTGGCGGCAATTCTTGGAGAAGATAAAGCGAGTTCATATTTAAACTCCAAAGAACAGAGACCCCCTTCCTCAATCGGTTATAGTGCAGCCTACGAAATTTAAGTAAAGCAAATAGGAAAGGGATTTACAGAAAAGGAGAATTGTTGAGATTTCTGTAATCCCAGGAGATAACTAAGGGCTAGGGGCTAAGGGAAGATTAAAAAAAAAATCAAGATAATAAGGTTACTTCTTATTATGCAGAAGATCGTTCTGCATTTTGCTCAATTTTATAGTGTGATAATGTGATTTTGTTGTCTTAAGAACTTAATAATTAAAGAAAAACCCCTCTTTCCCCATTGAGTTGAAATAAACATTTTTAGTCTTATTAGTTTTTTCTGTTATGACTGCCATGGACTCCTCCACAGACCCCCCCGCACACCATCCCCTCTATCTGATAAACATTTCAAGTACATTTCTCTGTGGAGAAAGTCCTTAATGGTTGCAGTCTATCAAGACATTCTTCTGAGATTATTACTAAGAAGCATTGTTAAGTAATCAAAAAACGAAGGAAAATAGGAGGGAATATAGAAGACACTGTAAATGAGGCAAGTAAGTGCTTCGTGGGTTCAGGATTCAGTAGTTAGATTAGACCAGTTCTAGGAGAGAAGCTTCACTCTTTTCACACTGTGTCCCTAAGTGGCCATGGGGACAATTGCCCCAGGCAATTGTCTATGTGTAATCTCCATTTTATTAACTTTAAAAAATGTTTATTTATTTTTGGCTGCATTGGGTCTTCATTGCTGCGTGCAGGCTTTCTCTAGTTGCAGCAAGCGGGGGCTACTCTTCGTTGCGGTGCACAGGCTTCTCATTGCGGTGGTTTCTCTTGTTGTGGAGCACGGGCTCTAGGCGTGTGGGCTTCAGTAGTTGTGGCACACGGACTCAGTAGTTGTGGCTCGTGGGCTCTAGAGCGCAGGCTCAGTAGTTGCAGTGCACGGGCTTAGTTGCTCCACAGCATGTGGGATCTTCCCAGACCAGGGATCAAACCCATGTCCCCTGCGTTGGCAGGTGGATTCTTAACCACTGTGCCACCAGGGAAGTCCCTGAATTTTATTAACTTTTATTTTAAGGGAGAGAATGGATTGGAGAGGTAGGAAAAGAGAGACAGGAGAAAGGTGACTTAGTAAATGGTTTTGATTATTGGCAGAAAAGGAGGTGGATTGAGATTTATTTATTCAACACACACACACAGTCATACACGGACTCATTTTTATTTAAATTTTTACAAAAAGGAAAAAATTGATCACTAACCCTTATGAAAAAACAGTATCAATTGTCATAAGCAGAAAGTTCACATAATGCATGTTAAAATATATGTAGTTATTAGGATGAAAACGGTCTAAAATCATCTCCAGTGCCACCAGTGTGGTACCATAACAGTGAGAGAACTACTTCTATTAGCTGCCATGATGCAGCTTTAAAAAAATATAGTATTAATCTCGATTCTGTTGTCATCTAATTTTGAACAAAGACATTTAGTCCAAAGTTAGATTCATCAATCATAACACAGGAAATGTGACTGACAACCATTATGAACTCCACAGTTGATTAGCTCCCTTGATTAAATAGTGGTGCAGCTGATGGGAAAACAGAAGAGGAGGCTGCCAGTCCTGTAAAGAGAATTCCCAGCTCTGAGCCTCCACGGAATTAAGACAAGAGAAGTGGGAAATGGAAGACCAAAGTACGGCTGCTTCATCAGCAACTCGATACTTTCCAATTCATCAATCCCGTGAGAGGGCCCCAGGGATATTGCTCAGTTCCCTTTTTGTATAACCAAGGGTATTTTGGGTCTTTTTGTGGGGGGGCAGCTGGAGGGGGTGGGGACAACCTTACCTGTCATTAGAAAAGTAAAACCCTAGGTTGAAAAAAATATAATCACAGCGTCTGATGTGAATGACACCTGAATGCCGACATTAACGAAATGCCACCTTTTTGGAAAGCGGCATAGGAATAATGTCAAAATGTTCTGCTATGGCTGTTTTTTTGAGCAGCAATTTTCCTGAGAGATTGGAAAAACAGGAGGAGGCAATCTGATGACATTTTGATTGTAGGCCCCACTAGGATAGGCATTGTGAAACTTTCTACTTAACAAAGTTAAAAAAAAACAAAACTGCCACCTTGATCCGCATTCTAGATTTTTACTTTTTAGTAAATGGTAGAACGTTCCAGGAGTGGTTTGCAGAATGTTACATGTTTCATTGGCAGCTAATAAACTTGCTTTGAGATGGGTAATTGTTTGTTAATGGTACTGCTTTCCGATTCAGCCTCATCTGTAAGGCCCTGAACGAGATGCTGATTTGACTTTATTTCCACCCTCAACTTTCTCCTCTACGAAGACGTTTCCATCTCCACTGTGAGACTGCTCCTCTCTTCAAACTCAGTGCTTTTTGGTACCTCTCCTATGTCATATCTTTACCAGCCTTTCTCTAAAGTTATGTATATGATAGTTTACAAAGTTCTTTGAGGTTAGCACTTTGCATTTCATAGACTAATTGAACATTTGGTGAGCGAAATGAATGGATGCAGGGATGGGGGGGACAAATAAGTGATGATGGATGGGTGGATGGGGGATGAATGGATGGATGAATGAATGGATGGGAGGATGGATGGGGGATGAATAGATGGGTGGGAGGATTGATGGATGCATGGATGGATGGGGGGAATAAATGGATGGACGGGAGGAAGGAATGGATGGACGTTATGGATGAAAGGATGAATGGGGGATGAATAGATGGATGGTGGGATGGATGAAAGGATGGACAGATGGGTCAGTGAAGAAAACTGAAAAATAATTCTTTTACAGTACTTGAAATTAGACTGAGGGAGACTTTGCCATCTTTCTACAGACCTTGAGAATGGTTTAATAAGTAATGGTATTGTTTAAAATAAAAATTGAAATAAACAAATACAGTATTTAATATTATTTTTATTTATATAAAATAAACTTAATATCTTAAAGGAAAAAACAATATTTTTTTCTTTATTTTTTGTCTTTTTCCTATGAGCCTACCTTTTATTTGCTTTCAGAATTTAGGTTTAGTATTTGCTACAGTTTCACAAATAGACTGATTAGAAGGGAACCAGAGGTACAGTTTTATTTTAAACTTATGACTTTTTTTATCACATCTCAGGATGTCACATAAAAATTTTATGGGACACTATTGATAAATTGTAACAATATAATAGCAAAAAGATTTTTTCATTTTCTCCCCTTTCTTCTTCTTTCTTTGTGTTTTTGACTGTCCCTAATACTTATGCTACAGGGTTGAAAAAATTGTCATTTTTTCCTATATCCTTTTTTAATAGAAAAAATGAGAGGGTAGTTAAAATTTACCCCTGAAGCTACTGAAATAAAAGTGATTCATCTTCCAAACCACCTCTAGAGGTGTTCCTTGAATTAAATGGACTGTCTTGAAAACAGGATACTAACTTCTATGCCAGTTTGCTATTCATACATACAAGTAATATCAGTGGTGTCTTCTGTTATTACTTTTGTGTTTTGTTCCTCTGAAAAGCATGATTGAAACATATTTTCATCTAATGCAATGTAAGAAAATACAAACAGTGGTTGATTTGGGTAGATACAGACGCTAACTTTTTTTTCTTTGTATTTTCTGCCTTGTAGTTGTATTAAAAGCACCCACCTATCTATCTGTCTACCTACCTACCTACTTATCTTTTTGGTATGTGCATCTGACAACAAAACAGTGTGTGAGTGTTTGTGTATTTTATAGGCAATGAATTGGGAAATTAGCTAGTATGAGAATGAGCGTGAGGACTTAAAGAAACATTTATTCAATATCACTGTCATAACTGTAATGAACTTGTGACCCATGTACCTCATGGTCAGAGTGGTGTTAGATGTTAGAACAGTGCTAGGCTATGCTGCAGTAACAAATAAACCCCTGCGTCTCACTGGTGTAACTCATCAAAGGTGGATCTCTTGCCCTGGCAGCCTCTTCTGTCTTGTTAACTGTGATATCTAGAACGTGTGATTTATAGATCACCAGAGAGGGAAGAGAGAGTTGGAAAATGCACACCAGCTCTTAACTGCATTAGTCCAGAAGGGATATATGTTGTCTCCATTTACAGTTCATTGACAAGAGCTAGTCACATGGTCCAAATCCTAAGTTCAAAAGATGTCTGGAAATGCAAGAGAGCCCGTGAAATTTTGGTTGACTGGTTGTTTTTGCCACGTATTACATTCAGGGAAGTGCAGTCCAAGTAGGGATTCTGGTCTCACCCAGGACCTCATGTACTCCATGGTAGGCATCCAGTCCCCTGTTGTTTCCTAGCTCTTGAGTCCAGCAGCATTTTGGAACTGCTAACTCCTCTGCCCAGGAAGAGTTCTCACCCTCATTTTAGATATTCTGTCCCCACTACGTACCACCCACATAGAGCAGGGGTGGGGAGAGGAGCGGTGTAGTTCAACATTAACTCTCACTCTTTTTTTTTTTTATGGAAATCAGCATGTACGTGGGGTTTTTTTGGTCCCTTTTTCCAAAAATTGAAAAGGAGGTCTGTGACAATTGCTGTATCCTTTAAGTAGAGTGTAGAAAGAGAAAGAACTAAACCAGTATCATCTTTTTTTAATTGAATTATAGTTGATTTACAATGTTGTGTTAATTTCTGCTGTACAGCAAAGTTTACATATATATTCTTTTCCATTATGGTGTATCACAGGATATTGAATATAGTTCCCTGTGCTATACAGTAGGACTTTGTTGTTTATCCATTCTATATATAATAGTTTGCATCTGCTAACCCTAAACTCCCAATCCGTCCTTCCCCCATTCCCCCTCCCGTGGCAGCCACAAGTCTGTTCTTTATGTCCGTGAGTCTGTCTCTGTTTCATAGATAGGTTCATCAGTGTCATATCTTAGATTCTGCATATAAATGATGCCATACGGTGTTTGTCTTCCTCTTTCAGACTTACTTCAATTAAACTAGTATCTTCTTTAGCTACCAGGGAGAGGAAAAAGATGGCTTACTCTAGTATGCTAACAGTTATTCCACATCACTATCATTAACAAATATATGCCTCCTCTGTCCATCTACCCACCTACCCATCCACCCATCCGTCCATCCATCTATCCAGATTTAGTGGGTACTAGGCCTAGTACAGGTCCCTTGAAAGTCAGAGGAGAATTTCTCACACCTGATTAGACTTTTCTGATTACCCTTCACCTTGGATAGACAAACTGTTTCCTCCATCATATTTTTGTTAACGTTTTCAAGTGTTAACAAGTGCTGGATTTGAAAGGCCTGAGTTTTATTCACGTCTGTAATCCCTAGGGTCAAGCCAAATCCTGACTCCGAGGGGCTGCCGTAAATGTACTTGGGGTGCACGAGGGGATGCTTCTCTCCACCCGATCCTGGGAGGCCTGTCTCCTTGGATCTGAGTCTGTAGCTAAACCAGTCTCTTCACGGCTTTGTGCACAGCTCTGTCCGTCCTGAGGGCCATAGGTCCAGGGAGTGAGTGGTTCCAACGGTGGCCTCTAGATGACCACACCAGTAGCCAGTGCAAGGCTGCTAGAGGGACTTGCTTTGCTAAAAAGAAAAAATAAAGATCCTAGTCGATTCAAAATCATCTATAGCCCTTGATGGGAGTTATTATCTTCAGAAACAGCGTGCTGCATTTTGATTCATGTGGCCCTTCCTTCAGGCTGCTTCCTGAAAATAGACTTTCTTTCCATAGCCCTTTGGCCATCCCTCCTGTCGCCCACCACCCTCCTACTTTCTCGTGACTGGCGCTCTCACCTCCATATGTCCACCCTCTGTTTCTCCTCAAGTTCCAGGCCTGTATTCTCAGTTTCTACCTGGACATCTTAACAGGATGTCCTACTGTACTGCAGTGCTCACCGTGCGCCACAGGGGACCAGTCTTCTGTATCTCAGCTAATGATGCCATATCCTCTTATCACTCAAATTCAAAATCTGGAGTCATGATCTGCGCTTCCCCCTCCTCACCCTCCCACTGTCGGGACCAGTACACCATCATTATTCCTGTTTCTTCTCTAGAGGAATTCTTCTAATTCTGTCTTTTTATTTTTTTACTTTCATTGTCAGACCTCCATACTCTGTCTGTGTGCTTTGACTGTTTGACTCATCTCTCTGTATTTTAATTTGCTTTTGACTCCCGTTCTTTTTCTTCCTGGAGTCCAGCCAGTGATATTTATAAAACATATCACTTCTCTTATGTAATTTTTTTGATGGTTCTTTTTGTCCTCCAAGTAACTTCCATTTCCTAGTGTAGCATCTAGCCCTCAATCTTCCATTTCCAGCATCATCTCCACTCTCAGAGACTTCAGTCAAAATGCACTACTCTTTCTTTCCCACCTCAGTTACAGCTCATATGTTTTTTTCTTCTGTATGGCAGGAATGTTCCTCAGATCTCTATGAGGAGACGTTCTCGCTATCCTTTTAGTACCAGAAACCTCTGCCGTGGGAATCGATCTGTTCTCCCTACAAGCTCCAACTCAGGTGTGACAAGTAGATTTCATGTCAGAAATGAAATCTGATTGGTTAATAATTGCTCCCTGAAAAGTTGTGTTGAGAAAGATTCAGAGGTTGTATCTAGCCTCAGTGGGAAACACTGTCATGATTGTTAGCAATGTCTGTCTAGAGGGAAAAAAAGAGGAATTGATGCCATTGGGGACATTACTATTTTTTAGCTGCCTTCGCTGTTCTACCATTGTGCTTCTCTTATGTATGCAACATCTCTTATACTAATAGATAAGTTTTTTAAGGGCATCAGTTGTATCCTGCTGAATTATATACCCATCAACTAAATTTACCTACACAATGTCCTATTCTCATTAGATGCTCCAACTATGTTTGTTAAGTAAATCCCCTAAGGCTGGGATATGCTGTTTAGTTACATAAGATTGAAGAGATGTGGGCATTGAATCAGGGAATGCATTGATAGGGCCGCTGTGTTATGTTATAGTGTCTTTTCCTTTAAGTTTCAGTTTGTGTCTGACTCTGCCGACACGCGAACTGCTTCTGCTCAGTTACCTTTGGTGATAAATGAGACCAGGCAAAGCTGGATGAGTGGACGACGTCCAGTACTCCAGTATTGCGTGTAACAGAATTAACTTTCAAGTAACATTGATGAGTTCAGCTTTTAGGCTTACTTTCACAGACCAGCAAAGCATGTTGTCAGATTTTCAGCCTCTCAGCGAAAGTCAGAAGCCAGAGCAGAGGCTGGCTTGAAACACATTCACCAGGAGGGCGTGACTGATTTGGTGTCCTTACGACGTCCCAGTCATTCAGATAAGTCAAGTAATTGTGCAAATAAACATAAAATTATAACTTCTGTTTTTCTTCTGCTAGTTAGACATCTCCGGCATTTCAATCATTCTTATGACATGGTTTTCAGAAGCTACCTCAACCTGCTCTCCCTCCTCTGAATAGCTTCGTTTTATGCGGTGATGTAGCCAGAATTTGTGAATATCCTAGGTGGGGTCTGACCAGTGAGGGTCAAGATCAAGAATCACACCTCTGTGGTTCCATACTCTGTAGTTCTGTCATCACCTCCTAAGGAAACATTTAATCTCTCAGCGGCCACATTACCTTGTTGTCTCGTGGAACTGATGGACATGTGAAATTGCTCATCAGAAAATACCATCTTACTTGACTTTGGGTTGGCAAAGCCTCTTTCCATTTATTGGAGAATCTACTGTGAAGAGGCCTAGCCATAAAACGGACACTATTGGGTCCCATCACCAAAATGTCCAGAGAGAGGTGAATGTTTGGTCCGGTTGTCATCAAGATTCCACTTCCGTTCATTCATCCTTCGGCTCCACTTCCTCTGTTTCAGCTGAATTCTTAGATAGCCTCTCCTCTCATGGAAGGAAAATGGCTGCAGGAGCTCCAGCCTAAGTCATTTTGGGCTCAGATTCAACAGGGCAAGGAGGAAGCATGTCTTCCTGAAAGGTCCCACACCAGTCCTGGAGTTCGCTCTGGTAGGACACACTTGATCATGTGGTCACTTCTGGACCAATCACTGTGTCTTAGAGGAGTCAGCGAGCTGATGCACTGGCCTGGGTCACATGACCTGATTGGAATTGGCCGGGGGTGGGGGGGGCTGTGTGTGCTGAGATCAGGGTACCATCACCAAAAGGAGGGAAGGATGCTGGGCAGACCCAAAATAACAAATGCTCTCTGAGGAAAGTTGTACTTTAAACTCTCTGAAGGCAGACGTTATGGGTTATTAATTTTTTAACACCTTCCTTCCACCTTTAACAAGTGACACAGTAACTATTCAGAAAACGAGTTGTTGACTGAATGAGTGCCTGAACAGAAAGAGCCACAAAATGAGTGAATTGGAAACAGCTGCGTGATGTTGAAATACCTTTGTCTCTCACTTATTGCATTGTCAGATATAGACCAACCTGAAAACTTAAAAGTGTCACTTGTGTTTATGAAAGGAAAATAAAAGTATAAAAAAACTTGATATGTCACGGCAAGGACAGTCGTGCTCTGTCGTACTGGTGAGGAAAAATGATACATCCTAAGTGCAGAGAAAGGGGAATATTTTCTTCTAGGACAAATGAAATGAAAACAGAGCTTGACTGACAGCCTAATAACATTAATAATACCTTGAAGGTAGAGAGCTGCTCTTATTTCACACATCCCAGAGCAGTCCTATCCGAAGAATAAATACTCTCTGTTCCAAATCCTAACACTTTTAGTTGCCTTTGGCTAAGGAAATTGTCTTCTCACAGACACACAGCAGCTTTATTTAACAAGCATGTTGCAATCTCTACAAAAAAACCGCAGTCTCCCCTAACCACAACCCCATCCTCTCCTTCCACTGGGGGCAATTTATTTGATGCAGTGTTGCTTCTGATGCCATAGGTGCCCCATCCCGTTGCCTCTTTACCTTTTCGGGGCACTCTGGTCTCATTTCCAGGTGCCATCTGTTCCGGCTGGAAGGGCCGGATAATTAACACCTCAGGGAGCATCCCTCAACCAATGACTGATCAGAAGTGGTGGATAGAGCCTCAGAGGGTACCTCCTCGTCCTCGTGGGATCCCTTGGAGACACACGTCCTGAGCTACCTCGGCGAGATCCCTATCAGAATTAAGCCCGTGTTGCCACCCCTGTAAGTGTCCTGATTCCACACCTTCTCTCGTTTCTTTTTTCCCTTCTCTGCTTTACTTCCCTCTCCTCTTCCAGTCGTTCCCGAGATTACTCTTCCCAGATAAACTACTTGCATTCCAGTCTTGTCTCGGGGGCTGCTTTTTTTGGGAAACCCAAACTCTAACGATTGTTTCCAAGGAAGGAAATTTATCTTCAGTCCTCAGCGGGGGCTGATAATACAGCCTCATGTCATTAGGCAGATGTTGGA
Organism: Stenella coeruleoalba; assembly: GCF_951394435.1. Taxonomy (NCBI): domain Eukaryota; kingdom Metazoa; phylum Chordata; class Mammalia; order Artiodactyla; family Delphinidae; genus Stenella; species Stenella coeruleoalba. The sequence continues at coordinate 96,674,833 of NC_137156.1, read as the reverse complement.
GTGAAGACTGGGGCCTGCAAGACTTGCTCCGTGTGGCTCGGCCTCTGTAAGAATGTGCTGTCTTCGTGTGGCTTCGTGAGGGGTTAAGCTCGGGGAAAAGAACTAATTTTCTCTGAATCGCAGTCCCACGATATAGGTTCCTTTTATTATCCCCATCTGACTCCCAGGAAACTGCAGTGCAGATAGGGCCAGAGAGTAAACATGTTAGGCTTTGTGGTCTGTACAACCTCTGTTTTGACGACTCCACTCTGCCTTTGTAGCATGAGAGTGTGCTAGGTTTAGAGAGCCTTTGGTTTTGATACTACCCAAACACATGAGCAGGGCTGTATTCCAGTAAAACTTGATTTGTAAAAATATAGGAGGGCCAGATTGGGCCCGCAGGCTGTAGTTTGCCGAGCCCTGATCTAACTCCACTGCTTAACGTTGTAATATAAAAGGTTGTTTGGGGGACTTCTCTGGTGGTCCAGTGGTTACTACTCTGCGCTTCCAATGCAGCGGGCACAGGTCCGATCCCTGGTCAGAACTGAGATCCCGCATGCCGGTGGCATGGCCATCGATTGATAGATAGATAGTTAGAGGTTTTGGTTAGGGGTATCTGGTGTGGGTTTTCTCACTAGCCATGTCTAGCATGCATGTCTTCATGGTGGAATATGGTGGGAGAGACTGGGAAGATGAGGGAAATTAGGGGACAGTGTGGGAGTGATGCTGGAAGGAAAAGAAGGAGGAATGGGAACTCCAAGTTCAAGCTCAGTCATTTTCTTGGGAGATAGAGGTTGGAGAGAGAAACACTCAATTCTGACCAATATTGTAGGGCAGCGCTAAGTTGAAGGAACAGGTGTAAGAAATGCCGTAAAATTCAACTTTCTAGGAGTCGGGCTTTATAGCATACGTTGTAGCAGCCACAGTGAATAAACGAATGTTTTGCATTATATTTTTATTACACATTTAAAGCACACACAGCTTCAAAGAAGAAAAAAATAGAGGAACTTTGGCTTCGCAAGTAATCACTTCGATTTCAAAGAAGGCTGTATTTTATGAAGGCAGAGAAAGATGTATGGCTGTTGTCCTTGTCAGTTTTAGACTAACTCATTCTTCTTTGGGGAACCATGTTAACAGATGCTTTGCTGCATTTGTCTCCTGTTGAGGGAGCACTTCCCTTTTTGTTAAAAAGAATATCACATTGTGGGTGTTTTATTTGTTCGCCTTTGAGTCGCAGGTAATTGGTTGCCGTTCTCAGTCTGTAAAACAACCTGCTTTGTTAGCGGTTTGAAAAAAAACCTGAAAACCATTTCAAGAAACTGTAACTCAAAATTATTTCTGGCTCTGAGAAGCCAAGTAGTATCCAGTGGTCTTTGATGATATGTTAATTCTTAGCCCCTGGGTTGGATGGAATTAGTCAGTGAATCATGAGGGGTGGCAGGCTCACCATGTATTGTGGTGAGGTTGTATGCTACACAAATGCCCCTGGGGATGAAACAAAGCCTGTGCTCTCTCCGCCAAGCCCTGTACCTTGTCCTTGTGCCCTGTGTCCGCCTGGACAAAGGAGCATCTTTTTCTTCATGCCGATGCACTGTCCACTTAGCCAAGCCACGGCCTTTGGGTCACCTCTGCGCAGAGGTGGGGCCTTTTTCTAATCTGTGTTCTCCAGGGGGTGGGATTGTGTGTGGGGGAATCTTTGCAAATTGGGTATCATCACGTTTAGGATGCTGCTGGTTGTAAGATGCACAACTAAGGTGAGATGCTGCCAATCACGTCTTGATAGGCCATTGATTATAAGACACATGCCAACTTCAAAGATGATAAAAAGTGAAAAAGACGCAATGCAGTAATTGATCTGTTGAGTGGGTGCACCTTTCTTTAATTAGCACAAAGGTGCCAGATGAACTAGCTGCCGCCCTATAAGGGTGAGGTAGGCACGTCCCGAGAAGGAGGTTTCCACTAGGTTGTGTTTACTTCCTGGCATAAACAGCATCACCACCCTCTCTGCTCTTCTGTCATTTGGTGGAAGTTCTAATAGAAGTAGAACTGTAGAATGGTAAAGTGAAATGGACCTCAGGGAGCATCTTGCATCTCAACCAGGGGCAATTTTGCCCCCTGGGGACATTTGTCAATATCTCGGGCCATCGTTGGTTGTCATAACTAGGCTGGTTACTGGCACGTAGTGAATAGAGGCCAGGGCTGTCGCTAAACATCCTACAATGCACAGGACAGCCCCCTCGATAAGGAATTACCTGCCTCTAAATGTCACAGTGTGAGAGTTGAGAATCCATGATGTAGTGCAGTGACGTGTAGCAGGGGATGAGAACATGGACATGCAAACCTGGGTTCAAATTCCAGTCTTAAACTTAACTGACTGTGTGACTTTGGACAACTTAATTAGCCTTGATGAGCCTGAGTTTCCTCTACTTGAAAGTGTTGCTGAGAGTATTAAATGAGATAATTAAGGCAAAGATTGCAAAAAGGCAACAACAAAATCTAAATCCAGATGCAGCCTTGAGTACCTTTATCTATACTAACTAAATCCTCAGGGCAACTCTGAAGTAGGTATTGTTTTTACCCCCATTTTACAGATGAGGAAACTGAGAAAACTGAAGTCACTTGCCCAGGGTCACTCATGAGTAAGTAGTGGAGCCAGGATTTGAATCCAGAGTCCATGTTCCCAGCCAGTTCAGTCCCCCTAGCAGAGTGCCCCATGTTGCATAAGGACTTGGGAAAGGGGGGCTACCAGTAGTATTGTTATTAATCGTATCCAGCCTGAAGCCCCTGCTTACAGATGGTGAACAGCTCAGAGCTGGGAGAAGGGTTAGGACTTGGTAAGGTTCCCTGTGGGAGGGCAGCTGACCTGGCTAGTCCCCGGGTCTCCTGCTCTCCAGGAACAAGTCCCTTCTCCCTGCTGTGCCCCTTGCCAAGGAGCCAACATGGAGCCCACGATGGTGCAGCAGGGGAGAGCCCGGCTGCACCATTTGCTGTGTGACTTTCAGACCTCGTGGGACTCGTGAGGTCTCTCATTAGTGGTGTATCTGGGAGGTAATCATATCTGTCTCCTGGGGTTGTTGGGGTGATGACATGTAACACTAAGCATAAGCGAACAACAGTAGATACCTGAGCACTTGGCAAGTGGCTGAGAACCAAGTGCCCCGGAGAAGCCTGTCCTGACGGACTTCTGAAAGTCCAGGGGGCCAGAGAGTGGCTTCCAAGATGGCCCGCGGGGTCACAAACAAATGGTCCTGGAAATTGCCGGAGGGGCGGGGGTGGTCCTGGAACCTCCTGGCTTTGTTCTGCCTTCCCCAGACTCACTGATGTTAAATAAATATTTGTGGAGGGGAAGGAGGGAGGGAGGGCAGGCAGGAGCAGAGAAGTTGGCTGACGGGCTGACTTGGGAACGGAGGAGCTGGGAACCCTGAAGTGCCCTGGAGTTTCTATCGGGTGCAGGCACTGACAGACTTGAGCGCGTATCGGAGACCCTAGAGGCAGAGGGGAGAAGTCCCGATAGACCTGGCGCAGAAGCTCGGGGTGAATGGACGCCTCCGTCTGGTCCAGGACCGGCAGAGCGACAGAGCCTGGAGCGCGCAGCCGCGGGATGCTCACGTAAATGAGAAGGGCTTACGGAAGCGCTTCAGACCTCACAGTTGGGATGGGTCTTGGAGCAGCCCCGCCATCAGGCTTAGGGCCCAGGATCACCTGTGTCTGAACTGGGGACCTCACTTTGCTCTCCCCACTTCTGTTCCCTAGGAGGCTCTACTGCTCAGTGGTTCACAGGTTGCTGGCTCTGCTGCCACACTGCCGAGGTTCAAATCCTGCCTTGGCCACTTGCCAGCTCTGTGACCTTGAGCAAATCACTGCAACTTTCAGGGTTTCCTCCTCTGTAAATTAGGATCTGTTTCATACGGGTGTCAAATTATTAAATGCGATACTGTTTTGAGGTCCTTAGCACAGAGTGGGTACTCAGTAACGTTTATTCTTCCTCACATTATTTAATATTATTTTTGTAATTGAATTTTTATGCCCAGCAGAAGCAGTAAAACAAAGATGCGCTCTGGGCTCATCCAAACCAGGATTGAAATGCTGCCTGTCTTCCTGTTCTTCAGCCGAGTGACTATAGGCCAGTGACTTCCTCACCTGAGCCCATTTTCTTACCAGTGTGACAAGGAAAATACCTTGGACACCTGGCCGTGCCCCATGGCTCTTCCCCATGGAAGTGGTCAGTGCAGTAACAAGAATGTCCATATCATTTTGAGGGCCCCTGGCTCATGTGTTACTTCATTTGATTTTTTCCCCCAGTCACCTTGGGGAAGTGGACCTGGCAGACATTATTGTGCCCATTTTATACAGCGGTACATGGAGGTATCAAGAGGGGAAGAGGCTTCCCTAGGTAGAACAGGGTTAGGATATAACCTCGACCCTGGTCTGGGTGCATCCGGTCCAGGGTCCTTTCCACAGCATCCAGTGCCTCTCCTTACTTTCTCGTCCTTGCCTTTTTAAACTCTTACCTCCTGGCCCTACACCCGCCCATCCTATGCTCCTTTCATCCTGGCCTCAGCTGTGGCTGCATCACCTGCAGGATGATTAGATCTGGCTAAGCTCCAGCATCACAGCAAATAGGGTCCATTTATTACATTTTGTCTTTCCAAATTCTACCTTGACACAGCTGTAAATTAAACAGTGACAAAGTCCAAAGAACCTGACAGTCAAGACACTTCAAGTGCTTGAAGTCAGACATGCACGGAGTAGACAACCAAGAGCAAGAAATCTGAAGCTTGATCCTCAGAAAGTTCATTTGCTGTCTACTTTCCACTGGGACTTGAAGCCTCGTCAGGGTCCTGGACTGAATTGGCTGTGTTGGAGTTAAGGAATTTTGTGAGTGGAAAGATTTGATTTCTACTGGCCAACAAAACCTGACTTAAGCAAAACAAGAATTTATTGAGTCACGTAACTGGAAAGTCTAGGGGTACCACTGCATTCAGGAATGGCTGGATCCAGGGGCTTAAATATGGTCATTGGAAAATCTCTCTCTTTCTCTTTGAGCTTTGCTGTTCTCTGTGTTGTCTTCTCAGTCAAGCCTTCCACAATGGTGAGAAAGGTAATCATCAGCAGCTATAGGCTCATAACTGCAAGCTTAGTAACCCCATCAGGAAGAACATCGCATTTTCAGTAAATAGGATAAAAGTTCTGGGTTTTGTCTTATTGGCATAGGTTGGGCCATGAATCTCTTTAGAACCAATCATCGTAGGCTAGGGGACATGAACCCTCAATTGACTCTGAATTTGTTTCCATCCCTGGAGATGAAGAGATGGGTCCTATGACCAGGAAAAGAGATTATGGACATCCCTCAAAACAGCAGATGGCCACTGTAATATCCTTAAGATCAGTTTTCCTTAACATTACCTTTAGAGATTATAGCGTGGTGTATCCTATTTGAACAACGTTTCTTGTCTTGTCTGACCTGATTTCCTGAGGAAAAAGTGGGCAAAACTTTGAGTAAAACTCTTTCTGCTTTATTGGCTTTATGTCCACACTTCTATGGTATAACATCACTAGCCACTTTCTGTTCCAGAATTAAAGTTGCAGATACTGTTTCCTGAATTCTCATCACATGCTGGAAACTGGGTACGATGCTCACAGTGGGGATTTGTTGTTTGCCTCCCCAGAAGCCAAACTCCTTGCTTCTAGAAACGGCCCCCAGTGTTTGATTGGAAATTAACTCCTCCCACACTCTCTGGATGGAATTCCACCTCAACTGCATGAATGGAATATGAGATGCAGATTTTACACCAATCAGAGTGTGACATTTCCTAATCTACAGAGATTGGATGAGGGTGATCATGTGATCTAAGGCAGTACAATCAGAAGGAATTAGGGGACTTTCTTCAAATCAACTGAACAAGCATCTTCCCACTGGACTTAGGGAAGGGAGGCTGAGATGGTGGCAGTGGTCTTGGCATTGCCAGGGTGAAATGTGAAGGCTACATGTAAAGCCAGGACAGCAGAAGGCAGAGTCAAGATAGGAAGAAACTGAGGCCTGACCACACTGATTCTGAATCTAGCTGTGTGTGAATCCAGAGCTATCCAACTTTTTGGTTCTTTGAGCCAGGACATTGTATTTATTGATGTGGGTTTTCTGGATATGAAGTACAGTGAAATTTTGATATACCCAAAGTCTAACAGCTAACAAGTATCAAAATTTGAACCCAAATTTGTTTAATGCTATATTGGAATATCTGAAGTTGTTTTAAAATCATTTCCAAAACTTTCAACTCATTTCAAATCAGAAAGCTTAGAAAATAGACAACATGGGACTTCCCTGGAAGTCCAGTGGTTAAGACTTTACCTTCCAATGCAGGGGATGCAGGTTCGATCCCTGATCAGGGAGCTAAGATCCCACATGCCTCATGGCCCAAAAACGAAAACATAAAACAAAAGCAGTATTGTAACAAATTCAATGAAGACTTTAAAAAAATGGTTCACATCAAAAAAAAAAAAAAAGAGAAATCTTAAAAATAAAAAAAGAAGATAGACAACACTCTACTCTCTTAAATACCTCTTTTACCTGACTTTTCTTATTCACACCCCTTACACTGTACTTTGATTTATACCTGTGCTAGTTTCTTAGATTTGCTGTAACAAATTGCCGTAACTAGGTGGCTTAAAACAACAGAAATTTAATCTCTCACAGTTCAGGGGGCTAGAAATTCTAAATCAAGGTTTTGTTCAAAATCAGTGTCATGGTTGGTTCCTTCTGGAAGTTCTGAGGGAGAATCTATTCCTTGCTGTTCTCCTAGTTCTGGGGGTTGCCAGTAATCCTTGGTGTGCCTTGGCTTGTGGATAATCTACCCCCATCATAACAAGATGTTCTCCCTTTGTGTCTTTCTGTGTTTCACATGGTCTTCCTATAAGGACACCAGTCATTGGATTTAGGATACACTGTAATCCAGGATGACCTCCTCTTAACTAATTACATCTGCAAATATCCTTTTCCCAAATAAAGTCACATCCACAAGTACAGGGGACTAAGACTTTAATACACCTTTTTTGGGGGAATGCAAACCTACTACAATACCTCTCATCTGTTATTGAGTGGAGTGTTTATAAATATAAATGTCAGTTAGATCAAATTCATTCATAGTGTTCAAATCTTCTGTATTATGTTGCTTATTTTTTGTTCTCTTGATTGTTGAGAGAGAGATACTGAAATATCTGACTGTATTTGTGAATTTATATATTCCTTTGTGCAGTTCTGTCAATTTCTGCTCTTTATATTTTGAAGCTCTGTTATTGATTCATAAACATTCAAGAGTGTTATGTCCTTCTGTTGAATAATACCTCTATCATGATAAAATAACTCTTATTATCTCTGATAATTTTCTTTTCTCTGAAATGTACCTTTTCTGATATTGATATAGCTGCACTAGCTTTCTTTTGATTAGGGTTAGCATGATATATCTTTTTCCATACTTCTAATTTTAGCCTATGTATATCTTTGTATTTGAAGTGTGTTTCTTGAAGGTAGCAAATGGTTGTGTCTTACATTTTTGTCCAATCTGACAATCTTTGCCTTTTAATTGGGATATTTGGACCATTTACATTTAATGTGATAATTGATATGGTAAGGTTTAAACTGTCATCTTGCTCTTTGTTTTCTGTTTGTCCCATCTTATCTTTGTTCCCCTTTTCTTCTTTTTCTGTCTTCTTGTGGATTGAGTATTTTTTATGATTCCATTTTATTTCTTTTGTTGGCTTTTTATTTATAACTCGTTTTAAAATTTTGCTATGTGTTTTAGAGTTTATAGCATACATCTTTAACTTATCATTGTCTACCTTCAGGTGCTATTATTTCACCTCAAGTGTAGTAGAACCTTACATTTCCATTTCTTCCCCCTCCATCTTTATGCTACTTTTGTCATATATTTTATTTTTACATATGTTATAAAAATCTCACACACAGCTTTTTTCAAACAATTACATTCTGAGGAAATTCAAATAATAAGAGACAATCTTACATAGGTACCCATGTAGTTACTATTTTTGGCATTCTTCATATATTTATTTCACTTTCTTTTTTGAAATATATTTTCACTTGGTGTACAGGTTTATGTTTACGGTTTTTCTTCCCCTACTTTAACGATGTTCCATTGTCTTCTTGCTTGCATTGTTTCCAACAGGAACTCTGTTATCATCCTTTTCTTATCTTTGTTCTGTATGGGATAAAACTTTTTTTCTTTGATTGATTTTAAGATTCTCTCCTTTTCACTAGTTTTGAGCAATTTCATTATGCTGTGCCTCGAATTAATTTTTTTTTTACTTGTTTGTGCTATGTGTCATTAAATTCTTGGAACTATATGTTTATAGTTCTAATCAAATTTGGAACGTTTTGGCCATTGTTTTTTAAATATTTATTGCTATGTCTTCAAGTTCACTAATATTTTGTTTTGCAAACTCCAACTAGTATATTTTAAATGTTTTAGTTTTTACCTCAGATATTCTATTTTGGCCTTTTAAAAAGTAACTTTCTACTTAAATTTTTGAACATATAGAATAGATTTATGGTAACTCTTTTAATGTTCTTATCTGCTAATTCTAACATCTGTGTCACTTCTGGGCTGGTTTTGAGTAATTGGTTTTCCTCCTCATTATAGGTTATATTTTTATGCTTTTTGAATACGTGGTAATGTTTCACTGCGCGCCAGACACTATGAATTTTATGTCATTTTTTTGCTGGATTTTTTCCGTATTCTTATAACTATGTTAAACCTTTGTTCTGTTATTCAGTTACATTCCTGAGAAAGAGTTTGATCCTTCTGTGCCTTGTGCTTAAGATTTTTCAGACAGGAAACTCCTTCAAGTCAGTAATCGAGGGGAATTCTAGGACTCACCTTGTTTGTTTTTCATCTCTTAGGTATCAGTGTCCTTCATTGCCTATTATCCCGTGTTCTGAGAGCCATTGTTTCAGATTTTCTGTCCATCTTTTGTTTCAGGTGAGAGGGTAAATCTAACCCCTGTTTCTCCAGCTTGGCTGGAAGCAGAATTGTGGTCGGCCTTCCATATCATTTTTACTATTATCACTCAATATTATGATTGATATCATCACTTTTAGGTAAGGAATTAGAAGTTCAGAGACATTAAGTCATAGAAAGGCAAAAGTAGTTTAAGAGTTTTTTTCTCAGAGTGACTGCAGGGAATCAGGAAAGTGAATTTACAGAGCAGAGGCAGACAGCAAGTCCATTTGCTGGTGACCTGTCACTTATCCTTCTTTGTTCTCAAAGATAAATTAACTCCTGCTCAAAGCAAGGTGACTTGCATCTCTCTTATTACCCTTCTAGAGCACTAGCTTCTTTCCTTTATTCTTTTTGAATCATTGATTTCTACCTGAGATAGATTTCTACAGATTTTGACTTCTTTGGGCATTAAACAGCAACAAATTAAGTGTTACCTCTTTCAAAAGTGAGGAGGAAAGATCACTGAAAGAACATTCATAGAGAAATGAATATCTCTTTCCAGTATTTTCTCGGACGTGCTGCCGACAGCCAGTGGTAAGGGGTGAGAGTAGAGAATGGTGACGTGTCATCAGATACTTACTTAAGTTTTTAAAGACTCTCATCATTTTCTGGCGTGATCTAATAGGGGGCACTGTGCACTGGAGGCGCCAGGCATGTGAACTTCAGTTCCAGCCAAGCCACCAGTTTTCAGAGTGGATGTGTCTCTGGGTCTCCATGACCTTCCCTGTAAAACGGGAGACAGAAATACCCCAAATCATCTATTCTTGTAGGTCCCTGGGACGGTCCAACACAATCATGGATGTTGCTCTAGTAGGAAAAGCTTAAAAGCTGAACCTAAGTTTATGATTTGGGATTCTCTCCATTGGATAAGCTAGGTCTAAGTGACCTTTCACCTTTAGAAAGAAGGCTTTGTGTGAGGATGCCACACTCAGGGACGTCTTTATCAGAGCAAAGGCCCGAGATTTAGTAGAAAACCCACAGGTTTTGGGATGGGACCACAATGGATTCTGCAGGCTGAGGTGTTGACTTGCTTATGTCTTGTTTTATTCCAAAGTTCATCCCAATTTGGGCCCAGCCTTCAGAGCAGTAACCACGGTGTGGAGTCTTCAGCCCATCTGCCAGTTAAGGTAAACGGCCACCTGTCCTCACAGTGTGTCCTTTGCATGCCTTGGCTCCTCTAGTCTGCCCGAAATACCTTGGCCCAGCTCTATCTGTCCCTCAAGCACTGGCCCAGTCATCTTCTGGGAAGGCTTCCTAACAAATTGAGATGTTCCTTTATCTGTACATCTCCTGAGCTTTGTGCTCTTGCTCTAGAGTTTATTGTGTTGCAGAACAGTGATTCCTTATCATTTCGGGTTATTTTAATGTATTTTCAGTCCTTTAGCAGCTGGGAACAGATTTAATTCATCTCGGTATCTCAGACCCTCTGACGCTAAAAACATTGAAACCATTTTCATAGTTTTTATTTTTATTTTTTAAAGAAAAAACCCTGATAGATAACTCATCACATTTCAAAGAATCTTAAAACAGGGGATAAGTTAAATTTCCCATGTTTCTCTAACCTTCTCCACCTGTCACTCTAGTGGCAACCATTGTTAACAGCTGGGAGAAGTAACCCTTTACAGATGCATATGCATGGGGTGTCTTACAGACACATACATTCAACTTCCTAGAAAAAAATCTAAATGGGATTATGATTTACAAATTATAAACAATGTACTTCCTTTGCAGAGTATGTTTGGTATTATTTTCTAATATTCCATTTTAAATACCTTATTTATTTACTAGTTTTCCTATTGGAAGACACATTTTCAGTTTCTACTATTAAATACAGGGCTACAAAAAGCATCCCTGAAAATTTTCAATCTGCTTCCCCCCAAATTTGGAAATGTTGCTTTGTAAGTGACTTTGAAATGTTTGATGTATTCTCTCTCCTTCTTTGCTGAGATAACAAAAACTTTAAATTTCAAACATGATCAATTGGAAAACTGTTGGCTTTCACAACTGTTTCCAAACTGTTTTTCCCATTTTAGATCCAAACATCTTAATACACAGTTTCAAGACATTTAAATATTAAGCTAGTTTATTTTCTAAGGTTGCTGACAAGTTGAAATTTTTTGAAAATGATTTTACATTCTACATTTTAACAGTTTGAATGTTCCAAAATAACTTCCTAATATTTTGAAGCATTTGAAAACTCACTGAGCTTTTAAAAATATTTATAAAACTTTTAAATAAGCATGATTATAAATTGCAGAAAAAGCAAAGCATGTTTATTATATAGCTTTACTGTTCCAAATATTTTTTCTTCCAGATTTTGTCTTCTAAGGTTAAATAATACATTTCAAATATGTTAGTTATTTTCATTAAAGGAATATGAACTATATCTCATGATCATGTCATTCTCTCAGCTTTTATCCAATCTGGAATGGAATTCGCTTCCCTTTGTTCATTTGACAAATATTTATCGAGTGCCTTCTATGTGTTAACCAGTGTCCAAGGTGCTAGGGACACAATAGTAAATAAGAGACAAAAATGCCTACATTCACGGAGCTTATATTCTAGTGGGGGAGATAAAAAATACACGTTAATTAGGTAAAACATACAAGGTAATAGTAAATTCTAAGGAGAAAAACAAATAAGGCAAGGAAAAACCATAGGAAGTTTTGAGGGCAGGGCTTGGAATTTTAGACAGGGTAGCCAAGAAGTCTCTTGAAGAACATACCTTTGGGTAGAAGGCCTGGGGGAAGCGAGGGTGTGAGCCATGTAGCTATTTGGTGAAAGAGCATCTCAGGTTGAGGAACAGCAAGTGCAAAGGTCCTGAGGCAGGAATGTGCGTGGGGTGTTTGAGGCCCTACAAGGAGACAGTGTACAAGTGACATGTGTTGAAGTCCAGTGAACAAAGGGGAGAGTAATGGGAGACAAGGTCAGAGAGCTTATAGGGGTGAAACAAATCACGTGAGGCCTTATAGGTCATTGTAAGGAATCGGGCTTGTGCTCCAAGTGAAATGGGAGGCTGTTAGATGGTTTGAACATAGTCTGAATGATCTGATTTACGTTTGACAGGATCATCACTCTCGCTGCTGTTCCGAAAGGTACAGGTGACTAAAGGTAGAAGCATGGGCATCCATTAGGAGGTAGAACTATTTCAGGTGAGAAATGATGGTGCTGGAGTGGAGGTGGTGAGAAGGAGTTAAATTCTGGGTAAAATGAAGGCATAGTGGAGAGGATTCCCTGGTGGATTGGTCAGAAGTTACGAGCCGAGGAGAGGAAGTAATGTTTTTGATGAACCTTGAGTGGAAGGGCTGGCCTTCCTGTGAGGGACGCAAGCCCTGAGCTCTGCCCTTTCTTCGCTGGGATGCCTTGGGGAGCTTTGGCACAGATGACCCTTCTACCCTTAGGCACGGAACAGATGAGGCTCTGACACGGGTGCAAAGTCACCCACAAAAAGACACGTGCTCCTCCATGAACTTGCAGCCCAGGAAAAGCCATATATGCCCACTAAGACTTGGGAGTAGGTCACAGGCTTCCGTCTCCTCTGCGGTTCCACTAAGACTAAGTTCCACTAAGGCTTGCCCTGTCATGAGCTGCAGTGGGATGGGATGAGAAGGCTGGACAGGAGTGCTTTGGAAGGGGTACCAGAAATAGATTTGAGACATTTTATATTTGAGATCCTTTCAGTATCCAAGTGGAGATGTCAGGTGGGCAGCTAGGTATGCACATGTGGGGTTCAGAGGCAAAGCCAGGCATGGAGATGGGAGTTTGGGTACCATCAGCCTATAGGTAGTACTTAAAGCCATGGGGCTGCATAAGACCACTAGGCGTGGGTGTTAGTATGGAGGCAAAGAGATTCAAGGACTGGGCTCTGAGGTGCTCCAACAGTTTCAATTTAGGGAAATGCAAAGGAGTCAGAAAAGGAGGCTGAGAAGGCCCAGTCAGAGAAGCAGGAGGAAAACCAGGTGAGGGTGTCGTTTCCAATCAAGCCAGAGAGGAAATATTTTGAGGAGCAGAGACGAGAAGATGAACAGGATCCCCTAGCTAAGTTCATCTAGGTGTTAATCTGGGTATTGGCTCTTCCAGAAAGCCTTTTCTGGTTCTCCCTCCATTTCATTCCCTCCCCTGACCCTCACCTCCAGGTGGGATTGGACGCCCTTGCCCTGGGTTCCCAGCCTCTTCAGGGTAGAGCCCTTTTTTTGCACACCCCATACTGTCTTATAAGGGTCAGTTCACGTGTTCCTTTCCCACACGAGACTGGGAGCCTATGGAGGGTAGGGCCCGTGTCTTCTTCAACTCAGAGCAGATAGTCAACATATTTTTAATATAAATGAGTGATGTATTTCAATCTGGTTTTACTTTGCATTTTTTGAAAATGAGTTTTTTCTTTTTAAGTTTTGGTACTTATAAACTTTTCTTTTTTTATAAACTTGTTTTTTTAAAAAAAATTATATTGGAGTATAGTTGATTAATAATGTGTTAGTTTCAGGGGTACAGCCAAGTGCTTCACTTATACATGTACGTATATCTATTCTTTTTCAGATTCTTTTCCCATATAGGGTATGACAGAATATTGAGTAGAGTTCCCTGTGCTGTGCAGTAGGTCCTTGTTGATTATTTTGTATTATAGTAGTGTGTATCTGTTAATCCCAAACTCCTAATTTATCCCTGCCCCACACTTTTCACCTTTGGTAACCATAAGCTTGTTTTGAAAATGAGTTTTGAGCCAAGTATGTAATAATTTGAATTTTGGAGACTTAGCCGTTAAGGAGGGTGGCAGACAAAGAATCCCATTTGCCTCTTCAGGTGCCTTTGCCCACTATACATAAAGTTTTATAATCACTTCCGTATATCACAGCGACTGTCTGAGGCATGCTTTGTAACTCCCTCCCTCTATACCCTTGCTAAAGCCTTTCTTTCCACCTGGAATGGCCTCCCGGAAGGAACCTTCCCCAAGAAACCTTCCTACTCACCACCTCTGACCCAGACTCATGTTCTATTAACACTTTTCTGGCTCTTATGTTAGTATCAGTCTGCATTAAATTTGTTAAGATTAATTGGCATACATATCTCTGCTGGAAGCCAGCAATGGATTCATTTCCCTATGGCTTACAGCTAACAGTGCGTCATCTGGGTAAAGGAAGAACCCATTAACAGTTTGCAGTGTCAAAATTGTTCGAAAGTAAGCAATTTCGGTTTCAGAGGCCATCCGTATTGAAGACAGCTTATTGTGTAAGAGTCCTGAATTGATTTAAGGGCTTTCACAGATGCACAGCTTCCTAATAGGAATCAGTGCAATGTTCCTGCCCATTGTTCAGCCAATGGACCTTCTAAAACCATTTAGGCATTGTTATATGTTGGGAGGATCTGCAGAAAGTAAATACTGTAATTGAATGCTCGTAATTCTTAGCCTCAAGTAATATCACCTACCTTACGTTCTGTAAAAGGTCAATGGAATCAGTCACCATTGTTCTTTTATGCTCACTAAATATTTTGTACACACGCTCCATCAGTTAGTCACTCAGTAAACAGTGCCAAATGGCCTACTATGTGTTCAGAATAGGGAGTTGTGCTTTGGACAGTCCAGAGCACTTACATGTGGTTTCCATCCTCGTGAAATTATTATGTACCATGGCATCTGCAAATATCTCCTTGCTCTTTTCAGTGGTGGACATTGCTAATTGATTGTCACATTCCATGTTGCTAATCATGAGCGTGATCTAAAATCTTTCTCAAGGAAGCCGCTGATGATTGGAGCTCACATACGACATGAGAGCTGTTGGCTGTTTCATATGCTGGATTTCATGACCTAGGTGCAGTGAGAGTAAAATGGAGCACAACTGTGAGAAATGGAAACCAGTCTCCTGGCCCAGTGAATGGGTCACTGGGCAGGAAGTCAGCAGTGCTGGCTCCAGTGCCCGTTCTGCCACTGGAAGTGTGATTTGGGACAAATCACTTCAACTTCAGGACCTCTTCGTTTGGATAACCCTATGTGGCCAGAATATTTTTACAGCAGCTGTTTCTTCATATGTAGGAGCTAGGCTAATTCAGGGGTTAATATTTCTCTCACTCAAACTTCTGCTGTGAAATCACTATTGAACACTTATTCTGTAACAGGTGTCCTGCTAAAGGACTTATGGGTTGTGGATCAAATTCCAACCTGTATGTGAGGAGTTTTTCCCACATCACCAGGCATTTCTCCCATACCAGCTGAGTGTCTTAGAGTTCAACTCAATTCAGACATTATATGCCTGGAGATAGCATCAGATTCCACAGTTAAACGCTCAGTTCCCTAAGATTGCCCCACTGCAGACGCCAGTCAAAGTCCATGTTATCACCTGTGCATCTGACCAACGGGCTATAAATCAGAGTTTCCCAACAACCGCCTCCTTGGCTTTGATTAATTTGCTAAAATGCACACAGAACTCAGGAAACCTGTTTACTCACTTGATCATCAATATATTACAAAGGATGTTAAAGAATATGAATCGGGACTTTCCTCGTGGCGCAGTGGTTAAGAATCCACCTGCCAATGCAGGGGACACGAGTTCGAGCCCTTGTCTGGGAAGAGCCCACATGCCGCGGAGCAACTGAGCCCGTGTGCCACAACTCCTGAGCCTGTGCTCTAGAGCCCGCGAGCCACAACTACTGAGCCCACGTGCCACAACTCCTGAAGCCCGCGCGCCTCGACCCCATGCTGTGCAACAAGAGAGGCCACCGCAATGAGAAGCCCGCGCACCGCAACGAAGAGTAGCCTCCGCTTGCCACAGCTAGAGAAAGCCCTCAGACAGCAACGAAGACCCAATGTGGCAATAAGTAAATAATCAAACAAACAAACAAATTTATTTAAAAAATATGAATCAACAGCCAGATGAAGAGATATACAGGATGAGTTCATAAACAAATGAGCTCTGTCCTCATGGAGTTTGGAGGAAGTGTTCTACTTCTCCGACCTGGAAGCTCTCCAAGTGCCCCCCTTCTGGGTTTTTCTGCAGGATTCATTTCGTAGGCATGACTGACTACATCTTTGGCCGCTAGTGATTGATTCAAACTCCAGCCCCTCCCACCTCTCCAGAAGTCAGAGGGTGGGACTGAAAGTTCCACCCCTCTATTCCTGGTTGGTTCCCCTGGCAGCCAGCCCCCATCCTTAGGTGCTTTCCAAAAGCCACCTTATTAACATGAACCCAGTTGTGGTGGAAAGGGACTTGTTACCAGTAATAGGACACCCGTTTCCCCTCTATGGCCCTGAAGCCACTTCAGGGACGGAGGACAAGAGACCAAATATCAAAAGAACAGATGCTCCCATTGCTCTTTGCCAAGGCTTTTGGGAGCTGTGAGCTGAGAACTCTGGAAGAAGACCAAACTACATGTTTATTACAAATCACAATATCACAGGTCTTTATCAAGCAGTTTAACCTTCCGAATGATCACATACAGTCGGTCTTATTAATATCCTCATTAGACAGATGAAGGAACTGAGGCACAGAGAGGTGAAGTCATTTCCCCCAAGTCCCACAGCTAGTGAGTGAGTGAATTTGAATCCTTGTCCACCCCTCACCTCCAAATAACCCCCAATTCCACTCCTTGAATTGCTGCACTTGACTCGAGCCTTGTGGTTTCCAAACTTTGCTCTGGTTGAAGCCAGGGACGTGGACCGCAAGACCCTGTCCTGCCCTGCTGGCCTCTCAGTGCTCCTCCGACCCTCACACATCCTCTGAGGCATCTCTGTGGAACCCAAGGAATCCAAGGAACAGCCTCAGAACCTCTGGGTTGGAAGACCCCTGGCTCTTCAGTTCCATGTTCTCTTTGCATGTGACTAGTACAGCAGCGTGAAATGGCAGCATCAATTTCCCAGCTCTGGGACTTCCCTGGTGGCGCAGTGGTTAAGAATCTGCTTGCCAGTGCAGGGGACTTGGGTTCGATCCCTGGTCTGGGAAGATCCTGCATGCCGCGGAGCAGCTAAGCCGGTGCACCACAACTACTGAGCCTGTGCTCTAGAGCCCACGAGCCACAACTACTGAAGCCAGCGTGCCCTGGAGCCCGTGCTCCACAACAAGAGAAGCCACTGCAATGAGAAGCCCCACACACTGCGACAAAGAGTAGCCCCCGCTCGCCACAACTAGAGAAAGCCTGTGTGCAGCAACGAAGACCCAACACAACTGAAAATAAATAAATAAATAAAAAATTTCCCAGCCCTGAAGGGGACCACTTAAGTTATAGATGAGGCTAACTTGAATCCTGGCTGTACAAAACATTGCAAATAGGAAGCGATTGTTCAGGGCTGTTCTGGGGGCTGCCAAGGATGGTGTTTGTTACATTATTCGGTGTCTTCACTCTGGACGCCCAGGGGAGGCATCTTTCTCTGGCCTCTGTGTGAAGGGATTTTCTTGAGCACTGTGTGCTTTAGCCTTATAGACACTGTGAGTCCCCTAACCCACTGGGGCTTCCTTGACGTATTGGCTTCTGGACAACTTGGATCCAAATAGTGGCAGAGTCCTAGGGAGTTTGCTGGCTTTGCTCCTGACTCTAAATCACTTTCTTTCCCTTATTTTCCTTTTGTCTCATTTCTCTTCCTTTTAATTTAATTTATTTTTCTGTGGCATGTGCATTTGGAGAAGCAATTTTAAGTCCCTTTTGGAATAAGGTGGGGTATGAATGAAGAAAAATTATTTTCTTTGAAAAGTAATTTTCTTCTCATGACCGTATCTGGGCTTCCTTAATTAGCTCAACGTCGTGGATGAATGAGTTTTTCATTGCTATTGATAATATATTTTAAAGTTCACCATAACGATGGACCCCAATCTTGCTAGAGATGAAAGGAAATAGGGACATATTCCCTACTTCCGAGTCATCATATTGTAGATGGGCCAAAGTGGACACAAGAGCTGTTAAAGATGAAGGAATGAGGGTGAAGCTGGAGAAAAAGAAAAGGCTTCTCAAGAACAGAACTCCTACTAGCTGAGTCCCTATTTTGTGTTAGAGACCATGCTGGGTGCTTCATATATATTTTCTCATTTAATCTTCATAACGAATCTGTGACTTACTATCCCCATTTTACTTAAAAGAAAACTGAAGTTTGGTGAGGTTTAGGGAGAGAAGCAAGGGTGTGGTGGTTGGATGTTTCAGCCGGTTTCCTGCATCCGTCTTCATAGCCATTTTCATTATCCCGAGTTCAAAAGGCATCATCTCTCTAGTGGGGCTGCAGCTTCCCAACTGACCCCGCCACTTGCAATCTAGCGCCCCCTACAGCTTGTTCTTCACACTGCAGCCAGAGTTATAGCAAATTGCAAATCTGATCATTTTACTTGCCAGAGATACTGGGATATAAGGTTTATTTGTTTGGTCATTCATTCATTAATTCAATATTTATTGAACACAAGGCTCTGCTCTAGGTCAGGGGACAAAAGGATTGTCTAAAAGAGAAAAAGATCCCTGCCCTCATGGAGTTTGCCTTCTGGTTGGGGACAGGGGTGGGGAAGACATTAAATACTCAAAACATATGTTGTATTACACATAAATCAAAGGACCAAAATAAAGTAGGAATCAGGAGGTAGAGAGTGCGGGGTGGAGAGGCAGGCAATTGCAATTTTAAATAGACTGGAGAGTGAAGGTTCTGCTGATAAGGTGACATTTTAAGCAGAGAGCTGAAGGAGGCGGAGGGGTTAGTCAGTGAGCCAAGTAAATATCTGAGCATTCCAGACAGAGAGCGAGTCAGTTCAAGGGCAGTGAGCTGCCTGGAACATCCACGGACAATAAGGAGGCCAGTGTAGCTGGAGCGGGGTGATCAGTAAACCCTATCAGCTCTGGATCAGATGTTAGGTCTAAAATAAGACGCAGACAGCGTGGATTCAGGACATTCCCTGGGTGAGGAGCCTCAACACTGTCTGGTGACCAGCATCTCAGATGTAAGGCTCTCCAGTCATGACAGTGAAGGAAAAGTAAAGATTTTACAAACCTCCCAAACTCAAACACTCTCTTCTTGGCCTAGCTACCCCTGAAATAAAGCCCCCGAAATATGGCAGCTCGGTAGCATAAGCTTAGGGGAAAACTTGAGGCCCGGGTTTACCAGGAGACATTTCAGGAAGATCTCTCACTATTTTGAGCGCTTTGTCTGGAGGAGTTACTGGGTAGTGTTTAACTAGACTGTACTTTTTAAAAAAAAAAAAAGAGATTGAAGTATGGTTGATTTACAGTGTTATGTTAATTCCTGTTAATTATAATATGTAATTATGTATATATTCATATTCTTTTCCATTATGTTTTATTATAGGATATTGAATATAGTTCCCTCTGCTATACAGTAGGACCTAGTTGTTCATCCATTCTATATATAATAGTTTGCATCTGCTAGTTCCAAACTCCCAATCCATCTCTCCCCTAGCCCCCTCCCCCTTGGCATCCACAAGTGTGTTCTCTATGTCTGTTAGTCTGTTTCTCTTTCATGGATAAGTTCATCTGTGTCATACTTTAGATTCCACATGTAAGTGATATCATATGATATTTGTCTTTCTCTGTACACTTAGTATGATAATCTCTAGGTCCATGTTGCTGCAAATGGCATTATTTCTTTCTTTTTTATGGCTGAGTAGTATTCCGTTGTATATATGTACCACATCTTCTTGTAGATCCTACCTCTTTTTTTTTTTTTTTTGCGGTATGTGGGCCTCTCACTGTTGTGGCCTCTCCCATTGCGGAGCACAGGCTCCGGATGCGCAGGCTCAGTGGCCACGGCTCACAGGGGCAGCCGCTCCGCGGCACGTGGGATCTTCCCGGACCGGGGCACGAACCTGTGTCCCCTGCATCGGCAGGCAGACTCTCAACCACTGCGCCACCAGGGAAGCCCTAGAGGAAGATATTTTTGCATTCACGTTTTTAATGGCTTTGTGGTATCCGATTGGTGGATGTACTATACTTCATGTAACCATATCCCTATAACTGGGTATTTAGGTAGCTGATAATGTTGTGGTGAACATCCTTATTGCTAAATCGTGGCACAGACTTTGAATTGTTTCCTGAAGATAAATTCCCTGAGTAAACACAGTGTGGTGAGCATGTGAGAGCTGGGCTTGTCTCCAGGGAACAAGAGAAAAGAGGAGCTGGGGGTGCCTGAGGTCACGCTGCCTCACCCAGACTCACGCTGCTGCAGACAGCCCCTGGGTGACGTTCAGGGTGATGAGCAATGCTGACTGGTCAGGCCTGGGTTGTGGACCAGCAGTGGATAAGTGGGAAGTTGACAGCACGACAGGAGTACAGGGACTGAGGTTTGGAGCTCGGAGGGCAGGTAATCTCCTTAAGGAAGTGGTTCTTAAATGCTGGTCCCTGGACACCAGCAGCCTCAGCATCACCTGGAAACTGTTAGAAATGCAAATTCTCGAGCCTCACCCCAGAACTACTGAATCAAAAATGCTGGGAATTTCCTGGCAGTCCAGTGGTTAGGGCTCCGCGCTGCCACTGCAGGGGGCACAGGTTCGATCCCTGGTCCAGGAACCAAGATCCCGCATGCTGCGTGGTGTGGCAAAACAAAAACAAAAACAAACAACAACAACAACAACAAAACGCTGGGCTCAGGCCCAGTCATCTGTGTGTCATCCAGCCTTCCTACTGATTCACATGTTGCTGAAGCTTGAGAACCATCTCCATGAGGGAAACAAGGATGCTCATGCCAGAGAGAGGGGAAGGGCTCCTGCAGAAGCAAAGAAGACAGATGCTGTGAGGATTTAACATTTTCCTTTCACTAAAATTCCACAATTCTCTATTTATAGTTTGTTTTACACCCATATGTTCTCTCTGCCATAGACTGCGTGCTTCTTGAGGGCCCTCAGTGAGGCTCTTCAACTGTGTGTCCTGGGGGTGCAGTGCGGTCGGGGTGCTGGCATCTTCCCTGTGGCCCTGCATCCACTTCCCATCCTTCTCTGCTCTCTTTCCCCGAAGGCCGATCTCTATGCATCCCATCAGTGGGTTCTGCCGTCCTCTGGTTCCCAGTTGGATTTGGCTAATGGACGGTTCTGGTGCCCCTCCCCCCACAAGAAATGGAAGAAGAGAGAAACACAAGGCCAAGGTCCTTATTCCCTTGGCCCCTTCCCTGTGAGTGCCCTTCAGACCAGGTGTTTGTCCCCTGCCCCCATCCCCCAGGTCACTGCTCCTCTAAAGGTAGAGCACCATTGGACTGTTCTTTCAGGGTCTGGGAACTGTCCCCTCCCTTGGTCCCTCTGGCCTCGGGGCCACATGGCTTCACTGCTGCTGTAGCCCCAGTGCTCACCACCACCCCTTGTCATTACCCTGTGCTCACACCTTCGTAATCTGCCGCTTTGTAAATGAGCCCTCCAGGAGTATTTATTTTAAGTGCATCATCCATTTCTAGTGGAGACTTGATTGGTAGAAGCAACACCTAATAAATATTTTTTAATGAAATTGGAACTTTTTCAAAATTATTTTTTGTTGAAAACAAGGTATACACATACTTTCTAGTGTATTTTTTAAATTTTTCTTTTTTTCTTTTTTCCCCCACATTCTATCATCTAAAATCCTTTGGTAAAATTGTTTTGAGATGGATAACTTGAACCCCCGTTTAGCCTTGATAAGAAACATAAGTCCTCAAATATTTATAAGGAATTGAGACAAGGATTCTCTTATTCATATTCTTGGTTTAAACCATGGCAGAGGGGGTAAGGTGGCGTCTCTTCCAACTGCTGTTCGTAGTGATAACTTGGACCCTTGGCCTGTACAGAATCTCAAGGGATATATGTATTTGTAAAGGTGGGCAACGGTTTAATTTATTTTCAAAATTATAATGACATAAATTAAAGGTACTTTGAGTTATATTATAAGCCAAATAAATTAGTTTTAGCCCTGACGGGCGTAAATTAAACCTTGGTATTTAGGAAGAGAAATGTTCCCCACGGCCGCTGACGGGCCCTCTCCCTGCGGTTTATAAATCAAAGGTACAATTTGAGAATAAAACACGTTTTATGAAATCGAATGTCAAGAGCTCCTTGTTAAATTTGCTGTAGCAATTAAGTTCTCAGGTGAGAAAATGCCTCTTTTTCAATGTTGTATTACCTCTGTCATTCAGTACTCCATTTATAGGAGCTACTCTTCATAGTAAGTGCACATTAGGATGACTTTTCACCTCCATTTAAATGATAAGTTTGAGAGGAGGAATTGGTTCCTGTCTGTGGGCTTGTAGAGCGATGCAGACGGGATCCTTGCCAGTTTGTAGAGAAGAGAGAAGAGGGGAAAAGGACGGTAAATGGTCAGCTTGTTCCAGGCTGGCTGGTGTCAATGTCCCCCAGCTAATGGGGGGCGGGCAGAAGGCCATAGGATACCCTCAGAAGGGAACTGTGTAAACCGGTGTGCAAGCTGACATTATCAGGGTCATGAAGAGTAAAAGAGAGGGAGATTGGAGATGGGGAGCCCAGGTGGATAGAGTAAAGACAACAGCAGTGCGGCCCAGATAAAAGCAGAGACTCTGTGATAGAATGGCTGGCCTCAGGGCTTCTTCCTTGGGGCTGGACCACTTCCCAGTTACACCCTTGACCACACCATGATAAACTCCTTCCTCACGAGCTGGCTCAAATCGACCTCTGTGCTTTGTAACAGCGTGATGCTGATTTGTGTCACTGTCTACAGTGTTAGAGATTTCAGGAACTGTAGACATAATCTAGCCTTTGCTTTCCAGTTGAGAAAACTTAGTCTAAGAAAAATGAAAAAACTACCTGCTCAAGTTGCCGGCGCAGGTTGGAGGGAGGGTGTGAATAGAACTGTACACCCGTCTTCAGGAGAGGCGCACACAAAGCACAGTGTGCTTTTTGCTAGGGGTGATGATCCCGTTTGGGGGAAGTCTGCTTTCCAAGAGAGTCCTGCATGTAGATGGAGTAGGTAGCTGTCTGCATGGTATTTGAGGAGCCCTGGGAAGCTCTCATTCCTTCCCTGTTCTCCTCCCTCGACCTTGGGTGGTAGCACCTTGATCCTCAGATTGTTGCGAAGGTTAAATGAGCTTCTGTGTTAAATCATTACCACAGTGCTTGGTATATCGTATTATAAGAGCTAAAAGGGTCGTAGCTACACAAATGGATCAAGCCACTGTTCTCACTCCTTCACTACTGGCTCCAGAGCTCGTGGGAATAGAAGATGATGCTGTTAATACGACTAATGTTAGCGAGGCTTGTTAGGTTTAGCTTAAAACCACACCTGGAAGTTACGATCAATAGTACAGGATTGATATCACCTTGCTAATACAAAAGAACAATATCTTACACTTACATGTATCTGGCTACCTATAGAAGCTCCTTTAACAAACCCCAAACTTGAAATAGTTATCCCCATTTTACAGATGGAGAACTCAAGGCTCAGAGCCATTGAAGGATGTGTAGGGATGTTCTCCCTGCAGGAAGCATTGTGGGGACTTGGGGCACATGGAGGTGGGGAAGAGAGTGGGCCAAGTTGGGGTAAACTTTCCTCAATTCAGTGTTTTGTTCAGGACCGGCTCTCCCTGCCCAGAAACTTGCAAATAAAGGGCACTCTCTCCATCTAGCTCTGAGTGTCATTCTTCTGTGTCCAGGCTGAATGTCACCAATGTGATTAGCACCTGGACCAGGGAAATCACTTCCCTGGGGTGCATCCACCTTTCCTATTCCTCTCTGTCTCTGCAGGTGATGAGAATGGCAGCTGGAGGTTGGAGAACATTCCTTGCATAATGAAAGCAACCCTTATGGAACCAGCTGACCTTCCAGGTCAACAGAGGTAGGAAAGAGATGGATGTGTGACTTCCTGCGGTGCAGTATAGAAAGTTTATTTGAAAAGTTCTTATACTAAGAACTGGCAAGTGCAAAGCCCCGTTCCTTTCGAGAGGACCCATTGCGAAGCCATGGTATCTGGGGCCCTTCTGCTGCTTACAGGCAGGGCAGTGCTGCTTTGGGGGGCAAGCGGCTGCTGGACGTTAGGAGTTTGTCCAGCCTGACAGTCACCAATTGTTGGAAGGTGAGTAGCTTTTTCAGGAAGTGACTCTAGAAACTATGTGGACTGAATGCCTACATTTTCTAAGCTTTTGACAATTCTGAAACTAAGTCTAGGCATGTTTTTAAAGCTGTCAGACTTAGCATACTTATTTCGATCACAATGTTTTTAGACACGTGAAATTCACTAAAGAGAAATCCATTACTAGTTTGAATTTGTGTGTGTAAGGCCACTTAAGACCTTAATTCTAAAATAACTTTTTTGGTTGCTGTCTCATGGGTCAAGTGCCCAGTTTCTGTAATATACTCATTTTTTTAAAAACAAAGTTTCATTCTAAAATAGAATCTCTATTATATTATAGTTCATAATACACATTAAGTGTGGCTTTGGTATTTATGCAGAGTATATATATCTACTCAGAATCATAAAGTCGGTCTGGATATTAAAGGCTTATGTTCATATCTTTTGCACTGTTAAGACAGTCAAATAAAATTGCTGTATTTTAAGTAATGGGTTAATCTTAAGGAAAAGAAAACACTTCTGAGGCTTTTTTTTTCCCCTCGAAAAAGTTATTTGCAAAATTACAGCTAACTTTGCGTGATAGAGTCAATTCCCTCTTGTTTTTATTGATGTGGTTGCCCATAAACAAAGCAGTTCACTGCTGCGTGCGTGCGTGTGTGTGTGTGTGTACACACTTTAACAAACGTGTTACATTTTTGGCAAAGATAAATACCAACTTGAGCATTTTTGGACTGACTTCGTTATAATATCAGAACTTACATTACAGATACCTATTTACCTGGGTAATTGGACCCTTCTCTCCTGTTTCTAATCATGAATCTTGCTTTCATGAAATCAAGCAAGAGAATGGAATGACATCTCTGTGATACTAATAGTACAGATTCATTTCAGTAGGTTGGTTTGATCCTCTCTTTTAAGAGAGTTGTCTTGACAACCTGACCTTCTTTTCAGCCTGCTATTATCTGAAAAATAGCCTTTGTTATTATTTGGAAGTTTTCCACTTGTTTGGCCTCCAGTATTTTTATCATTGTTCAGACATTCAGCTTTGCTCCCATGGAAGTATAGACTTTTTTTTTTTTTAGCAAGTCTCAATGTACTTGCCAAAATACAGTAGCCATTATTAGCTAATCATTACTGTGTGTTGAGCAGATAAAAGCTCTTTAAAATGAGCGTAGGTTTGTTCTCCAGTGACAATAATTCACGGACTCAGTTTTGTCCATCATTACATGCCAGCAACTGAGGCTGAAGCTTGACTTGAACCTCGGGAACGAGATGAGAAGAAAGGAAATACACATGGGGATGAGTGTGCAGTTTCAGTAAAACCAGACACTTTGTCCTACGCCTCTGTCTTGGGTACTTCCTGTCCCCCTTCCCCATCCCCACGCTAGCATGGCTAACTGTGGGCCTGGTGGACTGAATGGTTGGATAGATGAGTCCACGTATAGCATGGACATTTGTTATGTTTTGTAGCCACAGAGAATCTTCTGCAAAGTCTTAGGAGTATTTTCACAATGTGAACATTTCCTCTCCAAGGCTGGAGTCGAATACTAACTTTCTTAGACTTTCTTGCTGCTGGGTGGAGAGTCATGTGACTCAGGTTCCGTCATTAAGATGCAGACGCAGGAGAGATTTTGAGGTGACATGGCAAGAGGAGGCAAGCTGGACACAGAGTCCATTTTCGGGGAGTATTGTGGTGGAGGCAGCTGGCTTTTGGGGACAGTTGTAGGGCAGGATTCCTGGCGGTCAGGGTCCAGCCAGTGGACAGGATGCAGTGTGTGTGTCCCAGAGGCCGTGGACCTTCACTGGGGCAATTCTGAAATGAGCCTTAGAGTTAACTGCGTGCTCCGTAGCCTCTCAGCTGCCCTCTTGAATATAAATTGTTTTAACTTATTTTAAAATGTATTTACATTTGGATTGTATAACGTGATTTTATTTTTAAGGTGTACGGTGTGATGTTTTGATATACGTATACGTTGTGAAATGATTACCACAATCAAGTTAAATAACACACCCATCACAGCACAGTTACCTTTTTTTTTTTTTTTTGTGGCACGAACACCTAAGATCTTCTCTCCTAACAAATTTCAAGCGTACAGTACAGCATTATTAACTATAATCACCATGCTGTACATTAGATCCCTGGAACTTATTTATCTTAAAATTGAAAATTTTTACCCTTTGACCAACATTTTCCCTCTCCCCCACTCCTAAGCTTCTGACAATCGTTCTACTCTCTGGTTGTATGAGGGTGACTTTTTTAGATTCCACGTATAAATGAGATCGTAAAGTATTTGTCTTTCTGTGGCTGGCTTATTTCACTTTGCATAATGTCCTCCAGGTTCATCCATGTTGTCACAAAGGGCAGGATTTCCTTCTTTGTCATGGCTCCTTTATAGGAAAACACATAAAGGAATTGGTGTGAGAAGGATCTAAACAGTCTTCCATAGAGTTTTACTGAGAAATGAACTTCGACATGTGTCTAATTAATTATAACAATTATAACACAGCCTCCTCACTTGGGACAGGTAAAGTCTTTTAGCCAAGGGAGGTAACGAGAGGCTCATCCCCTTGCTGACGCTTGGCGCTTTGGGGGTCATTCATTTCTTAGGCTCTACCCTTGATTTGGTGCTGGCCACCTCTGTGTAGAAACAGGCTGATCACAGGAAGGCAATTTGGGAGCCATGTCTCTTGGCGGTTTAAGTTAATTTTCTGACATATGAGGCTTTCTGTGGCATCAGTGTCGCTGAAGTTGTGGCATTTTCTGGTGCTGCTTTGAGTCCTCTGCTTGAGGAGCACATCTGTTCTGGGTTGTCCAACAAAACCGTGAGTGCCGCCAATCACACTTTGTACCCCAGTGCTCAGTTGTACTGGGCTCCTATATCTCGTGTTCTACGTGGTAGGTTGTGCTAACCTGAGCTGCCCTTGGATTCTCTTCCTAGGCTATTTCTTTTTTTTTTTAAGTTATCTGCCTTCCCTAGAGTGTAAGCTGCTTGAAGACAGGAATCCTGCCTTGGCCCCTTCTTGGTCCTCAAGCTCAGAAATAGTGCTAGACACATTTCCACTACTGAAGGAGGCATCAGAGCCCTGGTGCTCTGAGGGACCTGAGTTTTGGCTGCATGAACCCAGAGATATTGACATTGCCTGACGATCTCTCTGGACTTACTTGGCCCCTTGGTCACACTGCCCAGTAACCAAACCTATCCGTTTGGTCTTCAAGTGAGACCCGGTCTTATCTTCCAGTGTCGTGTCTCTGATCGTATAAATCCCCTCATGACCCCTTTTACTAAGGCTTCTTAGGGTGTTTAGGTACCTCCTTTGGCCTTTCTGGGCATGTGCTTGTTTGGGCTCTTAAGGAACAAGATTCCTTTTTTCATGACTTTTTCCCTTTCTTCCTTTTTTCAAAACAGTTCCCATTTCTTCCACAGCAGCTGGAAAGTGGACAAAATAGTTGTTCTTAGTCAAGTAAAGCCACATTGTGCAGTTTAAGCGGCTGTGGTCCTAGAAAACAGAATAAATAAGCAAAAGGCATTGAAATCCTTTAAATTGTGTCTATCCATGTTGAGTGGACTACGTCTGCCTAAAATACAAATAATTGAGTGAAAAGAAAAATGCATGTTATTATACAATTCAATTCCATAACTACAAGTATCTGAATATTCAGGAATACATCCAAACCACAGAATATTTAATTGTGAGAGTCACAAAGGACCTTAACATTTTTCTTACGTCATCTATCTATGCCATAAACTGACATCTAGGCAGTTTCATATATCAGACAAAAGACTTGTATCCAGAATATATAAAGAGTTTGTACAACTTTATAACAAGAAGCAAAGTACCCCAGTAAACATGGGCTACTATTTGAATAGACACTTCAGAAGTAAGATTTACCAATGGGCAATAAGAACGTGAAAAGATGGTCAGGGTAATTATTCATTAGAGAAATGCAAATTAAAACCACAGTGCCATAATGCTCCAGGCCCATGTGGCTAAAGTGAAGAAGACTGACCATCCAAGTGCTGGTGAAGACGGGTGGAACCAGAGCTCTCACACGCTGCTGGAGGGAATATAAAATGCTGCAGACACTTTAGCAAATGTCTAATGGTGCTTTTTGAAAGAGTTAAAAATACATCTACCATGGGATCAGCCATTCCCCTCTTAGGTACTTACTCATGAAGAGTAAAAACACGTCCTACTAAAGACTTGTACCCACATTTCCATGGCAACTTTATTTCTAGTAGCCCAGATAGAAACAACCCAAGTATCCATGAGTAGGCAATGACTTAGTCATATAATGGAAAACTAAGCAGCAATAAAAAGGAGTCAGCTACTGATACAACAACTTGGATGAATCTCAGAATCCTTACACTGAGTGAGAAAGGCCAGACCAAGAAAAAGAGTATATAATGTATGATTTCATTTACGTAAAATTCTAAAAAATGCAAGCTAATCTATAAAAATGGAAAGCATCCCTGGGGACAGGGATGGAGGAAGGAATGAATTACAGAAGGACGCAGGGAACTTTTTCCAATATTGCTTTTGTCCACATTACATGTAGTGCATTTTCCCCCTCCATTCCTGATGAGGAAGACATATTTGAAAATGATACTTCTTTTTTGTATTTCCTATCTACATTATTTCTATATAAGAAAATTGCTTGGATGTCGTCTTTCCTCCATGGTTCCTGAGTTATTTTTGTCATCCATCATAAATGGGTACTTCACAGTTAGAATCTTTTATACTTTTTCTTTTATTCAACACACTGTATATGCCTAACCACTCTGGACAAAACTACCCTTTCCCCTTTTAAATGACCCAGAGATTCAATAAAAATGATGCAGTGAAGAAAAACATCTTTGTGTGCCTGAGAGAAGTCACCCAACAAAATTGTATCTTTAATTTTCAGCCTGACCTCTCTTGTAATTTGTTTGAAATTTCATGATTTCAAAAGAAATAGACTGTTCCTTGAGGAATGCATCATCCCCTTCCCCATGCGAGATTTGGAAAACCAAAGCTCTGAGTCTAATAATCTAATGGCAACAGCAGCCTTGCTATTCGCTGTCCATTTCTATGCCCGCAAAGAGTGGGAACTGATTGTATCCAGTTTGGTCATCATCAGGACCAAAGTTACCTCTTGGTCTTTCTCTGAATTGAAGAAGTCATGGCATGGTTCATCGTCTCTCAAACTTTAACATGCGTACAAATCGCATGAAGGTCTTTTAAAAAGGTAGGTTCTCATTCAGTAGGGCCAGGGTGGAGCCTGAGATTCTTAATTTCTAACAAGCCTGTGAGTGATGCTCAGGCTGCCCGTCCATGGAGCACCCTTTGCGTAACAAGGGCATAGATGACACCAAAATATTGGGTTGGCCAAAAAGTTCATTTGGGTTTTTCTCCATAAGACGTTACGGAAAACCTGAACTAACTTTTTGGCCAACCCAGTAGCACACAACCGTCCTTTTATTCGTTTGCATGTAGAATAAATTCCTCAGCTTAGAAAATGTTTAAAGTAGAACACTCAAAACGTTGACCAGTTTTTAAGTCTTCATTATGAAATAGTCATCATGAAGCATGTTGTCTGATGCTCTTCCTAAAGATGACACCAGCCAGGAGGCAGAGCTAGTTAAAGGGCCAAAGGGAGTAAAGAGACAGGGATGATAGAGTGTCTCTCCAGCCTGTGCTGTGTATGGAATACTGGGATTGTGTTCAAGCTGGATGTCAGGTCAAGTCTGGGGGAGTACATTGCATCCTTAGCCTCAGTTTTTAACCATCCCTATATCCTTGCCCTTTTCCTTACAGCTTTGCAGTGGAGTGGTGGCAATCCTACTAGACTTTGGGCTTGGTCATGTGACTGACTTTAGCCAATGGGGTGTTAGCAGATATGACAGAAGCAGAGGCTCTACTGGACTTGTGCATTGAGACTTTGACCTCCTGCATGTTTACCGTTGCCATGAGAATGCCGTGCACCGGCCAGCCCGCTGGCCTCAGGATGAGAATGAGGGGCATGTGGAACAGAGCCACCTCTGGCTAAATTCAGTGTAAATCAGCTCACCGTGGCCGACCTTCAGATCCTTGAAATATAGGTGGTCATTGTTTTAAGCCACTCGAATTTGAATTGGTCTGATACACAGCATTAGCTTCCTGACTCCCTGGAGTAGTGTGTCTGATACAGGAGGGCATAGCTAGAGGTGGGTGGTAAGGTCCTGGGGGCCAGATCAGGAGCTGGAGATCCAGAAAAAGCAAGAAAGGATATAGCAGAAGGTCAAAGCAGGTGAAACAGAATGGAGTTCCACCTAAAGCCCTCCGCTGGCTTTTGAAGTATTTTTGGTGCATACTTGCATGGACTGGTGAGATCTACGTAAAGGTGAGCTGAGGTGAGACAGGTGGACATTGTTTTGAGCCAACCAGGACTAGACCCGACACAACAGGATACTGTTTTCTTGTTGAGTTCTTGGACTGCTTGTATCATGGAGCAAAGATAGAGAAAAAGAGGGTCGGGAGAAAACACTTCATTGACTAAATGTGAGAATGAATGAACGGAATAACTTGTATCTTCTCATGTGGCTTGTCTGCTCGTGATGACGGAACAACATTTTTTCCATGTAACTGACAGACAGTGCATGAGGGATTTCGCTAAATCACTAGGCAGGTGGTACTTGGGCTGTAAGTCCTGGGTTGGCCCACTCCACGTATAGGACATTCTTGAAACTGTTTTAGTAATTCACTTACTAACTCATTCATTCTTTCAGATGTGCTTGTGAAGCTATTATGTGCCTTCGTAGAGCTGATAGTCCTGCAGGAAAGAAATACATTGATTATTTGATTACAGTTGTTTTAAGTGTTAGAAGGGGGGAATCACAGTGAGTTCTATGTTTGGAAAGAATGGGTACTTGATGGAGTCTGGGGACCAGTGAAGGTGTCTCTGAGAATAAAATGATGTTTAAGTTGAAATCTGAAGTGAACAGGAGGACACATCTAGGCACTGGGGACAGAATATGCAAAGGCCCTGAAGGTGGACGATGGGTGGCTGCTTTGAGGAAGTAAACGGTCAGTTTTGTTGAACAGCGGACGTGGGCAGGTGCCTGATGAGCCGTGACCAGGTTAAGGGTTTGGGGTGTATTCTAAGCGCAATCAGGAGTAACTGAAGAGTTCCAGGCAGGGGAGCAACATTATTAGATTTGTGTTTTAAGAGATTACTCAGGATGCGACGTGGAGAATGGGTTGGAAAGGGGTAAAAATGGAAGATAGCTCTTGCAGTGATCCAAGGAAAAGAAAACGTTGGCTTGGACTCTAGTGGTTTCAGTAGACGTGGAAAGCTTTGAGTGGGTCCTAGAGATATTTAGGAAGTAGAATCGATGGTTCTCGACATGAATTGGGATGTGGTGGATGAGGAAGGAGGAAGATTGCCTTTGAGTTTCTGCTTTGTAACAACTGGTGGTGCTCTTCACGGAGACAGAGGACTTTGGAGAAAAATGAGTCGGGAATTGGTCAAGAGTTTAGTTTTAGACACGTTGATTTTGAGGTACGTGCGGTATGTGGGGACTTGCCAAGGAGACAACTGAGCGTTTTGTTCTTCAGTGCAGAGGAGAGGCATGAGCTGGGTACATACATTTGCAAGTCATTGGCATAATGATGGTCATATGGAAGCCAGGAGACAGAGTATGAAGCCAGGTGGTAGAGATATCCTTGGAGAGTATCACAGTTGAAAGGAGGATTAGTGGGCAAAGGAAGCCAAGAAGGTAAGAGGCAAACCACAAGAATGCAGTGCCGTGGAAGATAAGGACAGGACAGAGGAGTCAGCTCTGCTGAATGCAGCTGCGAAGGTTAGGAAGCTGAGCAGTGACACTTGTCTGTTGGATTGAGCAGCAGGGAAGTCATTCATAAACTTGGCAGTCGTCACCTGGCAAGACAGAGGCGGAAGCCAGGTGGTAGTGGGTTAATGAGGGAATAGAGGTAAGAACATGAAGAGGGAGAAAGCGGATTAGCATAAGAACACAGCTTCCAAGCGCTCACAATTTCTGTTTTGTGCAGAGGCAAGCCTGATGCGTGTGGCAGTAGGAAAAGACCTACATGAGCTGAAGGAATGTTGATGGATAGCTCGAAGAGTAGCCATTGTCTTTACCAGCGTAGCTTATAGTTAAGTTGCATTGGTTCACATGTCAGGAACTCATGATTTGGATAGTGGCTTTGCTCAGAATTACCTATAATTTTGTTATAATAATATTTATCTTTGTATAAATAAGATTAATGGGGTTGGTTGCCGTATTTGGAAGGAAACAGTTTGTGTACATCTTTTCATACAACCATTGATTTGATGACGACCTGTCGTTCCCATTTCTGTTGGATACGAAGTTCCATACAGGCAGAATCCTGCCTATTCTCTCATAATTGCGTCTTTTATCACTCAGAACAGCATCTGGTGCAAGGAAGGGGTTCAGCTACTGTTTGGTGAGTGAATGGATACTAGGTGTTCCTCTCTGATTCTAGGAGTTACTCTGCACTCAGGAGAATCACAGTGGTACCTTGGCAACAATACTCAATGCGTCTGACCTCTCTGACAGTTAAGTAATTCAGGCTTGACATTTTACCAGTCAGCCCAAGTCAGGGGGCTTATACCGTCCTGGACAGCTCACCACTGAAACAAGCTCAGCATGACTTCGACTGGGCCAGATGGAATTCTGCTTTCCAGAAACCTTGAGTAAATAGCGAGTAAGTGGAGCACTGCAAGAGGTAACTGTTTGCATTTGCCAGTACACCCTTGCTATTACCCAGCTGATAAAGGGAGCGTGCTCAGAATGTGAGTGCACAGAGCTGAGTGGTACGTGAGGAGCCCAGAAGTCTAGAAACCTCTCCCGCGGTTCCTCCTCAGTGCTAGCAAGGATATGAGAGACATTGGGTTTGGCTGTAACTAGTGCTCTCACTTGTTACTTAATCAGAATTTGCATTGTTTTTTTCATTATGGTATTAAAGTGTAAGTGTTGCCTCCATGCGCTGTGGAAATAACAAAGCCCCGAAACAGTCGGTTTTATCCGTAGCGCCTTCCGTCTTAGAATCTCCCGGGATCTCATAAGGTGATAATGTTCTTTCCAAATGAGCTATTTTGTAATCACACTCCACATGATTGTTTAAAATGATTATTATTGTTTTACCTTAATATAAAAAGATGCATTTGCCAATCGAAAGCTGAGTTTACCCAGCGATGCTTGTGTTAACTGCCTCGTGGCTCATCAAGGTCTGTGGGACTCTGGAGATGGGGAAATGCAAACGTTAGTTTAGGGTTCTGTACATTTTAAGAAAATGAGGAGCTGACTTTCCACATCCAAAGACTCATTTTACTATTCTACTCCAATCTCAGATTAGGGCATTGACCTCGGCAAAAGGAAGGAAGGCTGAAGTGGAGGGAGGGTGCTCGTTTGGGGAAGGTTAGGGGCGTGAGGATCAAGTGAGAACTGGAGATGCATTCGTTTCTCCCCACCCCCCAGCCCGGGGTTTAGGGTTAGGATCAGATTTCCAAAACTCCGATGCTGCTCTTGTCCAGCATCCCTGGATTTCCACCACATACTGGACCTGGGCTTTTGTTTTGTTCTGATTGCTGTAAGCAGATATCGTCTTACTCAAGCGATCATGTCACTGGCCGATTTTCATGCCCCCCTCCATTGACTCAATCCCTGCCTGGTACTCCTCGATAGTTTCCTGACAATGTCCAGACCGC
The DNA here is from genome assembly GCF_951394435.1 of Stenella coeruleoalba. Classification (NCBI taxonomy): domain Eukaryota; kingdom Metazoa; phylum Chordata; class Mammalia; order Artiodactyla; family Delphinidae; genus Stenella; species Stenella coeruleoalba. The sequence continues at coordinate 96,641,161 of NC_137156.1, read as the reverse complement.
TTTTAGGTCAACAATTTTGTGATGGACTTGGAGATCCCTATTTTATCGTCCTTCTGCTCACTTTGTACCAAGACTCTACATTATGTGGGTCAAAGCTACACAATTTTTTATGAACCACATGTGGTAGTTTTCCTATTCTGAAATCACCTGCACTTCATCCCTGAGATGACTAACTCTCTAAATCAGGGTTGGCAAACTTTTTCCGTAAAGGAGAGAGTAAATATTTTAGGCTTTGTGGGCCATATGGTCTGTGTTGCAGCTGTTCATCTCTACCATGGACGTGCACATGCCACCTTATGCAATATGGAAGTGAATGGGTGTGGCTGTGTGCCAATAAAACTTTATTTATAAAAACAAGTGGTGGGCTGGACTTGGCCTGTGGGCTGTAGTCTGCTGACCCTGTTTCTAAATAGTAGCTCCCACAGTTTCTCTCTTCTCATGACGTTGAAACAGGCATACACTGAGCTCTGATATGTCTTCACAGTTAGGATAATTTCCAGTTTACTTTGTCATTCTCTCCCTTTCCACATAGTCAGTTGGGAATCTTGAAATCTTTTTAGGGTAATAGCATCATTTCAGTGGCCTCATCATCTGGCTGTTTCTGATCTCATTTTCTGCTCTTCTCTCCCGCCATCACTCTGCTTTGATTCCCTTGGCCTCCTTGCTGTTCCCTGAAAATACCAGGTGTGCTCCTGCCTCAGGACCTTGGCACCTGCTCTCCCCTCTGCCTGGAATGGTCTTCCCCCAGATCACCACAAATACCACTCCATCCTCTTCAAGTCCCTACTGACCTGGCACCTTCTCAGCGAGACCTATTGTCTTGGTCAGTGTCCAGTCAGAAACACAGGAACAACTAGGCATTTCATACAGAATTTAATAGAGGAGATTGGTTATGAGATGAAAGGCTTGGAGGAGCAGAAGGGATAGGTGGGCTTATACAGAGGTTCGTGACCGAGGAGGGCTGGATGAGGAAAGGGGAAATGGTGTAACCCAGAGCCCATGCTCCTTGTGCCACGGAGCCGGCTGCCGCTGGGCTCACCGCCACCACTGCCTCGCAGGAAGACCAGACTCTTCACTTCCATTGGTGCCTGGGCTCTAGAAGGGACCTACACTTGATGTTATCACTGCCAGAGCCAGAGCCATTAACTGCTGCTGTTAATGGATCACTCTGTCTGATCAGGGACCCGGGAGCCCTCTACTCAGCCTTGGTAGCTGCAGGTTCTTGGGGCACCACCAGAACCAGAAAGAATACTGCTTCCTCCTCCTTCCTGCTCTCCGGTCTCCCGCTGGCGCCTCCTGTTGGCGGGGGCTGCACTGGCAGAACCTAGCCAGGCCTAGCTACCAGGGAATCTGGAAGAATGCAGGTTGTAAGCTTCCAGCCCCTGGCTTCAGAGAGCTGACCCTGGAAGGACTAGAATAGGGCAGAGACACACTGAGCCAATAATCGGAGAGTTCTGTCCACTCCGTATAAATCGGCAGCTCTCCACAATCCATCCCGTTTCCCTGCTTTATTTTTCTCCATAGATTGTGTCACTGCCTAACATATGATTTATGTACTTTGTTGCTTATGACCTGTCTCCTCTCCTAGAATGTTAGCTCAATGACAGCGGTGATTTTGTTCACACTTGTACCCCCATTTCTAGAACGTCGTCTGGAATACAGGGAACATTGCGTAAATATTTGTAGAATGAATGAATGAATTCCTTCACAACACCGAAGGTCTACTCCTGGAAACTGCTGTGGTTCGTGGAGCCCAACCTGACAGCTTTAAAGAATCATAGAAAATAAAGGATCAAGAGAAAGTCTCTCCCTTTTTCTCTCCTCTTGTCCTCTCATGCATATGTACATTATATTTACATTTTCCCCCTGCTGGAAAGCATCTGCTTTGAAACACTGACCATTTTTATTGGCATTGTAAACCTGCTCAGAGAGGGAACCCTACACCTGTATCTCCTTCTTCAGTTCTTGGGCAAATGTTGCCATGGCTCTGAAGAGTTTTATGAGTTTGCCAGGGCTGCTGTAACCAAGTATCACAGATTGGGTGGCTTAAACAACAGAAGTTAATTTTCTCGCATTTCTGGAAGCTGGAAGTCCAAAATCGAGGTGTCTGCAGAGTTGGCTCTGAGAGTCTTGGAGGGGGATCCATCCTAGTCATCTCTTCTTGGCTTTCATTGGTCATCTCCTCCCTGTGTCTCTTCACATCATCTTCCCTCTGTATGTGAATGTGTCCAAATTTTCTCTTCTGATAAGATCACCAGTCATATCAGATTAGGAGGCACCCTAATGACCTTATTTTAATTTACTTACCCTTGAAAGGTACAGTTTTAACTCCAATATGGTTCTCTTTTGGGGTTCTTGGATGTTATGACTTCAACATCTGACTTTTGGGAGGGACGCAGTTCAACTGAGAACAAGAGTCCAGGCAGATCCTTGGTCAAGTTGCCTAGCTTTCTGCCTGCATTTCGTCTTTCCAGTTTTTGAACCACAGCTTACAGGTTTGAAATGGAAAACCTTTTTCACTTGCAATCTTCCATGTTTTATTTTTCCAGTTTCCTCCTAAATCATTGGGGGAATATGGTGACAGCATGCTTGTTGTGTTGTTTTCCTGAACCAGGAAGCTTCTGTGCATGTCTTCACAGGTGGGGGTTGGATGGTTTCTTTCTTTACAAGTACTGTCTACCGCTGATTGGGTGAGTATAGGTGCCCATCAAGAGCTCAGATGTCAGCCATTCCAGCCAAAACGTCAGGGTTCCATTGGCAAGGAAGGGGGTTCTGTGCGTGTCCTGCGCTTTAGCCCTGTGATGACTGTTTCAACAGACTGTTAAAGCAGATTGCATAGCAGGGGTCACCTTGGACCATGAAGTTGCACAGCATCTCTTGACTGGTGATGCTGGTCCTGTGTTTATAAGTCGGTGTCCGTTAGGGAGGAGCTCGATTTGGTAGCTACTGGGCGAGCCAGCAACTGTGAGGTAGGGAAAGGTTCAGCAAGAAGACGTCCCCTCTTTGACCTGTGACCTGTCATGGAACACACAGCTGAGCTCTCATCTTGTCTGTGTGCAGCCTCGTTCTACGAATAGGCCACCAGATACCTTTCCATTCTCTCCTCGAATATTGAGTGACCTTGGAAATAGCCTAATCTGTCTTGGCACATTTGAAGATAGAGAAAGCAAGTGGGGGAGACAGACCTGCTGGTTCCTGCTGTCGATCAGAGGCTCGAATGAAAGCTTATTATGAGCTGGAGAGATGTGTCAGACACGGTGTCAAGGGTGGATAAACTCAAAACAGACCCTGGCAGCAGGGAGAAGTGATGACAACGGCAGCAGCAAGACACACACCGCAGAAGCCACTGTGCGTTCTTTGGGTGAGTTTATTCTGCGTGTTTGGCCATTTCTCCCCAGTCACGGGAGGCTACACGAGAGAGACGTTTCCTAGAAATCAATCATCTGGTTACTTCAGTTCCCTCATTGGATAAAATGAGGCCAAGAGGGATGAAGTAACTGCCCACGATCCCACAGGGAGTTTGCAGCCCCGTAGGGGCGCTCGAACCGTGTCTGAGCCGACTGAAATCCAAGTTCCTTCTGCCGCTTGCTTCAGCTTCTCCCCCTTGCCCGGCGCTAGGTCTCAGGGTCCTGGCGTTAGACTCTGCAGTGTGAAGACCCTGGCTCCAAGCAGACCAACACAGTTCTAGAAAGAGCCCCAAACCAAAGACAGACCACATGAGTTCAAGTCGCTGACACTTATCGGACACGTGAGTCGGTCTTTCCACTTTACCTGCCTGAAACTTACATCCTCATTAAAAAAAAAAAAAAAAGGACATACTAATGCTGTTCACCTTGCTTGTCTGGGAGGATGTGGTATTAAAATCAGCCCGTGGACACACTTGCAGGTGCCCGTTATGATGCATGTTCTCCCAGAGGAGTCATCTCTGAGTCTATTCATATCTAATAATGCTGCAGCCAGAAATAGTTAATCAGATAGAACTAGCAAGCCCAGGCCCCAGAGCCATGCACTGTGATTAGGAGGAGTGGCATGGGACTCCCCTGGCGGGCCAGTGGTGTAGACTCCGCACTTCCACGATAGGGGGTGCAGGTTCAGTCCCGGGTCGGGGAACCAAGATCCCGCATGCCGCGTGGTGCAGAAAGTAAACAAACAAATAAATGTATGTATGGATGTGTGTGTGGTGTGTGATGGAACTTAAAAAAAAATAAGAAAAAGGGAGTGGCGAAATCATCAGGGTTCTCTAGAGAGATGGAACCGATAGGATGTATGTATCTAGAGAGAGAGATTTATTTTGAGGAATTGGCTCATGTGCTTGTGGGAGGCTGTTGAGTCCCAAGTTTGCAGGCCAGGCTGGCAGGTAGGCTGGAGACGCAGGCAGGAGTTAATATTGGAGCTTGAGTCCCGAGGCAGTCCGGAAGGCGGAATTCCTCCATCCTTGCAGAACCTCGGTCTTCTCTCTTCCGGCCTTCAGATAACTGTATGACGCCCACTTGCATGATGGAGGGTGAGCTGCTGAACTTAGAGTCTCCTGATTTCAGTGTTAATTACATCTAGAGAATTCCTTCACAACAGCATCTAGACCGGCGTCTGACGCAAAGCTGGGTACCATGGCCCAGCCAAGGCGACACAGCAGATGAACCACCACAGGTGGAGATTTCCAAAGTCTGGAGCGTTTGGGGAATGGAGCGTGGGCCTCCTGAAAGGGAAGGAAGAGAGAGGTGGTGTAGAAGTACGGGGCCGGAGGAGCCAGCAGGGCTCAGCTGCAGAATGTCAGGCCTGGCCTGAAGCACTCGTTTCGCTGAGAACCAGACTTTATCTTACGGCCCTGGGACAAGTCAGGTTCTCGCTTCTCATCTCTGATCAGAGAAAGCACCAAGGAAAGGGAGCGAGGGGGCGCCCCCTTGCTGTTCTCCTGTACCTTCCATCCGTTACTGGCTCCCTCCCGTTCCCTTTTCCCACCCTCTGCCGCACCAGTGGCAACCTGCCAGAGGACCATACCACCTTCGAAGGTCTTCTCTGTGGGAGGAAGAAGGCTTGATCTCAGTGTCACACTGCAATTGTCATTTCCTTGGAAGGTCACAGGCTCTGTTGATTTCTGATTCTTTTTTTGTGTAGCCGATTCGAAACAACAGTTGCTTACGTTGTAGATTAGATGAGTGGATGGTTAAAAGGGGGAAGCAGGTCTGGGCATCCTTGTCAAAGGGGAGAGAAATCGACACTTTCTTTAAGAATGCCGCCACGTGTATGATTCTGTGTAGCACGCATTGCCCACCCATCACGGCTTTGCATGACCCTCCCCCTCTTCCCCCTGTTTCTACCTGCTTTCTCCCCTTGCTTCCTTCCTCCTTCCTTTCTCCTCCCCTCCTTCCTTCCGTGAATGTTTATTGAGTGCGTACTATGTGCCAGGCCACTGGGCAGTGTAACGGAGTAACAATAGTGAGCAAAATAAACAGAGACCTGTCATCACGGAGCTTCAGTTTTGGAGAAGGGGTGGCAGAGACAGTTGTTAAACACATAAAGTCACAAGTAAATAGTCATAAATCACGGCAGGTGCGATGAAGGAAAGGTTTTGAGGCCACGGGACCCTTTGGCAGGGGGACTTGATCTAGTCCATGTTGTGCAGGAAGGAAGAGAAGGTGGCCTTAAAACTGAGAGCAGAAGGAAGGGAAGAGTTTTTTAGGCGGAAAGAAGGGCTAGAACATTACAGGGAAGTGAGAAGTATGTGCCGAAGCCCTGATGTGGAAAGGAGCTGTTCCTACATATGGGACAGCAAGGACGCCCGAGAGAGCACGTGGGGAGTGGTGAGGGCAGTGGAGATGGGTGGACAGGTGGGTAGGATAGAGCTACGCCCTAAAGACCTCCAGCCTGACGCGTGGAGAACAGGTGGTTGGCGCTGCAGTGCAGCCAGTGAGAATGATGACTTGGACCTGGGTGATTTCAATGGAGGTGGAGACAAATATTTGGAATCCAGAGAAATTTAGGAAGGAAAAGCAGCTCAACTATTTAACTAGCTTCATGACGTTGGACAAGGAAGTCGGTTAACTACCTTGACTTCTGTTTCCTGCAGAGCACAGTGGTGCTGATATTACCTGCCCTACTTTCTTTGTCCCCAGAGATTTTTCTCATGTCTTCTGGATATCATTCACCCTGCCAAGCATGGGGCACAGGAAATGAATAGTCACTGGGCTGTGTCCCTGGGGGAGTCACAGTCTATGGAGGAGCAAGTGATTGTCATAAAGTATGACAGGTGCATAATCCTGGTGAACAGGCAGATTGAAGAGAGCCAGAGAAGGGTACCTACCTGTCTTTGTGAGACCAGGGAGGACTTCCAGGAGGAGGTGATGTCTCATTCAACCGTGAAAGGATGAGTAGGAGCTTGCCAGGTGAAGGCTCGTAGAAAGAGTGGAGAAAAGGACATCTAGAAGTGAGGTAATACCTGAGAGCAGTGGTTCTTACCAGGGACAATTCTGTCCCCAAATGTCTGAAGACATTTATGATTGCCACAGCTGGAGCGGATACTACTGATAGATAGTGGTCAGAGGCCAGAGATCATGCTAAACATCTCACAGTTCACAGGACAGTCTCCCAAATACACAAAGAAGTATCAGTACCTAGCCCCAAATGTCAACTGTGCCGAGGTGGAGAAACTCTGCTTTTTAAGATAATTGCTGGAATAATACATGTGAAAAGTCTTAGCAAATTAGACAATTCTATATATGTAAGAAGTCCCTTAACATTTCCTAATCCTTTATGACATTGTTATCAAGTGTGACTGAAGAGTGAAAATGACTGTTTCTAATGCACGAAAGCCTATACGTCAGGACTCGTACTTTATCATTGTGCCCGTATGGTCTGTTGAGAGGCAGGGATGACGTCATGGAGGAATGGGGCAAGAGTGCAGGAGAGTGAAGTCCCACTTAGGCGGGTGTGGAGTCTGATGCCGGCTGGGTGACCTTCTAGGCTGTGGGAGTTGCCAGGCTCAGTTTGATAGGTAATCCCACCTGCTTACATGTGCAGAGAGGCCGCTAAAACCCGTTACTCTCTGCCCTCATTTCTCAGCGTCAAGTCCCAAATAAAATGAAGCCCAGAATGACCTAAAATAAGGCGTAATCATCGGATGCTTTCATTTCTCCCTCCTTTTCCTGAGGAATACTCGAGTTTCTTGGTGTTAGGCTGAGTTCACTTCATCCAAGTTCAGCCTCCTTAAAGGTGGGGAGCGAGGAGAGGTGGAGATCACGCTGTCTTGTCAGGAGTACTGTTGAATTGGAGGACTCTGTAGATTTTTGAGAGGACTGGAGTATTTTAGACAATACAGTGACAGTAACCACACACTTAAAAACAAAAAACAAACCGATACAAACCGATTTTCTAAGGCCAAGTAATAGAATGCCACGTGTAACCTGAATGCTCTCTGGTTCCGTGAAATTACATTTCTCAGATCTGAAACCACCAGGATTAGAGAAGAATGTGCTTCTGACTGTCTGAAATGAAATTTACTTTGCTTTATGGGATGCCTAGCTTTGAGCTCTGTGGTTTCTTTGTAGATATTTCAAACCTACATCCAGCCCCTTGTTTCCAGGGGAGGGTGAATGTGGCTCTGAGTAATCTTTGATAGGCGTCTCAGTAGATGGCGTGCCTTGTGCTGTTTGGTATCTGTTCCTTCGAATTATTGAATTATTTCTGCGTGTCTGACGATAATCTCCCTATTCTTAAAATCATTTAATGACCCTCCATTTTCCATTTAATTAAGCACAGACTCCTTAGCCTGTGTTAAAGATATGGGTTGCAAGCAACAGAGTATGATGCAAGCAAAGGCAGTAGCTGAGTAAACCAAAGGAGGAGACAGATAATGAAGCCTCGGGAATGGTGGGACCCAGGGATGCCCCAGGGGTCTCAGAGGCCAGAGCTCATGGCCTGCTCTCTAGAAGAGTGCCAGCAAGTGACTCAGGTCCAGCCGCCCGCGGTGGTTGGGTGTCTGAAGACCACTTGGATTCCCAGAAGAGAGAATCTGATTGGTCCAGCCTGAGTCAAGGGCCTTGCCCTCCACCTTGAACCAATCACTGTGGTCAGGTAGAGGTACTAGGATGGGCTTAGCTGGGTCACATGGTACTTGCTGGCATGTGTTAGCAGCGGAAGAGAAGATGACGGGGGCCACAAGCAAGGCCGCTACCAACTGATACTCAGTGTTCTCCACGGCTCACCCAGGCCAGGTGATAGATAGACACCCAGTACGTCTACTCTGTTCTTCTACTACATGTATTTTGTTCTTTATCAAACCTGAACTCTGATTTGGGACATATTCCTGCCTTTGATAACATCCCTACTCCGTACCTTTGGCCATAATGTTTACATTTCCCCACAACTTGGTTCCTCTCCAAAGCATCATGGTCAAGTGCTGTCTCCTCTCTAGAGCCCTGCAGATTCCAGTTGCAGCTGGTTGGGTTTTGCACGTTTTGAACTCCTGCAGCCTTTGTTTCTTGACGCTCCAGTCGTGGGTGTGAGGTGTGGTAGAACTGGCAGAATGGGGCAGGATGGATGACTCACTGGCCACGCCCCGCTACACACACGGTGAGGGGGTCCTCTGGACAGTGTAGCCTCTGAGGGACCAGATCAGGAATGTAACAGAGAGGGGAGTTCTGGTCAGAAAAGAGGGCGGTGTAGGTGAGGGGTTAGGTGGTTAAGTGTAGAAGGCAGTGTAGATGAGAGTCAGACAGGCCTGCATTTGAAGCTGTCTCTGCCACATTCTGACCATGGCACACAGACTTTATCTTCATGGCCCCTCCCTGTGCCTCATTTCCCACCTACTGAATAGACATCAGACGCTAACCTCAATGATTTGTGTACATGTAAAGGGTGGGGCACAGAGCCCAAGGCATAGTGTGGAAATCGGAAATTAGAAGCTTTGATTTCTTAGACCAACGAGTTGTTAAAGTGTAAATTATAATTGTAAAGAGCAAACAAATCAGAAACCTTCGTGAAATCCAGAATACATTGGGCTAATCTTGCCTTTCTCACTGAAAATAAGGAAGAAAATGTTAGAGAGTTTTCATCCCTAAGTACTGTATAAAAAAGGACCAGGTGGGGCAAAACCTTCAAAGAATAACTGCACGTTTTCTTATCCTCAATGTAATATTTTCTCCTTCATTTTAATGAGTTAATGAGACAGAGCAAACCTGAAGTATCAGATTAACCATTTAAACTGTTTGGAAACTTTATTTGTTTGCTTAAAATTATAAAATATATTTGTCATAGGAAATTGGCTTTATTCCCCTAAGCTATAAAATGAACTTAGCGGTCTTATTTTAATTTAGCCCACTGTTACACGTATCATGGAGATATTGTTGCTAATCAGAAAAAAGGGAAAGAAAAGAAGCCCTTAGGTTTCTAGAAACACTAGGTCTAAGTTTTCTAGAAACACTAGGTCTAAGTTTTCTCTTTTAGGCAAGTAATGGTAAGTAAATGAAGAAGGGCCTTTAATAGATTCCTGTCAAAATACAGCATGTATTAGTCAGCTCGGACCATCGTAACAAAACACCAGAGACTGGGTGGCTTAAACAACACAGTTATTTTCTCACAGTTCTGGAGGCTGGAAGTCCAAGGTCAAGTTTCCAGTGGGGTTGATTTCCGGTGAGCACCCTCTTTCTGGCTTGTAGGCAGCACCCTCTCGCTGTGTCCTCACGTCCAGAGAGGGACAGAGAGTGAGAGGAGTTTTCTTACAAGAACACGAATCTTGTCGGATCGGAGCCCCACCCTTAACCATAATCACTTCCTTAGAGGGCCCATCTCCGAATGTAGCCACATGGGAGATGAGGGCTTCATGGGAATTTTGTGGGGGACACGTTCAGCCCATAACACCTCCCAAAGGCTCATTTGTTCATGATAGTAAACGTCCAGTGTTGATTAAGTGGCCCTGATGTTGCCGAGCAGTGGACGTTCAGGTGTAAGTCTTCTTGATCTGCGGTGACAGCAGGGGTCCAGATAAGCAGTCCCATCCCAGTGCATCTTTAGGTCTCCACGGAAACATCATCCTCAGGAAAGCCTTCCATGCACCCCTGATTGGCTTTGGCTCCCCTGTTATTCACTTTCACAGTGCTCTGAACCTCCCCTCCGTGGCACCGATCCCTGTTTGTAGTGAATTGATGGCCATCTTCCTTCCCCGAGAGGCCTGCCGTCTGGTTTCTGGGTGTAGATACGGCATCGGTCTTTTATCTCCATAGTATCTCCATCCTGGGCACACGTTTGTGAAATAAACACGTGCTCAAAATCCAGGTGCTCCCCCTTCTGGGAGCCGACAGGGAGATGGTTGGACATCAGCAAGAGGTTTGTACCCTAACAGAGCAGGGGTTTTCATCTTAGCAGCTCTACGAGGAAACCCACGCCCAAACCGAGGTGAATACACTGAAACCAGCATAGCTGGTGTGCAGGTGCACGCTGGGGGCACGTGGAGGCCTAGAGACTTCTGTCCCCCAGCCTCAGTTCCGGCAGCACCCAGGAGAGGGACTGAGGTCATGGGCAGTCTACTGTCCTGGTCAGGATGGTGGCTCTGGTGCCAGATGGGGCCAGCTGGCTGAGGGAGGGCACGGGGGTTTCTAGTTTGGGAGAACTGACTCGGCTGGTTGTGTGTCTTTTGTGTCACCAAGAACCCGTGCTTTGGGTTGTGTTGACTTGTGTCTTTGCGTATCACCCTCCTTGTTCAGAGCCCACCCTTTTGTACCCCTGATTCTGATGCTGAGTGTAGGGACTCAGCAAATGTTTGCTGAACTGTATGGAATTGATCAGGTGGCTTTGAAAGGAAGGTCGAAATCTTCCCTGGGATTCCAGATCAGCAACAAGTGAATGTCTTCTTAGGATCCCTCGAAAGAGCCGTTTCCTCCCATTTTTGGTTACATCTTCCAGTTCTAGAAGAAAGCCTCGAACCCCACATCTAGACCTTAAAAGGAAGGAATATCCCACAGCACTGGTTTTCAGGTGTCAGTGTGCCGTCAGGATAATCTGAAGCCCTGGGTCCCACTCCCAGAGAATGTCATTCACACCAGGAATGGACCCCAGAGGAGTGCCTTTTTCATAAGCACTCGGGTGGTCAGAGGTAAGCCATCTGGGAACTACACCTGGAATTCTCAGCACCCAGTTACCTGAGGAGCCTGGTAAAGCGTAGGTCTGGGGAGGGAGGCGGAGATTCTGCATTTCTCGCAAGCTGCCAGAAGGGAGATGCAGCTGGTCCACACACCACACTCTGAACGGCAAGGACACAGAAAAGTCACTAACGTGACGGTTGCGTTAGGGCGCTGGAGTCAGACAGTCACGGGTTTGAACGCAGCTTCCCCACTTCCTCATGTGACCAACCTCTCCCAATCCCTGAATCCTTGTGTCTCACATGGGAATAGGTGCAGGGCTTAAATGGGACAGTAATATACATAAAACATTCGTTACCTTGCCCGACATGCCATTCATTCTCCATGAATGTAAGCTACCCCAGTATGTTATTATTAACACTAAATCCTGCTACTTCAGTGCAAATCAGTCAGAGACATTTGTTTTATAACCTCCGTCATTTTCCCCCACTCGTTTCACCTCTGTGAGGATTTGAGATAATGTTTCCGTTCCTATCATACAAGACATCTGGAAGATAAGAAAAAGGAATCTGTCCCCTACTGGATAGCCAGCCCATGCAGTGCCGTGAACACAACACATCCTTAATAAGATGTCACATTAATGACCATCACAACATCTGGATGAGGGGCAGCTGATCTCAACTGTCTCCAGATGTTGGCCATTATGTTTACAGAGCTGGTGACCCAGAGCTGGGTTGATGTGATTCAAAACTGAAAATCCCCACAGTGAAAGTTTCAGCCCCCGCAGGTCGGCTGTTGACATCTTGGGAAATAGCAGCCTAGGGATTGGACCAAGTGCTTGAATTTCAGCTGCTTGCTGCATGCATTCCAAGCGTACCTAGTGACGCAGGAGCCCATTGTTCTGTCCCACGTTTGTTCAGAGCATCTTTAAGGTTCTTCTTGGGACCAGACAAAGTCCCGAAGGGCAGGGTGATGTTTACTTGATGGGCAAATATTGTAGCATAACGGTTAAGCCCTTAGTCTTTGTCTTCATAAAGAGCTGGACTACAGCCCTTTACGCCTGTGTGACCTGGGTTCACTGCCTAACCTCTCTGAGTCCGATTTTCCTCAGAGCACCACTGCTGGGACCACTGCTGTTGGTGACCTTAATGTCATGTGCCCCGTTCTTGTAGGTGAAGCCATAGTGAAGAACTATTCCGTGCAGGTGAACTGCACGGAATAGTCTGAGCCATAATTTGGTAACTGGCCATAATTTGGCCATAATTATGGATTTGAGCCATAATTTCACATCTTTGGGACTTGTTTGACTCACAGCCTAAATTCACATTTAAAATTTAATTTTCACCATAGACTGCAAGTGTTAGAGTGAAAAGAACTGATGATTTTTATTTTCTTTTAAGACTGGTATACGTGGGCTCCCCCAGTCATATGTAGTAACTCTGGGAAGGGGAAGAAAGGTGTTTAGGAGATGATAGAGGCTATTTCAACTCTCAGATACAAGGAAAACTCAGGACGCTTTCGTGCATGCCATTACATCTGACCATTGACTTTATTCTGCCTTTTCTTTTTTTTTTTTTTTTTTTTTCAGATGAGAAGCTGAAGCACAGGGATAGCAAATGTCTTCTCCAAAGAGAAGATAGGTAGTGAGTGGAATTTGAATCCATTTAATCTGGTCCCAAAGAACATGCCTTGAAATGGCCCTGTACCAATTATCACACAATCCCTTCTCACAAGACATTAATTTTTTGAACTCATAAAAGAGTCAGAGTCCAGTTAATTCCAGGAGCAGGAATCTATCTTTCTGCCTACAGTAACTGGATGAATTAGATGTTATGTGTGAAAAAAGCTATTTATGTTATATGTACTTGATATTGACATTACAATCAATGTCTAATTACAATTAATGTCTGTTGTCCCAATTATTTTGCAAACACCATGATCTACATGAAAAGCCTTTGTCTCTGTAATAGTAAGAGCCAGTTTCTATGATTTATAATCCCCAAATGGTGTGTCTGATGAGCCAATCAAAGAGGGAAACTACCGAGTGTTTCGGCTTATAAGGTCTAGGACCTGCAGACATACCAGCAGAATCCCATATAGCATACCTCGACTGGTTAATTAATTGATTCATTCACATTCATTTTTTTCTCTGTTGGAAAATCTCATTTTCATTTTTTGCATTTTCCATAAATATCTTGAGCTTGACTGAGTGGACGACTACCTCCTTCTAGACTCTGGAAACTTACATCTTTACTGCTCTGGGGCTGTTTTCTCGCTCCATATGGTACACAGCTGCTCACAATGATTGCTAGCTGGTGGGTGCAGTGAAATGGGATTCATTTAGTAAATGCTCACTGGCGTTTCTACGCCTGTGTCAGGGCCGTACTGACACTGGAAATATAGACATGAGTAAGACGGTAGTGGAAATAGATGACAGCTGTTACGGACTGAATTGTGTCTCATCAAAATTCACATGTTGAAGTTCTGACCCCCCAGTGTGACTGTATAGAGATAGAGCCTTTAAGGAGGTAACTGAGGTTAAACGAGGTTATGAGGGCAGGGCCCTAATCCAATAAGAACGTATCTTATAAGAAGAGGAAGAGACACCAGAGAGCTCTGTTCCCACGCACGCGCAGAGGAAAGGCCATATGGAGACACAGTGAAAGCCAGGAAGAGAGGGCTCACCAGTAACCAGCCCTGCTGGCATCTTGATCTTGGCATCAGCCTCCAGAACTGTGAAAAGATACATGTCTGTTGTTTAAGCCCCCTAGCCTGTCCTGGCGGCCTGAGCCGACTCTGACGGTAGCCACTTACTTTCAGGCGGGCTCTGGGTGAGCCACGGGACTGGGCGCTGAGGATCGTAGTGATGAATGAGCCATGGTCTCTGCCCCTGACGATTATGCCAGGTGTCCAGGGAGGTGAGTACACGGATGTGTTCACACCCCAGAGTGCGGAACAGGCGCCTGCAGGGGGAGAGGAGAGTTGGGAGGAATTCACACAGGTGAATCTGGGGCAGGCCGGAGCAGAAGACGGTGCAAAGCTTTCCCCAGTGCCTTGTTCAAGGTCTGCTCTTGGTCTTGTCTGCCTGACCCTGTGAGTATTTTAAACTTCCTTCCTGGTTGTATCCTTCCAGGCCAAGTCCTGCTTCAGTAAATCCTTTCTGAGGGGTTTAATGATGGCAAGGAATCTAAAAGCCAGGTGCATTTAGCAATTCTATGTACATAGACATCATCTAAAAAGCTGGATTTCTCCCATTAGAGTTTTATAACTGAAGGTGTTCTGCTTGGCAAGTGAAATTCACCCCCCTTTTTTTTTCTTGCCTGAGCAGAAGGGTGACTAGTTTGCTCTTTAATGAGTGCTCAGGAGTTATGACAGGCTGAAGCAGGGTTTCTCTGTGCATGATTTCCTGTGTGAACCAAGCCTTCTGAGTCCTCTAGCCTGTCTGTCTGGTGCCCAGGGATGCCTGTGTGTCGAGGAACCTGACCTTTGGAGTCGGACAGGCGTGGATAAAGAGTCATGCCTCCACACAGGAGCTGTGTGGCTCCAGGCAAGTTTGGGGATCTCTTAGAGCCCCGGTACACCCATCCGGGAAGGATAATAGTGGCACCCGGAATTAAGTCAGTGCTGCAGCTATGTAAAATACTGGGCGTAGGGCCTGGTACATGGTAATGGCTCCCAAACCACTTTTGTTGCTTTGTAATTTGGAGGAGACGGGCAGAAATGTAATAGTGACTAGTAAGCAACCTCTGCGACCCAAGGCCTCAAATGTCAATTTATCAATCAATTGAATTTGACCATATCCATTTCACATGAAATATATGAGGGCGAAACGTAGTAGCATGAACCTCTGTCTGGATCATAGTAGGTGCTCAATAAATGTCACTTTCCAATTCCTTCTCATTAGGAGCAGTTATGGTCGATACCTTAGCTGCATGGCTTAGCAGTTAGTATTCTTTACTTCCTCCAACCCCAGTGGTTATTCATGACTCTCCATGCATTAACCTCTCATAGTGGGTAAGGAGGGGTTCGTATTATCAAAGCTCTTTTAATGTAACATCTGTGAGCCACATTTGGACATTAAATTTTCAGTGTTATTAACGTTCCAGTTACTTCCAAGTCAAAGGTGATATTGCTGAAAATACAGCCAACACAGGTTTCTGGTATAATTCCTTAGTTCAGTGTAGAGACTTGAAATCACCTGGTATCCTCTAGTTACATCATTAAGGTTAAGGGCTCCCAGGTGGACCTCAAAGCACTCAGTCTGTTCAGGAGCAGGTGAGCAAAAACCATTAAATAAACTGAAACAGAAATGATGGGCTGTGTCGCTTAGTCAGAAAACTTTTATAAACAGTGAGCACCTACTCTGTGCCTCATGAAATCCATTTGCCCTTCAGACATCGGCTCAGGAAAACCATTATTTTCTCGGAAACCTTCCTGGACCACTCTCCCCATAGCTCTAGACACACAGGCGTGTGTGCTCATAGGATGCTGTGCTGCTTCTTAGCGCTGGTCTGTTTACGTGTACACCGTTGGCTCCTCAGTGCCAAGCAGCTGGGCACATAGTAGGTGTTCAGTACAGACAGGTTATTCGACTGGCCGCATACAGTGAAGTGGGTGCGGATTTACTGTAGGTAAGAACGCTTCATTCTTTGAGGGAAGAAAATTGGTAGCCATAGAGGCTATACCAGGGGATTCTGACCAATAGCAGTTTCACTGCTTCTGACAATGTCAGTTTCCCACAGTGGAATCTTCATATCAGGGGGTGAATACTGAGCAGTGACTTCTCTCGGTCCAGCAGGCGGAGGTGAGAAGCCTTGCTCCTGCCTCCAGTTCCAAGAGCTGATTAAATGGCAAAATGCAGAGTTGAAAAGGTTTCTGTCCAGTAGGGGGAGCTCTGGCACTTAGTCACATTGATCCCTGTTTAAAAACTTAGGGGTAGATCTTCATAAACGTCTCCTTCTTTTTACATTCACAGAACAGAGATAGGAGGGACCAAAAGTCATCTAGTCCAGCCACTCTGAGAGCAAGAACTCCCTCAAGAACCAAGGTTCCTCTCTCTATTATATCCCCTTCCCTTCCTTTCTCAGACATATTTATCGAGCACCTACTGTGTGCTGGGCAGAGAGGTTATAAAGATGAACAAGGTGATCATGAACTCTCCCCTTTTTCTGCTTACAGCCTCACTTGATTACCTCCCCAAACCGGGCAGCTCCTTACTCCGTGAGGATTCTCCACTCTTGGGCTACTCTGAAGGCTCAAATGTTCTTTGCATTGAATCAGAAAGTCTTCCCTGATACCTTCTATCTTTGATTCCTGTTTGTGTCTCAGAATTGTACCTACAACATTATAACTATGAGTGCTGTCTCTGGGCCTTCTGTCCCCTGAGTTCCCTTCAGATATTTGAAGGAGAGGGATTGAGCCTCTTTGAGTCATTAATTTTCATCCTTGTTCAGTCCCGACTTTGGATTATTGTTGCAGGAAGGGGGACCCCTTCCAGGGCCCAAGAGTGGGCTCTTGTCTAACTCTCAGGAATGAATTGTCTGAGGAGACACACGTGCTGATAAAGCAAGAGACTTTATGTGAAAGGGGCCCCCGGAACGAGAGCAGCAGGGTAGGGGAACCCAGGGGAACTGCTCTGCCACGTGGCTCGCAGTCTCGGGTCTTATGGGAATGGGGTTAGTTTCCGGGTTGTCTCTGGACAGTCACTGTGACTCAGGGTCCTTCCTGCTGCACATGCATCGTTCAGCCAAGATGGATTCCGGTGAGAAGGATTCTGGGAGGTTGGTAGGACATACGGACTGACGTCTCCTCTCTCCTTTTGACCTTTCCCGAATTCTTCGGGTTGGCGGTAGCTTGTTAGTTCCGCGTTCCTTACCAGGACTGCTGTTGTAAGAGAACTCATGCAAGTGGTTACTATGGTGTCTGGCCAGGGCGGGCGGTTTCCGTCAGTGGTTCCCCTAACATTATGAACCCTCCTTTTGGTGAGTGAGGTGGGCAGGGAATAGGCAGGTGAGGGGCCTTCATACTGACAAAATGTAAAAGCCAGCAAAATGAGACTTAAGCTTCTCTTGTAACGCTCTGAGTCCTCTTCCCTCTACCAAGATTTCTATCTTGAGTTCAGAGTTCTGTGATCTTGCTGGGGCTGGGCATAGCCAAACCCCATCTAATCCATCTGTTTCCTCTGAGGTATTGGGGACTAAGTGCGGACATTGCCCTGGGAGATGAGCAGCTTAAAAAGATAGTGTAGGGGGTAACCAGCTGGATCCAGGCAGTGCTGTGTCTTCTGTTTGGTAAAAATGTCCTTCACTGGAAAGAAAAGAACCAAAACCAGAGTTGGGAATCCCCACCCAAGCAGGTAAGGAATCAACAAGAGAACACCTGGCTGGGCCATGCCTGTGGCTGCTACTTAAAAAATTTGTGAGTTTGAACGAATAAATGAATCAATAAATCAATTAACATATTCCAAACTTCCTGATCCTGACAAACTACGTTTCTAGGTTCTGCCGCTATATGTAGACAAATCTTTTGGTACCCTCTGAGGAGCTATGGAAAATGAGAAGAGTGCCAGAGATGAGATAAGCAAATATGTTGTGATTAAAAAAAAAAAAGCTATTGACTAGCCGTCCTTGATATCAGCTTAATATGGAATAGATTTATTAATGGGGAAGATCTTAAGTATTAGCAAATCTGGGGGCGGCAAAGAGGTTTAAGCTGGTGTGCCAGTTCTGGCCTAGTGATAATGCCTGTCCATTGAGAAGAATTGTGACACTTAATTTTGGCTCAGTGGAAAATGATTGATTAGTGATGTCTGCCTCGGGTCTGGGAACGGAGCTTGGTGGCACACATGGCAGGGATTTGCTATCCCTGAGGCTTCCAACGGCCCCTCTTCTCATAGGAGGGAAGAGTCTTACTTAAAGTCACACAGCAGGTTAGTGGCGAGGGCTAGCCAGATGGAGGATCTAAGTGTCTTGACTCAGTTCAAGTGCTTATTTCTGTCTCGTTGCCCACTTCCTCTACGTGACTGTTAGTTGAAGATCCCTCTTGTTGGGGGAGACAGAAGCAGTGGGTAGAGAACTTCGTCTACCACAACCCTGAAGTAGGTGCTGTATTGATGTTGCCCAGCAGTGTCGTGGAGTTTCTAAGGAGTGCAGTGCCCTGTGTTTCTTTTCTCACTGATTTTTATTTTTTTGTGATGAGAAGTCTTAGGGCTTCCTCTCTTAGCAGCTTTCATATATACCATACAGCAGTGGTAATTGTATTTATCAAGTTGTACCTGATCTCCATAGTACTTATTTCTCTTATAACTGGAAGTTTGTCCCTTTTTGACGGCCTTCATCCAATCCACCCTCCTGCCACCGCCTCTGGAAAACTCAAATCTTACCTTTTTCTATGAGTTTGTTTGTTTTGCTTGTGAAGTATAATCAGCCTCCAACACTGTTAGTTCCTATTTCACAAACAGTGATTCGAAATTTCTATACATTTCAAACCAATCACTGTAATAAGTTTAGTGACGATGTCACCATACAAAGATATTACTTAGTCATTGACTGTATTCTGCACACTGTACGTTTCATACCTGCGACTCACTTACTTTACAACTGGAAGTCTGTACCTCTAGATCTTCCTCATCTATTTTTTTTCCTCCCCGACCCCCATCCCCTCTGGAAACCACCTGTTTGTTCTCTGTATCTGACTCGGTTTCTGTTTTATTTGTTGTGGTTTTTAGATTCCACATGTAAGTGAAATCATACAGTATTTAGAAGACACCTTGTTTTCTTTCTGTCTCAACAGAAGCCATGTCTCTGGGAGGGGCTTTGCGAAGACGACAGTGGTCTAGAAACAGTACTGGGAATCTTCCCTCCTTTTCCTTCCTTCTACCAGCTTTCATTAATATCTACTTTGTGTAAGGACACCGGATTACCGGGGGAACTTACACGGAATAGGTGGGGAATTGGGGTCGCTATCGTACGTCCATAAGGTCACCAAGAATTTCAGGGATACCATGTTCAGTTGTTGTTTGTTTAGTTTTTTGAGGGGCAGTTGCTTTTATCCCCCCCACCCCCAAATTATTTGTTAAGTTAAATGGGCTAAACAACATGGACCTACTGTATAGCACAGGGAGCTATACTCAATACCTTATGGTAACCTATAGTGGAAAAGAATCTGAAAAACAATATATATATATGTATGTATGTGTGTGTGTGTGTGTGTGTGTGTGTGTGTGTGTGTGTATATATAAACTGAATCACTTTGCTGTACACTTGAAACTAACACAACATTGTAAATTAAGTTTACTTCAATAAAAAAGCATACATTAAAAAAATATAGAACAAGCAAATAAAACTTCCTATACTTAAGATGGTTAACAAACTGTGTGAATTTACAATCATAAAAGGGAAAGTTCAGTGGGGGCTGGTATTTGGGTTAAAGCTAATCAGAAGCTTCCTTGGCATGTACGCCTCAGCCCTTTTTACTTTGTACGAGTTGCTTACTCTCTCTGTGCCTCAGTTTTCTCATCTGTAAAAATGGGACCCACCTCCTACATTGCTGTGAGCATGAAATGAGTGGTCATATGTAAAGCATTTACATCGGTGCCTATTGCATAGTAAGGGTGACTACAAGGTAGCTATTATTGCTCTGCCGTTTGGGTTATCTACTCCTGTGACTTGTTTTTGGCCTTCTCATTTTCTATTTTTAAAACAATTTGTGCCATGGCGTGCCCCGAGGATAGCATGTACAGCTACAAGTCGAAACAGGCCTATTGGGAAGAAAAAGACTTCACCTCTTGCCGAAGCTGAGGATTTAAAACCCTCGAGATACACCTTCTAAATCAGGAATCAAAATATTTAATTTCTCGGCAGTGCAGCCACAGATTGCAGTAAGTACTTAGTAAAATAGAATCAATAGCAGAACGTTGGAATTCTAAGGGTCCCAAAACTTGGTTTGAATGACTCTGTGTATATTTTGAAGCGCCAATCGTGCTGTGAAAGGTTTCTGTACCCGGCAGATAATGAAGTGATAAGAGAGCTTTCTGACTGCCAAGCACGGGTTATCATGAGGGTGCAGATTACCGGAGGGGAGCGTGGCCGTATCTGCTGCAGGCACTGCCTGGGTCAATGCTGTACTGTGTAGGCGGCTGGCACGTTGCCAGTTGATTCTCAGGGTGTTGAGATGGCCTCGGCTGATGGAATATTGATCTCAGGCCTGTATGTTTCAATGGCATTCAGGAGTGAGTTGCAATAAAACAAGTTCCTATTTAGTTTTCTAGATAGTTGCCATCCTGTTAATTTCTCTTTGTATGTAACTTTCCCTTCCATTCTCAGAAAACTACACCTTACCTTTCTTATAAGAGGGACCTTTGTGGAACTAGGGGAAAATGTGTCGAGAGAAATACATCAGGCCTCCAGTATTCTGTCTGTGAGCCCTGCTAGGAATAGAAAGAGTCCAGGGCAGTGAGGATTTTCAAGCCAGGTTGTAACCAATGCAGTGTGTTCACTAGATGGGCTCATAACTGCAGTGAGATATTTCAAATGTTAGGTAATCAAATCTGTTGCAGGATGAAGAGTTTAAACTTCCAAATTAGGTGTAATACACCCTCACGGTGTCTTTGAGACCCCTGAGGTGGGACCAAGCTGAGTGAATTAGAAGCAAGCTTCGCTTTGTTTTCTGGTGTACAATCCATTAAGCAATTTCCAGAAGCAATAGCACAGTGGCATTTTACTTAGTTTTTTGTGTTTTTTTTAAACATTTTTATTGGAGTATAAAATTGCTTTACAGTGGCATGTTAGTTTCTGCTTTATAACAAAGTGAATCAGTTATATCTCTTCCCTCCTGTGTCTGCCTCCCCCCCACTCACCCTATCGCACCCTTCTAGCTGGTCACGAAGCACCGAGCTGATCTCCCTGTGCTATGCGACTGCTTCCCCCTAGCTATCGATTTTACATTTGGTAGTGTATATATATCCATATATACACTACCACTGTCTCACTTTGTCCCAGCTTACCCTTCCCTCTCCCCGTGTCCTCAAGTACATTCTCTAGTAGGTCTGTGTCTTTATTCCCGTCTTGCCCCTAGGTTCTTCATGACCACTTTATTTTATTTATTTATTTTTTTAGATTCCATATATATGTGTTAGCACACGGTATTTGTTTTTCTCTTTCTGACTTACTTCACTCTGTATGACAGACTCTAGGTCCATACACCTCACTACAAATAACTCAATTCGTTTCTTTTTATGGCTGAGTAATGTTCCATTGTATATATGTGCCACATCTTCTTTATCCACTCATCTGTCGATGGACACTTAGGTTGCTTCCATATCCTGGCTATGGTAAATAGAGCTGCAAGGAACATTGTGGTACATGACTCTTTTTGAATTATGGTTTCCTCAGGGTATATGCCCAGTAGTGGGATGGCTGGGTTCTATGGTAGTTCTATTTTTAGTTTTTTAAGGAACCTCCATACTATTCTAAATAATGGCTGTATCAATTTACATTCCCACCAACAGTGTATGAGGGTTCCCTTTTCTCCACACCCTCTCCAGCATTTATTGTTGGTAGATTTTTTGATGATGGCCATTCTGACCGGGTGAGATGATACCGCATTGTAGTTTTGATCTGCATTGCTTGAATGATTAATGATGTTGAGCATTCTTTCATGTGTTTGTTGGCAGTTTGTATATCTTCTTTGGAGAAATGTCTATTTAGGTCTTCTGCCCATTTTTGGATTGGGTTGTTTGTTTTTTGATGTTGAGCTGCATGAGCTGCTTGTACAATTTGGAGATTAATCCTTTGTCAGTTGCTTCATTTGCAAATATTTTCTCCCCTGCTGAGGGTTGTCTTTTCATCTTCTTTATGGTTTCCTTTGCTGTGCAAAAGCTTTTAAGTTTTATTAGGTCCCATTTGTTTATTTTTGTTTTTATTTCCATTTCTTTAGGAGCTCGGTCAAAAAGGATCTTGCTGTGATTTATGTCATAGAGTGTTCTGCCTATGTTTTCCTCTAAGAGTTGGATAGTGTCTGGCCTTCCATTTAGATCTTTAATCCATTTTGAGTTTATTTTTGTGTATCGTGTTAAGGAGTGTTCTAATTTCATTCTTTTATATGTTGCTGTCCAGTTTTCCCAGCACCACTTATTGTAGAGGCTGTCTTTTCTCCATTGTATTCTCTTGACTCCTTTATCAAAGATAAGGTGACCATATGTGCGTGGGTTTATCTCTGGGCTTTCTATCCTGTTCCATTGATTTATATTCCTGTTTTTGTGCCAGTACCATACTGTCTTGATTACTGTAGCTTTGTAGTGTAGTCTGAAGTCAGGGAGCCTGATTCCTCCAGCTCCATTTTTCTTTCTCAAGATCGCTTTGGCTATTCAGGGTCTTTTGTGTTTCCATACAAATTGTGAAATTTTTTGTTCTAGTTCTGTGAAAAATGCCAGTGGTAGTTTGATAAGGATTGCATTGATTGCTTTGGGTAGGAGAGTCATTTTCACAATGTTGATTCTTCCAGTCCAAGAACATGGTATATCTCTCCATCGATTTGTATCATCTTTAATTTCTTTCATCAGTGTCTTATAATTTTCTGCATACAGGTCTTTTGTGTCCTTAGGTAGGTTTATTCCTAGGTATTTTATTCTTTTTGTTGCAGTGGTAAATGGGAGTGTTTTCTTAATTTCACTTTCAGATTTTTCATCATTAGTGTATAGGAATGCAAGAGATTTCTGTGCATTAATTTTGTATCCTGCTACTTTACCAAATTCATTGATTAGCTCTAGTAGTTTTCTGGTAGCATCTTTAGGATTCTCTATGTATAGTATCATGTCATCTGCAAACAGTGACACCTTTACTTCTTCTTTTCCGATTTGTATTCCTTTTATTTCTTTTTCTTCTCTGATTGCTGTGGCTAAAACTTCAAAACTATGTTGAATAATAGTGGTGAGAGTGGGCAACCTTGTCTTGTTCCTGATTAGTGGAAATGGTTTCAGTTTTTCACCATTGAGGATGATGTTGGCTGTGGGTTTGTCATATATGGCCTTTATTATGTTGAGGTAAGTTCCCTCTATGCCTACTTTCTGGAGGGTTTTTTTCATACATGGGTGTTGAATTTCGTCGAAAGATTTCTCTGCATCTGTTGAGATGATCATATGATTCTTCTTCAATTTGTTAATATGGTATGTCACATTGAATGATTTGCGTATATTGAAGAATCCTTGCATTCCTGGGATAAACCCAACTTGATCATGGTGTATGATCCGTTTAATGTGCTGTTGGATTCTGTTTGCTAGTATTTTGTTGAGGATTTTTGCATCTATGTTCATCAGTGATATTGGCCTGTAGTTTTCTTTCTTTGTGACATCCTTGTCTGGTTTTGGTATCGGTGATGATGGCCTCGTAGAATGAGTTTGGGAGTGTTCTTCCCTCTGCTATATTTTGGAAGAATTTGAGAAGGATAGGTGTTAGCTCTTCTCTACATGTTTGATAGGATTCACCTGTGAAGCCATCTGGTCCTGGGCTTTTGTTTGTTGGGAGATTTTTAATCACAGTTTCAGTTTCAGAGCTTGTGATTGGTCTGTTCATATTTTCTATTTCTTCCTGGTTCAGTCTCGGAAGGTTGTGCATTTCTAAGAATTGGTCCATTTTTTCTATGTTGTCCATTTTCTTGGCATAGAGTTGCTTGTAGTAATGTCTCATGATCCTTTGTATTTCTGCAGTGTCTGTTGTTACTTCTCCTTTTTCATTTCTAATTCTATTAATTTGAGTCTTCTCCCTTTTTTTCTTGATGAGTCTGGCTAATGGTTTATCAATTTTGTGTATCTTCTCAAGGAGCCAGCCTTTAGTTTTATTGATCTTTGCTGTCCTTTCCTTCATTTCTTTTTCATTTATTTCTCATCTGATCTTTATGATTTCTTTCCTTCTGCTAACTTTTGGAATTTTTTGTTCTTCTTTCTCTAATTGCTTTAGGTGTAAGGTTAGGTTGTTTATTTGAGGTGTTTCTTGTTTCTTAAGGTAGGATTCTATTGCTCTAAAGTGCCCTCTTAGAACTGCTTTTGCTGCATCCCATAGGTTTTGGGTCATTGTGTTTTCATTGTCATTTGATTCTAAGTAGTTTTTTATTTCCTCTTTGATTTCTTCAGTGATCTCTTGGTTATTAAGTAGTGTATCGTTTAGCCTCCATGTGTTTATATTTTTATAGTTATTTTCCTGTAATTGATATCTAATCTCATAGTGTTGTGGTCAGAAAAGATGCTTGATATGATTTCAGTTTTCTTCAATTTACTGAGGCTTGATTTGTGACCTAAGATGTGGTCTATCCTGGAGAATGTTCTGTGCACATGTGAGAAGAAAGTGTAATCTGCTGTTTCTGGATGGAATGTCCTATAAATATCAATTAAATCTATCTGGTCTATTGTGTCATTTAAAGCTTGTTTTTCCTTATTAATTTTCTGTTTGGATGATCTGTCCACTTGTTGTGTTACTGTCAATTGCCTCTTTTATAGCTCTTAGCAGTTGCCTTATGTATTGAGGTACTCCTATGTCTGTGCGTGTATATTTATCATTGTTATATCTTCTTCTTGGATTGATCCCTTGATCATTATGTAGTGTCCTTCCTTGTCTCCTGTAACGTTCTTTATTTTAAAGTCTATTTTCTCTGATATAAGGATTGCTACTTCAGCTTTCTTTTGATTTCCATTTGCATGGGATATCTTTTTCCATCCCCTCACTTCCAGTCTGTATGTGTCGCTAGGTCTGAAGTGGGTCTCTTGTAGACAGTATATATATGGGTCTTGTTTTTGTATCCATTCAGCCAGTCTATGTCTTTTGGTTGGAGCATTTAATCCTGTTACATTTAAGGTAATTATCAGTTTGTATGTTCCTATTACCATTTTCTTAATTGTTTTGGGTTTGTTTTTGTAGGTCTTTTCCTTCTCTTGTGGTTCCTGCCTAGAGAAGTCCCTTTAGCATTTGTTGTGAAGCTGGTTCGGTGGTGCTGAATTCTCTTAGTTTTTGCTTGTCTGTAAGGTTTTAATTTCTCCGTCAAATGTGAATGAGATCCTTGCCTGGTAGACTAATCTTGGTTGTAGGTTTTTCCATTTCATCACTTTAAATATGTCCTGCCACCCCCTTCTGGCTTGCAGAGTTTCTGCTGAAAGATCAGCTGTTAAGTTTACGGGGATTCCCTTGTATGTTATTTGTTGTTTTCCCTTGCTGCTTTAAGTATTTTTTCTTTGTATTTAATTTTTGATAGTTTGATTAATATGTTTCTTGGTGTGTTTCTCCTTGGATTTATCCTGTATGGGACTCTGTGCTTCCTGGACTTGATTAACTATTTCCTTACCCATATTAGGGAAGTTTTCAACTATAATCTCTTCAAATATTTTCTCACTCCCTTTCTTTTTCTCTTCTTTTTCTGGGACCCTACAATTCGAATGTTGGTGAGTTTAATATTTTCCCAGGGGTCTCTGAGACTGTCCTCAATTCTTTTCATTCTTTTTTCTTTATTGTGCTCTGCAGTAGTTATTTCCACTATTTTATCTTCCAGGTCACTTATCTGTTCTTCTGCCTCAATTATTCTGCTATTGATCCCATCTAGAGTATTTTTAATTTCATTTATTGTGTTGTTCATCGTTGTTTGTTTGCTCTTTAGTTCTTCTAGGTGCTTGTTAAACATTTCTTGTATCTTCTCCATTCTATTTCCAAGATTTTGGATCATCTTCACTATCATTATTCTGAATTCTTTTTCAGGTAGACTGCTATTTCCTCTTCATTTGTTAGGTCTGGTGGGTTTTTACCTTGCTCCTTCATCTGCTGTGTGTTTTTCTGTCTTCTCATTTTGCTTATCTTACTGTGTTTGGGGTGTCCTTTTTGCAGGCTGCACGTTCGTAGTTCCCATTGTTTTTGATGTCTGTCCCTAGTGGCCAAGGTTGGTTCAGTGGGTTGCATAGGCTTCCTGGTGGAGGGGACTAGTGCCTGTGTTCTGGTGGATGAGGCTGTATCTTGTCTTCTGGTGGGCAGGTCCACGTCTGGTGGTGTGTTTTGGGGTGTCTGTGACCTTATTATGATTTTAGGCAGCGTCTCTGCTAATGGTTGTGTTCCTTTCTTTCTAGTTGTTTGGCATAGGGTGTCCAGCAGCTTGCTGGTCGTTGAGTGGAGCCTGGTTTTGGTGTTGAGATGGAGATCTCTGGGAGATTTTCTCTGTTTGAGATTACATGGAGCTGGGAGGTCTCTTGTGGACCAACGTCCTGAACTTGGCTCTCCCACCTCAGAGGCACAACCCTGATGCCTGGCTGGAGCACCAAGAGCCTGTCATCCACACGGCTCAGAATAAAAGGGATTAAAAAAACAAAGAAAGAAAGAAAAGATAAAATAAAAATGTTATTAATATAAAAACAAAAAATAATTATTAAAAAATTTTTAAAGTAATTAAAAAGAAAGAAAGAAAGAAGAGAAAAACCAAACCAAAAAACAAATCCACCAATGATAACAAGCGCTGAAAACTATACTAAAAAAAGCAAAAAACAAAAAAAACGGACAGACAGTACCCTAGGGCAAATGGTAAAAGCAAAGCTATAGAGACAAAATCACATAGAAGCATATGCATACACACTCACAAAAAGAGAAAACAGGAAAAACGTATATATATCATTGCTTCCAAAGTCCACCTCCTCAATTTGGGATGACTCGTTGTCTATTCAGGTATTACACAGATGCAGGGTGCATCAAGTTGATTGTGGAGATTTAATCCGCTGCTCCTGAGGCTGCTGGGAGAGATTTCCCTTTCTCTTCTTTGTTCTCACAGCTCCCAGGGTTCAGCTTTGGATTTGGCCACACCTCTGCATGTAGGTCGCCTGAGGGCCTCTGTTCTTTGCTCAGACAGGACAGGGTTAAAGGAGCAGCTGATTCGGGGGCTCTGGCTCACTCAGGCCAGGGGGAGGGAGGGGCACGATGCGGGGCGAGCCTGCGACGGCAGAGGCCAGCGTGACGTTGCACCAGCCTGAGGCACGCCGTGCGTTATCCTGGGGAAGTTGTCCCTGGATCCCGGGACCCTGGCAGTGGCGGGCTGCACAGGCTCCCGGGATGGGAGGTGTGGATAGTGACCTGTGCTCGCTCACAGGCTTCTTGGTGGCAGCAGCAGCCTTAGCGTCTCATGCCCCTCTCTGGGGTCCGCGCTTTTAGCCGCAGCTCGCACCCGTCTCTGGAGCTCCTTTAAGCGGCGCTCTTAATCCCTTCTCCTTGCTCACTGGGAAACAAAGAGGCAAGAAAGTCTCTTGCCTCTTCGGCAGGTCCAGACTTTTCCCCGACTTTCTCCCGGCCAGCTGTGGCGCACTAGCCCCCTTCAGGCTGTGTTCACGCAGCCAACCCCAGTCCTCTCCCTGGGATCCGACCTCTGAAGCCCGAGCCTCAGCTCCCAGCCCCCACCCGCCCCGGCAGGTGAGCAGACAAGCCTCTTGGGCTGGTGAGTGCCGGTCGGCACCGATCCTCTGTGCGGGAATCTCTCCGCTTTGCCCTCCACACCCCTGTTGCTGTACTCCTCCACGGCTCCGAAGCTCCCCCCTCCACCACCCGCAGTCTCTGCCCGTGAAGGGGCTTCCTAGTGTGTGGAAACCTTTTCTCCTTCACTGTTCCCTCCCACTGGTGCAGGTCCCATCCCTATTCTTTTGTCTCTGTTTTATCTTTTTTTTTTTGCAGTATGAGGGCCTCTCGCTGCTGTGGCCTCTCCCGTTGCAGAGCACAGCCTCTGGACGTGCAGGCTCAGCGGCCATGGCTCACGGGCCCAGCCGCTCCGTGGCATATGGGATCTTCCCAGACCGGAGCATGAACCCGTGTCCCCTGCATCGGCAGGTGGACTCTCAACCACTGTGCCACCAAGGAAGCCCCCTGTTTTTCTTTTTTCTTTTGCCCTACCCAGGTGCGTGGGGAGTTTCTTGCCTTTTGGGAGGTCTGAGGTCTTCTGCCAGCGTTCAGTAGGTGTTCTGTAGGAGTTGTTCCACATGTAGATGTATTTCTGATGTATTTGTGGGGAAGAAGGTGATCTCCACGTCTTACTCTTCCGCCATCTTGAGGCTCTCTCCCATTTTACTTAGTTTTGTAGGGTAGTTTTCTACCCTTTGATACAAGGGGAAATGAGAGCAGCAGCAGTAAGACTTGATTAGTGATTACTCTCTTTGTACTTTGTTAATGAGCCCTCTTGGCTTCTACTCTGTGTCTTCCCAGGTTCAGAGGGCCACAGCGTTTGCTCCTGCCAGGTTCCATACTCAACACACCATCTATACTCATTCCAGATTAAAGGTTTGACACAGAACCATGTGGAGTGTTCTTTAAGAGTTAGCCCTTTCAACTAGATCCACATCTACAAGGTGAATGTGCCTCATGGGATCAAATATTCATCTCAGTATCTGAACATGCATCTTAACATATATGCATCAGCTATGGACTGAATTCTGTCTCCCTAAAATTCGTATGTTGAAGCCCTAACCCACAAATGAAGTTATTTGGAGGTGGGACCTTTGAGAGGTAATCAAGGTTAGATGAGGTGGTGAGGGTGGGGCCCTGATCAGATAGGATTCGTGTCCTTATAAGAAGAGATATCAGAAAGCTTGCTTTCTCTGCCCATCATGTCAGGACACAGTGCTAGGAAGGGACTGCCAGCTGGGAAGGGAGCTCTCCCGTGGAACTGACCATGCTGGCTCCTTTATCTTGGACTTCCAGCCTCTAGAACTGCAAGAAAATAAATTTCTGTTGTTGAAGTCACCCGTTTTGTTTTGTTTTGTCATGGCATCGTGAGCTAAGATAGCATCTTACGTATCTGTGAACCAAAACATAGCATAATAAAGGCACCTTGCCAGCCCTAGGTGAGGCTATTTGTAATAGACCCAGGGTGTAAGCAAGTCTCACTTCAGGCCCTCCGACCCCTCAAATAATTTTCCCATCCTGTGCCTCTGTGTCTTCACTTCAGCCTTTGTAGTTCACTCCTTTGAGATTCTAGCAACTGTCTTTTTGGTTAGCTTGTTTTCTTTTTATATGTAAAATTGAAAAATAATACATGTACGGTCGTACTTCCGTGTCCTAGGGGGATTGGTCCTAAGACCCTCATGGATACCAGAATCCACAGACGCTCAAGCCCCAATATGAAATGGCATAATATTTGCATATAACCTACACATATCCTCCTGTGCACTTTAAATTCTCTCTAGATTACTTATAATATCTAATACAATGTAAATGTTATGTGAATAGTCATAAATACGATGTAGAT
Organism: Stenella coeruleoalba; assembly: GCF_951394435.1. Lineage (NCBI taxonomy): Eukaryota > Metazoa > Chordata > Mammalia > Artiodactyla > Delphinidae > Stenella > Stenella coeruleoalba. The sequence continues at coordinate 96,611,843 of NC_137156.1, read as the reverse complement.
GCTGTGTCAATAGTTGCTTGGGTGAGGCAAATTCAAGTTTTACTTTGTGGAAGTTTCTGGAATTTTTTCCCCCAAATATTTTCAGTCTGTGGTTGGTTGAATTCTCAGATGTACACCCCTTGGATATGGAACCGTTGGATACAGAGGGCCGACTTTACATGGTTATCAAACAAACAACAATAACCACACATTACATATGGGTAGCTGGTGAGAAAGTCTCCTCTCTCTGTACAGATCCTAAGATCTCCAGTTTCCTCTACAGAATGAATCATGGATGTCAGTGTCTTTGGATATTTTTTCAGATGTTATATGCATACATAGGCATGTTTGTATATACCCTCCTTGTTTTAAACACACACGTATGCATACTATTTGTATTCACTTTTCTGTGTCTTGCTGGTAGTGTTAAGATGTGCAGAAACTCCTGGTTGATTAACCCATTGAGTCTCCAGCATTTATCAGGACAGTTACTCCTCTGATTAGATAGAGGGTCACCTCAATCTAAGGAGGGACAAGGGGACAAAAGGAAGCTGAAAATGAAGGTAATGGATGTCAAATAAAACATTCAGAGGCTTCCTGAGGTTTGGCCGACTTGACCTAAGTAAATATTTAGAAATTCTATGGTAATTTTATCACATTCACACGACTGATGCTTTTTTATCTCTCAATTTTCACTTTTGATGTCACGTCCTCCGAGAAGCCTCCTGTGATTTCTCTTCCTAGAAAAACTTCTCCAACTGCTCCTAACCAGAGGATTAGGACAGCTTTCCGTGTAGCCTCATTCATAATTTCCTTCCATTTTGAGTATGAGAAACAAGAAAGATTTTTGCATCTTACAAATGTAAAATTATTTTATATTGGAATATACTCTTTCGAGCTATCACCTTTCCTCAGCAGCAGAGATTTTAGTATTTGTAACCTTCTAAGTTCAGTATCATGCCAACTAGACCCTGAGATCAGTAGAGATGGTGGCTAGCTCTTACGTGTTTTTATATCTCCAGTACCTAGCCAGGGTCTCAGTAAATCTCTTTTGAATAAAGAATAATGTCAATCCCTGCTGCATCTACAAGGTTTGCATCAAGCCAGAGTGGCCTTACGACAGTTTTTGTTTTGTATCCAAAGCAAGAACATCTGTGAGTTCTTCTGTGGCTTTCACTAGGGCCAGGAGTGTCCTCCAGTGAGTTGTTGTGTGGTAAGAACCTTGCTGGGGCCCCCATCTGTCCCTCTCTGGACAGACCTCAGAGTCCCAGGCATGCTTGCATTTTTATTTTATTCGTATGGGAGAGAGAATCACTCTCTGCATCGTCCTCCTTCTAGAAGCCAACTCTACTGAAGAGAAATTACGACTTTTATTTTTCCCTATCCCAGTATTTTTCTAGTCATGATTTACCCCCTCCATCTAACATCTCTTTTAACTGATTTCAAATTCTTTGAAACCTAGAGGCAATTAAAAAATGATTTTGCATCACATATTTAATATTACCAATTATTACTTAGGAGACTCGAAATTCACATTAAGAAGGGGTATGACTTCTACCCCACCCAAATTATATTTTGACTGTATTTAAAGAGAAGGCTTTTCAGAAAGTTTTAATTTTTCCTTACTTTTACTGAGCCCTTTAGTAGCTTTGTATACCTTTGAAGTTCTTTATTGACCTTTCACACTGTCTATGATTGAGACGATTAAGGACCACCTCCCCCACCACTGAGAAAAGAACTTGAATTTGGACTGTCTCCAAACCTGGCCATCGTCTTTGGCATGTGGCCTCTGAGATGGAAAGAGACATATCACAAAATACTTTATCATCTTCCCAAAAGGTCCTGTCTTTAATTTTGGAGGAGTAAACAAATTGAGTGACATGAATTCTGAACTGCTCATCCTATGATATGATCTTAAATTAATCTAACCCTCACTGCTGGAGAGATACAGTGTATTATTTTAATGATAAAGAAGGCAATAATTGGGAATCTTAATCCTTGCAGGAAATGAAGGAATTAAGAAATCACACAATCAGGGCTTCCCTGGTGGCGCAGTGGTTGAGAATCTGCCTGCCAATGCAGGGGACACGGGTTCGAGCCCAGGTCTGGGAAGATCCCACATGCCGCGGAGCGACTAGGCCCGTGAGCCACAACTACTGAGCCTGCGCGTCTGGAGCTTGTGCTCCGCAACAAGAGAGGCTGCGATAGTGAGAGGCCCGCACACCGTGATGAAGAGTGACCCCTGCTTGCCGCAAGTAGAGAAAGCCCTCGCCCGGAAACGAAGACCCAGCACAGCCAAAAATAAATAAATAAATTTATTAAAAAAAAAAGAAATCACACAATCAAAGACAAATGAGATGCCTAAGTAGATGAACAGCAATGACATCCACAGCCCCTCTACTTAGTTAGGTACTTATTACCAAAAAGAAACTGGCCATGTAACATGTCAGCTACCTACAGAAATGTGGGGCTCACCCCTGCCAGGGACCGAAAGCGTACGGATTATTTTGGTCTTAAACATTTTATCCAAGAATTCCTTTAGGCTTTTGGGAAAATGTACACAACGGCCTTCTGTTCCTAGGCATGTTGGATGTTATAAAGGTTCAGAGACTTAGTTTCTAAAAATCTTTTCACTTATCACTAAGTCCTTGAGACATTTGGGCCTTGAAAGATGGGTAGGAGCTTGCCAACTAGACAATGGGAGAAGGACATGTGATGGTTGACGTACAAGGCAAGGTGTGCTCAGTATTAGCTGGAGGTAAAGCTGGTGGAGTCTTGGGTGCCGCCTGAGCATGCCTATAGACATTGCGCTTTAGGCAGGGAGGAGGCATTATGGTCTGTAAGGAGGAGAGAGAAGGTCTGGTGAGGTAGATGTGTCCCTTGGGCAGCAAGGTGGGGAAAGGATAAGCCCACGAGAGACTTGAGCAGGAGAATGCTGGGAGACTGTGGCAGAAGAGAGATGAACAGATTGTGACAAGAGAACTCAGCACAGAGATTCAAACCATAAATCTCAGTGGCAGGTTGCCTGTGGAGAGTGAGTGTGTCCATAAAGACGGGACGGGGGCTTCCCTGGTGGCGCAGTGGTTAAGAATCTGCCTGTCAATGCAGGGGACACGGGTTCAAGCCCTGGTCCAGGAAGATCCCACATGCTGTGGAGCAACTAAGCCAGCGAGCCACAGCTACTGAACCCGTGAGCCACAACTGCTGAAGCCCGCACGCATGGAGTCCATGCTCCACAACAGAAGCCACTGCATTGAGAAGCCCGTGCAGTGCAACAAAGAGTAGACCCTGTCCCTGCAACTAGAGAAAGCCTGCGCAGCAACGAAGACCCAACGAAGCCAAAAAATAAAGTAAATAAAATAAAATAAATAAATTAAAGAAGAAAAAAAGAGACATGATGGAAGAAGAGTAAAGAGGAGGAGGAAAGGAGGAAGAGGGGGAGGAGAAAGGAGATGGAGGGAGGGGAGAGAAGGATGACAGTTGACGTTGTATCTCTATCTGAACACACATTAGACAGAACACTTCTAGACACTGGAAAGACACCTTATTGTTTTACTCGTTCATACGTTGTTCTTTTTTTCATTCACATGTTTGGAAAGAGTTTTTTGATTTTAAGTCCTGTGATTTATCGTTTCTTGAACCAAGCTTTATGGCGAGCTCACCCTGTGCCAGGTGCTGTTCTGGAGGCTGGGGATGGAACAGTGACCAAAACAAATAAAATTCCCTGGCCTCATGGGGTGGCCTCTCTTTGGCCTTTTTTTTTTTTTTTTTAAATTATTTATTTATTTTTGGCTGTGTTGGGTCTTCGTTGCGGCGCGCGGGCTTTTCTCTAGTTGCGGTGAGCAGGGGCTACTCTTCGTTGCGGTGCACGGGCTTCTCACTGTGGTGGCTTCTCTTGTTGCGGAGTGCCGCCTCAGTAGTTGTGGCGTGTGGGCTCTGGAGCGCAGGCTCAGTAGTTGTGGTGCACGGGCTTAGTTGCTCCACAGCATGTGGGATCTTCCTGGACCAGGGCTCGAACTCGTGTCCCCTGCACTGGCAGGCAGATTCTTAACCATTGCACCACCAGGGAAGTCCCTCTGACCTCTTTGAATCTTAGATTTTTAATGTATTTTGGCATCAGAGTCACGTTTCAGCATCTCTATTGCTCTATTTTCCTAAGAAGCACTTAAGCCCTAAAAAGTACTGAAGAATAAATTTACATCTAAGCCACTCTGATTTTGGTTTTCTCCCAAAAAGCCTCATTTATGATCTTCAAGACTCAGAGCCTCCCTGTGGCCTTGGATGTTGATAATATGCAGGAAATGGCCCTGAGTCCCAAGGCAGAGCCCACAGCTTGCTTAGTGGCTGGTTATTTCTCTAGTGTGAGGTGGGAGTTCTGCAATAATTGGGATGAGGTGCGAGGTTTCTCTTATCTCTTCTTCTGCTCAAGTAGAAAAGAATTTTATTTTAATTTAAAACGTGCTCAGTTTTCAAAAGACCTTTGAAGACAGGGGCTGAACTAGAACCTGGAGGCCAGTTGTTGTAAATGTTGGAGGATCACTGGAGTTGGCGGAGGGAAGGCAGGAGAAGGGTGTGTGTAGGGGTAGAAGGCATGTCTCTTAATAAACAGCACGATCAGGCCCATGGACACTTTGTAAATATGAGGGAAGCAAACGGCAAGGACCTGACGTGCCCACCAAAGTCCCTGGCACACCATGAATTTAGAGAACATTTTTCTATTTCCCTTAATATTTCTCTGCAAATTCCATCTCATTTCTTGCTTTGATGAGGACATCCTTCACACCTAAACAAAACCCCTACTGTTAAAACCCAAGCCCATTACCTCCATCACTCTCCTCTGCCAGGACCCCCATAGGAGGGAGTGAAGAGGAGCTTCTAAGTGCTGTGGGCTCCAGGGGCCGTCAGCCGCCTGCAGGGGGCCTCCTTGTTGCTCTGATTGACAGCTCCTGGTTGCCCACATGATGGAGAACATGACTCCCCCCTCCCTCTCCTATATCTCCACACTCCCAGACTGTGCCAATATGATGGGTGCACTGACAAAGCAGCTGGATTTATTTTGGCTCATGGCTATTCTGTACACTTCTGCTGGGCAGTGAGCTGGCCACTGACTTAGGTGAATAAAGCGGCGTCTAGTCTGTGGCTTAGTCAAAGACAGAAACCTGCATCGCCATATGGTAAGTATTACTCTAGAAGAGCGTATAAGTTGCAATGGCAAGATGGAAGGAAGAGCAGTTAATCCCCCTGGACGGTGCAGAGCAAGGTCTAGCAAGGAGTTGGCATTTGAATTAGGAAATTAAGGATGAGTGGGTGTGCCAGGGATACAGGGAAGGTGCTATTCCAGATCGAGAGAACATGGACAGATGCTCAGAGGTGCCTGACATCCAGGAGTATCCATCAGTCCAGGAGCCAGTGCAGCATCTCCATATGGTTGGGGCCAGTAAGGGAGAGTTTGAAGTGTAGATTTGAGTGCCATGCTGTGGAGTGGCGTTGGATTTGGTATTTAACGGGAAATCAGAGGTTTTTAAGCAGGTGAGATTCCAGTTTTAGAAACACCTCTCTGATAGGAATGTGGAGGGCAACTGTAAGAAAATTAGAGACAGGGACCCCAGCTGTGAGATCATTGCAACAATGCACGTGAGCAATGATGTGGACCTGGGCTAAGGTTGTGTCTCTACTCTGAACCTCTCTCCTGAATTCTGACCTTTTATGCAACTGCCTATTTGATGTCTTTGCTCAAATATCTAATAAACATCTCAAACTCTGCATGTCCAAGACAGAACTACTGATCTTCCCTTCTCCAAGCCTGCTCCATTTCTAGCCTTCCCCATCTCCATCGATGGGTGCTCCATCCTTTCAGTCGCACAAGAAAAAACCTAGGAGATGCCCTTGATTTTTCTGTTTCATAGCCCCATTTAACCAATCATAAAATCCCGTCACCTTTACCTTCCTTGCCATCTCTACTGCTACGATCCTGGTCTAAGCCCCCATAATATTTTGCTTGCATTATTGCCATAATGTCTCCCTCCTTAAGTCTTTGTTCTTTCAAATCCTTGCTCAGAATTCATCTTCTCAGGGAGGTCTCCCCTGCCCCCCATATCTAACAGTGAAATCGGGCTTTACTCAGTGCAGCCCATCCATTTCCCCACTTACTGTCCATTTACTGTGTTTTTCATAGTACTCATCCCGATTATATAGAATGTTACTTAATTTTCTTTTGTTGTTTATTGTCTCTTTCTGTAGTCAAAGGTAGCACCACAAGGGTAGGGTTCTTGGTCTGTTTGCTCACTACTGTATCTCAAATCACCTAGGAAAAAGCCTGGCACAAAATAGGGACCCAAGACATATTAGGTGATTGAATGGTTGGGAAATTTGCTGCAAATGGAAGATGTAGCTTAGCAGAATAGAAATTAGAGCTCTTGGCATTGTATTGCCCTTGAGGGTGGAGAGAGGAAAAGAGTCAAGAGTGATTCTGGGTTCCTTAACTTGGGCTGTTGCCTTTACCTGATAAGGGGAAGGCAGGAGAAGAAAAGTATCTGGGGGAAATTAATGAGTTCTGCTTGGGCCATGCTGAGTCTGAATGCTTGTGAAATAGCCCAGTTCAGATACTTGGCATATGGGTTTTGCTCAACAGAGAAGTCAGGCTGGAATTAAAGTTTTTTTTATAGGCATCAGCTATGGAGTGGATGAGATTCCCTGGGGAGAGGGAACCAAATGAAAGGAGGAAAATATCAATAGGTGGAAAGATGCTAGGAGACATATACCTTTATTTTTGGGATGCATCCAGGGTGAGCCAGCATGTACTAGTCGATATTCTTGGGTGCAAATTTGGTGTCCTTGGCATACTTGGACACCTCTTAGGAAGCTGGAGAAAGAGGCAGATGTACGAAGAGGCAAAGCGTGAGCCGATCAGAGCACCTTTTGTCACACAGTCTTGGGTGAGTCTGTGTAATGCTTAGGTTGTTTCCTAGGCTCCTGTGTCCTCCAGCCATCCCTGCCCCAACTCCCTGAATCCTGTCTACAGCATCTATCCCAAGTTGGGGTGATGTTCGCATCAAGATGGCAGACAGCAGAGCCCTAGCTTAGAGCTCCAGCAGTTGTTTCCTTCACTGAGTTGTCAGAAAGGCAATCCTGCCTCTATATGCCTCTCACATTCCATGATGCATTAGAGACAATTTGCTACAAGGCTTCAGATTCCAATTTTGCAGAACAGTCAGAGATCACTTAACTGAATTTTGCCTGCGTGCAAGAGCTGATGATGCTTCGCCAAACGACTCTTTAAGGAAATTCAAACAAAAAGCCATTTTCTTTTCTCTGCTCTTTTCATTTTCAGAAACTTCTCAGGGAAAGGCAACAGATGGATATGCAAGAATCTATATGAGCCTGAAAACCAATGCTTATTGGAAGGATGGAGAGTTTGGGCTTACATTGAATAGTCAGAAATGCTGAAAGTCAAGGACCCTGATAAATGACGGCAGTTGCATCTTAATGCCGTCCATGGGGCAGCTATTGTTAAAATGGTCGCGCCCACACAAATCTGTGGGGACCTTTAGAAAAGGAACTTACATGTGAAAGTGCAAAGAAAATATGAGGTGTGTTTCCTTTCAGCTGAGAGAGGCTTTTCTCCACTGGATGGCTTTTACCTTCAGGGCAGGTCCTCCAAACCCTTGTGGGCTGAATAAGCCATGTCTTTGGGTCTTCCTCTTCTCTAGTGTCTCCTTTAGGCACCAGGGCTGCCAGGGTGCCCTTTGTCTTCCCGGCATAAGCACAGCTGCTGCAGACGGGCAATGTCACGTTCTTGGGGTCTTTCTTGTGATGATAGTGATGATAGAGTCATGATAGTGCTCTTCTTCTTGCTGGTGGTAGTGGGTGTATCTGTTACTTAGTACTACAATAATGCTGCATAACAAAACATTCCAAACTCAGTGGCTTAAAATAACAATCCTGTTGACTTAAAAAATACACAACCTAGCAGTTGAGAATTACGTTTTATTCGGTGGACGTACTAAGGACATAAGCCCCGAAGACAGCCTCTCGGGTAGCTCTGAGAGACAGCTCAGAAGAGGTCAGGGAGGAGCCAGGATATATAGGAGTTAAAAAAACAAACAAACAAAACAGATAGTAGGAACATCGAAAGATTACTGTTAATTAAAAAAAAACAGGCATCTCAGGTTAATGAATGTGGCACTTTTCTGGTTGGGAAGACACAAGAGTCTGGGCCTATTGATATCATTCCTTTGATATGCGGCTTAACTCTCTTGGCCCAGTATCCTGTTCTTTTCCATCCTGAGGCCCTTAGGGTGCACCTACGCGGTGGTGGGGCTGCAGTGGCTTATGGCCTGGTGGCTACAGCATCCTTTGTTTACTGATACGGTAGTTGGCATTCTTTGTCCACAGTCATTTATTCTTGCTTACCTGTCAGTGGGTTGCCTGATGGTTGACTCTTCTAGGCTGGGCTCCTGGGAGACTGTGCTTCAAGGTACAGATCCATCTGGGCGTGGTTCCTTACCAGAGTTGTTCCGTATGTGTTCATACCAGATCCCAGACTGAAAGAGTAGCAGCTACCTCGGGGAGAGTGGGAGTTCTTCTCATGACGATGACAGAAGTATAAGAAGGTAAGCTAGGTTTCACAGTCTTTATTGCATCAAGTTTGCCTGCATCCTGTTGGATGAAGCAAGTTACATGCCTAGACCCAAGTTCAAGGTATGGGCAGGCATTATCTGCGGTCATGAGAAAAAGTGAATCGTGTTGCCAAACCTGGTATCAGTCAAGCAAGTACATACCTTTCTTGTGTGGGAGGGGAGTAGGGAATGAATATTTGCTGGACAGTATTCTCTTCTTCCACAGTCACCTGTCATTTCCACGGCACGTGCAAGGTCTCAGCACATTCATTTATTTTCCTATGCAATCACCTAACACTTTCTGAGTCCATACTGTGTGCCAGGCATAGTGCTAAGCACTGAGGTTATATTAACAAAGACGTAGAGGAGATTTGAAGCACACAGATCCCGGGATCCTGCTGGGACACCAAGCAGAGGCCTGATCTGATTGGCTGGAGGGAGACAGATTTGCTCCTGAGCTTTGGGAAGGGAGTCAGTTTAAATCTTGGAGATCCTGCCCCCTAGGGGCAGTGAATACAGTTGATATTTCCCATTTTCCAGAGACTAAGTTCTTTCTACCAGCCTCTGGGCTTCTAAGAGATAGCAGGTAAGATTTTCCTGGTCTAGAGGGAACATGTGTGTCTCGGACCCTGAGTTAAGAAAAAGGCTTAACATAAATGAGTCAGGGAGACTGGCTGAACAAGATAATGATTTCTAGAACCAGAGCCTCGTCAGATCCAGTCTTCAGCTGCCAGGATTCTGAGGTCCCCGGAGAGGTGGCTGCCATCTCAGAGATTTCTAGGACTTGGTTGGATTCAGTCCAGTGGTATGTGACCCAAACAGAAGCTTCTGGAACTCATGGAAACAGTAGACAGCATGGCTAGATGGTGGCAAGGTGAAGCCTGGTGTCGGTATCTTCTGCAGTTGTGGCTGGTTGATACCTGCACATCTGATTTTTCTCTGGTCGTGACTGATGCTCGAAGGTGTCTTTGAATTGATTCATACATGTTGCTGGGGGCCATTCTCATTGCATTTCACAAAAAAGAACCTAGATAGATGTTTTGTCCACTTACATCAGTGGGGCACCAAGTTCTAAGACCTATTTCAAGGAGAAAAACTCTCCTAGAGAATAAAAATACTTGGAAGTGAAATAATGAATGAGCTGGAAAGGAAGCTGTCATTAAGACTCTCAGGAAAAGGTTAAGTAAAGCTTGGTGAGTATCCCAGGATGGTACAAGTCATCATCAAAAACATAATACACAAATAAGACTGAAGCAGCTTTGGTCTTCACTGATTTGGTCAGTACTGATTAGACAGTCAACTAATTTTCAGTTTCACTGGATTTGGCCTTAGAAAGTTCAGCGTTAGCAGCTAAGCTTTTTTTTTTTTTTTTTTTTTTTTTTTTTTTTTTTTTTGCGGTATGCGGGCCTCTCACTGCTGTGGCCTCTCCCGTTGCGGAGCACAGGCTCCGGACGCGCAGGCTCAGCGGCCATGGCTCACGGGCCCAGCCGCTCCGCGGCATGTGGGACCTTCCCGGACCGGGGCACGAACCCGCGTCCCCTGCATCGGCAGGCGGACTCTCAACCACTGCGCCACCAGGGAAGCCCAGCAGCTAAGTTTTATGAACACTTGAGGTTTCTTTTCACCATGGCAGTGACTTTTAGAGCCATCCCTGTAAAGTTTTCTCCCTGAGGAATTTTCTGAAGCACAAATTCAGTGGCCATTTCTGAAACTGACCATCCAAGGTTTCTGTAGAGCCGGGGTCAGCAAGCTACAAGCTGAGAGCAAAATCTGTCCTGCCGACCTGTTTCTGTAAATAGAGTTTTGCTGGAACTCAGCTCTGCTCATTCGCTCACATACTGTCCATGGCTATTTCTCTGCTCCAGCAGCAGAGCCGAGTAGTTGCAGCAAAGACTTGACAGCCCCCAGAGCCTGAAACATTTACTATTTGGCCATTTACAGAAAAAGTTTGCTGACTCCTACTGTAGAGAGTAGACTGGGTAAATTGGCATGCACATAAACTGGGGGTACGGGGCAGGAACGCTTCTGGTTGTGATAGGATCCTTCCTGGAGTCTGGGTCTGGAGACCCCAGGTGTGGATGGGGCCTCAGTTATGGCTATATTCATGGGCTCAAGGATGTCACCAGGACTCTCATTCTCAACCTCTTGCCTCTGCTTTCTTCTGTATTGGCTTTATTCTTAGGGAGGCTTTCTTTAAGGTATAAAAGATAGCCAACAGCAGATCTGGGCTTACATGGTCCTTAGTTTTTATAACTGCTGAAGGAAACAGATTGTCTTTCTCCCAGCATCTGTTGTAACCCACATCCCAATTCCATAGGACTCTCATTGAGCTGGGTGCCCAACCTGGACCAGTTTCTGTGCTCAGGAGGGTAGAAGGATCTGTACTGAGTGAGCATTTGTGTCGTGGATCCATCTTCTCCTCACGAAATGGGGAAGGAAGGACCATGCATCTGCAGCCCTACCAGCTCGGGGAAGAGCAGTTTCCGATAGGAATCAAAGGGAAACGAAGAATTGTTGGAAAATTTGGAGACAGCCTAGGATCTAAGAATTCTCGAGAGGCTTATATTTGTCCTATTTTACCTCTCAGTATGATTTCTTCCAGATGCTGAATCTTCCACCTCTACGACCTCTCCTGCACCTTGCAGCCCCTATCTTCTATAACTACTTGGTCTGTGCTGCTCATAATGTCTGTTCTCTCATTGCCTCCAAGTTCAATTAAAGAAGGTTTTTGTATGGTGCAGACTCTACCGTGAGCATGCAGTATTTGAGGGCAAAAATAACTCAGCACAGTATGGCAGAGACAACTTAAAATTTAATGTCAGTCATTACTCCCAAGAAAACATAACCATTCCTCACCATAGTGAATTTTTTTCTAACCCTGTGCCCCTCTAATGCCCCAGCTCACCACCATATTCTTGGTCAATTCTTCCCCTTAAGACCTTTCTTCTCACTAAACTCCAGACTCCAACATCTCAAAGTTTGTGACGTATTTTGCTCCGACTGGTTTTACTGTCTCTATCCCGCCTCAAAGTAGGCTCCAGAACAGTTTCTATCCCCGAAACTTGTTAAGGATCTGTGAGAAACAAAATATATCCTTGCAAGGTCATCAACTTAACAATAGTAACAAAAGTTTTGAAAGTACTGTGCCATTGTCACCATGATTGTAGCAGAAGGGAGAAAGGAAAGGGGAGGGGACTGGGAAAAGGGAGAAAGGAAAGGGGAGGGGACTGGGAAGGATATTATTTGCTTTCACATGCATATTATTAATGAAAATGCGTATTAAAAAGCATTATTATTTGCTTTTAATATGCATTAAAAGCATTTTTAATAAAATATGCATATTAAAAATGAAAATAGGAATGCATATTATTCTTACATTTACAAAATTGCATTCTTCATAAATGGTTTTTCCTATAAAGAAAACTTTACTACATTATCAGTCAAGTATATATACTTGACTGAGGTTCATGTGGCCAAAATCAGGCATCATTTGCCGTTCTTTTTCAATGAGAAGAACGTCTTAGGCAGTCACTGGTCCAAGAAGGTGGAGGAGATCTGAATCCAACTCACAATCCAGAGGAGTGTAGGAGGAGCCCCTTCTAGATCAGTTGAAGCTCAGGTATCCTGCAGAATGAGAAAAATGTTTGTTGTTATAAGCTATTAAACTCTCATGGATGCTTGTTACACATTATTATTGCAGTAGTAGCTGACTGATACATTGAGGCTGAGGGTCAAACTCAGTCTGTGCCCACAGCCCTTGCTTTTTTCTGTGCCACACCCTCTTCTTGCCTCTAAGGACACTTATTTTTGTCTTAGCATACTGATGCCTTTTTTCTCTTCCTCCTGTTAGACCTTCAGTTCCTGAAGGACAGAAAATTCATTTCTGCCATCTCCCCGCCCATACCTAGCATAAATCTCTGTACCTTATTGCTGTTCAAGACAGATTTTGGATAAATGGTAAATTTGAGGTTCATGGTGGTGATAGCCACAGATGGAAATGATGTCCTAATTATCTGCTGGTAAATAGAAATCACTGGTCTCACGTGGAACCAGGTGAGATTTAGAAATGGACTGGCACAAACTCATCTCCCTAATAATGACAGGGCTTAGACCTGGCAGCAGAAATAGTGAGGTGAACCACAGTAATTTTCTTCTAACACTGATGGTCTCCCCATTATCTCACCTTAGTGCATGGTGAAAGGTATTTCTGGGTTCATCTGAAAGGGTTTGTGATTAGAGTAAAAGACTGTATCAAAATGAAAATAGTTTACAGGTAGCGTTCTCTGCTTGCCCAAGAAAGCCATCCTGTCTACTGAGAAAATTGGGGAGTGTTCTTTTCTGTAACGTAACTCTTTTCATTTCCTGGTTTTAGTCAAATAGGTGTCCTTAAAATGGCCCAAAGCATGACCTATTGGGATGTAATATGCTGCCACACCTGTGTTGCTGTATGACTTCTGGTGGGACTTAGCTGTTCTAACAAAAATGTATCTCAAACTATAAAGATGGAAATAAAATACAAAAGAGCACCATGGTACCTTGCTTATTCTTGGAGTAACACACAAAGGATTGAGCAGATCAAGGCAGGAATCTTACAGGTCAAAGATACATGGGGGTGGAGCGGCTAAAAAAAAGTCAACTCACCCAGAGCATGGTGTGATGATTCTTAGTTTGATCCTGAAATAACTTTGGCTGTTTTTAGTCAAATGGTAGTAAAAATAGGAAAGGCTATCACAGAACAGAAAGGCTCAAAGTAGGGCTGTGATCATCTCTTGTCAGGTGATACCAAGGAGAACAGATATGGAACTCTCCAGTATGTTCAAACCATCTCTGTCTTGGCAAAACTGAAGGACATGGCAGGACCTCAGAAAAGAGAGGATGAGAGAGTTTTAGGACCTGGCTGAAGTCAAAGAGGAGATTAAATGTGTCTTGGTTATGCCTAGGCTCCTTAGAAAACTTTTGCAGTGACTTCATTTGCAAGAGAACAGGGATGAGGTCTAAAAAATGTCACTTGTGCCCCTTTATTGTGACCTAAAGCCCTCTTAATCCCCTCAGAGCCTTCCGGCATAGAGTTTGGTTCAAGGTATGAGTTTCTGAGGTAGAGACTGAAGGCATTTCAAAAAAGCCTACTAGAATGTTAGAACATCTCAGTGCTGGTCAGCTGGTCTACCTCCTTGCTGTACCACGGGACAGTTCATCCAGTGATTCCACGGGAGTCCAGCTTGCGACCTTCAGCCTTGCAGGACCGGAAGTTCACTCCTATTGCTGATTTATGGGGACATGAATGACAGAGAAATTGAGCCATTCAAATATTACTGCAGATGTACAGATTGATATGGGGAATTGGAGCAGTCAAGGAGAATATTCAAGTTTGCCTAAACCAGGATATCTTAAAATCTCTGACCCATTCACATTGTTCTTTCAACAAATACTCCCTGGGTGCCTGCTGAGTGCTGGCCATGCAGGAGACCATTTGTGGTAAACAAAACAGACTGCCCTGTGTCCTTGGGACTCATATCCTAGGAGGTCAGACAAGTCAGTACATGATTTCAGATAGTGGAAGAACAGTACAAGTAATTTAAAACAGGATTGCAAGAGTGAACAGAGGTGCTACCTGTGATTTTTTGTGGTGTTCTGGTCCCTGGTTCCATTTGTTCCTGAGGACCAGCTGTAAGTATTGGTTTGATTACGAGCAGGACCTCTGACTCCCTTTGTTTGCATATGAGAGTGCCAGTTAGGTTTCTGCCATTTCCAGTACGAGTCCTGACTCATGTACTTCATGACTAATAAAGGAAGGTCTGGACTCCTGAGCCTGGCATTGGAGGCCCCTCTCAAGCTGGTCCCAGTTGGCATTTGCAGCCCTAATTCTCACTGTATCCCCAAAGCACCTTCTACTCCCCCTGACACAGCTAGTCCCCTTCTGCCGTGCCTGCCTTAGACAGGAGGACAGAGAAAGTGCTTTGGAACCTTCTACTGGGACCTTCAGTGCCTCCCATTGTCTAGATTTACCCCTTCCCCAATCCCCTGGCCAATGTGTCCATGTGCGAAATATAAGTGGTGTTCACGGCCCCATTTATAACTTCCCTCCTCCAGGAATATGTCAAACGCTTCAGCTAAAATGAATCTTCTCGTTGCACGTTGAGCCTCTGTCAAAGCATTTAATAAAATTTGCCTTGCAGTGTAATTACTTACATTATGGGTCTAATTGCACATATGAATCCCTGAAGAATGGGATCTCTGCATTTAAAAACTTCTAACTTTGTACTGTCTTCAGTGCTTGGCAACACAAATTGAATTTGCATCTTTGATATAGAAATACCCTAGAGGTATCAAGTGCTATAAAGAGTTCAGGGTAATAAACACAAGAGCAACCCTATTTTTTGTGTTCTCTGTGTCAGGCATTGCATAATGCTTGAGATACAGCGTGTAATTCTTGTTTTGGCTAACATAGGGTTAACTTCTCTCACAGGCAAATCCTGGAGTCTCAGTGGCTTACTCTAGTGGTTTATTTCTTGCATTTTCTCAAGTCCAGGATTTGAATTTGATGGACCATTCTCCTCTCCAGAAAGATTGAAAGAGCAGGTGTCTTGCACCTTCTGTTACGGCAGCAGGTATAGAGCCTAATGCCATTTGCTGGGCTGAAGCCTCTGCATCAAGAGGCTTGTTGTGTTTGTGAGTGTGGAGAGCTACCTGCAGACTCTGGTGCGCCAGGCCTTGAGGTGGTGGGAGTCACTTCTGCTCAGTGTATTGGTTAGAACTTGGTCACGTGATCCCATCTCGGTGCAGAGAGGCCTGGGAAGTAGGGTCCCTGGCTGAGCCGTGCTCCCAGCATGGCTGTGCTCTGTGGGGAGGCAGCGTGATCCTTGGTGCCCAGCCAGCCGTTTATGCTGTAATCATTATAACCCTACGAGACACGTTCTGTTTTTATTCTCCTCTTATAGGTCAGGAGCTTGGAGAAGAGAGATGAAGTGGCTTGTTGAAAGTGCCCTGCTAGATATTTCAGAACCAGGTTTAGAACCCAGGTCTCTGTGCCTTTTAGAAGCTGCCTCGGCACTGATACATAAGGAAACGTTCCTCTTTGCTGCTCACTCTGCTGCATCGCCCAGGTTGCGAAAAATGTGTTCTCACATCAGTCTCCCGCTATCGAGCGTGCTCAGTAAACCTTCCGGCATCTCTGTCAAAGCATCCCCTTCTATGTAGGTAGTTGTGGTCTCTGAGCTTGGCAGGACCCATTATCCCCTGTGTGGCCAGACCCTGTACCCTGTCTCATCCACCCCTCTGGGGCTGCTGCGTCCAGGCCCACAGCGTATGCTTGACGGCTTGTGATGTCCGACAGCTGTGGATCCACCGCTCAGCACGTGGAGACACGGCTCTGGGGGAGGCGTGTGTCTCGTCTTGGGGGAGGATTTGGTACAGGGTGCAGGGGAAGAGAATGGGAGAAGGAGCCGGTCTTCTTTTTCTCAGGATGACGTGCGTTTCGATCAGCATTGAAGAGTAAACATGCATGAAAAACAATAGACACAGTTCAGCCCATAGCTTGTAATTGCTCTTCCAAGAAGGAGTGCTGGAACTAGGCTTCACTGTTGGCTCTTAAGTTTCATATAATAAACCATCCGTGGATTTATTATTTTTTCGGAGACTCTCCTCTGTGTCCCCATGTTCCGTGCTGTGGAAGATTCAGAAGGAGTTTCATTAGTTAAGGTCTTAGCTGACATTCTCTTTTGGGGAGGTGAAGCATCGGTACACAATGACAGGAGGTGGCTGCTTTTCGCCTAAAGGCACTCCGCAGCTGTGGGTGGCGCTGGTGACCAGGGAAGGAGGGGTCTATGTGCACTGAAATGGCCAGCAAAGGCTTCCTGGAGGAGGAAGGGCTTGCTTTTTTTTTTTTGCCTTTTTTTTTTTGTCTAAAAGACAATTCACTCACATGCTATTTACAGTTTTCTACAGTGTCTTAATATGAATGGGACCACTTTTCTACTTGAGCCATTTTTTAACCAAAGCAAAATAACCTAAGTATAACAAAGTTTTAAAATACAGCATAAAGATACAAAAACAGGCATACTGATTCTAATTAGGAAGGTAATTATGATGATACACTTTTTATAATCTACAACTACATTTAGGAAATCACACATAGATCACTGATTTGAATGAAATGCATAAATTTGTAGTAAAGCTTTGTAGTTACAAACACCCCCCCCCAAAAACTACCAAAGAATGCACAAAATTAATCTTTTTTCCACCTTTGTTTCATATTCCTGGATCCTTCACCAGTATTACATGAGGAAAAAAACAAAAGCAAAACAAATGGAAAACTGAAACCAGAATCACTGATGTTATCAAGTAGGGAAACAAATAAATTAAAATCTAGCAGCCATCAGCAAGAGTACAGCACAGACAATGCTGTAAAAAGAAACAAAGACAGTTGTTAGAAAACCGCACGCATCATACTCTTTCAAACGAGCAGAATAAGCTTCTGCGTACAATGGAACATAAACAGCATCGTTCTCTTGTGAGGTATAGAAATGCAAATGCTTTTCTTTAGTATTGTGCACGGGCCAAATGTGTTTGTGATGTTTAATTCTATTAAGCTATTACAGAGTGGGCCAGGAACACATTTATGGATTCTGGGGACGATGTGTACTATACTTCTTTGACTGGGATAGTAGACACTCTAGCCAAAATTTAAAAAAAAAAAAAAAAATGTATATATGAACACAAAAGTATAAGACAAAGGCGAATGAGACTTCTCTTATATCTTAGCAACATTTAGATGGAAATCAAATTTAAATGCAGTCCCCTCTGCTTTTGAAGAGGCTTTGGTTCAGCTCCCAAATCTCGACTGCTTGACGCATTCTCACACGAAAATGCTCAGAAGGTGTCTTCTTAAACAGCAAACCTATTTTTAGTGCTGGAGCCGCTCTGAGTAGCTGTGTCTGCATGGGACTGGTAACCAATCACTGTCCTTGGAGGAAGTCCTAACCTTTCCTTGTCTACCCTCCCTATATGTGTAACAGCTTCTCAGTTTTCACATTCAGTAGTCCACATTGCTATTTTTTCACCTTTAGCTCTAACATTAACAGCTCCACATACATCATCACTGTAGTCATCAAAAGATTCTCCAATAAGGCACAGCAGTGTCTCTAGCCGAAAGCAATTGAGGTCACTTGGTCTCTGCTGTTTGTTCAATGTAATTAGCCATCGTCCTCCTCGTTTGTTTTTCTCATCTTCCCACATAGGCTCAATACCATCCTTAAAAAGTGCGTAGTCACAGCCAGGCATTAAACTGCTAGACAACTGGATATGGGTGTACAGAGCCCAAAAGTCGTCAACAGTATCAGACTTAGAGATCAGCCGAAGGTTTGCTTGCCAAGTTTTGCTTTTATCATTTTAAAAACTCCAGAGTGTCCATCTGTTCTGTAAAGGATGTTTAATATAGCGTTCTGGGTTAGCAACCTCCTGATGAGATTCTGTTTTCTCTTCTTCTGTAGGTGGGGGATTAGGTGTAGGGGTGGTTTCCAGTTCCACAGTCACCATCTTAGATGGATCTCGAAGAGCTTGCTTTGAAGCTGGAGAGGTGGGATGGATTTAAATAGATGGACAAGAAACGGCAGAGCATTTCTGGCCAAGAGGAAAGAGACAGACTTGTTGGGGCTGAATGAATAGAGGTGCAGTCAGGGTGGGGATGAGACCTGCCCCGTTGCATCAGAGGCTGTGGCTGGGGAAGCAGCAGGCGATGGGGGGGGGGGGTGTGGGGAGATTGAGAGGGTAAAAGGGGTCAGAGGGCAAAGTATCATTAGAAGATGGCTGGAGAAGTTTCAGTAACCGAGCCAAGGGTCCCACTTGCTACTGTTTCTTCCCAGGAGGGCTTGTTCTTCCTTGATAGGTTAGAGGTAGGACCAGGGCACCAGTTAGAAAGCTTGGCTTGGTCAGGCCCTGGTGCACATTGAAGGGGCAGAATTTAAGAAGAGTTATTCATCGTGGGCCCCTGTAACCCTTGTCCTTCTGTCCTTCTCTGCCCTGAACCATCAGCACCACCATCACCTCTGCAGATAACGCATCCCTCCAGTTCCCGCTCCTGGGAATGTCCGTGCCTGAGACCAGGTGCGTCAGAGAACATCATTCTTTCATGCTTTCCCAGATTTTCATGCTGTCCTAGGGACAGGTTCTCGAAAAGTGAGTAAGCTTGAACATACGTCAAACCAGTTGCGTGAGTGTAAAGCTTGATTCAATTTGGTTTCACAAAGTGAAACAATATGTCATGTCTTGCCTTCTAACATTTTAGGGTTATTGGTGCTGCTTTGATCCTGAGCCAGGGTGGCCAATGCTGGGAGTGCATCCCCTCTGTCATCCCTTCAGAGCCCTTTGCTGTTTTGACCACACTGGCTTCCAGGGTGCCTTCCCTCCTGACCCAAGTTTGTTTTCATAGGAAACAGACCCTGAAGCAGGAATTGAGAGCAGGAGGTTCCCTGGGAGGGGTGCATAACCTTGGGCAAGGATTCTTCCCTGGCCAAGGGCAATTCCTGGGCAGGATTGTAGCTGGGGAATGAGACCTTTGAACTTGAAAGGGGGGATGGGGAGTGGGGGGGTTGTCTGGGCAGGCCAGTGCAGCAGCCACTATAGCTCCCAGCAGCCAGCACTTGAGTTCTCTCAGCAAAGAGACCCTCAGGCTGCTGGACCCCCTTTGCCATTTCCTTCAGAAAGCCCAGAAGTACCTGGGAATCTGCATACCCCAGGGCAGCCGCTAACCAATGACGAACACAAACACCTGGCTTCCTTTACTACCATGGTGACCGTTCTGAAGTGTGACCCAAGTTTTCTCCAGAGCTCCCCACTGGGACTGAGCCATGGTCCCCTCCATGGGATGGATGCTTGCCTGATGTCCCCCTCTTGTTTCGTCCCCTTACCTCTGGGTCCCATGACCCCATTCAGATAGTGCCTGGTTTGGTTTTGTTTTGTTTTCCTGGAAATGCTTCATAACAACTCACTTTCTCCTGAGTTCTGCGGTCAGCTTTGTCTGTTCTGGGGAAATTGATCCAAGACAACAGCTTTGTGACCCTTGAGTATGTTATTGAACCTCTCTAAGCCTCAGTTTCCTCATCTGCAGAGTAAGCACAACAGTGACAATGAACGTGTGGGATTGTTGTTTAAGCTATGAGAACACACCCAGGACAAAGTAAGTCCTGAGTAAAGACAGCTGTTATTAACTGAACAGTGATACTCTCCGGTTTTGGCTAGAAGAGCCAGATAGTGCCTCATTTTGGCTGAAAAGTGTGAGCTTTGCGTCCTCTATGGTTGGACTTGAAACTCCTTCTACACCTGAGGTCCTCTTTCCTCATTGTTTCAGCTTCCCTTGCAAGTATCCGCTGCACTTTTTTTTTTCTTTCAGTGTGAAAGGAGGAAATCCCTGAAGGAAAGGTCCTGAGTGTTCTTTTGAGTTTCTGTATATTGCCTGTCCTGATAGCCTCTCCAAATAAAGAACCTCTTGAACTAATTAAGCTAATTGGAGAGGAAGCTGGCTCATTTTCACATGCTGCTCCAGGGAAAGTGCCTGATATTTAAGAATGTAAATTTCACTACGTTTTTAAACTGTGTTTTGCACTGAGGATCTTGGTGGTCCGGGTCTTCACTTGGAATTGGTGAGGAAAAGCAAGGGCTCGTCATCCCTGGGGTCACCTTCGCCCTGGATCCAGCTCTCCTGTCCCATCCTTGTTGACAGGGCCCGTTGCTCCGCCACCATGGCTGGTGCGGTGACCGGAAACCACATGGGGGACCCTTGAGAACTGATGGCTCCGCAGGACCACCCTTGGCTGCAGTCCTCAGTCTCAGCTGACTAGAGTGAGTCTGGCGTATCATTTTGAATTTGTCAAGGTGGCTCTGCTTGGTTGACTGTGGCTGCCTGAAGAGCTGTGTGAAAGAGGATTCCCAGTTCTTCTTTGGCTTCCGTGAAGAAGAGAGCAGAGATTATTAGTAACACCTGTTGTAAATATTGAGTAGGCAGTGATGGTGTGTGTTTGCGAGACTGGTGTAGAGTTACATGTTTCTGCAGAGATTCCAAGTTTTCTATGGGTAATAAAAGTTTCCTGTTATTTTATATAATACTATATTATATTTTGTATATTGTATTTTATTATAACTTGGAATATATTCAGATATATTCATATTTGTAATTATAACATATAAAGTAAAAATATATATAATATAAAATATATAATAACATACACAGGGATGTATCCCATATTTATATACATATATATATGAATCCCAAAAGGTGAGGAATATGAGTATTAGCATTCATCCCTTTTAACCTTCTTGCCAGCCCTCATTCTCCAATGAATTCAATTGTCAGCTAAAATGACCTCTCCTTACAGACTGTATTACCCTTGACAACTTACTCAGTTTTTCTGTGACTTGGTTTCCTCAGCTGTTAAATGGATGGGAGGGTCTGCCCCCCAGGGTTGCCATGGGAACTAAATGAGTGCTACATCTGCAGTACTCAGGGCAGTGCCTGGTAGGTAAGTAGCCTGAGATGCATTAGCTCTTCTAATATTCGAATCACGTTACTGTGTATCAAGCACCCACTGTTTGCCACCAGGCAGTGTTCTGTGGAGGCTGCTCTTTAATCTCCAAGGCTGTCCACTTATCTCCCTTTTCAATCAAGAGTAGAAGAAAGTAATTTTCATTTTTATGTCAGCACTGCTGATTTTCTGATGAAGTTTACAGTACATAGAAACCCCAGAGAGAAGGCTTCTTCTTTAACAGTGCTGAGACCGAGGGAAAGAATACACATGACAAAGAGCCTGTGTCTTCCTGTAAGACCTGGAAGATGAAATTAAAGCTTAATTTCTTTTCCCCCCTTTACCATAATGTTGATGGAATTTAGCTATTAAAAATAACTCTTCATGTAACTTAGCTCATTGGGTTTTCTCATGTTTAGATACAGAGGACATTGTTAGCTTTGCCTTTGCAAAGCAGGGTGGGCTTATGGAAAGAACCAGGGTTTTGGTGTCAGATAGAGTTGGACTCAGCCCCACCATGAGCTGTCTGACACTGTAAGCAAAGTGACTTGACCTCACTAAGCCTCCTGTCCTCAGCTGTAGAATGGAAGAGTAGCCAGCCCCTGCCATTCGCTGGGTCTCTGCAAATTCATGCTTCAGAGCCCCCTGTTCGGCGAGGGTTACACATTATAATGAGAGTCCTGAGGTCCTGCAAACTTCTAAAGTGCCTTCTGAATCTTCAGAGAAGAAATTAAATTATATCTAGCTGGTCTCAAATATAATGTATCATTGTTATAAGCCTTTGAGCGTTTGAGCGTCAATAAACCTGTGTAGGCTGATCTGGTAATTTTGTTCAGATTATGGGGTCATTCCCAACAAAGGGAAGGTACCATAGCCCGCGGCGGCTGGCTGCTGGATAACAGAATTCTTTTTCCCCATAGAACCACTGTGAGGCCTGGATTAGTGGCTCAGCATAGGCCACAAATGCCCACTCAACACATAAGGCCCTTGGAATGTACAGTGTAAAATTCACCTGCACTGGGCTTATATAATTGTCAGTGTACTTAAGTTAAATTCTAGCTCTGTCACTTGCTAGCTTTGGGATCTCAGCTTCTCTAAACCTTAGTTTCCTCATCTGCAAAATCAAAATGAAAATGTCTTCTTTGTGGGGTTGTTGGAGAGACGAAGTGATGTCTGGCCCACAGTAACTGTTCCATCCGTCGTTCTTGGGCCTACTCTTCTACCATTGTTACGCTTATTTGGACCAAATATATCAACATTTCTGTGGAAAATGGATAAGGTGAATTCCAACTCCAGATTTTAGGAACACATCATCCTGCACGGTGTTGCTCTGAAAGCAGTGTTCTTTTTTTTTTTTGCGGTACGCGGGCCTCTCACTGCTGTGGCCTCTCCCGTTGCGGAGCACAGGCTCCAGACGCGCAGGCTCAGCGGCCATGGCTCACGGGCCCAGCCGCTCCGCGGCATGTGGGATCTTCCCGGACCGGGGCACGAACCCGCGTCCCCTGCATCGGCAGGCGGACTCCCAACCACTGCACCACCAGGGCAGCCCTGAGAGCAGTGTTCTCCCGGATCTCGGTCTCGGATGGTGGCTCCCCCTGTCTGGGGGAAATGTCCCAGGGGAGCTAAGTGTGGGGGAGTAAAAGAAGAGGGTGGGGATTTCAGGATGTAGACGTTTTAGGTGGCCTGGCCAGGTAGGGGGAGTACCCTTGGGTTGAATCTGAGTGTCACTTCAATCCCTGCCTTTCTCCTTCACCAGCCAGGATGCTAGATGGGCTCCTCCCCAATCCTCCATGAGAATTCTGCTCGGCTGGAGCCTAAGAAAGGCGCTCTCAGGGTTCCCTGCTGCTCTCGTGCTCCTCATACAAGCGCTAGGCTCGTTCAAGGTTTCCTTAAATGGTTTTACTTTATAGTAAAAAAAACGTTTTCAGGTGATATCACTTATGTAGAATCTTAAAAACTCAGAAATGAACTTATTTACAAAACAGACTCACAGAAATGAACTTATTTACAAAATAGACTCACAGAAATACTCACAGACATAGAAAACAAACTTATGGTTACCAAAGGGGGAAGGGGTGGGGGGAGAGATAAATTAGGAGCTTGATATTAACACATACACACTACTATTTATAAAACAGATAAACTACAAGGACCTACTATATAGCACAGAGAACTATATTCAATATCTTGTAATAACCTATAATGGAAAAGAATCTGAAAAAAAATTATAAATATATGTATATATTTATGAATAAATAAATATAGCTGAGTTACTTTGCTGTACACCTGAAACTAATACATTTTAAATCAACTCTGCTGCAATTTAAAAAATGTTTATGTTTATTCTAAAATTTACATATGGTAAAATTCACTCTTTTAGTGCATAGTTTTATGTGTTTTGACAACTGCATAGAGTCTTGTCACCATCATCAAAATCAAGGTACAGAACATCACCCCCCAGAATTCCCTTTGGCAGTCCCCTTGGTATTTTACACTCCTGATGAAAAACAAAATATCAGGCAGAGGGGAGTAAATAACTTTTTTTGCAACTTGCCCTTTACTCTTTTCTCACACAGATTCTTTTGAGGAAGACGGAGTTCCCTCTAAGAGGCTGGTGGGCCACAGAGGACTGTCCTGTGGGAGCCCAGTGCTTTCTAGGCTCTCCGAGATCTCTCATGGCAACCAGAGCGGGGGTGGGGGTTCTGAAGCATGGGACTCCCAGGGCCTGGGGACCAGCTTGATCAAGGAGACCACTGGGGCTTAGATTAAGGGAGCTAGGGGTACCAAAGGAAAGCTCTGAGAATTTTTCTTCCCTTGCTCTGTCACCACACACCTGCCTGCCATGAAAAATCCTGGGCTGTAGGGTAATGAGCTAAAAAGCGAAGACTAGCTCAGAGCAGAGGATACAGGAGTAAACTGGCAAGAGGGAATAGGATGGGAGAGGAATATTAGGTGTCTGAACAGGAGAGCAGAGAGAAGTTCCAAGGTTGTTTTCGGAAAGTTTTCCATGAGGACCTTACTGGCCCAGAGTCCTCTTTTTGTGAATGAGAATAGGTAGCCCTCTTATCCTTCTGCAGCTCTGCTCCCACAGATAGCTGAGGGGTTTGTGCCCCCATGCACCCTTCAGCAGGGCATCCTTGAGCAGGACATCCTGGTGAGAACATCCATTGCAGTTCTCACACGAATCAGGCATCTGTGTTCAATGAATCCTTCCCCGATAACCCAGGATAGCAGAAATGTTGCTGAATAAGAAATGATTTGTGGAAAATGCACTGGCTTCAGCCATCAGACTTTTTGGCAGAAATATTAAAAATGCAGGTAAAAATTTCCGTTAGGACCTTGGCTGTCCGTATGTCTTGGTGAGATCTTATTATGGAATGTGTGGTAAACACTCGGGCTTCAGGAGCTAGCAGCAGTTCGCTGCCTTTGTGTTTCACATTTCAGTAAAAAATATCAAATGTCAAAATGCACGTCACTGTCTAAATAAAATTGTACACCAAAGAATGGGAGGAATGCTGCTGTTGAGTCATGAGATGTCACGCCTGACAGGAATGCTGATGTCTTGGATGGGCGGCTGATGAGGACAAAGGGGGGAAGTGGGAATATTTTGCTGGGTGTGAGATTGGAGATCTGTGTCTGGCAGTGTTGAGTTTTCCTCACCTGTGATAAGATCACAGCCTGGATCGGAGTTCTGTGTGTAAGTCATCTCCATCCTGGGTCTGGGTGCAGCATCCCATAGGCTGGGAATATGGACTAGTGTTTTATTTCTTCATCTGGAAGCCTTGAGAGAGTTTTAAGTTTTTTTTTATGGTCACATAATTTTATTATTTTAAAAAATTAAAAATTTTTTATTTTCTTATACAATTTTTAAATGTGACCTTCCATTTACAGTTATTACAAAATACTGCCTCTACTCCCTGTGTTGTACCATATAGCCTTGTAGTTTATTTTATACCTAATAGTTTGTACCTCTTAATCCCCTACCCCTGGATTGCCCCTCCCCACTTCCCTCTCCCTACTGGTAACCACTAGTTCGTTCTTTGTATCTGTGAGTCTGCTTCCTTTTTGTATATTACCTAGTTTGTTATATTTTTTAGATTCCACATATAAGGATATGATACAGTATTTGTCTTTGTCTGACTTATTTCACTTAGCATAATACCCTCCAATTCTACCCATGTTGTTGCAAATGGCAAAATTTCATTCTTTTTTATGGCTGAATAGTATTCCATTGTATATGTGTATACCACATCTTCTTTATCCAATCATCTGTTGATGGAAGTCAACAGATGCTAAGCTAAGCTTTTTTTAAAGATGATGATTTCCCTACCCGGGCTCTTTGGTGGGGCTAATGGCGGACTCTGGGAGGGTTCACGCCAAGGAGTACTTCCCAGAATTTCTGCTGCCAGTGTCCTTGTCCTCACTGTGAGACACAGCCACCCCCCGCCTCTGCAGGAGACCCTCCAACACTAGCAGGAAAAGAGGAAACTTCCACGAGCCCTTAGGTAGCCTCATCCACCAGAGGACAGACAGCAGAAGCAAGAAGAACTACAATCCTGCAGCCTGTGGAACAAAAAACACATTCACAGAAAGATAGACAAGATGAAAAGGCAGAGGGCTATGTACCAGATGAAGGAACAAGATAAAACCCCAGGAAAACAACTAAATGAAGTGGAGATATAGGCAACCTTCCAGAAAAAGAATTCAGAATAATGATAGTGAAGATGATCCAGGACCTCGGAAAAAGAATGGAGGCAGAGATTGAGAAGATGCAAGAAATGTTTAACAAAGATCTAGAAGAATTAAAGAACAAGCAAACAGAGATGAACAATACAATAACTGAAATGAAAACTATACTAGAAGGAATCAATAGCAGAATAACTGAGGCAGAAGAATGGATAAGTGACCTGGAAGACAGAATGGTGGCATTCACTGCTGCAGAACAGACTAAAGAAAAAAGAATGAAAATAAATGAACACAGCCTAAGAGACCTCTGGGACAACATTAAACTCAGCAACATCACGTGATAGGGGTCCCAGAAGGAGAAGAGAGAGAAGAAGGACCCACGAAAATATCTGAAAAGATTATAGTTGAAAACTTCCCTAACGTGGGAAAGGAAATAGCCACCCACGTCCAGGAAGTGCAGAGAGTCCCATACAGGATAAACCCAAGGAGAAACACACCAAGACACATAGTAATCAACTTGGTAAAAATTAAAGACAAAGAAAAATTATTGAAAGCAGCAAGGGAAAAATGACAAATGACATACAAGGGAACTCCCATAAGGTTAACAGCTGATTTCTCAGCAGAAACTCTACAAACCAGAAGGGAGTGGCCTGATACACTTAAAGTGATGAAAGGGAAGAACCTACAACCAAGGTTACTCTACCCAGCAAGGATCTCATTCAGATTCGATGGA
The DNA here is from genome assembly GCF_951394435.1 of Stenella coeruleoalba. NCBI lineage: Eukaryota > Metazoa > Chordata > Mammalia > Artiodactyla > Delphinidae > Stenella > Stenella coeruleoalba. The sequence continues at coordinate 96,585,312 of NC_137156.1, read as the reverse complement.
GAAATCAAAAACTTTACAGACGAGCAAAAGCTAACAGAATTCAGCACCACCAAACCAGCTCTACAACAAATGCTAAAGGAACATCTGTAAGTGGGAAACACAAGAGAAGAAAAGGACCTACAAAAACAAACCCAAAACAATGAAGAAAATGGTAATAGGAACATACATATCGATAATTACCTTAAATGTGAATGGATTAAATGCTCCAAACAGAAGACACAGGCTCACTGAGTGGATACAAAAATAAGACCCATATATATGCTGTTACAAGAGACCCACTTCAGACCCAGGTACACATACAGACTGAAAGTGAAGGGATGATAAAAGATATTTCATGCACATGGAAATCAAAAGAAAGCTGAAGTAGCAATCCTTATATCAGAGAAAATAGACTTTAAAATAAAGAATGTTACAGGAGACAGGAAGGACACTACATAATGATCAAGGGATCAATCCAAGAAGAAGATATAACCATGATAAATATATATGCACCTGACATAGGAGCACCTCAATACATAAGGCAACTGCTAACAGCTATAAAGGAGGAAACCAACAGTAACACAATCATAGTGGGGGACTTTACCACCTCACTTACACCAGTGGACAGATCATCCAAACAGAATATTAATAAGGTAACACAAGCTTTAAATGACACAACAGACCAGAGAGATCTATTTGATATTTATAGGACATTCCATCCAAAAATAGCAGATTACACTTCATTCTCAAGTGCACACGGAACATCCTCCAGGATAGATCACATCTTGGGTCACGGATCAATCCTCAGTAAATTGAAGAAAATTGAAATCATATCAAGCATCTTTTCTGACCACAATGCTATGAGATTAGAAATCAATTACAGGGAGAAACACGTAAAAAACACAAACACATGGAGGCTAAACAATACGTTACTAAATAACCAAGAGATCACTGAAGAAATCAAAGAGGAAATCAAAAATACCTAGAGACAAATGACAATGAAAACACGATGACCCAAAACCTATGGGATGCAGCAAAAGCAGTTCTAAGAGGGAAGTTTATAGCTATACAAGCCTACCTCAGGAATCAAGAAACATCTCAAACAATCTAATGTTACACCTAAAGGAACTAGAGAAAGAAGAACAAACAAAATGCAAAGTTAGCAAAAGGAAAGAAATCATAAAGATCAGAGCAGAAATAAATGAAGTAGAAACAAAGAAAACAATAGCAAAGATCAATAAAACAAAGCTGGTTCTTTGAGAAGATAAACAAAATTGATAAACCTTTAGCCAGACTCATCAAGAAAAAGAGGGAGAGGACTCAAATCAGTAAAATTAGAAATGAAAAAGGAGAAGTTACAATAGACACAGCAGAAATACAAAGCATCCTAAGAGACTACTACCAGCAACTCTATGCCAATAAAATGGACAACCTGGAAGAAATGGACAAATTCTTAGAAAGGTATGACGTTACAAGACTGAACCAGGAAGAAATAGAAAATATGAGCAGACCAGTCACAAGTAATGAAATTGAAACTGTGATTAAAAATCTTCCAACAAACAAAAGTCTAGGACCAGATGGCTTCACAGATGAATTCTGTCAAACATTTAGAGAAGAGCTAACACCCATGCTTCTCAAACTCTTCCAAAAAAGTGCAGAGGAAGGAAAACTCCCAGACTCATTCTGTGAGGCCACCATCACCCTGATACCAAAACCAGACAAAGATACTACAAAAAAAGAAAATTATAGACTGATACCACTCATGAATATACATGCAAAAATCCTCAACAAAATACCAGCAAACAGAATCCAACAACACATTAAAAGGATCATACACCATGATTAAGTGGAATTTATCCCAGAGATGCAAGGATTCTTCAATATATGCAAATCAATCGATGTGATACACCATATTAACAAATTGAAGGAGAAAAACCATATGATCATCTCAATAGATGCAGAAAAAGCTTTTGACAAAATTCAACATCCATTTATAATAAAAACTCACCAGAAAGTAGGCATAGAGGGAACCTACTTCAACATAATAAAGGCCATATGTGACAAACCCACAGCAAACATCATCCTCAATGGTGAAAAACTGAAACCATTTCCTCTAAGATCAGGAACAAGACAAGGATGTCCACTCTCGCCACTATGTTATTATTTAACATAGTTTGGGAAGTCCTAGCCATGGCAATCAGAGAAGAAAAGGAAATAAAAGGAATACCAATTGGAAAAGAAGAAGTAAAGGTGTCACTGTTTGCAGATGACATGATACTACACATAGAGAATCCTAAAGATGCCACCAAAAAACTACTAGAGCTAATCAATGAATTTGGTAAAGTTGCAGGATACAAAATTAATGCACAGAAATCTCTTGCATTCCTCTACACTAATGATGAAAAATCTGAAAGAGAAATTAAGGGAACCCTCCCATTTACCGTTGCAACAAGAAGAATAAAGTACCTAGGAATAAACCTAGCTAGGGAGACAAAAGACCTGTATGCAGAAAACTATAAGACACTGATGAAAGAAATTAAAGATGATACCAGCAGATGGAGAGATATACCATGTTTTTGGATTGGAAAAATCAATATTGTGAAAATGACTCTACTACCCAAAGCAATCTACAGATTCAGTGCAATCCCTATCAAATTACCAATGGCAGTTTTTACAGAACTAGAACAAAAAAATCTTAAAATTTGTATGGAAACACAAAAGACCCCCAGTAGCCAAAGCAGTCTTGAGGGAAAAAAAACAGAGCTGGAGGAATCAGACTCCCTGACTTCAGACTATACTACAAAGCTACAGTAATCAAGACAATATGGTACTGGCAGAAAAATAGAAATATAGATCAATGGAACAGGATAGAAAGCCCAGAGATAAACCCACGCACCTATGGTGAACTAATCTGTGACAAAGGAGGCAAAGATATACAATGGAGAAAAGACAGTCTCTTCAATAAGTGGTGCTGGGAAAACTGGACAGCTGCATGTAAAAGAATGAAATTAGAACACTCTCTAACACCATGCACAAAAATAAACTCAAAATGGATTAGAGACCTAAATGTAAGAGTGGACACTATAAAACTCTTCGAGGAAAACATAGGAAGAACACTCTTTGACATAATTCACAGAAAGATCCTTTTTGATCCACCTCCTAGAGTAATGGAAGTAAAAACAAAACTAAACAAATGGGATCTAATGAAACCTAAATGCTTTTGCACAGCAAAGGAAACCATAAACAAGATGAAAAGACAACCCTCAGAATGGGAGAAAATATTTGCAAACGAATCAACGGACAAAGGATTAATCTCCAAAATATATAAACAGCTCATGCAGCTCAATATTAAAAAAACAAACAACCCAATCCAAAAATGGGCAGAAGATCTAAATAGAGATTTCTCCAAGGAAGACATACAGATGGCCAAGAAGCACATGAAGAGCTGCTCAACATCACTAATTATTAGAGAAATGCAAATCAAAAGTGCAATGAGGTATCACCTCACACCAGTTAGAAGGGGCATCATCAGAAAGTCTACAAACCACAAATGCTGGAGGGGGTGTGGACAAAAGGGAACCCTCTTGCACTGTTGGTGGGAATGTAAATTGATACAGCCACTATGGAGAACAGTATGGAGGTTCCTTAAAAACTAAAAATAGAACTACCATATGACCCGGCAATCCCACTACTGGGCATATACCCTGAGAAAACCATCATTCTAAAAGACACATGCACCCCAGTGTTCATTGCAGCACTATTTATAATAACCAGGTCATGGAAGCAACCTAAATGCCCATCGACAGACGAATGGATAAAGAAGATGTGGTGCATATATACAATGGAATATTACTCAGCCATAAAAAGGAACGAAATTGGGTCATTTGTAGAGATGTGGATGCATCTAGAGACTGTCATACAGAGTGAAGTAAGTCAGAAAGAGAAAAACAAATATCGTATATTAACGCATATGTGTGGAATCTAGAAAATGGTACAGATGAACTGGTTTGCAGGGCAGAAACTGAGATACAGAAGTAGAGAAAAAACGTATGGACACCAAGCAGGGAAAGTGGAGGGAGGTGGTGGTGGTGGTGTGATGAATTGGAGATTGGGATTGACATGTATATACACTGATGTGTATAAGCAACCATGTTGTTTATGGTTTCCTTTGCTGTGTATAAAAAAATAAATAAAACAAACAAAAAAATAAAGATGATGATTTCCTTTTTTTTTTGATACTCCATGACAGCTAAATTTTTGTGTACATAACAGTTTCTCAATATCTATGTCTATTGGGTTGATGAATATGTATGGCAATAACATATAACAAATATTTTTATTTTTATAAGTATTCCATAGCAATGCTAATTCTTCATCACTGTGTTGGTAGATAGTGTGGCTTGGAGGAAAGAGACCACACTTTGGACTTGGATTCAAATCTTTACCTTTTCTGCTTCTTACTATTTGTGCAACGTTAGGAAAAGAAAAGTTTTATGGGTCTTTTATTTATATCAGAGTTTACAAGGCCTGTAGGTTGAATGATCCTTTCCCCAGACAAAACTGAGTAGGATAATAACCTCTCTCAGTTAACATTAAACTTGGGGGTTGGATGTGGGTGTATGGGTCAGGATATCCCAGGTGATGCTGCTGTAACAAACAGCCCCATAGTCTCAGTGCCTAGATTAACAAAACTCCATTTCTCTTTGATGCAAGTTCTCTCGGGGTCCTGGTGGCATCCCGAGTGGTTCTGCACTTTGTGTAATGGAGGCTGCCTTCTATTTCCACATGAAGTCTCTTCCCTGATTACTGCAGCAAGAAAAGAGTGCTAGAACGTTCCACATCATCAAGTAAGTGCTCCAGCATGAAAGTGACAAATGCTGCTGCTTCTCACAACCCCTAAGCTGGCAGGCAGGTGGGAGTCAGGGAAGTGTAATCCATCCATCCAGAAGGGAAGGATAACTAGATATAAAAGGACATAAGATGCCTCTACCACAGTGCAGGAAGTCGATTTTTAACCAAATACATTAGATGTGTAGATCTCCAGAGAGCCAAATGGCTGATGTTTTCCAGAAGAATATTGGACTGTTGGTAATGGGATCAGACTTCCGTAATTCCAGAAATACTCTGCCAGCTTATGAGATAAGTAAGAGTTAAATTCTGTGCTTTTATGAACCTGGATTTTCACTTCTGTATCAGGCTTCCATTTTGGCCAGATTCTTTGGGGCAACTAGAAGAAAGTGCTGTAGCTGTAACTTTAATGAAGTTATTTACCTTTTCTCAGGGGCTGTCAAATGAGATGGCAAGATTCGACTGTTCTGTGTCCCTCTGCTGCACTGTTGTGGCTTCTGTAGATGTTCATGGTCACTGTTAGCAGTCCTGAGAGATAGCCCTTCTGAACATAGAGAGGACTCTAAGTGCTAGTGTGGTCTTGAGCCTTTTCTGTTTTCTGCACCACTCGTAAGCACAAACCCTCTCTTCCTGTCTGCCTTTGTTTTCCTCAGAAATTTGGAGTTAGTGCTCTTGACAATAGAGAGCATCCGTTTTTTAAAAGTCAAGTGTATTGAGGTATAATTTCCATACAGTAACATTTTCCCTATTGAGGTATACGGTTCTATACACTTTGACAAATATATGTAGATGCATAACCACCACTGCGGTTGAGATGCAAGATATCTCTCCCTTTATCTCACTGTAGTCAGTCTCCATCTCTCACCCCAGTTTCTGGCTACATTGATTTGATTTCTGTCCTTAGAGTTTTGTCTTTTCCCGAATGTCGTAGAAATGGAACCATAGAGTTGGTCGCCTTATTTTTTCCTTAAAGAAGATGTTGGGCGTAGGCGTTTATTAATTAATTAATTTATTTTTGCTGTGTTGGGTCTTTGTTGCTGTGCGAGGGCTTCCTCTAGTGGCGGCAAGCGCGGGCCACTCTTCATCGCGGTGCGCGGGCCTCTCACTCTCGCGGCCTCTCTTGTTGCAGAGCACAGGCTCCAGACGCGCAGGCTCAGTAGTTGTGGCTCACGGGCCTAGTTTCTCCGCGACATGTGGGATCCTCCCGGACCAGGGCTCGAACCTGTGTCCCCTGCATTAGCAGACAGATTCTCAACCACTGCGCCACCAGGGAAGCTCGTGAGTTGGTCGCCTTTGAGTCTGGCTTCTTTTACTCAACATATTGCCTTTGAGAGTTATCCATGTTGTTGCAGCATCGGTAGTCTTTTATTGTTGAGTGGTGCTTCATTGTATCACTGTTGGTTTATTCAGCGTTCATAGTCATTTGGCCTGTTTCCAGTTGGGAGCATCAAAGGTTTTTAAGAGGAGAATTGAACTGTTTTATCATTTGAAGGGTGACCGTGTTAGGGAGTCACCAGTTAGGAAAAGGACCGTATATAAGGCAGTGGCTGTGGGTTCGAGGAGTTGTATATTGGCAGTCTTTATCTTAGGTACGTGAAGCCTTTTACACACAGGGAACTAGAGGCTCACGTGGCCACGGGGAGAGGAGGGGCGGGGATACAGGTCTGGATGGAGACCTGATGATCTCAGCTTGCAGCTCTGATCCAGGTAGCTCTCAGGTGTTCCTCTGGAAGCTACTCGCGGATGCTCCTCCAGGTGTCTCCGCCTGCAGAAGTAGTTCTCACTCTGTGGTCTCCCAACCTGCAGCATCCGTGTCATCTGGGCACTTGTTAGAAATTCATATTTTCAGGCCCTACCCCAGGTTGCCTAAGTCAGAGACCCTGGGGCCGGGGCCCCGCCATCTGTGTGTTAGCAAGCCTTTCAGAAGATTCTGATGCATGCTAAAGTTAGAGAACCATAGGTCTGTAGCATAAGTACAAGGAGTCCCCATGAAACTCACCTAAGAGTGGCTTCCAATCCAGTATTGACCCATGTACCTCCATGTCAGTGCTCTGCCTTCCAAATGTCACGCAAGTGGCTCTCGTTGACTAAGTCTAATCAGAGACCTTATGGGGGAGGATATTATGGGAAATGTAGTTATCAGCTTTCTTCTGAAATACACACAGGAAGCTCAAAGAGAGTGGACATGATCGTAGGTTGATGAGGAACGATCTAGCACAATATGGGGGAAGTTGTGGAGTTAGCAAGACGTTTGAGTAATGGTTGGAGGTGGTGAATGACCGTGGGGCTTCTGCAGATGCTTTTCGCTTTAAAACCAGGTCCTCACTCCAGCTGTTCTTTCTTCTGCCTGGTTAGGTGGCGCCTCACTAAACTCTCATGTAAGTGAGCCTCAGTTCACATGTGGTGAAGTTAGTGGCTACGTGTGGGCATGTGCTACTTCCAGTCTCCGAGGCCATTACATCAAGTCAAACCCGCACACACTGGCGAGCTTGCCATTTCCAGTAAGCCAAGGTGGTTTCCTCCTGCCACATCAGTCACGTTATGTCTCTGGTTTTTCTGCTTGATATTTTAAGTCAAGGAGAAAGGCAAATAATATTTAAGGAACTTGTAAGCCAAGTGTGGAACCATTTTGCACAATTCATGGTCTTATTTAATGAGCTTTAGTACCACAGGATGAGAGTTGTTCCCAAAGGGCCTCAGTCAACCAGACTATTGAACAGAAATGCAGAATGTAAATTGGGTTTTGACTAAATCATCCTGCTGTTACTTTTTATGGAAGCCATAATTTCTGGTCGAGATCAGGCATGTAGAAAACTGTCATTATAGCAATGCCTTACGGGATTTGACCAACAGCATTTGGGGCGCGAATGAATACTTGGCAGCGTGATTCGTACGCCACTTGCAGTTGTCTAGGGCTAAATATATATCACACGGTTCTTAGCAATGCTGCCTTCATGGCTTTGTGGATTCCACATACTACCTTTTAGATCCAGTATGCCTCATAATTATTTATTTATAATTTTAAAGCCAGAGGGAAGATGTATTTTCTTTCCATCCTCAGGGCGGATTTTTCTTTGAGGATGATGGTGAGATGTTTGGAAAACGTGGAGAAAAGGAAGACAAACCATGTAATATTTTCCTCCTGGTAACTGAATGTAAACAATTGCTCGAGATTGAATTTCTTTCCTCCTTTGTACTTCCTCCGGGGCTGCTCTGGACTTGGGAATTCAGAGTGAGGTTGGTAACCAGGTCAATACTTGCACAGCTGATTTCAGATATTACTTGCATGTTGATGATTCCAAAATTCCAAAGCTGCAAGTATGGGTTTCTGTGTGTGTGCTGGATGTCTTCATCTGAGGGTCTCATACACAGTTTGTGCTGGACCACACTGAGGAGACTGCTTTCTGCCATACAGGTGCTAGTCTTCCCTTGCCAGCAGTAGTAGACATTTCTTGAGGACAGCGTGCTTTCATCATCATTCTCTTACAAGGCTTGGAGTGCAGTACACACTTAACAAATTCCTGTTGATTGGAAAACAGTGGTGGCAACAGCAAGTGGTGCATACAGGCGGGGCGCTGATGAGAATATTCACAAGGTGTAGGTTTATAATGTCTCCTGTAGCACACCTCTAATTGCCAGAATCCACGTTTAGCCAACAGCATCTTGGCCGTTCCAGTGCCTCGTACTAAGAGTAGAAGGCAGTCTGGTACGTTGGAAAGAGCACATGTTTTAGCAGCTGTGTGTTCACATTCTGACTCTGCCCATTAGAATTTATTTAACGACTGACTGTCTCAGCTGTGAAACGAAGCCAGCAACATCCACCGTAAGAGAGTGCCTTGGAGTTGCTAAAGTATGTAAAACGCTTAAATGACGCCTAGTACTCAGTAGATGCTAAATAAACGATGACTTTGCTTGTGCTACTTCAAATCTGTGTGCTCTCTTGTGGTTAATAAGGGATCCTCCCGATCACTGCAAGAGCTTAGGGATGATTGTGATCTCCGTCTTGTAAATGGAGCCCTCAGCTGGTCAGTGGGGAGCTGGAACTAGGAACTGGACTTCTTTCTGACACCCAATCCTTTGCTCATTCCCTTGTTTTAAACTGTCAGCACTTTGCAGAAGCATCCTTATCCTACATCCAAGGCAGAATCAATTCCCGTTTTCTCCTCTCCTTGTAAAGTGCTTTGTATGTACTGTTACTGTGATATTTACCATATTACCTTGTGATTAGAGTTGGGTCTGAATTCTTGAAAGCCTGCGAGATCTTGAGAGCAGGACCTGGTCTGATTTTTCCGGGTGGGCACAGTGTCTGGCACATAGTAGGTACTCAATGCAGGTTTGTTGAATTAGGGAGGGGAAGAGTCAGCATGCAGCAGAGTTAAAAGATTCCCTTAATTAAAGAAGAAGGAGCTAAGAGCCTTGCTTGGGGTATTATTCCAAAGCCAGTGTGAGCTAAGGAGACAGGAAGCATCCATGTGAAGTAATGTGCACAGCCCACCCACTGAGAATGTTAATTATGTTTTCAAAGGAAGACAGGGAGCCCTGGTTGCTTCTAGCAGGAAGCAGTGGGGAGAGGCAGGCCCAGGGAAGGAATGCTAAATACTTTCTCTGATTTGAGTTGCCAGCTCTCTGTGTAACTCTGGAAAGGGAGAGGATTCATGAAAAGGTAACTGTCATGTTTATTCATCTGGAGAGAGATTTCATCTCTGTTGTTCTGATGATGATTCCACAGGTACCCTTCTTGCCCAAGTATCTTTTTAGTACCACTCCTTATGACCTTGTCCATATCCTCTCCTGGTCTAAAGTACTCCCTATTCTCTAGAACTTGGCTCTGTCCGTGGTTCCTTTCCACTCTTGTATATGTTCAAACTGATTCGACATATTTTCAAGGAGAATTTTAAGATGCACTGTCAACATCTTAATGAGCTTAGTCTTTGACTTACTAATTCCACTTGTAGGAATCTCTCCTATAGAAATTCTCCTTCAAGAAAGTGAAACGTATAGTGCATGCATAGGCTTATGTAATAATAGAAATTAGAAATATCTGCAATGCTCATCAGTAAAAGATTACTTAGATAAATCTTGCCATAGCCGTTTTATGTAACTGTTAAAATGAATAAGGTAGATCTCTATGCAGGGATACAGTTCTATTATGTTGAAAAAGGAAGTTGTAGAATAATATATATTGTGTGACCTATTTTCATCTACAGAAAAACCCAGAAGCACACGCCCCACTCATTCATTCAATAAATATTTATTGGTGTATACTGTGTGCCAGGCAGCACACAGAAGAGAAAATCTGCTTTTCTGGAGCTTACATTTTCATCCAGGGAAATTCATAGTAAACACAATCAATAGGAGTACCTAGTATGGTAAAATTTTAAGTAAGCATTAAGGAGAAGTATAGAGTGAACAGGTAAACCTCTGAGGCTGAATGTGGTGGGTCCTGGGGGAATGGGCAGGGCTTTCGTTTTCAACTTTACTTCTGTATTGCTCAAATGAGTATGTGTTAGTTTCATCATTTTTTAAGGGGAAGGGAAAGAGTTTCCCCTCTCCGCTACCTTCAACTTTTCTTATCCAGTGGGACGTTTCTGTTCCACTTTAAACACAGCAGTTTCTCTTGCGACTTTAAAAGAAATGAAAATCCTCCCTTATCCTTAAGTCTCTCTGGTTACAGACCTATTCTTCTACCTTTCCCTTCATCCTAAGGTTTTGGGGAGAGTCATGGACATTCAGAATCTCTGATTTTTTACCTCCCATTTGGTCCTCTACCCAAGCCCACCTGGCCTTTTAGCCTCTGTGCCGCTGAAACTGCTCTGATTTCATCAGTGCCTTCTGAGGACACCCATCTCCTCCTATTTCTCTGGGTGGCTCTGCTCAGAGCCCTCTGGTGTTCCCCCCCCCCCCCACTTCCATGAGCTCCTTCATGGTTCTGTCCTGAGGTCACTACTTTTCTCCCCTCCACCTGCCACATTCTCTCTGGGTGACCTCATCAACCCTCATCCTTCAATGGCCTGTTTTCTAATGTCTCCCAAGTTTCGAGCTCCGTTTGAACTTTCCTTCCTAGCTTTAGGCACCATGTGGCTGTCTCTTTGGGACTTCACACTGAGCAAGTTTTTAAAACTGAATTTACATCCTTCCTCTTAACCTGCTCCTTCTCCTTTATTTTGTTCCATGGTTGGGGGTAGTATCATTTCACAATCAACTAAGGTTGAGAGCTGGGAGTCGCCCAGTGTGGCAATGTGTCCTCCTGATTATAGCCCTTAGCGCCAGGCACCATATCCGGCCGGTAGGGGGCGCTCAATAAACGTTGGAAAGTAGGAAGGAGGGATTAACTGGAGCTTTGCGACAGAGATAACACCATGAATTGACCCCACTGTTTCATTTTCTTACTGGAAAGAAAGGACTTGGGTACTTCTCAGTCCCTTTGTATCTACGTGAGTTGGCATCTCTAGTTCTAGATAGTGGGGTGTGGGTGGTAGTGATGTTCATTACTTTCAGGTCTCGTCCTAAGACATCCCATGTGACCTTCCACATACTCTCTTACTATCCCCATCTGCATGGCTGGAAGCCAAGGGCTCCAAAGCTTAGAAGACAATAGCATGTAAACGGGAGGAACGAGATCTCCTCCCCATCCTTGCTTGGAAGAAAGCCAAGCAAGAGAGCCACTCCTCCAGGAGTGCTGACATTAGACTTTCATGATCAAGAGAGAAATTCTTACTGGGTTAAGACACCAGGGTCATAAGGTTGTTTGTGGTAGCAGGTAGCACTGATTAGAATAGGCTTCAAAATGCAGTTCTTCCTCTGGCACTTAACCATACAAAATTATGTTATTTAGCAAATATGTGTTATTTAGACACAAGTACAGTCACTTATCAGCATTGTATTTGACAGTTTGTGACACAGCCCCCTGTCTTAGGAATAAGTCTTCCATTTCTTTCAGATCTCAAGTTCTCACATGCCTTGAGTGTTGGGTTCATCCTCCTACTCTGTATACAGTGGTTGGCCCATTCCGCAGGCTCAAGTCAGGTTTACATTGACCTTCAAAATGCCCAGTGGCTGCCACTCTTCCCTAACCCTTACCAGCTCTTTAGTCTCTGTTTCCTTGACCATTTCCTGAAAGACCCTTTGAGTTGCCCTACGTTTTCATACCCATACATTAGATATTGGTTTCCTTACGCTAAGTCCAGTGCTACTATTATACAACTTTTTGTCAGCCATTCGGGGGAAAAACTGTGCACCAGACAGAAAATAAATTGAATATGTGTCTGTGGTGTAGGGCACACCATGCATTACGAACTTGCTTACTCAACACAGCATGTCACAGTGCTCATTGGCTGAGAGTGTGTAGGGCCGTCTTGCAGGCTAGCTTTCCATTGGCCAAGGGCATAAAGCTGTGGTCGGAGCATCAGAAGAATACATATCAACAGTGTACTCTTACGCAGTGCTGTGTATGCAAACGATATGTATTAGGGTTCTCCAGAGAACAGCCATATACGAGGAGATTTATTACAGGAATTGGCTCAGGCAGTTACGGAGGCTGAGAAGTCCCACACTTTGCTGTCTGAAAGCAGGAGAACCAGGAAAGCTGGTGGTATAATTTAGTCCAAGCCTGAAGGCCTGAGAACCACGAGCCGTCGGTGCCCGAAGGCGGGAGCTCAAACAAAGAGTAAATTTCCCTGCCTCCACCTTTTTGTTCTATTCAGATCCTCAACAGGTTGGGTGATGCCCGTGGGATGAGCGAAGGCAATCTTTGCTTAATCTACCAATTTAGATGTTAACCTCTTCTAGAAATACTCTCACAGACATATCTAGAAATCATGTTTTACCAGCTATCTGGGAATCCCCTAGCCCGTTCGAGTTGATATATAAAATCAGCCATCACACAGTATTCAGAAAATTATTTCAGAGGCAAACAGATGTTAGCTGGAGATAGAAGTATATGTGCCCGGTCTGCTGTAGCGTCACAGCCAGGAAAGCTGAACTTGGCTGTGAATCCATATTGTAGGGGGTTCCATCTGGTCATGAATAGACTTAGAACAGGTCCTTAATAGTCTGAGAAAGCATTGGCACTTGAAACCAGGGGCGCCCTGTAGAGGGAAAGGTTGTCTGATTCCTAGACTACTCGTCTGCTCTTGAAGAATTTTGCCTTTGGTTAGCCTGGGAGCCCCAATGTGAGTTTGAATTTGAAGCATGAATTCTTAAAAAAGTGCATTTGTCTCAGCTTTGTGACAAAGATTTCTTAGGTCAAGGCCATGGCTTTAATGACTGAGTCTCTCTCCTTCCTGAATATCTCTTCCCATGGTGGGGATATGAGAGCTGTTATCACACATATACTTTGGGTTTTATTGGCGTTATGAATGCATTTTGTTGATCATGGTTATTAGCAGACAGAAGGGAGATTTCTGAGCCTGACACCTTGCTAGATTTAACGGGTGCTCCAGGTTCTGTGCAGAAGTCTGAAGACATCTCAGGTGATCAAGACTCTCCCTACCTCTTTTCTCATCGTTTTCTCCTATGGATTGCCCAGCACCTCTCTGTATTTAATCCCAGACTATACATGATGACTCCTCACATCCATGATTTACAGCTTTATCTACCCATTTCCCTCTCTCCTTTGCTTTCAGTTTTAAAGTCTCTTGGATTAGTGGGACTCTAGGCAAACACTTATAACTCTACATAACAGGATTCTTTAAGAAAAAAGCCCACCTGTTTGGGTGATTTATATCGTCATCTTTTTGCTTAAGCATATCTTTTGAATTTTCTAAATTAAATATGCATTTTTTGTACTTTAAAAGCTGTTTTTTAAAAAAAAGATGACTTAAACTTGAATCAAGCTTATCAGAACTCTGAAAGACAGTCAAGGATTGATAGAAACCAATTGAATGCTTAGCCAGGAGAAAGGCCACTGAAACAGAGTAGGAGCTCCTTTTTTTTTTTTTTTTTTGCATTTTTACTTAACCTTCCCTCCCCCGGCCCCTGGCACAGTGGTAGTCTTGAAGACAGCACCTTGTATTTCCAGTGTGAGTACATGATTCTGGAGGGAGCAGAGGGGTCTAGTCCCAAAGAAATTGTGCTTTTCCGTTTTGACCTTACTGGGGTTTCCTGTAGGATTGACATAAGGGGCTTCCTTTTGTTTCACCTAACTCTACCTGGGAAGAGTGTCTACGTAGTCTTCAAGGAAAAAAAAAAAAAAGGCGAAGAAATGAACAAGCGGTTGCCACCTGAGGAAAAAATAACAGTTGAGGAAAATGATAAACGCACTGAAATCCTGGAAAGAAAAGCCAGGGATTAACCTTTTGTGAAGGAAATAGGGGCTTTGAAAAGCTACCATGTATTTGGGCAACCCAGAAGGACATGCACATGCTCAGGGCAGGACCTATGCTCAGAAAAGACCTGAGAAGACTGTAAGTTTTTACTCCTGGCTTGTTTTTAGGATCAGAATAAGTGAATACTAAGGCAGAGTTGTAAATGGCCTGTGTTGAAGGAGTGCCTTGACATAAAGTCAACTTGCAAAGACCTGGAATATACTTTTTATTTTAACTTAAAATTTTTTTGAAATTTTTCCTATTCTTTTTCTTTCTCTTTGCACATCAGAATATCCAAAATGTCCACTTTTAAATGAAAAACGATGAAGCATACAAAGAAACAAAAAAGTATGAATTATTCACTGCAAAAAAAAAAAAAAAAAGAAATGAACAGAAACTGTCCCTGAGGAAGCAGACATTGGACTTAATAGACAAAGACTTGTGTTGTTTTGTTTTGTTTTGCAGTATGTGGGCCTCTCACTGTTGTGGCCTCTTCCGTTGCGGAGCACAGGCTCCGGACGCGCAGGCTCAGCGGCCATGGCTCACGGGCCCAGCCGCTCCGTGGCATGTGGGATCTTCTCGGACCAGGGCACAAACCCATGTCCCCCGCATCGGCAGGCAGACTCTCAACCACTGCACCACCAGGGAAGCCCTCGACAAAGACTTTTGATCAACTCTCTCAAATATTCTTGAAAAACTGAAGGAAACTATGGCCAAATAACTAAGAAAACCAAGAGAGCTATTTCTCAATAAATAGGAAATATCAATGAAGAGAAAGTATAAAAAAAAGTCAAATAGAAACTTTGGAGCTGACAAATACAATAACTGTAATGAAAATACTTACAACAGGGGATTAGGAATAGATTTGAACAGAAAGAATAAAGAATCAGTGAGCTTGAAGATATGTCAAATTAAATTGACCAGTTTCAGCAGCAGAAAGAAAAAAAAAAAAAGGGGAAAAATGAACAGAGCCTAAAAAACTTGTGGGACACCCTCTTACCTACACACACGACGGGAGTCCCAGAAGAAGAAGAAAGAGAGAAATGGTCAGAAAGAATATTTGAAGAAATAATGGTCTAAAACTTCCCCAAATTGATTTTAAAAGTATGAATCTACACATCTAAAAAGCTCAATAAACACCAAGTAGGATAAATCAAAGATATCCACATTGAGACACATTATAATAGCCAACTTCTTAGCAGAAACCATGAAGGTCAGAAGGCAGTGAGATGACATACTCAAATTGTTGAAAGATAAAAACTGTCAGCCAATAATTCTACATATGGCAATAATCTATTTCAAGAATGAAGGATAACTTAAGACATTTCCAGATAACAGAAGATGGAGTTTATTAATAGTAGACGTGTCCTATAATAAATGCTAAAGGAAATCCTTCAGGCTTAAATAAATGAACACTAGGCAGTAACTTAAAGCCATGTGAAGAAATGAAAAAAATTGGAAAAACATTTATAAAAGATAAATTTAAAAACCAGTGTTATTTGTTTTGTTTTTTTTTTTGGTTTGCAGCTCCTCTTTTTTCCCCCTATATTATTTAAAAGAGAAATGGGTAAAACAACAATTATAAATCTGTCATAATGTGCATGTAATATATAAATATGTAATCTGTGACAATAGCAATATATGGGAAGAGGAACAAAGATATGTAGGAGTAGAGTTTTTGTATATTATCAAACCTAAATTGGTATCAGTTCAAAAAAGTTACGTAAGTTTAAGATGTTAATTACAAGTCCAAAGGTAACCACTAAGAAAATAATTTTTAAAAATTCAGGAACGAAATGAGAAGAGAATCAAAATGGTATACTATAAAAACCAATTAAAGGCAGTAATGGAGGAATTAAGAAACAAAGAAAAATATATAACATATGGAAAAGAAATAGCAAAATGTCAGAATTTCTTCCATAATTATTTAAATGTAAATGGATTAAACTTTCTAATTAAAAGGCAGAGGTTGGCAGAAAAGATAAAAAATATGATTCATCTATACATTGTCTACAACAGAATCACTTTAGTTCCAAAGAAAAAGGAAATTAAAATTAAAATGATGGAAAAGATATTCTATGCAAAGAGTCCATACAGTGGAACATTATTCAGCTATATACAGAGATGAAGTAATGGGACTTCCCTGTGGCACAGTGGTTAAGAATCCGCCTGCCAATGCAGGGGACACAGGTTCGAGCCCTGGTCCGGGAAGATCCCACATGCTGCAGAGCAACTAAGCCCGTGCACCACAACTACTGAGCCTGCGCTCTAGAGCCTGCGAGCCACAGCTACTGAGCCTAAGCGCCACAACTACTGAAGCCCACATGCCCTAGAGCCTGCATGCTGCCACGATGGAGCCCACGCACTGCAACTGCTGAAGCCCGCACACTCAAGGGTGCGCATGCTGCAATTACTGAGGCCTCTGTGCCTAGAGCCCGTGCTCTGCAACAAGAGAAGCCACCACAATGAGAAGCCCGCGCACTGCAATGAAGAGTAGCCCCTGCGCACCGCAACTAGAGAAAGCCCACACACAGCAATGAAGACCCAGTGCAGCCAAAAAAACGAGAAAGAAATGAAGTCCTGACACATGCTGCAACGTGGATGAACCTTGAACACGTTATGCTAAGTGAAAGAAGCCAAACCCCAAAGGCCAGATACTGTATGCTCCATTAATTTGAAACATCCAGCATAGGCAAATCCATGGTGATAGAAAGTGGATTAGTGGTGGTTACGGCTGTCAGGAAGGGGGAATGGGGATTGGCTGCTTAAATGGTGCAAGATTTTCACTGGGGGTGATGGAAAATTCTGAAGCTAGGTGAGTGGTGATGGTTGCACAACACTGTGAAAGTACGAATGCCACTGAGTGGTACAGTTTGAAACGGTTACATTGGTAAATTCTAACATACAATCAGTGGAGACTGACCCAAAGATAATGGAAATAGCAGAAAAGGATTTCAAAGTAGCTTTTATAACTATGTCCAGTGTCTTAATAAAAATATGTTAATAATAAATGAAAAGGTAGTGCTGAAGTCAGATGGCCAGTCAGAAAACTAGACCTCATGACCATTCAATATCAGAAGAGTTCAGATAATGAGAAATTAAATAATAGCATGAGTCTAAGAGATTTCGGAATTACAGAACTCTCTAAAGGAAGGGGTGCTTCCTTTCTCTGCTGCAACCCACAAAGGGCCTTACAGCTGGTCTTGAGCCTCTCTTTCAAACTAGTAAATCGAATGCATTGCCATCTTTTACTTTAGGCTGCTTGAAGCTTAAAATTAGAGTGGAATAATATCAAAGAGAGTCTTCAGTATCCTCATCTGGGTTTCCAGGGTTGAGCCTTCAAAAACTAGTGTCATTTCTTGAGATTACCTTCTGTGCCATAAATGTCGCCTTAGATTCCTAAACACAGATCATGCCCTCATATGCTTGGCTTAAAGGAAAAGCAGGATTTGAGGCTGGAGAGTCTCAAAGTATCCCTGAGTCCCTTCTTGCTCAGGCAGCTACCAAAGTTTTATCAGGTGTCTAGTCAAAAAATTCGTCATTGGATCAAACAACATTTGTTATTTTGAAGTTGAACATTTAGTTCGCACAGACGCTATGTACATTCTTTTATTTTCTCACCAGAAGCCATATGTTACATTCTGACTGGTGATAGAAAATATTGAACAATGAGATGCAGAGCTGCTGTTATCAAAGCAAGAATAACACATTTAAAATATGCACTGTTGAATTCGGTAGCAGACTGAAATTAATTACTCTTAGGCATGAAATCTCTAAATGAGATTGTTAACTTTTTCTTCAGAACAAAAAATAGAAAAATCTGACTCCTTCATACATTGTCCCCACAAAGTAGTAATTTTTCCAATTGATTTCTTTTGTTCCAAAAGCTGAAAGGCATCTCAACTGAAAATCCAACCTTTAAAAAGTATTATTCACTTCATATATAATGATGTGTAAAGTTAAAAAATAACTATACCTGGTTATGAATCTTGTTATTTGGCAAATGAATATGACATAGGACAATGACTGTATAACTAGATGTGGTTCCTGGAGGATTAGGTTATAGTTTGTGATCTATATTATTTCATAGTTGGCCACTAGGGTAAGACGGTTGTGCTCCAGTGGTGACATGTAATTCCTCCTTTTAAACTTGAAAGGAATCTGTTTTAAGAGTACCTCTCTTACAACCAGAATTTTAACTGGGAAAAGCAGCAAACACACTTACACTTCAAAACCCTATTTTCTAACCTGTTCCATGCTTCATACAAGGAGCCACGTAGTCTTAGGATAGTTTGTCTCTAGAACACTACAGATTCTGTAAGTGAAAGCCTCTAGTTACTTAGTAATACCCCTTATGTTTTTTTTTTTCTCCTATTTCCTTTTCTTAATTTTAACAGCTTACAACCATTTCTCATTGTAGGTGTGGTAAATTGTATTGTTCACAATTATTTGTTTGTGCTCCCTTTTGGACCCACATCCATACAGCCTTAGTATATTTCCGCACCCATTGACATTAAGCTTGGCCATATAATCTTCTTTAGCCAAAGGAACCTATCTGAACAGAAGCTTTAAGTGATTTGGCTTTGTACCTCTTGTTCTTGCTCTTTCATGAGATTAGCATGCTCTAGAACTTGGCTTTTCTTTCAGGCTGGAGTCTGTTATGAGAAGACAACTGGAGCTAAGCCTAGCAGAGGCACAGTTGTAGCCCTTTTGTAACATGAGCAAAAAATAAATGTGTATTTTTGTAAATTACTGCGACATCGGGATACTTGTTACTTGGCAAAAACTGACTTATATACCAAAGAATACCAACAAATAAAACTTCTTTTTCCTTTGTCCCGTTCTCTCCATAGTAGACACATTGTCCATCAAAATCGGTATGAGGGACAGACTTTCCCAGAAATTTTGAGTTTCTGGACAGCAAGTCTGGGAACCTCCCTAGTCATTTTGATATCCTCAGTACTTAGCATAGGGTAAGATACAATGAATAGTTGATGAATGAATAGTTACCTTGATCTGCACATTTAATCTTTGTAGCCCAAAGAGGACCTTTTAAACTCTCAACTGGTTCGTCCCAACCTGTCACCCTCGGGTCTCTTGAGTTTATTCTCTACAATCTCAAATTAACCTGGATAAAAGAGGTAAGGGGAAGAAACTGTTATAAAGAAATAATACTGTTAAAAATAACAGTTGTATATATAGACTTAGTCCCTACTATGTGCTAAATGCTGGGATAAGTAGTTTAATCCATTTTGTTATTTAAATCTCACAAACAAACCAATGAAGTAAATTCAAGTAGTATTTCTCTTTTTTTCTTCTTTGAACAGAGGAGAAAGTAACTTTCAGTCTGCAGCTGGTTAGTGGTTAACTTTAGGATTTTGAGCCCAGATACTCTGATCACAGAATTGTTGCGTTCTTAGGCCATTGTATCATCCTCAAATACTGTATTTCAAAGACAACTGAATCTAAAGTTTGCCTGATTTGATATTTTCTATTGCCCTCAGAATAGCTGACCAAGTAGCAAGTTTCAATCATGTCAGAATTCCCTGGGTTGGCAGTGCCTTGGGTTGTTGAGACAGAGAACATTAGAAATCTTTTTCTTTGCCCTTCTTGGGTTCATCGTGACTAGCAGGTGATCTTTGAGGAAAACTTTTGTTTTTGACAGGTTTTTTTTTTTTTAATTCTGTGAAGTGCACAAGGATTAATGAGACAATTGCCTGCAAAATGCTTTGACCTCACGGGAGCCAAGAGGAGATTTAAGTGCAAGGAATTATTCCCCGACATAAGTCAGTACTGAGTTTTTAAATAGAAATCCTCTTTAAAGAGTAACACGAAGGTTGTGATAAAAATCAACAAGTGCCAAACAGTTTAATAAGGTTAAATGTCTCCCAGCGAAAGTGAGATGTGAGAGGCTGTCAAAAAAGAAATGTAGAACCAAAATCTAAGCCAGGGAGGCCCTCAGAGGTGTCCAGTTTAAACCATTTATTTAAAAATAAATGAGGAAACATGCCTAAAATGCAAAACTAGTTGGGTTAAGTGTCTTGCCCAAGGTCACACAGCTGGTTAGGGTTAATGTAGAAGGGAATATTGATGTATGGTGGATACCAACGACATGTATCATAAGATTCTATAATCATGGGCTTCCCTGGTGGCGCAGTGGTTGAGAGTCTGCCTGCCGATGCAGGGGACACGGGTTCGTGTCCCGGTCCGGGAAGATCCCACATGCCGCGGAGTGGCTGGGCCCGTGAGCCATGGCCGCTGAGCCTGCGCGTCTGGAGCCTGTACTCCGCAACGGGAGAGGCCACAACAGTGAGAGGCCCGCTTACAGCAAAAAAAAGATTCTCTCATCAAGGAGAAGGAAGCACAGGGGGCTGGGTTGCTGGGTGGAACTTGTACTGAGCCGAAGGACTGGCGAGATTTGAGTAAGTGAAGGAGTGAGGGAGATACATTCCCTGTCATTAAAACGGTGTGACCTCAAGTTTAGAGGGTGAAAAAAATCACACCACCTTAATACTGTAATTTGATGTAGGCTCAATAGAAGACGCAAACCTGTTATTTACTGATGTTTTCTCAGCCTCTTGCTCCAAACCTCTCTTCCTCTTTTTGCAAACACAAATGGCATCTTGCATGTGTGAGGCATTGGACTGAGTCCTAGGTTCTTGGAAGGAAAGTACAAGTACAAATTGATAAATTATGCTCTATATTAAGGAGATAATGTATCTATTGATTCATCATTCAGTCGTCCGTGTATCCATCCATCCGTCCATCCATCAACATATACTCCCTTGTTACCGAACAGATAATGAGAAAATAAGAGGTGGAGAGAGAATACCGTGTTTGTTCAGAGAAGGCAGAGATTGATTCCAGTGGGAGAGACAGTAGTAGCAAAACGATAACCACCATTTATATTGGGCTTATTATAAGAGAGTCTATGTACAAGGGCTTTACATGCATACTTTACTTAATCCTCACCGCTATTCCATGTGGTAGTTTCTATGTCAACAGGAGTCTGTCTCTCCATGTCTCTTGGCTCTGTTTTCCTCTGCCTTGGCTAGGTCCTCGGTATAGTCTCCAGAGTGGTGGCAGAGTTACAGTGGAGTATGAAGCCTAATTGGAGTCTGAGGCAAAGGGAGTAATCACTATAATACTAATCCTGCCTTCCTGGTAAAATCTGATATATTTTTTATTATTTTTGACATTATTTTGGTTTTTAAAAATAAAGTATTGTGATTACTGAGTTTTTAAAAGGATTTTAAAGAGGCTTTTGTGAAAGCATTCCCCCCTCTAGTTAATTAACATACCTGTCATTTCACATATTTATCTTTTATTCTGAGGGTGGAGAGCTTTTCAATTCTACTTTCTTAGCAAATTTCAGTTACATAATACAGTGTTATCAATTATAGTCACCGTGTTTTACATCAGATCCTCGGACCTTATTTATTTTATAGTGGAATGTTTGTTACTTTTTCCAACCTCACCCTATTTCCCCCAGTTCCTCCCAATACCTGGCAACAACTCAACCACTTTTCTATTCTGTTTCTTTGAGTTTTTTTTTTTTGGGGGGGTTCCATGTATAAGTGATCCCACAGAATATTTGTCTTTGTCTAGTTTATTAAGGTCAGCACAATGCCCTCAGGGTCCATCCATGTTATCACAAATGGCAGGATGTCTTATTTCTCCTAGCTGAGTAATGTGTATCCCATAATATACGTGTGTATACGTATTCAGTTATGTAGGATATATATATTCACTAATGGACACGCTTAGGTTGCTTCCACATGTTGGTGATTGTGAACAGTGCTGCAGTGAACATGGGAGTGCAGATCTCTCTTTATATCCTGTTTTCATTTCCTTTGGTTATACACCCAGAAGTGGGGCTGGGTAGTTCTCCACATCGTTTTCCATAGTGGTTGTACCAGTTTACGTTCCACGATTAAGAGCTTCTTGGTAACCCTCCTTAGGTTTTCCAGCTGCCATGCCTTCCTCTCCTCACCCTAGTCCCAGTCCTGAAGAATGGCCTCCACCAGTTCCAAAGAGTTTCCTTCACAGTAGTCCTACCAGGCAGGGCTGTCATTGGCCTGACATTGGCCCCGCACGCATCCCTGGACCATTGCAGTGCTTAAGAGCAGTGCAGTGCTTTCGCTGGATTCTGGAACAGGGAGAGTGGGATCAGGTCCCTTTCCAGCTGCTGAGAGCAGAGCGTGGTGGAGGGACAGCTTACTTGGCTTCCCAGAAGCAGAGCCTGAAATAGGGATTTGTACTCAGGTGATTTTGGGGAGAGGGCAGGAGTTGAGCTCCGGAGATGGGGGTTGAGGAGGTAGAAGGTCGCTGAATGAACGTGTGGTTTCAGGGTAAGACCGCCTTCAGTGTGATGTCACTCCGTGGGAGCAGGGAGCCCACCTTCTGTGCCCTCCTGCTTGTCAGTCCCTGGCTGAGGCCTGGCAGTCGGGGAGGGAGGCGTCTCCGTCCGACTGAGGCCACTTAGCAGGTTGGGCAGCTGTGAATTATTATCAGCCGAGAAACGGGAGCCAGGGCTGGCTGCAAGGGCCACTCAGGGGCCTGGCCAGGGCCCCACCAGTGTGCAGCACAAGGGGTGGTCCTGAAAGACACTGTTCCCAGAAAGGGCAATGGATCCATTCAGCACTTACGGGATGTCCTCTCCACTTAGCTCCTCAGCAAAGGAGATGGAATTAACTGTCCCTTAATGACAACTATTTTAGCGAAAAAAAGATATCACAGACACACACAAGCACTTTCATATATCCTCATCTGGAATATTGAAAAGCCGAAGCAGCTGCCTTCTTGCTGCCTGGTTCAGAAGTAAGAGCTTTCAGCCCAGAGTCGTGGACAAGCTCACCTGGGTTCACTCCCTGGGACCCACCTGGGTCCCAGGACGCCAGTGAACCATGCCGACAGTCCGTGTGCAGGCCCCGGAATGGCTCTACAAGATGGCATTACGATGAGCAAAATGGACTTCCTCCTTGAAAATTCCATTGGGGGAAGTGTCATGGCATTTAGAGTTTCCATATACCGGGGAAATTGTACTGGCGGAGTGAACCGCAGTCCGGAGACGAGAGAAACCGGCTGTCAGCTGCACACCAGGCCAGGCAGCCTACAGCCTGCTCCTCTGTCACCCGGGGGGAGCCCTGTCACCCTTTCATTAGCAGTAATTGAGTGCCTACAGAGGTGGTCATTACCCACACCAGCCGGGCCTCCCAGGCTCATCTGTCTTTATCATCTCCGTAAGAGTATTGGTCATTACCAGGGCCCTCCGTTCCTTTGGAGAGGGACTGGGAAATGGGATTAATAAGGCCTGAAATGTATTGTGTAACACACGCCGGCAGGGAAGACAAAGCGGAAGGACTGAGAAATGGTGAGCCCTTGACTTCCTGGGGGGTCCAGGCTGCTGAGACGCCTGGGTGCTGCCTTTTCAGGGACTTATGCTCAGATTCTCTGGCACCCTAGCATCCTTGATTTTGTAGGAGCCAACACAACTCCACAGATACAAAATAAACTCAATAGCTCCCCTCGAAAGGCATCTTTCTACTGGTACCATCGAAGTTAACAAAGTAAATAAAATAATGATGGCTGGGGAACCAAATCATTATTCTGAAAGCTGGTATGTAAAGGGAAAGAATCAAGCATCTAACAGGTTTGGCTGTATGAACTGTGTCAGGGTAACCAAAGAGTTGGTGACGAGAAGTTTCAATAAAAAAGGAGTGGTGAAATGAGAACAGTGGTACTCAAATACCAGTGCGCATCAGAATCCCCTGGAGGGCTTATTAAAGCACTGATGCTGGACCCTACTCTGGAATTCCCGATTCAGAGGTCTGGGATAGGGCTGGAGAATTGCATTTCTAAGACGTTCCCAGGTGATGCTGCTACTGCTGGGACAGAGAAACAAGTTAAACAACGTCGCCAAGAGGATGCAAACAGCAAAATCCCAGCTGTGGGGAACTCTGCAAGACAAACAAGTCATTTATCACTGGGAGGAAAAGAGAGGAAGGAGGGCAATGTGTGGATTCTGAGAGACTTAAGAGACACGTGATCCTGGTGATGGGACTCTATTGGACGCTGAATTGATCCAACAAACTCTGAAAAAGAAAACTGTGAGGCAGGTACAGAAACTTGAAAGCTGAGCAGGTATTTGATGACATCGGAGAATTATTGTCACCACCCTCACTGTCTGCATGCCCGGTTTCCTTCTCAGCACTGAATTCTCAGCTTAACTGTCATCTTTTCAAAGAGATTTTCACTGACCATCTTTCCTAGATAGCTCCGCCTTCTCTTAGCATCCTCTTCTTTTACTGCATACAACTGACAACTCGTAATTATTTGTTGGCTTTTTCTGTCCATCTCTCCTAGAGTGAAAACTCCGTGAAACCCATGGCTCTCTTAGCTCTCATCTCCCCAGTGCACACAGAGCTAGAAGCACAGTAAATGCCCAGTATTGATTTCCTGAATGAATGATCAATAAATCTTAGGGAATTCTGGGGTTTCACAATCCTTTCCCCATCCCTGCTTTTAACTTTTATCTGAAATTCACAGAGCCCTGTAAGGTGGGAAGTTATACTTTGCCATTTTTTCTTAGTGAGGTCAAACGTGAGTGTTGTCCCCAAGGTCACAAATAATTGTTCTGAATCGGCAAAGCCGGGTCAAAACGCAGTCTTTCCGACTTGAAACCTGACGATCTTTCTGTTCCAAGACGTTTTCATTCAGAAGTGTCTGAACATCTAAATATAGTCATTTTAATAGTTAAACTTACACCTGAGTAATTGGTGGGAGAGAGGGAGCTGTGTTTAAGGATATATTCATTTTCTCTGTTCATAGAGGCCAGGGTAGGGAGCACCTAAGATGTTGCATATGTGGGTGAGAGCAGTAGTATATGGTACATGGGAGGTGGGTGTCTTTGAAGTTTATCTGTCTGCGGTTTGCTCTCCTGGCTGCAGGTGGTCTCCTGGGGTGGGTTTGGCAGCTCATTTCTGTCAGTGTGGTAACATATTTAGGATTTCCCGTCTCTCTCTCTCTCTGTGTGTGTGTGTGTGTGTGTGTGTGTGTGTGTGTCTTTCCCTACCTCTGTCTTTTTTTTTTTTTTTTTTGGCTGCTTTGGGTCTTTGTTGCTGTGTGCTGGGGCTACTCTTCATTGCCATGCACGGGCTTCTCACTGTGGTGGCTTCTCTTGTTGTGGAGCACGGGCTCTAGGCGCGTGGGCTCAGTAGTTGTGGCTCGTGGGCTCTAGAGCGCAGGTGCAGTAGCTGTGGTGCACGGGCTTAGTTGCTCCGCGGCATGTGGGTTCCTCCTGGACCAGGGCTCCAACCCGTGTCCCCTGCATTGGCAGCTGGACTCTTAACCACTGCGCCACCAGGGAAGTCCCATACCTCTGTCTTTTTTCTTTGTATTTTTCTCTCTTTCTCCATCTCTCTGTCTCTTTTTCCTCTAAATGTCTCTATCTCCATCACTTTCTCTGTCTCTCTGTCTCTTTTTCTCTTTCTCCAACTCTATACCTTGATTTCTGTTTTAGTCTCTATTTCACTATCTCTTTTTCTGTCTCTGTCTATCTCTTTCTATCTCAATTTCCAGCTCTCTACCCTTAACCTCCTGCCTCTTCCCAGCTTCCGCCACATTGTTTTCTGCTCCCCATTCACTGAAAACCTTATTAAGAGAACTGTCCACAACTGTTGCTTTCCATTTCACCTCCTCTTTTTCCTCCATCCAGTCTACACTGGTTTCTCTTCTTTGCATTCTGCTCAAACTGTCTTTGACAAAGAACTGGACATTTTCCATATTTCCAGATCTGATGGGCTATTCCCGTGTTACTTGCCCTCAGAAGCCCTGGACACCTACCATTCCTTCTTCATTGAATGATTACTCTCTCGGGGTGTTAGGATCGATTAACTGCCACAAGAAGTAATCACAAAATCTCCGTGGCTTAACAGTATCATAGTTATAATAAAGGGGAAAGAATAAGGAGGATCTTGTGGGAGATTTTTATGGGTGAGGCTTGGAGTAACATACATCACTTCCACCCATATTCCGTTTGTTATTCCCTTGGTCCTTCCTGGATGCAAGGGGTGCTAAGAAATGTTGCCCCTTGCTGGGCACGTACTTCCCAGCAATAATCCTACACTTTGGACAGTGAGTTTGAGTCTGTGGGGGGCAGTTAACCCATCTTGCCCATAGGTGGAGAGACACGCAGGTGCCAGGTCATGTATGTGTGGCTCAGGTCTGCAAAGCAGTGCTCAGCATACTGTGTCCCCAAATCTTCTTTGGCCGGTGGAGGTCACTTTTCCCAGGTCACCCTGTTTTTCCCCTAGTGTGGGTCTTAACTCCTTATGAAGACGCCCCACAGATAAAGATTTCACAGGGCACCCAGATCACTTTCGCACCTAGATCTTCTCTGGAAAGTGGACTGTTTGATCCAGGTTGCTCTCTTCTAGGTCCCCAGTGGAAGCTAAATTGTCCTGATACAGAGGAACTGGATTTCTTGGTGGGAGGCACATTTTAATAATTTCTCGTTTAACGTGTTCCCTGTGCTCTTTGGGCTCTCGTCTGTACTCTGGGGTCATCTGGGTCATAGAAGGAACACAGTTACCCAGCACCACACCACAATTCTGCAATCCTTTCTATGTCACATTAGAAGAAACAAAAAGCATGTATCACGGGCACAACATGTGTAGACAGTTACTGGCTTTATTCCACGTGGATGCTTAAGGCTTTTTATTTTAATATGCCCACAGAAATCGTAGGAGCTCTCAACATGTTCCTCCTTTATCTGGAGGAGGATTTATTATATGGTGGGTCTCTTAATGGTGTCCCCGTTTGATCACAGAGGCTGGCTCAGAATCAGACACATTCTGGGGTTTGCATGGGGAAGGAAGAACTGGACACTCAAGCCAGGCAATCCGTTTGCATAAAGGGCCATCCAGCTGGGTGGCAGGTTGGAGAGTATCCAACTCTGCTTGACTGTGACTCTCCCGGCCCTCGGAGAGTGTCCGTATAGGCTTCCAGATCTTCTCTCTTGCGAACATACCTTACTCTCTAAGATTTAGTCGATAGGGCACACCGTCAACACAAGATCTGTGTCCGTTCCTGATGATTAGCATTCTCGGAGCACTCCACGGCCTCTCAGAATTGCCGAAAAGCTATTAGCCCAGGTCATTTATAACCACTGCACTGCAACACCTGAGAAATTGTAGGCACAAGAAGCAGGGTACCTGAGGCCAGAGCATCCCAAGGCCCATCTCTGGCCATCTTCACTTCGGTGCAGAATAATTCATTTGAATAAATATTCATTGAACAGTTAATATTCTATGCCCAGTACTAGGTAATTAGGGATATAAACAATAAACAAAATAACAGTGGATGCTCTGACCCCCCTTCAGGACTTAAGGACCTAACTTCCAGCTGTTGTGGAGTGCTGTTGGCTGACAGACTTCAGTTGTCAGCCCTCTTCCCCAGCTGACTCAGCTAGAGCAGGTTGCCTCACCCACGGTCACATCCCCATCCCGTGGCAGCCCATATGTAATGATTGATCTGAAGGTCTAACCCCGCAGGGCCATCCCAGCTTTAGAGTTCCCCACAGGGGTGGCTGAGGCCCTGTTGAGACTGCATTGCAGCCCAACTGTTCCCTTTGCCCAGTCTGCTTCCTGCCCCTTCCTTCCTCAGGGGGCGTTCTCAAGGGTCCTCCTCAGTAGCCTTCCTGCAAGCTAATATCTGTGTCAGGGTCTGCTTCCTGGGGACCCCAAACAGAAACAATGGGATGTCGAGGGACCTTCTGATTTGAGGAGCTCACAGTCGAGCTATAGAAATAGATGTGCAAGTGACGGTAACCCACCATGTAAGTAGTGTGCTCCAGTTGGAGTGGGAGCTAGTGCTATAAGGACATTGAGGAAGAAGCGACAGGAAACTCTTCCCCTCTTATCCTTCCTTTCCATCAAAAGAAGAGCACAGGGGCCCTGTCCTGAATGGGAGCAAGGATGTGGGATCCTTATCACTTGGCATAGCCAGGATGTGAAAGGATGTCCATGAGCCATTCATTCTTATTTCTCTTTCACAACTTCTTCCTCTCTACACTTGCATAACACCTTGATTTTCATTTCAAGTGGTGGGTGGGGCTTTCAACAGCTCCCAGGTAGGCATTGCATGTTCTGCCAAGGATCTAAGAGGCCAGCTCCCAGCTGACGCGTTCCGGAAGATCAGTAACCCAAGTTGTTCCCAGACTTGCTAAAGCAGATTTAACATGTACGATGTAAAAAATAAAAGGCTCAAAGAAAGAAGACAGCTCATCAAAAGTGAGCTAGATTACATCATTAGACCTTTAATTAACCTGATGGCTTGGACTTGAGAAAAATCAACAGAGCTTTCTCACTTGTAGGAAAGAATAAATCTAATATTTTATGTGCAAATATTTATCTTTTGGTTCTATTTCAGCATGCAGTTTCTTTGGTGAGTGCCTGTTGGGCTCGTTTTCTTTTTGAAAGTTTAAATATGAATTTTTTTTTTTAACTGGAAATGTAATAACTATATTCGGAATGAGATTTTAAAAGATCTTAAAAGTAAAAAAAAAACTTGACAGGAAGTAAGTAGTGTTTCGATTTGAAAAGCTTTGTGTGTGTATGGAGGGGTGTAAAGGGGTGCGAAAGCATTTTTATGTGCTAAATAAATAAATAAATACTTTAGGTTTAAATTTGTTCTTAAGACTTTTGAATTGTTTATTTCACCAGGTGAATTGTGTATTTCACCAGGAGTTCACTGGGCAACAAAGTACTGCATTAGGTACTTTGAAGAGACCTCAGAGAAGTTCTAATTTAATTAATCTAAATCTATGTAATGCACAGCTGTAGCTATACTGTTCTGTTCAGCGTTCATGTGTAAAGACAATTCTCTTAGCATCACAAGTTACTTGTGAACAGCACGTATTAAACCTGGCAGCGCCTGGGACACCTTACAATTCTTTCTTTCCCCATTCATTAGTCAAGGCTTGATAGTTACCTTAAGGGTCTGCATATCTGTACATAGATTTTCCCTTTGTTCCTTCCTTTATGATTCCAGCACTTAGTATTCATTAAAAAAAAATTCAGATCAGGATTGAATAAGTCAAGCTGAGTTTTAGGAAATACAGACTATTCTGGCTTTATATGGCAGAAATTTAGGGAATTAGGTATTCACAGCCTCCCTGGAGGGCCTGGAGGGTCAGATTCAAGGTTGAGCCTGGAGGCGTAACTCCCAGGACCACAGTGTCATAAACACACAGTTTTGGTGTCCTGCCACTGATTGGAAGGGCAGGAGAGGACACCACATGGACGGCAAGGGCTTACCTTCTTCAGTGGGTAAGAGAAACGAAAAAGGAACTGGAGACACATATATTAATGATTGATTTTTTCCCCAAAACATATTAACGCAGAAAATGAATAGTCCAGCTGAGTGTACTTTCCACCATTCTTATGTGACTAAATTGCAGTAATGGGAGTCAAATGACCCTTTGGCCTGGGAATGTGATAACTTGACTACAGGGTCATCATTTTCACAAAGTGGCGAGAAGGCAGCAGAGCAGGAGTTCATCATGTTAGCGGGGGGCAGGGACTTCGTGACATTTTGGAGAGCAGAGCACAGGACTGGTAATGATGTGTGAGGGAAGGTAATGAAAGGAAACGGTACTAATAGATATTTTTTAATGGTATTTAAGAAACACAGATAAAGATGTTGAAATTACTGTGAAATCATGCTTTGGTTGTTGAACAGTTTTAAAAACCTTCCTGTTACTCTGAGCTCGGCCACATGGATGATGGCTTTGATAAGGTTCCCAAAATTGACCACACATATTCATCCTTAAGGATTTCTATGTCTGTCCCTTAACATCTCAGTGGTGCCCCTGGTTTTTTTTTTTTAAATAGGTAATTCGTGTTTATGTGAATGTTCAGATCACACAGGGTAACCTGAACACGTGGCTTCTGAGGCAAGGGAATCGGAGGAAGTAAGCCCTAAAAAGCCACGTCTTTGGGCAAGTTTCTCCTCCCTGAGTTCTCTGTGATATCATCTCGCTGTTGTCAAACTCAGCTGTATTATTTTCAGCTCCATATTCCAGGCATTGTGGTAGATGCTGGGGAGACAGAATGGTTAAGGCAACCATGAGTATTCACAGCAGCTACTAGTTCGTTGGAAGAGCTGACAAAACTTGCACGTACATAGTTGTTGAAGCAGTGTTTACTCAGTGCTGTAGACCGCGCCCGAGGCTGTCAGGATAAGTAAGACAGGCATGGTTTCTGCCTTAGTGGAGCTTGTGGTTTAGTGGGAGAAGTGATTACCACTGAATGTGTTATGTGCTGTCAGAGTGTATGAGCAAAAGAGGGCAACTCCACTCGTCAATAAGCTTTTCAGGTCCTAGGTCATAAGGTCGATCAAGGCTTTCCAGAAGAATTGATGTGTATGGTGAGAGCAAAATAATGAGTAAAATTGGTCTAGGAAAAAGAGGGGTGGAGACGATAGAGATGTGTATTAAACAGAGGAACGATATTTACTAAGCTCCTGACCAGTGTTGGCTGTCAGGAATAGTATCTCTTAGTGGACCGTGACTGGTTCCCTTCTGTGTCAGGGACTGCTAGTTCCTGAATACATGTTCTTTTCCTTCTTCTCTGTTAATAGAACCCTAGATTTTTAGACCAGCACATGGCCACATGGAATAAAGATGACATATCCTACCCTGTCTTATAGCCAGAAGTGATCACGTCACATGGTATTAACCAATACAATATAGTGTGTATAGTAACTTTCACTTCTAGGATAATTCCGTGGAGAGGATGTGCTTCTCCTTCACCTCCCATTTTTTTCCCTCCATGTTAACTGGGGCTGGAAGAACCATCTTGGGCCATGAGTATATGCCATTTGCCAAGGATGACTGAGTTACAAGATGCAAGGAATCTGGGTTCTTGATGGTAGTAATAGAGCAGCCCTGTCTGTCTTGGACTTCCTGTCTTTACATTGGAGAGATAAAAAAAAAAAACCTGTACCTTTTTAAAAATAAATTTATTCATTTGTTATTTTTGGCTGCGTTGGGTCTTCGTTGCTGCGCACGGGCTTTCTCTAGTTGCGGCGAGCGGGGGCTACTCTTCATTGTGGTGCATGGGCTTCTCATTGTGGTGGCTTCTCTTGCTGCGGAGCATGGGCTCTAGGCACGCAGGCTACAGTAGTTGTAGCACACGGGCTCAGTAGTTGTGGCTCACGGACTCTAGAGTGCAGGCTCAGTAGTTGTGGTGCACGGGCTTAGTTGCTCCGTGGCATGTGGGATCTTCCCGGATGAGGGATGGAACCTGCATCCCCTGCATTGGCAGGCGGATTCTTAACCACTGTGCCACCAGGGACATCCCCAAACTTGTACCATTTTAAAGTCCCTGTTGTTTTGGGTTTTCTGTCATAGCCCAAAATAAACCTAACAAATCCATCTTTCGTTGCCCTATCCACCTCTGACTGGCTCGTGAAAAAGCAATAATTAAAATTTTGACTCTTATTTATAAGCTGGTTTGATCCACTTGGTAATGTTTCCGACTCCAGGCTTGTCCTGCTCGCCACATGAGAGGCCAATAAATCAGGAGACGAGGCGTTGGGGCAAGGAATAGTGACTTTATTCGGAAAGCCAGCAGAGTGAGAAGATGGTGGACTAGCGTCCCAAAGGACCATCTTCCCTGAGATAGGATTCAGGCTTCTTTTATACTGAAAGGGCAGGGGATGTCTGGCTGGTTGTTACAGACTTGGTCCCAGAATTTTTTGTTCTTGCAGTTGTCCATGTAGGTCTGGTCACAGTGTACCTATAAACCTCCCACAAGACAAATGTTATTCTCTGTTCTGCAACTTTTAATCTCTGTATGAATGGAAAAGTATTATACCTTTAAAGGTCAGAGCCTTGAGAATGGGCTGTCCTGTATATTTCAGGCCGTAGGCAACATTCTTTTACAGAAGTGCAGAGCCCACATGGCTAAGCACAGGCAACAGAACACAAAGGTTAGAACTAAAGGAATAGATCCAGTGTGGAGTCAGGTTTGTTCTCTGTCACAGTAATGCGCTAAGATGTCTTTCCTAGTGAATCCTTGAGCTGTTGAGAACAGGGATACGGTCTTTGGGCTTTTTCTCTTAGATTAAATTGTATTCTATTTCAGGCCCTTGCCCAAATCAACATACATATTCAGTGCATTTGTGCTTCCATTGTCTCACATTTCTTCTTCCTTTCTCTGGGGTAAAGAAAGAAAGAAGTAGGCGGTGGTGGTGGTGGTTCTGCTGGGGTGTGTGTGTTAGTGAGTAAACAGACGATTTAGAAAATGCAGGTGGAAGGAGAGGCTGGGAGAGCTGATTGGTATCGTTACATCATGTAGGCAAATGACACCATTTACAGGGAGCGCTTCCACTGATCACCTTTTATTTTTTTTTAAAAAAACCTTTTATATTAGAAGAGTTTTATATTTAGAGAAAAAACGTGGAGATAGTAACGAGTTTTCCTATATACCCCACATGCAGTTTTCCCTCTTACTAGCATCTTACATTAGTATGGTGCATGTTATAATTAATGGACCAATATTCACACATCCTGCTTAACTAAAGTCTATACTTTATTCACATTTCCTTGGTCTTTAATGAATGTCCATTTTCTGGTCCAGGATCCCATCCAAGATAACCACACTGCAGTTAGTCTTCATGTCTCCTTTGGTCCCCATTGTCTGTGATAGTTTCCCAGACCTTTCTTGTTTTTGATGACCTTGACAAATTTGAAGCATATTGGTCAATTATTTTGAAGAATGTCCCTCAGTTGGGATTTTTCTCATGATTAGACTGAGGTATGGGGATTGGGGAGGTAGACCACAGAGGTAAAGTGTCATCTTCATCACGTCGTATCTAGCGTAAGTACTCCCGACATTTACTACTGTTGATGTTGGCCTCGATCGTGGCTGGGGTAGTGTCTTTCAGGTTTCAACACTGTAAAGTTACTCCCATTTTCCCCATTTTCATACTGCCCTCTCTTTAAGGAGGTCACTGTGTGCACCTTGGGGTATGGGCAGTTAAGCTCCACCCCATTGAGGGTAGAGGATCTGTGTAAGTTATTTAGAATTCTGCACAGAGATTTGTCTCTTCTCCCCCGTGTGTTATTTATTTGTGTATTCAGCCATTGATTTCTATCAGTGCGACTCACGGATATTTATTTTATACTTTGGGTTCTGATCCAATATGACTTAATTTTCTTGTTCAGATTGTTCCATCAGGAGCTCTTTCAGCTGATTCCTGAATTCCTTTGACTTTCCATCATCAGTGTGGCTGTTATTTTTAAGCACCTCCTACCTTTTATCACTGTTTTTTTGCTACAAGATGTTGCTACGGGCTCAACTTTTGCTTATTTCCTGCTCCAGTCCCTGAATTAGCCATTGCTCCAATGAGCCATGGTTCCTTTCCTTGGAGAATGGTGTAAGAAACCAAGATGTGGATGCTAGGAGTGCCCTAACTCTTGGGTGTTGTCACGTCTAGGCCCTGTCAGATGGCAGCAAGGACTTACGTGTGTGTGTGCTAACCTGTGTCTATGTGCATATCTATAAATATTTCTCTATGTCACTATATCTATATTAATCTAAATATGAGCTCATACTGGTGTCTCCAAATCTAACCCATTACCACATGGGTAATTCTAGCCTTCTCCCCACATTTACCTGCAAACTCCCACTCCAGTAGTGAGACACCTGCCCCCACCATCCGCCATCTGAATGAAGCAATTCACTAAATTGTTTAATTCCAGTATAACACGTGTAGCAATGTCAGAATTGTTGACCTGTACTTGTGGGAAAGAAGTTTGTCAACAGGAGTACAGAGCTCACGTACAATTTACTTTGTCTTTAGTCTTATAGATGCCACTCATTTCCAGAGTTACTTAGATTAACACCTTTCTCCTCTACCCTAGGTTGTTTCATACTAAATGATTCTTTAAAAATTTGTACCCATGAAGGTTTATTCCTCGTTCTCTATAGTTTCATGGTTTTGACAAATGCATAGAGTCATGTACCCGCCATTACAGTCTCTTACAGAATAGTTTCACCATCTTAAACAATCCCTATGCTTTACCTATTCAACCCTTCTCCCCACCTTCTGGACCCCTGGCAACCAGTGATCTTTTTTTTTTAACTGTTGTTACGGCTTTGCTTTTTCCGAAATGTGATATAATTCTAATCATGTAGCATGGAGGATTTTTACAGTGGCTACTTTTACTTAGCATAATGTATTTAATGTTCATCTATGTCTTTCTATGGTTTGAGAGCTCATTTCTTCTTTATGTTGAATACTGCTCTGCTATATGGATAAACCATAGTTCGTTTATCCATTCACCTCTTGAAGGACATCTTGGTTACTTTCTGTTGTTGGCAACTATGAATAAAGATACTATGAATTTCACAGTGCAGAGATAAGTTTTCAACTCAGTTGTGTAAGTACCTAGGAGCACAGTTGTTGGCTGGTGTGGTTAGAGTAGGTTTGGTTTTATAAGGAAGCGCTAAACTGTCTTCCAGACTGGCTGCACCGTTTTGCATCCCACCAGCAGTGAGTGAGAGAGCGTTTCTGTTGCTCCACACCCTTGCCAACAGTCAATATTGTCAGGTTTAAAAAAAAGCTATCCTGGGCAGGGCTTCCCTGGTGGCGCAGCGATTGAGAATCTGCCTGCTGATGCAGGGGCCACGGGTTCGAGCCCTGGTCTGGGAGGATCCCACATGCCGCAGAGCAACTAGGCCCGTGCGCCACAACTACTGAGCCTGCGTGTCTGGAGCCCGCGCGTCTGCAAGAAGAGAGGCCACGGTAGTGAGAGGCCTGCGCACCGTGATGAAGAGCGGACCCCGCTCGCCGCAACTAGAGAAAACCCTCGCACAGAAACGAAGACCCAACACAACAAAAATAAATAAATAGTTAATAAACTCCTACCCCCAACATCTTAAAAAAAAAAAAGCTATCCTGATTGGTGTGTAGTGGCAACTCGTTCAATTCACAATTTCCTAATGAAGAATGATACTGAGCATATTTTCATATGCTCACTTGCCACCTGTATATCTTCTTTGGTGAGATGTGTATTAAGGTTTTTCAAGTACCTGATCCACTTTTCAGAATCTGTAAATCCCACCTGTGCTTGTTACTGTGGCCCGGGTCATTTCATTATTGGAAAAAAACACGCAATTCTTAGAGATGTTCAAGAGTATTAAACACTTAATGGGAATGCATGAGTAGAAAGAACCTGTTTGTAACCTGACGATCTGAAAGGAAGAATAGGTGCTGAGCTTTAGATTTTGGACCCAACAGTAAAAAAGGACATGGATCTAATAGGTAAGACTTAGATGTCTTGGTGATCCTAACATCTTCTTTCCTCAGTCTCTATCGCTTTTGTTTTCCATGGCGTTTGTGTTACGATCTGTCAGTTTGGGATCACTTGGAAATCCATTAGGATGGTCACGAGAACCATTCTGGTGCATGTAATCCTGACTCAAGACTTGAACAGCCCTAGGATTTGAACCATCTCCCATGAGAAGATGTCCAGCATTGAGAAAACCATTTCAAATGACACAAGTACAGGCGTACCTCGAAGATATTAAGGTTTCGATCCCAGACCACCACAGTAAAGTGAATATTGTAATCAAGTGAGTCACACAAGTTTTTTGGTTTCCCAGTGCATATGAAAGCTATACTTTAGTCTATTAAGTATGCGATAGCATTATGTCTAATAAAAAAGGTACATACGTTAATTAAAAAACAGTTTATTGCTAAAAAATGTTAACCATCGCCTGAACCTTCAGTGAGTTGTAATCTTCTTGCCTCGATGTTGATCGTTGCTGCCTGATGAGGGTGGTGGGTACTGAAGGTTGGTGACAATTTCTTAAAATAAGACAACTATGAAGTTTGCTGCCTCGATGGACTTTTTCTTTCATGGATGATTTCTCCGTAGCATGCAGTGCTGTTTGATAGCATTTTACCCACAGTAGAACTTCTTTCAAATTGAAGTCAGTGTTCTCAAAGCCTGCTGCTGTTTTGTCAACTAAATTTATGTAATTTTTCTAAATTCTTTGTTGTCATTTCAACAGTCTTCACAGCATCTTCACCAGGAGTAGCTTCCATCTTAGGAAACCACTTTCTTTGCACATCCGTAGGAAAGCACTTCTCACCTGTTAAAGTTTTATCATGAGATTGAAACAAATTCAGTCACATCCTCAGGCTCCACTTCTAATTCTAGTTCTCTTGCTGTTTCCACCACATCTGCAGTTACTTCCTCCACTAAAATCTTGAACCCTTCAAAGACATCCCTGTGGGTTGGAATCAACTTCTTTTAAACTTCTATTAATGTTGATATTTTGATCACTTCTCATGAATCATGAGTGTTCTTAATGTCATCTAGAATGGTGAATCCTTTCCAGACAGCTTTCAGTTTACTTTGCCTAGAACCATCAGAGGAATCACTGTGGCAGCTATGACCTTACAAAACGTATTTCTTAAATAATAAGGTTTGAAAGTCGAAATTACTCCTTGATCCACAGGCTGCAGAATGGATGTTGTGCTAGAAGGCATGAAAACAACTTTAATGCCATTGCACCTCTCCACCAAAGCTCTTGGGTGACCAGGTACATTATTAATGAGTGGCAGTATTTCAAAAGAAATCTTTTTTTCTGAACAGTAGCTCTCAACACTGGACTTAAAATTTTCAGTAAACCATGGTGTAAAAAGGTGTGCTGTCATCCAGGCTTTGTTGTTCTATTTATGGAGCACAGGAAAAGTAGGTTGAGCAGATATTTTAAGGGCCCTAGGATTTTTGCAATAGTAAATGAACATTGTCTGCAACTGAAGTCACCAGCTGCATTAGCCCCTAACAAGAGAGTCAGCCTCTCCTTTGAAGCTTTGAAGCTGGGCATTGACTTCTCCTCTCTGGCTATGAAAGTCCTAGATGGTGTCTACTTAGAGCAGAAGGTTGTTTTGTCTACGTTGAAAATCTTTGTTTAGTGTAACCACCTTCATTAATTATCTTAGCTAGATCTTCTGGATAACTTGCTGCTTTACCTTGCACTGTTGTATTATAGAGTCTGCTTCCTTCCTTAAACCTCATGAAGTGACCTCTGCTAGCTTCAGACTTCTCTTCTGTAGTTTCCTTGCTCCTCTCAGCCTTCACAGAATGGAAGACAGTTAGGGCCTTGCTCTGGGTTAGGCTTTGGCCTAAGGGAACATTGTGGCCGGTTTGATCCTCTTTCCAGACCACTGAAACTTTTTCCATAGCAGCAATAAGGTTGTTTTGCTTTCTTATTATTCACGTGTTCACTGGAGTAGCACTTTGAACTTCCCTCAAGAACATTTCCTTTGTATTCACAACTTGGCTAACTGTTTGGTGCAAGAGGCCTACCTTTCGGCTTGTCTTGGCTTTCGACATGGCTTCTGCACAAAACTTAATCATTTCTAGGTTTTGATTTAAAGTGGGGGACTTGCGTCTCTTCCTTCACTTGAGCCCTTAGAAGCCATTGTAGAGTTATTCATTGGCCTAATTTCAATATACTTGTGTCTCAGGGAATAGGGAGGCCTGAGGAGAGGGAGGGAAACCAGGGGATGGCCGGTCAGTGGAACAGTCAGGAAAAAACATTTATCCATTCAGTTTGCTGTCTTATGCAGGTACAGTTCATGGCATCCCCAAACAATGACAGTAATAACACCAGAGATCACAGATCACCAGAACAAATACAATAATAATGAAAAAATTTGTAATACTGTGAGAATTACCAAAATGTGACACAGAGACACAAAGTGAGCAAATGCTATTGGGAAAATGGTGCCCATAGACGTTCTGGGTGCAGGGTTGTCACAAGGCTTCAATTTGAAAAAAAAAATGCAGTAAAGTGAAGCGCGATAAAATGAGGTCTGCCTCTGTCATCCTTCCTTTGCATTTGTAGTGATTGTAGTGTTCGGCGCACTCTCAGTTCTAGTTTGACGGACTGACTTGCTGAAAACCTGGCAGGACTGTTCAGCATCCCTGGCAGGGATGAAGCTGTGGCTCTGTGTCTGGAACACAGGCTGGTGGCCAGAGAAGCACTTGGCACGCTGTCCCGCTGAGACTTGTAAACAGTGATTAAATGGACTTACGCATCCTCATTCTGCTGTTGCATTTCCTTCTTTCAAAACACTCGAAGGAGTTTTAGTTCTGGATAATAAATGACAAGGACCATAGCACTCTGCATCTAAACCAGATGAGCTCCATGAGGCTATACAATTCTTGCAATTTTGCTGTTTTGTATGTTTTCACAATAGAAGAAGAAAGCAAGGAAGCACAGGCTTCTTGGTGTGCTGAGAGCTGGGAGTCCTTAAAAAGCTTCGTGGGACCTTCGGTTGTCGGATCATTTGGCTCCCAAATGGTTCCCGCTCAGCCTGTGACCGGTTCTGTGATCTTGGGCAAAACTCGAGACTTTTGCCATTAGTCCCATGGTTCAAAATCAGTAAGTGGAGGTGAATGATAGCTGATTTAGCTTCAGATGCAATCTTTGATGATATCAGGTCTTAAGATGGGCTGGGGCTGCAGTTTTGTGCCAAGAGGGGAGCCGCAGAGCTGGGGGTGGGACTTGTGTTCTCATAAAGCTTGCATTGGCTCCAGTTGGCCACCAGGGAATGACCAAGAGCATAATTCAGAAAGTGGTTGCATGCAATATATATCTCAGAGTTGTTTGTAAATCAGTTTTTTGTAAATTGGACCTTTCTTTCCTCTTGACAAGGTTTCAGAGATGTGTTCCCTCAGGAAAACAGTGGCTCCTAGAGCAATAAAAATGATGCTCAAGGGTATAAACAGTTTTAACAGCAGTATTTAAAGGGAACATGCTGAATACATCTTTGATATTCTCGCGCCTTGCATGAAATTGGATTTGTGGTAAGGCGGTGATTTCGTACGTTTGTAGAAAGAATTCTGTTTCTTTGGGCTATGGATAGTTTAATGTTTGCCTTGTTTTTTAATGCACACATGGAACTTTTACCTGAGTAATACATGGTCATCGTATCACGGTTACCTACTCCATCTCTCTATGCTTAGTGCTTATAATGGAGAAAGGCGAAGGATTACATGTGGTCACAGAAGGACGGGATGGGAGAACTCTCAGGTCATTGAGTTTAGTCCTCCTATTGTACTGATGAGGAAACCAAAGTGAGACAGATGAAATTGTCTGCACAGTAATCCACAGTAATTGGATTGAGTTGAAACGACTACATACGCATATTCCTGAGGTCAGTAGAGCACCCGCCTTCTCAGAGTCAACCTAAAATACGTGCAGAGTGGGTGAAATTATTCATCTGAGGGAGCAGACCAAAGAGTGATACACAGGTGACTAGGAAGTTTGCAGAAATCCAGTCGAGGTAGCCTGCATTTCTCAGGGGACAGGACAAAACAATGACTGTACAACAGTAAGTGGAAACAGAAGCAGTTACATCCGGGGGGAAAAATATCATAAGAAGGGCATGGTTAGAACAGAGCTGGTCTAGAAAGCCAAGAGCTAGATGATGGCAGTGTGTGTCCAGCACCTTCCAGTGGCAAAAATCAATTCCTACTGCAGGTCGGGGATAATCCATGAGTTTTTACCGTGGCCTTAGTGAAATTTCCCTTAAAAATGTCCACCCTTTTTTCTTGAATCATACTCCTCAGTGTCTCTGTCTATGGTTCTACTGCTGAGGAATCTGGACCAATTACCTCCATTCTAGACCATATGAGTCCCCATTTTCCATTTATGGTGTTGCCAAAAGCAAGCGTAACAAAACCGAACTCCTAAAGGAGACGTTAATGATTGAACCAAAGGGATCTGTATCTTTTTGGGAATACGCTCTCAGCAGAAATAGAGTCCAGGTTTTAGTGCCTTCAGAGGCCAGGATCCAGCCTAAGATTGGCCTTATTTCATATTTGATGTATATCTGTCAGTGGTTCATCAGGAAGTCTTCCGAGTGCAGCCGGAAGGGCAGGCTGCAGGCTGGTGCTGTGATGATGAAGTGACGTGAGGATTTCTTTTCCATGCCCCTGATGAGATCAGCAGATTTCTTTGTATAGCCCAGAGTTACGGTTTCTACAGAAGTCATTTAAAATGGCAGGTCCTTATACATTGGCCAGTCCGTTCATGTAAACAGAAATATCCCTCCAGTTGCTCGTGGATGAGTGGATGGGATGAAGATTAAACCAGCTCCTGATGAGTCCTCAGGCAGCGGAAAAATTCAGGTATTTTGAGCATTACTAAGCATCTCAGGTGTTGTAGGAAGCAAGAAATGAAGGTGGCTGAAGGCAAAGAAAATATATGTGTATTTGAAAGGAAAACAACGTATTTCTGTTTTCTGTCTTCACTGAGTCTCGTTGTAATGGGGACAAGGTACTTTCCTGATTGCTGGGACCAAGGTGGCTTTCCCTCATTGTTGAGCATGGGGCATGCTATCCCACGCATGTAGAACTGCAGTTGCCAAGTTCTGTGGGCACTTAGCATTGGAAATGTGACTTTCAGTCTGTGGCATAGCCACCTTTCGATGTCTCGGTCTTCTGAATCGGGAAGGAGGGGCCCCAGATGGGGGACTGAGATTTCTAGGCATTAGAACA
The DNA here is from genome assembly GCF_951394435.1 of Stenella coeruleoalba. Taxonomy (NCBI): domain Eukaryota; kingdom Metazoa; phylum Chordata; class Mammalia; order Artiodactyla; family Delphinidae; genus Stenella; species Stenella coeruleoalba. Next base: position 96,544,590 of record NC_137156.1, on the reverse strand, counting down.
TGGTGACCCCCACTGGAACAAGGTGGCCTGTGGGCCACGTGCTCCACCCCTTCCATTCGATCGGCACAAGTCAGCTTTCCCGTGTCGGGGAACTCTGCCACTTTGGCCGGGCTGAGGCTCAGACCCTAGACTGTGGTCCATGAACTCAGGGTGGCCTCTTAGGAGAGAGCTCTCTTCTGCTCTCCTCCTCCTGGACTTTGCATTTCTTTTGCTTAGTTCTCTTGATTTCTCACTCACGCTTCCCTTTTCACGGCCATGTTGCCAACCCTCTCATACGGGCCAAGACATTAATAGGTCAGTGTCTCACTTTGGATGGTGACCATTCTAGTGGCTTATCCAATCCATCTCCACTACCGGAAATTCTCCCAAGACTCCGTATGTGTATTTACAGGTGTCCTCTTGTGGTTTGGCACTTTGTATCTTGTTGATTTTCAGTAATTGTTAACTGGACAAATTAAATAAAATCAGGCAAAGAAAAAAATTGAACAGACAAAAATTAGACTAAATAGCTGGTGGATGTATACCTACCATAGAAGTCAAAGCTTTAACATCTTGAAGAGTCATTTTTTAAAAAAGGAGGAAAAATACAGATGACAAGGAGGAGGGGGAGGGAGGAGAGGGGAAAGAGGGAGAGGAGGAACTTAGCACAAGAGAAGACTAACAATAAAATTTAGAAATAGGCCCACATCCTACCCTGGGCTTCCAGTTAGAAGAGAAATAACAAGTATCTGCACAGCCTAATATGATACCACACTTCATTTATTGCCAAACACTTAAAATCCAGCCTTTATATAGAGGTAGGTTCTTTAACGGTGTTTGCTTTTCTTGTCACAGAAACAAATAAAAAATAGCAAACCCTTCTGTTTGAAGTAGTCCACAGGAATGAGGACAGGATGGTTGGGTCAGCATTAGAAATCAGTCACTCGTAGTTTCAAGCACAGCTGAGAATCAGACAGTCTGACCTGGCAAAGTCCTGGTGCAATTTTTCATGGTGGAATCTGTTTGGATGGGTTGTGATATCTGTGTGATTGGACAGTGCCTGTACCGGCTTGTCTATTCCATGTTTTCCATCTCATCCCTAGTTTTGAGTAAAATATACTGCATCTGCGCTTTCTCTTAGCGAAGGCAGCTAACGTTTGTTTGTTGATAACCTACTGTGTGCAGTCATTTCATCCTTATAGCTTTCCTATAAAGTAGAGAGTATTAGCCTCAGGATATAATGAGCAATTAAGGGTTCTGTCAAGTCCAGCACCCCGAAGAGTTAAGAGCTGAAACCAGGCCTGGTCGCTTATGTTCTTTTCACTCCTGTCCTGAATAATCACCTCCCTGATCTTTCCCTACCTTCTCCAGAGGGTCCAGAGTTAGGAAGTCTTGTAAAGGTGCGTACCTCAGCTGAACACCTTTAACTCCTGCTGCCCCAAGCAAGGCAGAGGCAAAAAGGCCTTAAGCAAAGTCATAGTCCTAAAGCTTTATGGGTAAAAATCATTGTATCATGAGTCTTTTGGGGGTTGTTGCTTCTGAACATTATTATCTCTCTAGTTATAAAAACCAGGAAGAAAATAGAAAAACAACCTCACCAGACAAATAATGAGACTGTTGCCGCCTTCTTTTCCTTTCTTTCTTGGTCTTTCCCTCAAATGCTTTTCTGAATTATTTCATGACTTACTCCTTGAGTCATGAGTCGACTTTGCGGTGGCAACTGTAATTCTGCAATTTAATCTTTTGCATTACTCTTTAAACTTGTCACAGTCTTACTTTCAGGTAGACTTACGGGACCTGAAGTGCAAGAGTCTTAAACTCCTTCCCGTCTTTAGTGTTCCTGTCACTATACGTTTTCTTTGTTATAAACACTGCAGAGCAATGTCATGAAATTGGCTCTAGACAGTGAATTTTTTTTAAGAGCCATTAGAGGTAAGAAAAACAATTACGCTTAATTACCTTAATTTGGATCATATCCAGATCTCATTTTTTCTTTCTGTAAATGCAGGTTTCTGTCTGGGACCATATTATTTCTGCCCAAAGAGGACCTTTGCCATTTCTTAGAGCACCTGTTTGCTGGCAGTAAAAATGTCTGTTTATTTGTTAGTCTGACTGATCCTTTATGTTGACCTTAGTTTTTAATAAACGTTTCGTTTTAGAACAATTTTAGATGAATAGCCAACATGCGCAGGTGGTACAGATCGTTCCCATATGCTTTATACCCCGCCTTGCTTATTAATGTCTCACATTACTAGGGTACATTTTGGTACAATATTGAAACAGTGTTATTATTTGCATATAAAGTTACCTGTAAAATGGAGGATATAAAGAATTCAGAAAGTTTTACTATCATTATTACATCTCTGTGGTCCATTTATTAAAATCAATGGACCAATATTAGTTACATTCTGATGCTGGACTCATTTCCTTCCTTTGATCCTGTCCAGAACCACATTAGGTTTGGTTGACGTGTCTCTGGGTTCCTGGGGGTTGTGACAGTGGCTCAAACTTTTCCCGATGTTCATGACATTGACAGCTTTGGGAAGTATTGGTCAGTTACTTTGTCAAATGTCCCACATGAGATTTCTCTGATTTGTTTTTTTCTCATGATTAGGCTGGAGTGGTGGCTTCTTGGGAGGAACAGCACAGAGGTAGAGTGTCGTTCTCATCATATCATGTCCCACCAAGGGTACCTGCTGTTAATATGACTTATCGTGGCTGCTTTGACCTTGGTCATGGCTGAGGTAGTGCCTGCCAGGTTTCAACACTGTAAGCTACTTCTTTTTCCCCGTTTACGTTCTGTACTTCCCATGTGCAGCCCACAGTTAAGGAGTGGGGAATGATGCTCCACCCTTTGAGGGTCAAGTGTCCACATAATGGGTTTAGAATTCTGCACTGGGACTTCTTTCTTCTCCCCCATGTATTATTATTATTATTCTGAACTGAAGTATAGTTGATTTACAATATCATTTAGTTTCAGGTATACAGCACAGTGATCCAGTTATACATGTATATGTATATCTATTCTTTTTATATATGCTGTGTGTGTGTGTATATATTCCTTTTCAGATTCTTTTCCCTTGTAGGCTATTACAAAATATTCAGTAGAGTTCCCTGTGCTATACAGCAGGTCCTTGCTGGTTATTTATTTTATATATAGTAGTGTGTATATGTTAACCCCAACCTCCTAATTTATCCCTCCCCCTCCCCCATGTATTAGTTCTTCGTGTATTTACCCATGGGTCTCTACCAGTATGGACCCATGGATGTGGATTTTACATGTCCATCCTCAGCGCTTGCCTGTTCCCACACACTGGCAGCAGAGACGGCGTCCCCAGACTCTGCCCCTCGTCCAGGGTCAGACCGCGGTTGCCGCATCTCAGCGTTAGCCTCATGGCGGGTGGGGTAAGGGGGGTCCTCTGTTGTCCTGGCCCAGCCAGGGTTTCCGTAGGCCCCAAGCACTTGGGTCTCAGGAGTGATGCTTTCTTCACATTCCTCCTTTCTTTCCGTGAGAACAGAGCTCTGACTTGGATCTCTCGCTGGACTTAGAGGCGGGAGTTTCTTGCCTCATCTTCAGTCACATCAGACCTCCCCTTGCTCCAGGCTTTTTGGTCCAGGACAGTTTTCAGCCTTTCCCTAGGGGTGGGGTTTCCTCTACCCGTACCCCAGTTGCACTGGTTCTTTGTCTGAGGCCTAGCAGTGACAGAGTTTGTTGCCTCACCCCCAGCAGCCTCAGACTTCTGCTTTGTAGGAAAGAGGGGTCTGGGAAAGTGGGCAGAGCTCTGTTCCTTTCTGCCAGCGGTCCCTGATCATCCCCTGCTTTGGGATTCTGTACCCAGTGGGCGTGTCTCTGGGATCCTTTTTTATCCCGAGTATTTCTTGTGAGCCCCCGGTGGAGGGCTGTGAGAAATAGCTTGTGAGAAATTGTGGATTCCCCTTGTGTTTGGGGCCCCTAGGTATCGCAGACGGAGGCTCTTGTCTACAATTAACCTTTAACGAGTTAATTCACATTTTAGCTGATTTATTTTTAATTACGTGTATGGTGGCTGCCTCTTCGTCCCAGTGTCAGGCACGGGTGAGATAGTTTATGTGACCCATTTCCCCTGGGCAGGGCCTGTCTCTCTTTGCTCACTTATTGGCCTATGTCTCACCCTTGAAGATGGAGACAAAAGTATGCAGACACAGGTCTTGGTTTTTATTTTCACGTTCAGTTCTTTATATTGAATCTAACCGTATTATCAAATGTGATGTTTCCCTACGGTATTATGATTGGCCTTCCACACTCATTACTTCTTGACCAGTTTTGTGGAGGGATTTCTTTTATTTATGTATTTATTTATTTTTACATCTTTATTGGAGTATTAATTGCTTTACAATGGTGTGTTAGTTTCTGCTGTGTAACAAAGTGAATCAGCTATACATATACATATGTCCCCATATCCGCTCCCTCTTGCGTCTCCCTCCCACCCTCCCTGTCCCACCCCTCTAGGTGGACACAAAGCACCGAGCTGATCTCCGTGTGCTGTGCGGCTGCTTCCCACTAGCTATCCGTTTTACATATGGTAGTGTATCTATGTCCATGCCACTCTCTCAGTTCGTCCCAGCTTATCCTTCCCCCTCCCTGTGTCCTCAAGTCCATTCTCTATGTCTGCATCTTTATTCCTGTCCTGCCCCTAGGTTCTTGAGAACCTTTTTTGTTTTTTTAGATTCCATATATATGTGTTAGCATACGGTATTTGTTTTTCTCTTTCTGACTTTACTTCACTCTGTATGACAGTCTCTAGGTCCATCCACCTCATTACAGATAACTCAATTTTGTGTCTTTTTATGGCTGAGTAATATTCCATTGTATATATGTGCCACATCTTCTTTATCCATTCATCTGTCGATGGACACTTAGGTTGCTTCCATGTCCTGGCTATTGTAAATAGTGCTGCAGTGAACATTGTGGTACATGATTCTTTTTGAATTATGGTTTTCTCAGGGTATATGCCCAGTAGTGGGATTGCTGGGTCGTATGGTAGCTCTATTTTTAGTTTTTTAAGGGACCTCCATACTGTTCTCTGTGGTGGCTGAATCAATTTACAGTCCCACCTGCAGTGCAGCAGGGTTCCCTTTTGGGATTTCTTGACTATTAATGCATTAGCCTTCATGAGGCAAAGTCCTCCTGCCCTGTATCGGCTCACCCACAAAGCAGATAAGGGAATGCTCATGGGCTGTGCAGGGCCCAGTGCGGTGTCTCCTCTGGGGGGACACAAGGTATGGAGCAGAGTGAGCACCGTGTCAGCCTCAGATGTAAGGTGTCTGTTTCCTCTAATTGTTGCAGCAAAACTACCTGCTAAATGCAGGCTGGATATGAATTGTTCTACTAGAGTATTGCATTTTCATGCAGAGTCAGCTTATAACTGCATCAAAATGAGACGAGGACTGGTATATATTGACTTAAGCAGTTTTATATGTAGACACATACGGGTGTAGGAAGAATGCATGTAAATCTGATAACTGATCTGGGGGAGAGGATGTGGGTGGGGAAGGGAAGGAATAGGGAGCAAAATATTGGGTTGGCCAGAAAATTCGTTTGGGTTTTTCAGTAAGATGTTACGGAGAAACCCAAACGAACTTTTTGGCCAACCCAATAGGATTTGTCCTAGTTTATACAGGTGGGTGGTAGCTACAGATGTTTTATCTTTTCAACCTCCTTTCCCCCATTCCTATCCATCTTGACTTCTGAAATTCACCCGGGGGTGACACCACCTGCTGTCTCAAAATTAAGGCTCAGATATAAATAGGTGTGATGGAAAGATCATGGAATATAGGCTCAGTGGGCTTGGATCTGAGTCCGAACTCCATCACTTTGTAGCTTGTAACTTAGGTCAAGTTCTTTCATTTTTCTGAGCCTCTGTTTCCCCATCTGGAAAAAAAAAAAATCCCAACCCTGCAAGAGAAATGAATCAAATAATGGAGGTGAGGAAACCGCTCTTTAACTCTGAAGTTCTGTAAAAATGTTCATTTCCATATGGCGTTACATCCTGCTCCCCTGGAATAGGTGGGCCAGGATAATAGACACATTCAGTGTTGAGAACAAATTTTTTTTCAGTGTTCACACGTGCTCCTCCCCGCAATAAGTGTATAAATTTGAGCAGTAGCTTACTTTGTTCATCTGTTTCTTGAGATACTTGCCTAAGTTGATTTTCTTTTCTTGCAAGCTGAGAAATGGTAAATTAGAAAGCTGTAGGATCACAGACTTAAAACAGTAGTCAGTGTTTTAAGAAGAAACGTGAACTTAATATGGATACAACAGAGGTGTGGCAAAAGCCAGAATGTTGGAAAGCAAGGGAATTATAACCTGAGAAAAAATATATTGGTATAATTTCAGGAGACTTACTAGTCCCAAATTTACCTTCCGGCTGAATGATTTTACGGTGTGAAGATGAATTTTCTCTGCTGTATTAAAGTAACTCTCTGGTTTTAATCTCCAACCCAGCTCCATTCTGGTTGAAATGAAAGCTTCCAGCATGCAAACCAAAACTGAGAACTGTGGCCACAAATGAAATACTGCGCTTGAGGTGACAATGATGTGATGCACTTTTTCGCACAGCTTGTGTTGACTGTTTTTGTTGGTCATAATTTTCATGGTTTCATGTTGATGTTTGTATACTTCTGTCTGTCCTTCCTTTTGATCAGGAGAGCATTACAATTGAGATGCGTGTGCGTGTGCTTGCAGGAGGGTGATACACAACATGCATGAACATCTACATTGGGAGACAAAATGGTCATCAGTCGAGCCCTGGGATTTTTTTCTTTTCCCCTTCAATTCAGTTCCAAAGAACTGCATTCATGCCTCACTATGTCATTGCTTAAGCTTACCTGTCTATCTGTCTAGAAAATACATATAAGGTTAGAGAAGACCTCATCTTTTCAGTATACCATCAGAGGACCCAGAAGTTTGTTTTGTATATAACAAGTGCTAATTAAATTGTGTGGCCATATAATTTATTATCCAAACTGAGACACCTTTATCCATTATAAATTTCAGAAAACCAGATCAGACAAAGACTATAGAGGGAAAATCAGAGTGTATGGTTACCCCTCAACAAACATTTGTTGATTTGAGCCAGATTAAATGATACACAGTCTCTGTAATGGTTTCGTGATTATAAGGGAACAGTTTTCTTTGGGTGAGTGTAGACAGTCATCCTGAAGATCTGTTTTAGTTAAACTCCTTTAAATGATAGAGATAGAAAGTCATCTTGACCCAGCTTAAGCATAAAAGGTAATTTATTAGTTGAGGTACCAAGGAGTCCATGGGCATAATTAATTTCATGCATAGTTGGAACCAGAGTTTCATTTAATGTCAGTCGTCCTCTCTCCCACTCTCCATCTCCCTGTCTGTCTCTCTTTCTCATTTCCTAACTTGTTGTTTATCTTTGTATATAGCCTAATTCTCAGATGTCACAGACAGGCCTTTCTCATGTGATTGCAAGATGACTCTCCTGTAGTATCAAGGACTGTCCTAAGATCTAACACCTTTTGAGTGTCCATAAAGAGAGAGAGTCTTTCCTGATAATTTTTCTGCCCTCCTCTGGATTTAATAGAACACTCAACCTCCCCCCCGCACCAAAAAAAAAAAAAGTCTGTGCTTGATTGGAGTAATGTGAACCAAGTTTTTTTTTAATTTTTTTTTTTTTTTTTTTTTACAATTTTAAAGGTTACTTTACATTTACAAAATATTGGCTATATTCCCCCTGTTGTACCCCCCCCATCCTCGAACCTATCTTACACCCAATAGTTTGGACCTCCCACTCCCTCACCCCTATATAGCCCCCACTGGTAACTGCTGGTAACTACTAATAACTACTGGTTTGTTCTGGTAACTACTGGTTTGTTCTGTATATCTGTGAGTCTGCTGCTTTTTCGTTATGCTCACAAGCTTATTGTACTTTTTAGAGTCCACATGTAAGTGAGATCATGCCGTACTTGTGTGATTGGCTTATTTCACTTAGCGTAATGTTCTCCAAGTCCATCCATGTTGCTGCCGATGGCAGAATTTCTGAACCAGGACTGACCGAGCCCTTGTGTGCCAGGTTTATCTCATTTACTCCTCATCACAATACTCTGAGATAGGTGTGCCCATTTCCCTCCATCTTATAGATGAAGAAACTGTGGCTATTGTAGCTTTCCCAGGGTTACACAGCTAGGTTCAGAGTGCTGGCTCGGGATTCAAACCACCCAGGTTTGAATCTCAAATGCAACATGGGCATGAAAACATAATTCAAAAATATCATGAGCATCAATGAGACGATGTACTTGAACACTTTTGCAAATGGTAAATTACTCTGTAAATGTGAATGGTCTACCAGTGTGTGGTCCATTACAAGATACAGTGCGAGAGCAGTGGTTCCCAGTAGGAGGTGATTTTGTCTCCAGGCCACTTTCACAATCTCTGGAGACGTTTTCAATTGTCATAACTGGAAGAAGGATTGCTATGGGCATCTAGTGTGTAGAGGCCAGGGATGCCTGTTATACATCCTACAATGCACAGAACAGCCACCCACAGTAAAGAATAAAGAACTATCCAGTCAGTAGTGTTGCGGTTGAGAAACCCTGTCCTAGATGAGTAGAGGGAACACGTGAACCTTGACTTTTTGAAACTCGTAGTTTAGTTGGGGAGAGAGACATGTAGGCAGATATTAAAAATACCGTGCAGTGGTTCCGGAGACTTGGAGACACTTAGACTAAAAAGATAAGAAGGAAAGTGTCACCATCGTGAACTATGTATTGAAAGGAGGTCATGTGAAAGAGGGAGAGGAGTCCTTAAGTGTGACCCTAAGTAGCAGACAGACTTCAGCTCCAGAGAAGATGATCAGAGAAGATTTCCAGAATGGGCTGTGTGTCTCCTCCACTGCTACATCTTCATGTCTAGCTCTGCGCCTGGCAGCAGGGCAAGTCTTAACAAATGCTTGGTGAATGGATAAATAAATGAACTCAAGCATCTGAGGACAGGTAAAAATAGTGAGGATCCTGTCCTATTTGGAGATTCCTTGATTTTATGACAGTAATTCCTAGGAGTTGGTGGAGAGAGCTCTTCTTGGTGGCTGGAGTGACCAGGAAGGCTTTGAGGAAGGGGAGAATACGGAGCCTCTCTTGTTCATCAGATGAGCAAACGTGTGGGCCTTAAAAGTCAGAGATGCAAAAAAAAAAAAAAAAAAAAAAAAAAAGTCAGAGAGGCAGGTTTCTTCTAGCAAGGTAAGACTTAAAGAGAATTCTGGAAAAAAAAAATGATGTTGGACGTAGCCTGCTTGGGTTGGGTGTAACAGCAGCTGTTTCTCTCCTGCCACTTAGTTTTCTGTGGACACAGCAGCGTGGCTGGAATGAGCAATATGGAGTAAGAACTACATGCATGTCTACAGTAAGGGAATTACTTCTGTTATTATCACTGTGGATTAGTCATCATCACCAGTGGGGTAATTGGAAACCCTAGAAGCTTCTTTCAGAATTCACCTTTCACCTTTTCTCAAGTAATTATTATCAAACACAAAAACAAAATGGTAGATTTAATGAGTATTTCATGGCAAAAAAGTCATAGCCTGTGGTTATAAAATCCACCTGCTGAAATGGCAGCATCTGTGTTTTAAGAAGAGCAGTTGGAAACAGTGTAATATCTTGTTCTAGGCTGTGGGTCTGGGTGTGTTCCGTTGTGTAGTGCGGCACTTGATGACACATGTTGCTGACCCACTCAACTCCCCAACCCCCCTGGGTTTCCATTAACGTGTATCTTTGATGTTGTGAACGTGTAGGGCTCTACAGTATTATACTTACAATGTGCAAGGATGATGCTGGTAGTCGTGTCGAGCAGTAGCCTAGGGGCATGCCAGACCTTGCTTGATGTGAGCTGGTGTTCTCTATAGTGTCCAAGTTTCTGTTGTATCTCAGTGATCAAGGGTGTTTTTTGTCTTGCTCAGCATGCGCCAGAAGAGAGTTCTTTGTTAAAAGATCAGAAATAAATGAAGACAAAAATATCTAGATGTTGACACGTTTCAAAGCACAGTGTGATGTGTGATTAGTGACTCCCGTACTGGAGAAGGTGTCATTACCAGCATTTTACTTTTTATTCAACATAATATTAAAATAAAAGTGCTAATAGTAGCATTGTAATTTATTTATTTAAAAAATTTATTTTATTTTTGGCTGCGTTGGGTCTTCGTTGCTGCACGCAGGCTTTCTCTCTAGTTCCGGTGAGCAGGGGCTACCCTTCGTTGCCGTGCGCAGGCTTCTTACTGCGGTGGCTTCTCTTGTTGCGGAGCACGGGCTCTAGGCGCGCGGGCTTCAGTAGTTGTGGCACACGGGCTCAGTAGTTGTGACTCGCAGGCTCTAGAGCGCAGGCTCAGTAGCTGTGGTGCACGGGCTTAGTTGCTCCGCGGCATGTGGCATCTTCCCAGACAAGGGCTCGAACCCGTGTCCCCTGCATTGGCAGGCAGATTCTTAACCACTGCGCCCAGGGAAGCCCTAGCATTATAATTTAAATGGTTTAGAATTCACAAATTTAATAAGTAAGGGAAATTAAAAATTGAATAGTTTCAAACCAGAAATTTATAAACACTTCAAAACACAAGTATAATGTGAAATTTTTTTTTAATTTATTTATTTATTTTTGGCTGTGTTGGGTCTTCGTTTCTGTGCAAGGGCTCTCTCTAGTTGCGGCGAGCGGGGGCCACTCTTCATTGCGATGCACGGGCCTCTCACTATCGCGGCCTCTCCTGTTGCGGAGCACAGGCTCCAGACGCGCAGGCTCAGTAGTTGTGGCTCACGGGCATAGTTGCTCCACGGCATGCGGGACCTTCCCAGACCAGGGCTTGAACCCGTGTCCCCTGCACTGGCAGGCAGACTCCCAACCACTGCGCCACCAGGGAAGCCCATAATGTGAATTTTTGAAACTATAAATGTAAAATATTTATATTTCTAATATTAAATATTATCCATATTGGCACTGAGCGTCCTTCAACTTTAGTCCTCAGGGACGGGTGTGATGAAATGGGTGAGAAGGTGGCGATAGAGGTTGAGATAATAATAAATGAAGGACTGGTTATAGAGACTCTCATATGCTCTGCAAAGGATGCTCGATTTTGACTGTTAAGCAATAAATAGTCTTAATGGAGGGGAGGAGGTGAATGCGGGAAGGAGGACTCTCTTTTTGTGTAGATAAGTATCTTGATGTAGTTGAAAGGACATCCATCCAGCTTGGATTTCAGTAACGCGCTTTGACTTTGCAGCTGCACAATTTTGGGCAAGTCATTTAATCAGTTTTACACTTTGTTTTCTCAACTGAAAATTGGCCAAGAGTATGTATTAGGTATTATGTCTAGTCATGGACCATCGTGTGTACAAAAATCTTTTGTCAGCCGCAGTGTGCATTTCTCATATAATGGATGGATGTTGTCTTGTTGGTACGTGTTTCCGTGATTCAATGAAGATTCTGTTATGTGTGTCAGACCTGACATCATACATAATGTGGTCATTAATAAACGATCGGATGAGCATCTAATACATGAAGTGGTTTCATTTAATTTTTAAAGAAGTGTGCAATGGCAGGACACAGCCAGTTTTGTTTCCCTCTTGCCCTGCTGGCATATGCAAGGGAACATTTGAGTTTAAAGAAAATTAAAAGAATTCATCACATTTCTCCCTCTTGGCTGGAAAAGTTTCTCTGCTGAGATTTTTCACTTTGCTGCAGTGAAGTTTCATAAGGGTTTTGCCCCATCACAGCAGATGTATGTTGCTTATTTCCACACATGAGAGATTATGTTTTCATCAACACTCCAGCTGCTGCATTTCTCTTCTAGCATTTGAACATCTGTAAATGCATATTTTAACCTGTAGTGGTATAGATTAGGTTCTACAAAGCAACAGAAATGCCATCTGTTTCTAAAATTCCCAAGTAATTTTAATGCGGACAAAGGCATGTCTCAGAGAATTACATTGAGAGGGTTGCTTCCTCGGTGCTGTTGTCTGCAGTTTGCTTGTCTGTTTAAATGCAGTCGTGTCACTAGCCTTGTCTCACAGTATTTGTTCATCCACTGCTTCCCCGTTTTGTAAAATTAAATCACTCCCTTGGGAACCTCAACTACTTCTTCCTGTGGGTGCCCCTCAGTTCTGCACATTGAGATCTGGCCTTTCTTCCAGGTGTTAATCAGACCTTGTCAACTTCCAGATGTTTCTGCTTGGCTGTTCCACATTTACATTAAATATACCATAAGGACCCCACGTCATACACAACCCTGTCTTCTTTTCACATCTTCCAAATTAGTTCCACTTTTTTTTTTTTTTTAGCTATACGCAGGCCTCTCAACTGTTGTGGCCTCTCCTGCCGCGGAGCACAGGCTCCGGACGCGCAGGCTCAGTGGCCATGGCTCACGGGCCCAGCCGCTCCGCGGCATGTGGGATCTTCCCGGACTGGGGCACGAACCCGTGTCTCCTGCATCGGCAGGCGGACCCCCAACCACTGCGCCACCAGGGAAGCCGTAGCTCCACTTCTTTAAATTATCAGTGCCACCCAGAGCTCTGCTCATCCAAACCAGAGGCATCAGAATCATCTTTGACTTGTCTTCTAGCCTTTCCTGTCTGTCATCATCATTTTCAGTCATTAACGTCCTCTTACTCCACCCTTCAGACATCACCCCCCTTCATTCTCCTCAGTTGCATTGTTACATTAGAGTTACAGTTGCACTAGCTTTCCACATCTTCAGACCTCTAATCGCTGCCCAGCTAAAACCTTTCCACTTCCTGCCACTCTGATGTGCAAAGACCTCAGTGGACCCTAAAGTTAAAATTCTCTGACTGGCTGGAAAAGGTTGGGCTCCTGTTTCCAGTTCTTCACAGTAGAACCATGAACCTCAGCCTTTGCTGGGTAAATTTGCCTTACCTCTCATGTGAGCAGAGTATACTTTCCCATCCCACTGACATTGAACTTGACCATGTGACCTGCCTTGGCTGAGAGAAGAGTAATGAGAATGATGCCACCAGAGGTTTGTTTGCATGACTTTCCCTCTCTGTGATCTACCCTGAGAAGAGCATGTCCCAGGTAGCCGCCATCCCTTTAGCCTTGGCCCCAGAAAGAGACACGTGAGTGAACCTGAGCCCAGCCCACAGTCTGAGGAAGAGCTGCCTTAGCTGAGCTGAAGACTGAAGCGCGGGAAAAAATAAATTAGTCATGAAGCCCCTGGGAACTGGCGTTGTTTGTTACACAGAATTAGTGTAGCAACAGTAAACTAATGCACAGATGTTCAGGACCTTCTCAAACACCCTTTCTCATCATTTAAATACTCCCCTCTGTAAAGACTGGAAGTTGGTGAAGTGTTCTCTAGAGCGTTTCTCCTTCACTTTTTTGGCTACTTTGCTCACCTATTGTCCTTCTCCCTCACCTTCGAGGCCCATCTCTTTTCTCCCCAGTAGATTCTTCTCTGTTGACCACAACTCATTGGGAAATCTCCCTTCTTCGGACTCCTCAGTGTGCGTGTCTTTTGTTTCTCACCTCAGATTTGGTCTGGTATTGTTAGTTATCCGGAAGCGTACATTTGATCATAACATGTTATTTCCCTCTTCAGAATCCTCCCAAGAAACCTCACTGCCTTCAGGACAGGGTCCAAGCTCCTTACCAGGAAGCCCTAGCCTCCTTTGTCACTATCCCCCTGCTACAGACCCTGCTATAGCCAAATCGAGTCATTTGCATTCTCTCAAGCACAGTATGCTCTCTCTTGCCTCTGGGACTTTGTACATTCTGTTCCCTCTGCCTGGACCACATTTTCCTCCACTCCTCTCTCCTAAACACACCCCTGAATGCATATATATTTGAAATTAAGTCACAGAAACTCTTCCTTACACCCTATGGCCGGATGATGTTTATTGTCTCAGTAAAGGTGAGCTATGCTGTGTTGCAGAAACCTCGCAGCACCAGAGTCGCAGTGGCTTTACCAGCAGAGGTGTCTTTCCCATATTCATGTCTATGATGCTGACTGCAGGAAGGTGAGGCAGCTCTGCTTCACAGTCCTTTTGGGCCCAGGCTGAGAGGAGCTCTACCATCTTGGATTAGCATCATCTAGACATACAGCCTTGTACCCTTCTTCCCAGAGCTCCAGCTAGCCCCAGGATTTCAGCCTAACTGTCAGCAAGGCTGTGACGTTTAGTGGGGCACGTGGAATATTTGGGGGACCGTTAGCCCTCTGCTCTATGTTTCTTAGGTGTGTTTCTGTGAACCTCCGGGGCTTATCTTTTACCACACATAGTATCATGCCATTATCTGTATACACGTATACAGACATGTAGACATGTCTGTATCCACATGAACTTGAAGGTCCTGAGGGCAGATGCTGTATCTGACTTCATGTCATCCGTCCAGAGGCAAATGCAGGACCTGGCACATAGTCATTGGTGTAGAAATATATGTTGAAGAGATGCTGAGTCTTCGTATCTCTCTGCTCTCTAAGAAGACTCCATGGCCCCTGAAGACAAGAACCACCTGTTCTGTCCCACGACGTATAGTTAGCATCTTCCAGAAATTAGACAACCGATACATGTTTGGGACACTTCTTGTGATGGCTTAATGTAATTTTCCAACAGCTAATAGGACGTGATTACCCTTCTCTACGTAGACACTTCTGTAACACAGATTTAGATACCTTTCCTGTCACTCCACGTGGCACACTTGGGAGATCTTTAAACAAGTTGACTTTGTATGTGGTATATGCACCAGGAAAAAAAAGAGAAGTTCCCTTTGCTACCTTTTGGGAACCTCTCCAGCTTCTTTCCAGATGAAGATCCGGGAAGGCTCTTTCCTTTCAGATTAGGTCTTTGAGCCATGCTTCAACAATCAACGAAGCCTCCAGAATCATCCAGCTTTCCTTCACTCTTTAAAGCTGCCTTTCTCATCTCTGAATATTTAACTCTCTCCGTATTATTTATCTATTACTATGTAACAAATTATCCCAAAATTTAGCCACTTAAGACAACACGCAGTTATTACGTTACAGAGTTTCTGAGGTCAGGAAATCCGGGAGCGGCTAACCTGGGTGGCCTGGCTCAGGCTCTCTCACAGGCTTGCAGTCAAGCCATCAACTTGACTGGAGCTGGAAGATTCACTTCCAAATGTACTCATGTGACTCTCGTCAGGAGACCTAAGTTTCTTGCTACACGAGTCTTTCCATCTGGCTACTCACCCCATGGAAGCTGGCTTCCCCCAAGTAAGTGATTCAAGACAGAGAGCCACTAAAGCGGAGGTCGCAGTACCTCTTTATGACCTGGTCTCTGAAGTCACACATTGTGAGTTCTGCTTTATTCTGCCAGGCCTTAGAGGTGAGTCATTAAGTCCAGCTGACTGGGCGCTTGGAGGAAAGGACCGTAGGCTCCACCTCTTGGAGGAAGGGTATCCATTTGTAGACATACTGTGAAGCCGCCTCACCTTCCCCTGAGCGGGCTGTAGGGCTGGGGGGCAAATGCCACCTCATGGCCCTCCCTCCCCTGGTTGCTCAGGCCAGCATGTGCTTGTGCCTCTTCTCCCCTCCCCCCCATTTCAGGATATTTATTTCTAATCATGGAGATGCAATGAACAGCATAGATTTAATATAAATAAGGTACAAAGGGAAAGGGCCATTTCTGTAAGTTCTCAGCATCCTCAGAGCCACTGACCATGGTCTGTTAAGTCCACGACTTTCTTTCTTAGATGGATGTCTCATCAACCTTGGGATCTCTGCTTATATTCTTGAGGGTGAGTCCAGGGGAAGCTTGGGTGGTCCCTTCAGACCTCCCCTTTGCTGGGTAGTGATGTGTCTTCTGCAGGAAGACCCCTCTCTCCTTTGCATGGTCATAGATGCAGACAGTGCTGAACATATGATGATCAGAGGTCCTGGAAAAGCCCTTTGTCTCACCTGAGTCTTCTTCATCCTGGCACACTACAGTGTAGGTAGCATCATCCTCATGAATCCCTGGCACCAGGGTAGGAAGTTAAACTTTTCTGGTTTGTTTCCATATAGGGCATCATGGTGCACTGGAAATACACGAGCTTCGGAATCAGACAGACACTGGTTCAAAACCCAGTTCTACCACTGTCTGGATTTCTGAACTTGAAAAAGTTATTTAACCTCTCTGAGCCCCCAGATAAAGTGAGGGGTGGATGAAATAACATATAGAGGTAAATAGCACAGTGTCTGGCACATAACAGGCATCAACCAATGCTCCTTCAGCAAATGAGTGAGTAAGCTTCAGAACTCCCTGCGGTCCCTGTGGAACACTGTGGTCCTGCACATCGCTCTCGCGCTTGTAGAAATTGACAGAGAACTGGAATGTGTATTTCTGGGGCAGCCTCTCTCTTGTCTATCTGTATTACATGATTTGCTGAGTTCCTTGAATACATTCTCTTGGAAGATTTTCATTCTGCTTTGCCTTTTGTGACAAAGAGAATTGCAATTCATTTTGTACTTGAAAGCCATGACAACACACTATGAGGACGCCTGGAAAGAGCGCTTTTTGTTTTTTGTAAAAAACTTCTCTCATATTTTAAGTAAGCTTCTAAGGAATCAGACCTTGGTTTCAACAAGAAGCATATTTTTCTAACGACTCCTCTCTCTTAGCTATTTTGTATAGAGGTTTTCTTAGGCCAGGGGGAATGGGGTGTGTGGGTCGATAGAGGTGGGACTAATTAGAGAAAACAAAATGCCGCTCCTGATACTATGTTCATGCTTAGGGACCTTCCCATATGTGTATATTTTCTTCTCCTGTATTTTCTATGCCGAGAATTGCCCCAGCCTAATGGATGACACGATGCAATTTGCTTCTCTTGCTTTCTTCCCCTCCAGAGATGTGTGGTTTTGCCTTAATATATTCAAGGGCAGCCCCTGCTGTGTCTGGATTGGCATTTGTAATTATACACTGTGAAAATATAATGGCGAAAGTCTAACTCTTCTCCCAGTTTAAAAAAAAAGTTTCACGTGTTAATGTGTTCAGATACTCCCACCTGAGGAGCGCGAGATCAAGCTGCATTTGACTTCTTTCTTCTGTATGATAATCACATTCTCGAGTTAAAAGAAAAAATGAGTGTGTGGTGCTTTGTCATGTGCTGCACAGAACCTCTGCAACGCTCACAACCATTCCTCCTTAGTTATTTTCCAAGTGATTTGATGTTTTCAACAGCATTCATTGCACCGAGGTCTAATAGTTTGTAATTAACGTGTTCCGACCTTCCTCTGTGAGGCTTGCGTGAGTGAAGGGTGGACATCTCACCATACAGAGGCACAGAGGATAACCAGACATATGCAAATAAATGATGAATATCTCTTTACACAATAAGCAAGACAATAGCCTCTTGACTATGTGGACAGGCCATTTTATCTTCCTAAATGTATGTTCTTCATCATCTTCCTTCAGTTGTTTGAAAAATATAAGATTAGCTCACCCACAATAACTAGAATTACTCCGATTAGGCAGACCACCACTATGAAGGGTCAAAGGCTCTTCTCCATTGTCATAAAGAGGCTTTTTGCTTACTGATATGTACTTGACACCACCATTGATCAAAACAAAAGGGAATTGATTCAAACTTTATCACAAGAAGCTTATGTGAGACAAAAAGTAGGACTTTCAGAACTAAAAGTTACTAACTGTAGTGAACATTTATTATTTTTGTGATCCTTCTCCCTTCTTTTGTAAAAACAAACAAACACACAAACAAAAAACATTCCCTCTTTCACTGGAAAAGTGAGAGAACTACCCCTCATTCACTCTTAAGTCATGTGATTATTCTCCATCCATCCCCTCCACTCCAGGGCTGGGCCCAGATTGGCTGAAGCCAGTGATCATATCCCATTCTCACGCTTGACCATTGTGGGGAGAGCAGTGCTTTATCCCACTGGTGAAAAGCTGAAAGGGGGTAAGGTCTGGAACTGTGACAGCCACTTTGAGACCAGGAGGAGAGAGTCTGAGTGAGCAAGAAATCACATGAGGGAGAGAGCAGAGCTGATGTCAGAAACAAAGAGAGCAGAGTTCTAGGGAAACCATTAGAGCTTCTGTCCTAAGCTGAGTTTAAAGATACTGCTAGCCCTAGAACTTCCCAGCTTGGAAGTTGAGCGTTTTCATTTTTCCTCCAAGGAGAGTTCAGTTTTTTTGTAACTGGCAAATCAGTCGACTTCTAATTGAGTCAGACACCGAGAAAACTGGCACACGCCCTCTGCGTTCGTGGCATCCACATATGAATGGGCAGGTGTTGTTCATCTGGCGTCACTTCTTTGGTTTGGATTAACAAGCGTTGCAAGACCTCTTTCTACCTCCTTCTGTCCTACTAATTGTAGTTTTGGATTTAATTCATTCTCTCAACATGTTTTTCTAGTTGATCTTTTCCTTTTTTTTTTTTTTGTAAAAGTAAATTCTTTGTAAAATTTTTTGTAAAAGTAAATTTTTTTGTAAAAGTAAATTTTTTTGTAAAAGTAAATTTTTTTTTGTAAAAGTAAATTCTGGTCACTGATTGTTAATACTCAGCACCCTGCCTGAATTTAAAGATTCCACCCTTTAAATCTTATCCAAGTCTGCAGTGAAATGGGAAATTTTAACAACTTCTGCCGTATCGTCTTTTTATCTTCTTTCCATATCTAAGTTGCCCTGCCAGATTTAATAATTGGTTTTGTGACTTTATTATCCATCTCCTTTAATATTGTTTATTGTAATGAATTTTAATCTCTTCGCTTCCAGATTCTTTCACCTCCTGGGCGAACGAGATTTCCCAGGTATTTAAATGATTCAGAGGTTTGACTAGTTTATTATCCACCACTCTGTATTTTCCCATCCCCACAAAGCTCTTTATAGATGTTGCCGCATTCATGTACAGGTGCTTTTTATATTTGCCATGGTTTCAGTTCCTCTGAAAGTTGTTTCCAAGTTTACACAGTGTTGTGACAGGGGCATATACATTTGTGAACAACTCAGGGCTACTCCCAGCGTACCCACACACATGCCGCTCTATCGTTCCAGTTTTACAACTGTGAAAAGAAGATTCCTTAGACAGCTGCTCGCTGCCTTCACCTCTCCTCCTTGTGCCTGGAAACCCAAATGGTTCTTTCATTACTTACCTTAGAACTTCCAATCTGCAAATGGGTCAGCAAGAGCTAGAAATGTCATTTTCTTGGCCCTCTGCAAAATCAAAACTTAAATAACCCCAATGCAGCTTACTCCTATCTGCCTTAAGGAGCCTCCAGAAAATAAAATTTAAAATATTTCTGGGGTTCTATTTCAGTGTTTTATGACTCTTTAATTTTCTGTTGTCTCCACTACCTCCCTGCACTCATAAGAACAATTTCCCCCCTTGGCTTTTACATCCCTTACCTGTCTATCCGTTTCTTAGCTCTTCCATTGGCTCCACTACTTTGGTCTAGTTCGGAAATATAGGAGCATCCCCAGGACATAAATGACATCTCAGTTGTAGAGGACCACACCCAAGCTTTCCACTTTCAATTGAATATATCCACCAGGGTATTTCATGGGTACCTCAAACTCAATATATTCAAGGAAGAACTCATTGACTTTTACTGTCCCTGCCCCTCAAAAGTAAGTTTGCTTTTCCTTCTCTGTTCCTTGCTTCACTTATTGGTCCCAGCGTAATCACTCTAGCTGGACACCTGGGTGGTATGTTTCACATCCCCACTTCCTCACATAGCCCCCCTGTGATCTCGGATATGTACCAGATCCCATTCTTTCCCCAAATGTCTTTCCTGTCTGTCTTCACCTTTATCTCAACGTCTCCTAGGAGGGGTTCTCCAGCGGCTGCTTAACTGGTCCCATTGCCTCTGACTTTTTTCTCCTCTGATTTATCTTCCATATCGTTGCCATGATGATCTGCCTGAAACATAGATCATACGATGTTTGGTCCCTGCTCACAAGCCATCAGTAACTCCCCATGACCACAGAGTTAAATCAGATGTGGGATGGGGGATCTTAGTTCCCTGACCAGAGGTCA
Organism: Stenella coeruleoalba; assembly: GCF_951394435.1. NCBI lineage: Eukaryota > Metazoa > Chordata > Mammalia > Artiodactyla > Delphinidae > Stenella > Stenella coeruleoalba. Next base: position 96,524,621 of record NC_137156.1, on the reverse strand, counting down.
CACCCACACCCCCTGCATTGCAAGCACGGGATCTTAACCACTGGACTGCCAGGAAAGTCCCTGGGATAATGACTTCTTAACTTGAACTCCATGAACCTTTGAGTGGAGTCTTTGAATTTGAATGGAAAGAACAAAAACAAAAAACCTTTATTTTCACCAAGCTCTACCCGACATTTAGCACTTCCTTCAATTACTAATATAAGCCACACACCCAAGAGTACCAGTAGAACCTGTCACCGGCAGAAATCACAGGTATTTTCATGGCATGTTACTGCACTACAGATAATTGAAATGTTATTTATGATCCCTCCTTTGAAATTGCAGGAACTATTAGACTAATCGTTAGATCTTGTTATGCATGAGTCCATTAGAAAAGCAGACACATTACTATATCACAATTTAAGTTTTAAAAAAAATTTGTTAACTATTTTTAAATAGTTAAAACTATTTTAAAGACTATTTTAATAGTTAGATTGCTTTATTGGTTTTCTTTGTAAATTTATGGATTTTATGTTATGAATTTAAAAACGTTGTTCTGACAAGAGGTGAATAGACTTCTCCAGATGCCAGACGGATCATAGCACAAAGGAAACTAAGACCCCATGACGGACAGAATATGGAGACGGGACAGCAATCTGACTTCATGATTAGTTTGAGAATAACAAGAATAAGGCCTGATGTCTTTACAGTGCTTTACTGTGGGTCAGACGCTAGAAAATTTCATTGTCCCAACAACTCTATGAGGCAGTTATGATGATTTCCCCCATTTTAGAGTTGACAAAACTGAGGCAAAGAGAGGTTAAGTGACTTGCCCGTGGTCACACAGTAGGAGGTGGAAGTGGGCGACTCATTTAAGATGCCAAGCTGACTACAGCTATGTTACACGGCTGCACAGCAGTCAGATAATGAGTAAGTGGTTGAGGGAGAGTCTGAACTCAGGTCAATATAATGTCAAGCCTGGACTCTTGATACTTGCCCCAAACTGAATGACAGCTGAGGTCAGAATCCCTATAGTACAGAGTTGAGGCCAGAGTATAGGTGACCTTGAATGCCATGCCAAGAAATCTGATTTAACTTTTTTAAAGTTAAAAAAAAAAAGAAGTCGTTACCCAGATCCTACTCCTATTTTAAAGTCTAGTTCAAATAGGCTTTGTCAAAGTCCTCGTTAATTTCGCCCAGTTGGAATTAACCTACCACTTTTATCCCCACGTGGAACTGTGTTCGTTTTTGTTTTTTTTTTTTCCCCTCAAAGTCCATGTTTTTTCCCCGGCCATATTGTTACCAGTTATATGCACGTGTTCCTCCCCATCAAGGACATAAGACCCATGGTCAGTTTTCACAGTGGTACACAGTGCCTGTGATTGAGGAGGCCATGGTTGGGTAGAAATGTGAGAATGCAGCGGGCAGTCATTACTTATCTCCTTTTCCCTAACTGTCCATTGCAACATAAAGTACAGCGTTTCTGAGAATGTAGCTCATTTCGTTTTCGCGTTATTTACTATGGTTCTGGTTCTGCCGCTTAGGCTGACAAATCACCCCTCCAAAAGGCAGGTTCTAAACCCATATGCGGCCCCTGCTCAGTGGCAATTTATAGGACAGGCTCTCCGAGTTTGGGCAAATATCCTGATGCTTTAGGTCAGTTATTCTGACAACAACAGTTTCTGCTTTGTGGAGTGCATATGTCACTGGAGAGGATCGGCTTCCGGAGCTTCCTGCCTTGTGCAGGAGCATAAATTTTCACGGTGAACTTGAGATGCAAATTATGTGTCTTGACCGTCTCTGCAAATCTTTGCTTGCAGCTGAAAGCCATCTTTATAGAGCTTGGGGAAAAGGAAAGAGAGGGGAAAGAGGGAAAGACAGAGGCAAAGAAGAAAGAAAGGAGGGGAGGGAGAGAAGGACGGAGGGAAGATAGGCTTTTTTTTTTTCTGTCTTAACCAGTACCCAGCACGAAACAGACAATAAATTTTCTTAAGTTTTGTGTATTATAATTTTAAGAAAGTAAAATAGAAATACTTAGTTTGAAAAGGTAGCAAGAATTAATGACTTACATTCAAAACTCGCTTCAGCATTTGTTTTAGCACTCATGCAGAGCAGGGTTTCTCAACCTTGATGCTATTGACATTTTCGGCTGGAGAATTCTTTCTGTGAGCGGTTGTCCTGTGCGTTGTAGGCTGTTCAGCCGCATCCTCGGGTTATACTCAGCACATGCCAGTAATGCGCCTCCCCAAGTTGTAGCCACGAAAAACGTCTCCAAATGCTGCCGTATATCCCCTAGGGGGTGGCATAGCCCTATTGCTGCCCAATAGGGGACCACTGATTTAAAGCATAACGGACAATGTTGGGTGTCAGATTCTGTGTTTATTGTTTTCCATACATCATCTAACTTAATCTTCACAAGGTCTTATAAAATGAGTGCTATTATTATCTCCATCATGTAGTTGAGAGATAAGGTTCAAGGAGGTGAAGCATAGTGACTAAGGAGGAAACTGATGCAAAGAGATGGGAAACCAATGCAGAAAGGCAGTCACTACCTTATGTGGTAATAATGCATTAGAGTAGGGATTGCAAGTCTGTGAATTTGTACCATGGAATCACTGGTACGCATAGCAGGCGTGACCAGTAAATCTCAGCGCTGTATTCTGAAGAGACAAAACAATTTTTCAGGTGAGGATCACCAATGGAGTGATTAACAAGGGAGATAATTTTTTAAGCAACTTTGGTTAGGCTAAGTCTTCTTCAGAAATTAGTTTTTCATGAGACTATGTACATTCCTAGGGCAGTAGTCACTTACCTCTGTATCACTAACACATAAGGAGAGCCCTAAATATGGACCCTCAATAAATGTTTGTATAATAAACGTGGCGCGCAAAATATCACCACTGTTGTATCTTAAGGTGAGTCCTGCCTTAGGATGCAACATTGCCATTTTTCTGTATTCTCCTGTAAATGCGTATATACTCTTAAAAAGGTAGTGCCCAGGGGCGATGACTTAATAGTAATAGACTTATGGGACATTCAAAGCAAAACCACGGAGATCAGCATCTTCATTCGGTAGATGAGGAAACTGAGGAACAAAGCGGGAGAAGAAAACTTTTCCAACATAAATTATGGATCAAGTCTGGACAGAAAAGTAATTTCTGGAAACCAAGTCCCAGTGTTTCTTTTTACTGTATCATCCATCGCTTAACACTTTATCATGAGCACATCACAGGCTGTTTCCTGTGGGAAAGGAAGGTCCTTATTTAACTTGAATGATATAGAAGGAAGTGATGGAATGAGGAGTGGGAAGAAGCTAAATCAGTGGGGCAAAGGGACAGTAATACAGAGAAGATCACGGAGACCCTTGGAAATGCTTCACTACCAACTTCATTGGCTTGCATTGAATTCCGTAACAGAGATTTTTGAAATTATTTCTTATGTCTTTATTTAATTACCAGTTTGAATCTTCCCAGATCAGATTTTAAAAAGTAAGAGTTAAAGATTTAAAAAAGTAGGTCAGAAACAGATTACCGTTTTGAAGCTTCAGTAGCATGGGAAAGAGAGGGGGGCTGGAAATGAGGTACGGATTTGAGTTCAGAATGGCAGTCAGCTCCAGACTCTCTGCCTTCAGTGCCCTTATGTTGAAGCCCTAGCCACCAATGTTACTGTATCTGGAGATAGGGCCTTTAGGAGATAATTAGGGTTAGATGCTACGGTGAGGGTGAGGCCCTCAGTGCCCTCATAAGAAGAGATACCAGAGAGATTACTCTCCCTCTCTCTCCACCATGTGGGGACATGGTGAGAAGGTAGACATCTGCAAGACAGGAAGAGAGCTCTCATCAGAACGTGATCTCAGACTTCCAGCCTTCAGAACTGTGAGAAAACAAATTTCTATTGTTGAAATCACACAGTGTATGGTATTTTGTTATGGCAGCCTGAGCTGATTAAAACAGTGTCTCACCAAATAGAGAATATCAATAAAGGAATATAAATTATTTAAAAGAGTCAAACAGAAATTTTCAGTCGAACAGTATAATAACTGAAAGGAAATATTTACTAGAGAGAATCAACAACAGATTTCAGCAGGAAGAGGAAAGAATCAATGAACTTGAAGATGGATTAATTGAAATTATTCTGTCTGAAAAACAGAAAGATAAAAGAGTAGAGAAAAACAGAGCCTAAGAGACCTGTTGGATACTGTGAAGCGTATCAACATACTACTCTCAATGTGAGTTTGAGAAAGAGAGAAGAGAGAGAAAGTGAAAGAATATTTGAAGAAATAATAGGTGAAATTTGATGAAAAACAGTAATCTACACACCAAAGAAACAATGATTTCAAGTAGGATAAGCTCAAAGAGTTAATATCTAGACACATCATAATTAAACTGTTAGCCAGAAGCAAAGAGACAATCTTGAAAGCAGCAAAAAAACAAAACAAAACAAAACATATCATCATGTACAAGGGATCCTCCATAAGAGAGCCTGTCATACAGAGTGAAGTCAGTCAGAAAGAGAAAAACAAATACCATATAATATCGCTTTCTGTGGAATTTAGAAATATGGTACAGACGAACTCATTTGCGAAGTAGAAATAGCATCACAGATGTGGAGAACAAACTTACGGTTACCAAGGGGGGAAGTAGGGGTGGGGGAGTGGGGTGAATTAGGAGATTGGGATTGACATATACACACTACTATATATAAAATAGATGACTAATGAGAACCTACTGTATAGCACAGGGAACTCTACTCAGTGCTCTGTGGTGACCTAAATGGTAAGGAAATCTAAAAAAGAGAGGAGATAATGTATACATATAACTGATTCACTTTGCTGAGCAGCAGAAACTAACACAACATTGTAAAGCAACTATATCCCAATAAAAATTAATAGTAAAAAAGAAGAAAATAGGGACTTCCTTGGTGGCACAGGGGTTAAGAATCCGCCTGCCAGTGCAGGGGACAGGGGTTCGATCCCTGGTCCAGGAAGGTCCCACATGCTGAGGAGCAACTAAGCCCTTGCGCCACAACTACTGAAGCCCGCACACCCTAGAGCCTGTGCACCGCAACTGCTGGGCCCACGTGCTGCAACTGCTGAAGCCCGCGCGTGCCTAGAGCCCGTGCTCTGCAACAAGAGAAGGCACCGCGATGAGAAGCCCACGCATCCCAACAAAAAGTAGACCCCGCTCACCACAACTAGGGAAAGCCTGCGTGCAGCAACGAAGACCCACCGCAGCCAAAAAAAATTTAAAAAAAAAGAAGAAGAAAATATAATTAAAAGCAAACAAAATAAGTTAAATTAAAATGGTTTCCCTGTTGCACCAGTACATTTTAGATGCTCAGTAGGCACATCTGGCTATCATACTGGATGGCACAGAGCAGTCCCGTTGTCACAGAAAGTTCTTTTGGACATGCTGGCTTAGGGAGAGATGACTAGAGAACACAAAGGAAGGGGAACAGTAAAGGTGTCTAAAAAAACCTCCCAAAATTTAAAAACTCTTCTAAATTCTGAAACCTTCTAAAAGTTACCTAATAATCTTCACTGAGAGTCTATCTGAATACTGTGGGTCAGGCTGGACAATAGGGATTGATGAATTCGTTGTTTTATTTATTTACTCAGTATTTATGGAGTAGTAACCGATTGAGAAACTGTGCCAGGGACACCATGTAAAGTGATCAGCAAAACTGGCATATTGTCTCCTCTCAAGCAGCTGACATTCCAGTGGAGGCGGTAGATATTAATCAGGAGTGAGACAAGCAAATGTAAAATTATAACTGTGATAGTGACTCTGATGGAGAGGTATTTGGAGCAGTGACAATGGGAAAGGAGTGTCCTCGACCTAGTCTGGAGCATTTTCTCAAGAAGGCATCCTGAGATCAGATTTAAGTGAGTAGATTAGGGAAAAGGAGGGAGAGCAAGCCAGCCCCAACATACAGCATGCACAAAGGCCCTGGGGCAGGAGGACAGAGGACAGGAAGGAGGAACTGACTGGGCCAGTGTGGGCCATCACAGAAAGTGAGGGGAAGTTGGGTACAAGCTGAGGCCCGTGAAGTAGAGTACCTGCAGCATCAGCATCCCCTACAGACTTGTTAAAAATTGAGGATCTGTATTGAACAAGACCCCCAGGTGATAGTCGGGCACCAAGCTGAGATGCATAGTCTATACCATAGTCCGTATATTCCAGCCTGCAGTCCACATCGTGCGACAGTCTGTTTTTGTGCATATTTTATTGGACCACAGCTACGCCTGTTCATTTACTGATCGTCGGTGGCTGCTTTCGTGCTGCAGTGACAACACGGAGAGGTTGCCATGGGGATTGTTTGGCCCACAAAGCCAAAAATATTTACTATCTGGCCCTTTACACAAAAGTTTTCCAGTTCCTAGTTTGTACTGTGCTGTGCCTCAAGCACAGCATCAAGGTTCTGGGATTTCTTCTAAGAGCAAGGGAAGCTAGTGAAGGTTTTCATTTTGGAAGGATCGATCCACCTGCATGGAGATAAAAGGCACACAGACGGTACGTGCCCCCCAGGAGCTTAGGATCCAGTGGGAACTCACTTTTAGCTCCCAGATTGGTTGTTTGCTCCTTTCCTGAGGGGGAGTGCTATATTATTACCTCGTTTTTTGTTGTTGTTAACTCCCTCCGTGCCTGGCAGAGTGCTAAGCGTTTAGCCAGTGTTTGGCGCTATTTACTGACTCGGTAACTGGCTTGAGCTTGTGACAGTTACCATTGACCCTCCTTAGAAACTTACTTTGTGGACACTGCAGGAGTCAAAGTATTATGGTGCTGATGTGCTTTCAACAGCTTCCTTGACATGTCAACCCGACTTTGACATGGACTCTAGACCAGTATGGTAGAAGCCAAGTCCTTGGCCACTTTGTGAGTTTCAGGAGGGCGGGGAGAGACGGGAATCTGATTCCATTTCTGGTGCGGATAGAACTGCAGGAAGAAGCCTCTCTGAGCTTCAGATTCTCCCTCTCTGACATGAGGAAGCTGGAACAGTTTATCATGAAGGTCCCCCAGATATTTTTGTCCTTCGAGTTTTACCAGGTGACAAAATAAGGGACACCAGTCAAGTCTCTGACTCAGCTCGATGCATGTTTACTTTGTGTACATGGAATCCTTCCCACATAAACACAAATCATAGTTGATGAGAACATTGGGGGGGGGGACCCACAGCCACCCCACAGTTATAAAGATTTTTGAATTGTGTATTGTTTCATATTCCACATACTTCGTTTTCATTTGTCCAGATATTTGAACGTCACTGGCTCAGCCATAAGGAGACCAACCTTATCTACTGATTAGACATGATTGTGTAGACTCTGGCCTTGCTGGCTGCTTCGCTTGCTCTTCAGGTCATGAGTCAGCCGTGCTGGAATAAGTTGAATATTCACTGAAAGGGAAGTTGGATATCTGTAAACTCACCATGACAAATGGACACGCATCCCATCTGCAACGCGACCGAAAGAAAGTGTTTTGAGAAAGGGATGGGTGATGGATTCTGAAAGAGGTTACAACTTGGTGCATAGAAGGAGGGGAAAAGCTTTGAGGATAATCAATTGCTTTGAGCACACATAGGTTTTTAGCCGTGTTGCCATCTCCTGGGCAATATGCCTGCTACAGAAGTGTTGCTTCAAGGCCTAAAAGAGCAAGCGAAGCAGACTGTTTAATGGATAGCACTAAAGTGGGGAGGAATATTGTGAAGTCAGCTCGCTCACGTTTTGTGGATGCTACTGCGTGGCGTTACCTCCCATTCATCGTTGTTGATGGCATTCAGTTAAAGCAATACTTGAAGTCATGCTGTACTAGGTGCTGTGGAAAATAGAGATGCCGTGCCGGCTTCATGGGCCTGTGCCTTGTGCCGTCAAGCAGGACCTCACACTTAAATGATCCTGTGTTTGCTTTAATGCTCTGATGTTGCCCTGTTGAAATTCTTAGTACATTTTGGACAAGGGGCTGTGAACCTTACTTACATGGGTCCCTGCAAACTATGCCACTTGTTTTGAATAGAAGGTGCTGGAGTCCGTTTCTTGCCTCAAGTTGCTTACGACATTGTGTCTTAGAATCACGTTGGGACGGTAGTATAAGAACTTGATTAATTTTTCTGAGCCTTGATTTCTTCCTGTTCAGTATAAAGAGATGGAATGGGTTGCAGTGTAAGGAGAGATATTGGAGGCTTAAACTATTACGTTGATTTTCCCAAAGTAAGCAGTAGAGTCAGGACACTGAGACTTCCTCTCCTGACTTTCAAGTCAGTGAGAACGGACTTCATGAACAAGGCTTAATGCTGAGTTCAAGGTATGAGTCAGCCAAGGGCTGGTGGCATCCATTCCCCAGTTGCTAGGGAACTCAAGAGTATCTGGGTTTGTTGGAAAAGTGTCCAGTGGAATGTACTTGGAGATCTGGGAAAGGAGGCACAGGCAAAGCAAAGATCAGTTCCACGATAATATATTAAAAACTTCTGGGACCAGCCGTGTTTCAGACTTGAGGACTTTTCTTATTTTTGAGAGGTAACGTAATGCACAGTCCACTGAATATGTAAGATCCCCCAGCATGTCTGGGCAGGACTTCGTAATCAAGTGTGTTAATTTCTCTGCAGTGAAGTGTTTAACTGTTCACACCAAATAAGAAAAATGTAAAGACTGTGAATAGTTTTAACTCAGCTCACATCAGGCTTTGCTGCCAAATGTAATAAGGTCAAGTTCCACCATAAATGAGTTACAAACTCTAAGGCGTTGTGAACCTTTATCAAACAAGATGCAGGTAAACGAGTCATCAGAACTCAGGAGGCGGGAGACCGGTGAGGCATTTGTCAAGTGAAGCCAGGCTAGATCCCATGACTGCTCGGGAAGCCCCAAACCTCTGCATGGTAAACCAGGGTGCAGACCTTCTTCCTGCTGAAGCAGATGGAAGACCTGAGGTGCAAGGCTGTGAACATCCTTTCTCAACATCTCTTTTAAGAACACCACTGTCCTCTTTTTCCTGTCGCTCCAGCTTGGCGGCTTCCTGAACACATGGTCTCTCTGACCATATTTTCACCGTGCAAAATAGCATTTTCAGAACTGGCTGTCCCTAGCTTTCATCTGTCATTTTTTCCCTCTCTGTTGTTTCTATGGCAGTTGGCACATGTGTCTCACTCTTCACTTCTGAGATGGGTTTAAAAAACCTTGGCCAAAGAGCCAGCCTCTTCTTTAGCATCCTCTTCCATTTGTTTGCCTGAAAAGCCAGGAGAAAATAAAAATAGCTTTGAGATTCCCAGAACATGCCTGAAATCTTGTTCTCTGGTACTTTGCTATATTAATTTTTCATGTAGGAGGGATACAGACACTAGAAAATGATTATTCTTGACAATAGACGTTAAAATAGAGGCTGATTTCCTGTAAAGATAAGTGCCCTTCATTTTCTCAGACCCCCTCCCAAGGCCCTGGGAGGATCTTAACAGTATTCTAATCATAATATCCTCTAATTTGTCTTCAAGAGGGGCCTTGAAATTGTATAACTTTCAGACTTGTCAAAACTTGCATCTGTCCCTACTTTACCCCAGTGTAAAAGTATGTCTCAAGGCTTTAGAGAGCGTTAACTCTGGCTTTGCCATTTACCAGGCGTGAGAGTAACTTATTTATCTTTTGGAACTTCTATTTCTACGTCTATTAAGTGGACATATACACTCTTGACATCATAGGGTGCTGGGAAGGAGAAGAGTTGTCATGCCCATATAGCAAAGAAGAAATGTTAGTAAATGTTGACTCATCTCTTTGTTTCCTTGAGGATTGTTTTCATCTGCAGGAACAGCACCTCAAGAAAGAGGATCCATTTTTCTTATTTAACAAATCTGGGAAGAGTCTCAGAGATGTCATGGGAACCTAGGCTCATTATGTCTTTCTCTTCAGCCTTTTTTAATGTGGACTCCCATCTTCAGGATCCTAGAACGGCTGTTTTACTCCAGACATCGTGTTTGCATCCCAGGAAGAAAAAAAGGGGAAAGGAACAGGAATATACCAGCTGAATCAATCTCTTTGTATAAGGAAAATAATAGTAATTCCAGAAGTGCCATCGTGTAGGGATAATTTGCTGCTGATCTGTGTGTCTTGGGGGTACCTGGAACCATTCCTAGAACCAAGGTGGTTACCCTTGGCCAAGGAAGGGATAAAATGCACTCACTAGTGATTTCTAATGTTGTGCTCAAAGATCCAAACCCCTCCGGAGGCTTGCAACCCCAGCGTGTCTACATTGTTCATTGAAAATGTAAAGGTTGGTAACCAGCCCCTGGTTTATCTGATTATGGCCTTGTTGGGTTCCTTGAACACCGGGTTAGAAGAGACCCCTCCGTAAACTTGTGCCTTCGTCACAGGCTGTTTCTATTTCGTACATATTTGTTTACCTAGTCCATAGCATAATGTTTGGCACACAGCAGCTATGCAGTAAATGTTTGTCGAGTGAATGAATGTTTGCAAATATTTAGCTTCTTAAGAATCAGATTCCGTGGCTTATCCATGCAAAAAGCCATACAGCTGAAGCTGTAAGCTAACACTTCTTGGGAGAATACGGCCACAGTAAAGGAGAGGACTCAGCCCTGCTGTGCCGGAGATTGGAAGGCCGGGGTGGCCTTAGTTAGTTCAGGGCGTTCTCTGGTGGGGATGATCAGAACACTGCCAATGCCCAGCAGGAATCCAAGGGCAAAGTGTTGGGGACTTTGGGGAAAAAACAGTGTCAAAATCTATTATGTTTCCTGTTCACCTTTTACTTTATAACACACAGCCTCATGACTTGGTGAAAATGTCAAACCTATTTTCATTTACTCATGGTCCCTATTGGCTTTAATTCCAACTTCAAGTTTCCCTTGCAGTTTGTCCGTGAAGAAGGGCTTCCTCTGATATCTGTTACCCTACAAATGGTCGAGATTAATTCAGCTGAGATAGTCGACTAGGCTGGCATCCTCTGTCTCCTTCTCTGCTGCAGATGCTGTGGCTTTTACTAAAGATGGTGACCTTTCAAAGAAAAGAGACCCATTCTCTAGTGGGCAAGCAGTAAAGTTATCCTTAAAACCTTAGCAAAGGTCCTGTGGGCCCCTTGCCATTTCTAGGATGTTCCATGTGTCTGACCTTACAGAGCAGTTCAGAGACAGAAGCAAAGACAGATCGATGGTGTGTCCCCAGTTGACACCACTATCACTAGACTACAAGGGCTATGAAAGAGTGTCTGAATTGCCAGTCGTATAATATGTGGAAGGCTTTTTATCTCTGAGAAGCAGATAGCCTAAACTCATCAATAAAATTTCATGGCCAATTTTATTTTCACACTGGGAAAAATATGGACATCGTCATCATAAGCCCCAGAGAGGCCTGGTTGTACCAAGGACAGATAGCCAGATACTGTGCAGTATGTCGCGGAAGTAACAATACCCACCCACAGAGATCAAGCAGGATGCAAACCTCCCCATTTCACCTCTGCAAAAAAGACCACGAAAGTAAGGAGGTGGAAACAGACCTATGTGACACCCTCTCTCCTCCTCTCACCACCTCTCCTTGTCTGGATCTCCACTAGAAACAAACTCCCATTTGCCTTCGTGATTATTTAATTAACATTTTAAACAGGAATCTGACCGTGCGCCATCCTGCCTGACACCTCCAATAGTTTCCCACTCCCTTAACATAAAATGTAAACTTCTTTGCATGGCCTTCATGCATAGATAAGCCAGAGTCTAGTTCTTAAGAAGCTCTATATTTGCAAACATTCACTTATTCAACAAATACTTACTGAAAGGCTCTGTGTGCTAGGCAGTATGCTATGGACTGGGTAAACAACTGTGAACAACACCATGTTGGTGTCTAAAGAACTGAAAAAATAATCTACCTTTTCCTGCCAAGTGGAGAGCAGGCCATTGAGGAGTCAGAAAGCACTGTTAGATGTATGGAATCTTTACTCTGAACCCCAGAATACTGTGAATGTTTCTACCTGAAGACAATGCTGTACAAGACAGCCCACACCCCTCCTCCCTAGGAGCCTGCCCCTGTATAACACACAGGAGGAGACCAGAAATGTCATTTTAGGAGAAAAGAAAGGTAGAGGCCAGGCCACACATGCCCTGTTGCTCAGAGTTTTCACAGAAGGAGCAAGTGGGGTGATGTGTGGAGAGAGGCTGGATAGTCCCATGGAAAGACATCAGCAGAGGGAAATTATAACCGAGCAGGACCTATGGGGCCGTCATGGCACAGACCCCCTCCCTCCACGTCCTCTGCCTGCCTCTTACCGTAGAAAAGTTTTCATCTCCCAGGCCTCCCCTGAGTCGCAAAAGGCTGGCTCAAAATGAATGATTTAAAGGATGTGACCGTGCAGTGACAAAACATAGAAGTTGGGCCAGGAAAACTGGTAACAATTTTCACAGTAATCAGCCGTAGGGCGGAGTCTTTAGTTCCACCCTGAAGGATGTAGATGGTGCACATTCCTGTGTTGTTTTGTAGATACTTAAACCCTCACCAAATGGAAGAAGCTAGCTGAACTGTATGATGACTCTGAGCATGTAGCCCGCAGACCAGCTGGAGCCTGAGGACTGATGATGTTAATTCCCGTGACACCACCCTGTTACCTCACCAGCAGCGAGTCAGAGAATTGAGTTCGGGTCTTTTGAGCTGAACGCTGCCAGTACTCCTTGTTTGGCTCCTGCAATAAATGCTGTACTTTCCTTCACCACGGCCAGCTGTGAGTGGACCCAAGTTCCCCTCAATAGCACTGAGTCGTGGAATCACACAGCAGGTCAATATTTGAACATAGCTAGTATGATCCAAATTGCTTTATTGGTTTTAACTAAGACACATTTTAGGTCGTGTGATCTTGACCGCACTGGCTTTCCGTCTTATTTGAGTAAATGTCCACCAACTGCTTGGAATCAGTCCATTTTCGTTCAGTTGATGTATTTTGGTTCTTCCTTTCTAGTAATGGAAAAGAAAACAGTTGGACCATTATTAGGTCAAACTGCATGACATTGATGGTATTCGGCCATTTTGGACCCACCATGAATGGCAGTATGAAATGGGTTCAATCTAAGAAATGTATGAACACATGGCAGAATACTTATAAGAAAAAGAAGGAGATAATGAGAATGAGTGTTTGAATACTAATCAGTTAATTAATGCTAATAGATGACAGGTCTAGATAACAGATTAAGCAGGCAGCGGAAAATTCATAAGGTCTAAACATGGAATCAGACCCAGGGCTCCAGGTCTGGCTTCCTGAATGCTCTGCTTGATGGGAAATTTTTGTTTGCAAATGACAGAGTCAAGTCATCTAGGAGGGGCAGGGAGGAACGAGGGGGTACCACTGAGAGATGAGGCCACCAGGGAAGCAGCTGGGGTCTGTGGGAAGAGGAGGCTTGTATTTATCCACGGTTTTGCCCGTTCGTATTTGGCTTCAAGCCTCCACCTGCTTTGTTCACAGTCAGAGGGGAGAAGGAAATGATTTGAGACAGCGGTCATCAAAATGTGGTTAGTAGCCCCCTGGAGGTCCCTGAGATCCTTTCAGGGCTTCTGAGAGGTCAAAAGTATTTTCACGGTAATACTAAGATGGGATATGCCTTTTCCACTGACATTTGCATTGACGATGCAAAAATAATGGGAGTGAAACTACTGCTGCTTTAGAACGAATCAGGACAGCGGCATCAGATTGTTTGAGCTGCCATTGTATTCCTCACCCACGCATTTACAGTATTGAAAAAAAAAAGCCAGTTTCACTTAGGAACGTTCTTGATGAAGCAGTAAAATCATTAATTTCATGGAATTTTGGCCCTTGAATATTATTCTGTGTGAAGAGAAAGAAACACACATGAAATATTTCTGTTGCAAACTAACTGCCCTTCGAGCTGTGAGCAGAATTAACTGCTTTTTTCCCCGAACGCCATCTTTACTTGAAAGAACAACTGACAGAGACACGATGGTTTTTGCGTCGTGGGCATCTGGCAGACATTTTCTCTAACATGAACGAAGTGAGCTTGTCACTTGGAGAAAAAGAACTGACAGCATTTGTTGCTAATGACAAATTGGAGCGTCCGTGCAAACACTTCTAGAATTTCGGGAAACATGTCCGCCAACCTGAGCTTGACAACTTTCCAATACATACAGCTTTTCTGTTCATAGAAATATGCTATGAATGCTAACATGTAATGAGGTCTTTTTGGTTTTTTTTAAATAAATTAGTAAATATCCTTTAATGTCTCAATTTTAATTTCAAATATGGTAAATAGTGAAAGATAGAGCTGATAAACGTTTGGTTTGGGGGTCTTTGATAATTTTTAAGATGTATTTATGTAATATAAGTAAAGATGTATTGAGACCAAAAGAGTTTGAGAATGACTCACGTAAGAGCTTTTTTTTTTTCCCCCATTTTAATAAACTCTAAGACTCAGAGAGGCCTTTTGCTAACCAACTTTTCTCCGTTATTTCTGAACTTTTCCCTTTGTGATCTCTTTCTCAGTGTGTGTCTCTCTCTGTTTCTTTGTCTGTTTGTGTCTTTCCATTATAAGTATTTAGGTCTGGAAGATAGGTTTTCATGGTTAGATTAATAGCAGTTTTTCTCAAGAAAAAGTCCACTGTGCCGAAAGATTTTCTATATTCCCTGCCTTATAGCTCCCCAAATAATCTCCTTCTCTTCTGCTGGTTTAATTTTATGTTTTCAGTGAATCCCCATGTAGCACTGTGAAATGGAAAAACAGTATTATAAATTTGTATGCAGTGGAAAAGCCAAAAAGAATAAATGAGAAAGAAAGCAACGTCGATGAAAATAGAAACCACATGCACAAAAATGACAAATGCAAATGCTAGAGATGGTTCTATTTTCGTGAAGTCTTGAATGTGTCCATTTTCCCCAAAATATCTCTTCTGCGTCATGCCGGTTATAAATGTTGCAGTGATTGCTGCTGACAAGTGTGGCTATACACAGACTTAATGACAGGATGATTACTTGTAAGGAAGAGACACCTAAGCCCACTCCCGTGAAGAGAGTGACATGGGCCCACACACTGAGTTTCTCGGCAAGTCACTGTTGATGACTATTAAATTACACTTGTGAAGTCATGTTATTAATAATGCTGCCAAATGAGCCTAACTGGAGACTCTGTGATACGCAGAGGACCTTGGGGGCTGTGGGTTTCGTAGAAAGTGAGGTTTAGGTCACATAGAAACTTGGAAACTATTCCAGCTGGAGGAGATGATTGTTTTATTCTTCTCATGTGTAGAATTCCACTGTGAGTTTCCAGCAGCCAGTTGCCTCCCCTGTCTTAGTTCTCTCGTATGTACAATGATAAGATTGGGCTAGAGCAGTTGTTTTCACCCAGTGAAGTCTTGACCTGAAACCTCAATAAACAAAACAGAGAAGAGCTGCGTGGCTTACAGGAAAGGTGAGGAAGCTTAGAATCTCCCTTTGGGCTCTCCACTGAACTTTCATGTCTGCTCAGCTCTTGAGATACTGCAGTGAACCCTGGGGCTCTCAGGTACACGGTTTGAGAAGCATTGGACCAAGGACTCTATAGCTCCATGTGCTTGGGGAGGCCTTGTCAGAAAATCTGAGTAATTTTTTTTTTTAATTAGAGAACTAGTTGGCATCGAGTTGAGAGCTAAATGGCCCCCTGGGTGGAGGTGGCAAGGATGATAGAGATAGTGGTAACTCCCCCGGTAGGACTCATGAGCCCGCTAAGAGCCACGGTGTACTTACTGACACCAATTGTGAATTGATCCACATCCTAGGTCTTGTGGGGTAAACAAAATATAGACAAACCGACATTCATATTTAAGGAGCTGATAGTTTGGAGAGGGGCAACATAAGCCCAGCATAAGTAAGCCCAACATAAGCCCAACATAAGTAAGTCCAAATATAATAAAGATTCAGAATTCAAGGGTAGGTGGTAGATAGCCTGATTGGGCAGATGAGGAAGGGCAGATGGAGAAGGATGTTTCATTCTCTTCATGCTTTCCCCAACTCAGTCTGCTACTTCTGACTCCTGTAGAGTTGCAGGTGAGGGGGAAGGATGGCAGTAAGGAAGCCAGTTGAAGCTGTAAACGGTTTTGTTTGCTTGAATTCCAATAATAATATGAGTATATATGCGTGTGCATATATTATCTATATGTTAATGCATATACTGGGTTCAATTATAAGAAGGGTGACCTTCTTATAATTGAATTCAGACACATGCTATCTAGTTAGAGTGACCAGTTCATCCTGGTTTGCCCAGAACTTTCCCAGTTTTAGCATTGAAACTCCTACAGCTTGGAAAACCTCTTTCTTGGACAAATTAGTCACCCCAAATTAGAGCAACCTAGCAGACCCCTAAGAATGCATCTCGGGACCGCTGGTGATCTGCAGGCCCCAATTAAAATTATACTCAGGGGGCTTCCCTAGTGGCGCAGTGGTTGAGGGTCCACCTGCCGATGCAGGGGACACAGGTTCGTGCCCCGGTCCGGGAAGATCCCACATGCCGCGGAGCAGCTGGGCCTGTGATCCATGGCCGCTGAGCCTGCGCGTCCGGAGCCTGTGCTCCACAGTGGGAGAGGCCCCAACAGTGAGAGGCCCGCGTACCGCAAAAAAAAAAAAAAAAAAAAAAGAAAAAAATTATACTCACTTAGCAAGCAGACTCTTGACCTGAAAATCAAGAGAACTAGCTCCTCTATTGACTAGCAGTGAGACCTTCGGGAAAGGGTTTAAGTGAAGTCAAGAATTCTTTGCAAAGAAAAATAGATGTATGTTCATGTACAGTTGTCCATGGCACCTGTATTCATGCTCCTCCCTAAGGTGGAAAGGCTAGCCCAATATAGGCGTTGGTTGTTTTTTTTTTTAAACAAAATCAGTTGCTTTGAGTTTCACCAATGGTAATTATGTCAGTAGAAGATTATTTAAAAATATTTAAAGTTTAAAAGAAATCATTAATAAATCTAATTAATAATTCATTCAAATAATGAATACAGAGCATATTAGCATTATGCAGTGTTCACTTAAGAATAAAAATGTGTTTTTAGCCTTTCCGTGTTTTATTTAGGAATGTTGATCATTTTTATGAAACTTAGAATTGATATGAAAGATATCATGACTATTAAGAATTAAGGAACAAAATCAAATAAGCAGGAATAAGGGAAACTATGCTAATCCAGACAGCCTGCTCAGAAGAACTGGGTCATAATTTAAGTTTTCCAGCATGTGCAATGAATTACTTATAGAACTATGTAATAAGAGCATTGAGACAAATGGGGTGAAATCAGACTTAACTGGGAAGAGCATGGGCTTAAGTGTCAGAAGACTTGGGTTCTAGTCTTGGCTTTGCTATTTCCCTGCTATGTGACCTGGGACAAGTTATACTCGTGCCTCAGTTTCTTCATCTGTCTTCTTGTTTCATAGTGATTTGGGAAAGATTTTAAGTAAGATACCAAATGTATGACTAAATGGAGACAGTGCAGTGACCCATGGGGACCAAGGGCAGCCCCTCGGGGGTGAAGGGAGTGAAAGCACGTGGCTGGACACGAGGAGTTGACGTGCTGGAGGGATGCGGCCACTGTGCACCCCGCAGGGAGGGGGCAGCAAGTCAGTCCTCAGACGTCCTTTTTCTCTTGACAGCCCCTCCCACACGCCAAACCCAACTGGAAGCAAGAGGACAAGGGAACCTGCTGGTACAGCCCATGGATGTCAGTCTTCTGAAGCCTGGAGAAGAGTAGAGAAGGGCCAAGGGTGGAATTGGAGGAGCAAAGAGCCGCCATGCGGACTGTGATCGAGTCTGCGTACTCTATACAATGGCGTGCTGGTAGATATGGAAACTGGCTACAACGCTGGAAACAGTGTGGTGCTTTCTCAGAAAGTTAAGCATACGCTTATATCACCCAGCAATCCACTCTTGGGTATTTATCCTAGAGTAAGAAGAGCTTACGTTCATACAACAATCTGTGTGTGAATGTTTATAGCAGCTCTACTCCAAATAATGCCGAACTGGAAAGAAGCCAGATACCCTTCAACAGGTGAATGGATAAACAAACTCTGGTACATCCATGCAGTGGAGTACCACTCAGCCATAAGAGGGAGTCAACTATTGATGCTGTAGCAACTCGGATGCATCTCAAAGGCATTGTGCTGAGTGAAAGAAGCCATTCTCAAAAGGTTACATACTGTATGATTCCATTTATACCACATTCTTTTTCTAAATTTAATTAATTAATTTATTTATTGGCTGTGTTGGGTCTTTGTTTCTGTGCGAGGGCTTTCTCTAGTTGTGGCGAGCGGAGGCCGCTCTTCATTGTGGTGCGCGGGCCTCTCACTGTCACGACCTCTCGTTGCGGAGCACAGGCTCCAGACGCACAGGCTCAGTAGTTGTGGCTCACGGGCCCAGTTGCTCCGCAGCATGTGGGATCTTCCCAGACCAGGGCTCGAACCCGTGTCCCCTGCACTGGCAGGCGGACTCTCAACCACTGCGCCACCAGGGAAGCCCCCTATACGACATTCTTGAAAGCACACAACTGTAGTGATGGGGAACTGATCAGTGGTCATCAATTATTAGGGATGGAGGAAGGTGTGACTGCACAGGGATAGCAGGAGGGAGTTTTGGGCGGGGAGATGGGATGATTCTGTGCAATGATTATACTAATAGTTACACAAATCTATACATGTGTTAAAACTCATAGAACTGTACATCCCCAAACTGTACATTTTACAATATGTTAATTTAAATACGTGAGACATATGCAGATAAACGCTTCAGTGATAGATTTATGCTTGTAGATATTGACAGCCTATTTTCCCAAAGTTGAACTTGGAACAGCTCCAATCCAAACTGAAAAAAAAGAGTTGTAAATGCAGAAATGCCTGAAAATAGGACATTCTGCAAAAGTGGCAGCCTTGGCAAGGGACAGCAGATAAGAAGGGGGATTTCTGTGTGGCGGGATGAGAGGTAACAGACATTGGGACTTTGCCAGTGGGCCTGAGGGTCAGAAAACAACTATTCCCAGATGGATACGATGACAGGATGGGGTACCAGGATCCCAGAAGAGAAAGCAAAAGTGAGATTCAGGCGTGGAGCCCAGGCCAGAGCCGGGAGAAGAGGAAGCATGGTTGGGCTGCATCCCAGGGTTCAAGACCAGAGATCAGCCAGCTCTTGACAACTGACTACGAAGGAGGTGGACAAGAATGAAAGAAAAGAAACAGCCTAGTGCAGGGTTTAGGGGCGCAGGCATTGCAGTGAGACAGGGCTGGGTTGGACTCTGGCTCTGCCACGTCATAACTTACAAGCTGGGAAAGCTGTTTTAACTTCTCATGTACAAAAAGGGATAAGAACATGTCCCCCACCGCACTGATGTGAAAATTAAATCAAGTTTCATCTATAGCAGTCCCTGCAAGTTGCCTGGCCCAGAGGAAATGCTCGGTGAACAGTAGAAGTACATCACACAGAAGGTTGCAGGTCACGTCAGGACTCTGAAGCTCGTGAGCTGTGTATTTAGCGAGGCATTTCATCTTGCTAAGCTTCAACTTCTAAATCTGTAAACTAGCTTTAATGATGTCTACTCCATGGAATTTGGGTGACAGGGTTCTGTTGAGAAAAGATGTATAAAAATGTTTTGTGATCTGAAAATTGCTATGCAAATGTACTTTGTATAAGGTCAGAGCAGGGCCAGGAGGAAGTCGTTTCTTCTTGCTTAGCTGCTGGCTTAAAGATATAGAAAGTCATCATCCAGGTTCTGGTTGGTCCCAGAGCTACGTGAAGCCAAACATATAGAACAGGATCAAGAGGGTTCGGCCAGCAGGTGCCAAGCAGCTTTGGTCAGAGGATGGAGTGATGTAATACCAACATGAGCGTGAGAACTCACATTTGAATATTAGGGGCAGTTTCGCGGAAGTACAGTGGGGTCGGTAACAGCATGGTCTCTGGAGCCAGCACTTGGCTGTGGGCATTTGAGCCAGTGGAACAGATAGGGCTATTGCTGAAGGTTCTTAACTGTCACCCTCGCTGGCTCCCTACGCCTGTTATAAAAATTTCCGTCCCTACTTTGGGTCACGTAACTTTCCAGTGCCTCCCAGCAGAGTAGACGGATTCTACATCTTTATACCATTGATGCTGTGTTTATCCAATGACTCATTTTAGACAGTGACAGCTTAGTGGATATGACATGAGCGTAGCCTTGGGCACTATTGCCATTAGTCACGAGGAGATCTTGCCCAGGTAATAAGTACTGCACCTGCAGGTTGGGAGCAGACCGGAACGTGACTCACAATCTGAACCAGAGTCAACTCAGCCCTCCAACGGATCCTTTGAGTGAGAAATAAATGTTGACTGTTGGAAGGCGTTGAGAGTTTGGGGTAGTTTGTTATGCAGCATTATTGTGGCAATAAATGACTTAACACAGCAAGTTCCTTCACTTTAATTACCTTCAGTTTTGTCCTTCAAAAAATGCAGTGAAGAGTGCTTAGTTATAATCGCCTGGTAGTCCAGTTATCAGGAATAAACAGGTTGTGATATATGTACTTAGCATACTACTCAATATCAAACAAGAGAACAATGAATGAAAGTTACTGCTGGGAAGACACTGAGTTAGAAAGGAAGTCGAAAAAAATGTCCACCTTGTTGAGTCTCAGTTTCCTCACCTCTGAAATGCATATGAAATCCTTGCCCCACCTGTCTCTGTGGGATGCTGTTAGGATCACACCAGGTGATGGATGTGAGGGCAACATGCCCTCTGTGCAGAGCTATCGGGGACTTAGGAGTTATTATTCTTTCTACTACAGAGAGTCCTTGTATCCCAGCACGAATTATCATCATCCCCAAAGTTGCAGTTGTGTAGGAGAGCAGGCTGAAAGGCATCGTTGCATGACAGCACGTGCTAATGAAGTGTCCACTTATTAAAATTAGTTTCCATTGGAGTATCCATCTTCACTTAACACACTCTCTCTCTGTCCACATCAGTACCTTCCCTGACAACACAGCACAAGTGTCTTGCGACCTGGTGGCAAAAGGAAACTGCGACTCTTGGAAAAAGATGCAGGATTTTGTAAAGTTGAAAGGGATGAC
Source organism: Stenella coeruleoalba (assembly GCF_951394435.1). NCBI lineage: Eukaryota > Metazoa > Chordata > Mammalia > Artiodactyla > Delphinidae > Stenella > Stenella coeruleoalba. Next base: position 96,503,618 of record NC_137156.1, on the reverse strand, counting down.
GGAGAACTTCTCTAATCACCTGCAAAATAATTGACAAACGAGGGTCTGACAGAGTTAGACCAGTTAATAATGGAAGAAGAGCACAGTTGACAAGGATGATGACACGATAGGCTTCAAAAGAGAATACTTTGATGTATTTGAATATCAAAAGATGTAGGGAGGCCTTTGGGAAACTGATGAAACTTCAACTTTTTTTTTTTTTTTTTGGCAAAAGTGAGTCTCTTTATAGCTGTGCATTGAAGGGTATCATATCATACCATTACGTAATTTCTTTGGAAAGTGATCTAAAAAATTCTTTGTTAATTTTAATAATCGTCAAATAATTGTAGTATAGTCTATGCTTCTATTAAATATAAAATTAACTTATTTTACTATATTTTAGTTTTATTGTTTCAAGATAAAGTCCCAAACCTTTTCTTAACCCATTTTTTAGGAAATTTTGGTTCCCATTTTTAGTGTTCTTTTCTACCATCAGTTTTTTCGTGTGTCACTGAGATCTTTTCTACTTATTATTTCTTTCTCCCTTTTTGGCGCAGAGAGCCCTTGGAACCACTCTATCTAGAGATTTCGGGAACTGAAGCTTCCAGTGGGTCAGTGAAGGCAGGAGAACGTCAGTGCACAATCTAGACACTGCTCTGGCCACTTTGGGGTGAGTGGTTTTTTTGTGACCCCCACAAGTGAACTTTTAAAATACTGAGAGTGGGAGAGGGGAGTCTAAGGCACAGCCTATCACAGACTCGTTCTCCATCCATAACTTACTTCTGTGGGCCTTCAGCCAGGAGGCATCACTTTGAGCCTTTTTCTCCTCTGTAAAGGGGAAACAGTAATATTCACCCTGAAGGAGCTTTATGAGGGCTGAATGAGATTATAGATATTAAAGTATGTTGAACAATACAGATCCAATAAGCATAGCTGTGATTTTGGTTTTTTGGCTGCGTTGAGTCTTGATTCACTTGGTTGAGAATCAGGCCCCGCGTCCCAGTGTTTATTTTATGTTATTTATTTTTGGCCGCGTTGGGTCTTCATTGCTGTGCGTGGGCTTTCTCTAGTTGCGGCGAGCAGGGGCTGCTCTCCGTTGCGGTGCGCGGGCTTCTCATTGCAGTGGCTTCTCTTGTCGCAGAGGTTGGGCTCTAGGCACACAGTCTTCAGTAGTCGCAGCACATGGGCTCACTAGTTGTGGCACGCGGGCCCTAGAGCGTGTGGGCTTCAGTAGTTGCGGCACGTGGGCTCGGTAGTTGTGGCGCACGGGCTTAGTTGCTCCGCGGCATGTGGGATCTTCCTGGACCAGGGCTCGGACCCGTGTCCCCTGCACTGGCAGGCAGGTTCTTAACCCCTGGGCCACCAGGGAAGTCCCAGCTGTGATGATTTCTAAGAGCCGCAGTGATCACTACTCCAGCCGGCTGTTGCTCTTGCTTCCTCATCGCTGACTTTTTTCATCTTGAGCGTATTTAGGTACACAGCAGAATTTTCCCCCTCGATTTCCTGGTGTCCTCTTCTTGGCCCCGTGAGATGCACGTGCTGAAAGACAGCGTCGTGCGTCTAAGTTTTATTCCTCTGTTGGTCAGTGTGAGGGAACATGCTGCTTGTATGAACGCACGCCACTTTGAGCTCATGAAGGGACGGTAGGAGGAGGAAGGCGGGTCTGGCAGTGAACGCGGGCCCAGGGGTGCAGAAAGGAACTTTGCCTCCTTTCTTTATCGTGTTAGCGTTCCATGAGTTGACTTCTTTTGAATCTTTTAAACAAACGCTGTACCACATGGAATCAGCATGTCCAGAATTAACAGAATGTCCAGAACCAGAACCAACCCAGCTGTGTTAATGCTGCCATCTATGGAACTGACCTGACAGTAATTTTGTGAGTTCATTATTTTGTAGGTAAGGGAAAGAAGTTTAAAGCTGAGTTACAGTAACTTGCTGTACAAGTTACTGTAACTTGTTACTGTAACACATACAGCCAGAGTTGGAGGGGAGATTTAAGCCCAGCTGGTCGCTTCCAACACCCTTCCTGTGTGTGACCTCAAAGCTCTACTACTGGGCTTCCCTGGTGGCGCAGCTGTTGAGAGTCCGCCTGCCGATGCGGGGGACATGGGTTCGTGCCCCGGTCCGGGAAAATCCCACATGCCATGGAGTGGCTGGGCCCGTGAGCCGTGGCCGCTGAGCCGGCGCGTCCAGAGCCTGTGCTCCACAACGGGAGAGGCCGCAACAGTGAGAGGCCCGTGTATCGCAAAAAAAAAAAAAAAAGCTCTACTACTGTGGGCCCACTGGGGGCGCCCCAGGGAGCATCTTGAGTTTTTATCCCTCAAGGACTGTGTATGATAATATTTATCCAAAAAGCTGCATTCCTAATATCATTTTCACCATTTGCTTGTTCCCTGTGATAGGTGAGAGAGAAAGAATCCCATTTTACCAGTGTTAATGTGATTTACCCAAGGTTGCCTCTTGAGCTAGTGGCAGAGCTGGGACTATAATGCAATACTCTGACCCCTTTTACTGTACTTCGCATTTTGCAGTTCTCTTTCTGAAAGCATTTTGTTGTGTCTCAGGATCTCTGTGTTTCTGTGACCGCCAGCTGTGAGATGGTGTACCTTCCGAGCAGATAGATGAGAGAAGAAGCTTGTCCTGTAGGAATCCATCTCCTTTCCACCCTGGAGAGCCTCATCCATCACTTGTCGTTGCAGAGACCCAGCTGATGCATGCTCAGCAAGGGTAAGTATGTATAAATATAATGGAAATCAGTCAGGGGCCAATTTTCCCTGGTGAAAAGGGAATTGCATTTCTCAGGCATGTGGGCAGAGTGAGGTTGATTAAACATAAAACACTTCCACCAAGGGGGCAGCATAAAGGAGAGCCCAGCCTCTGTGTTTTGAGCAGGACTTCTCCTGCGATAAACGCAATTGAGTGCCATCCGTGCTTTTGATAATTTCATCTGACTGCCCGTCTTGTTACGGGATGGCTGATTTGAGCAACCCGTTGGCACTTACTTGACCCATGTTCCAATTATCTGATGTGTCACAGGATTTCAGAGTTTCCAGGACAGGATGTGAAATGTGAAATCATGCGGGAGGTGATGTGGTGGTTCACCCTACATTTGGTCATGTCACTGGATGTTGACAGAGATCGATAATTCCTTTTAAGATGGCATCCTTGAGTATTGAATGCTATGACGTCTGCATTACTGACAAGCTTTTGTTTTGGGGGGAACAGTGGGTAAGGAGAAAAATCAACCAATTAGTACCTGATGTTAGTATAATAACTAACCTATCACTAGACAATACACGGGTAATCAAGAGGGGGAACACAATGAGGGATGGTATAAAGCCATTCTGTGCAAGAATTACCCGAGGATGGAGAGCTAATTGTCTGGCCAAGGGTTATATGGGAGAGTGAGGGATGGTATTATGATTTGAATGCAGACTTCGAGTTCTCCAATCCAGCATTCTTCATATTCTATCGTGCTACTGCTCATTCTTCTCATACTTACTCCCATCATATTTACTTTTCATCATTACTTTCTTATGACAGGTTTTATATCTGTTTTCATCATTGCTCCTTTGGATCCAGCATTTTCTGATTGCATTTATTTCTTTTGACCTTAAATGCCAGCGTTGCAATTATTTTTCCAAGTTTCTGTAAACCTCCATTACCTGTCAGTTCTCAGCACAGTGTTACATATATGATTATCCCCCAAAGATATGCTTTTATTGATGGATTTGTTGGTTAAAGGGGTTTGTGTTTGCCTCTCGGAAATTACCACTCATTTCTCCACCTAATGATTCAACAGACATCAGTTGAGTGTGTATTGAGGGTAGAGAGATTAACCTCAAAGCTTCTGATAAAATACAGACAGTAGGTAAAGAAGATAAGGCATGGCTCAGGGTAGAAGGTACCAGTTTTGGTGAATTAGAAAAGACTACTCTAAGCAACACGTCTCCTTCATTTTTGCTCCCTGCCTGTTTGAAACTCTTGTCTTTTGCTGTAAGTTTCTTTATCTCCAAAGACCAAAGGGCCACAAATGAAAACCAATGCAAGTTGTATTTTGACATTGTATTAGTCAGGGTTTTCCAGGGAAACAGAAACAACAGTGTGTGTGTGTGTGTGTGTGTGTGTGTGTGTGTGTGTATGTGTGCGCGCGCGCGCGTGCGCACGTGAGAGTGTACATATATAGGAGAGAGATTTATTTTAAGGAATTGACTCATGGGTTTGTGGAGGATTGGTAAGCCAGACATCTATAGCCTAGGCTGGCTGTCTGCAGAATCAGAAAAGACTTGCATTCCGTGTCCAAAGGTGGTCAGCTGACAGAATTCCTTCTTTCTCAGGAGACCTGAGTCTTTTTTCCTTTAAGGCCTTCAACGGATTGAATGAGGCCCACTCACGTTATGAAGGGCAGTCTGATTTACTCACATTCCACCAATTTAAATAAGCATCTCATCCAGAAAGCACCCTCACAGAAACATCCAGAACAGTGTTAGACCAAACATCTAGGCATCATAGTTCAGCCAGGTTGACGTAAAGTTAACCAGAGCCTCGTGCAGGGGACAGAGTTGAATTGCCAGGAGGAAAAAGCAGCTCTTCACCCTCCCCTCACTCCCGCCACCAGCACCCCTGCCCCACCAGGAAAAAGGAAACATCGTAAACACCCACGACCATGAGAATGAGTACATCAACTGGGGATTTAAAGGCTGTATTGCAATTCAGCAGCTTAAAGTGAATGAAATAGAATGTTATTGTTTCATGTTTTAGCACGGATACATCTCAGAAATCGTGAGCCAGAGAGAGAGAGAGAGAGAGAGAGAGTGCGCGTGCGTGTGTGCACAACTTGCAGAAGGAGGCACAGGATATCACACTATGGAAATTTTTTAAAAACTAAAACGTGAGTTTATGAGTGACAAGAATAAAAGCGTTCCGTCCATGTAAACCACATGGTCCAGAGAGTAAACACCTCTGAGAAAGAAGGCTGGTCATGAATGGTGTAGATGGAGTCCTCAGGGGGCTTCAACCACATTCTCATGCTTCCTTCCTATTTCTAGTGGATTTGATATAAGGTGAAATATAGTGAGATTTGACGAAGTTTGGTGGCGGGTGCCCGTGTGTTCATTTTCTTATTTTGCATACATTTTTATATGCTTAAAATATTTGGTAGTAAAATTGTTAAAGCGTCTCCTTTTTCCCTCAAGAGTCACTGGCCAAGGGAAGGTGTCCAGCCCTCTCCCCCTACCGCTGCTTTACTTACCAAGGCCTCAGACACACACACGAGTTATAGCGTCTGCTAAGAGTGGGGTGGGAAGGAGAGGTGGAGCCCTTCGTCAGAGGAAAATTCCATCAGGTCACTGTGTACTAATCTATTCCTGCGGCTGGACCCAGTCTATTTAGGGCTCAGCAGTCAATCTCGAACAGCCCAACAGGGACACGCTATGTAAATGTTCTGAGCAGAAAGCTAGGAATATATAAGTAGTTAACCCACGTCTCTTCATTCTGAACGTTCTGAAGGCCCAGACACAAATGGCTGTTGTGTGTGAAGAGGGAAGCTCTATTTAGATTTAGTAAGCAGCGTATTATACGAATGCTTTTCTGTGTTAAATAACTGATGCAGCCAACTAAGCCGGGATAGATGATGTTAGCCCTGAATCAGTTAGTCATAATTCTATGTGCATGGAATTATGAGAGTTACATCGTTATTGGAAGATCAGAAATACACCATCATCTTCGTAATGGACTTATTATATTAATCTTTCTAACAGTGCTTTATCTTGGATTGATCTCTCATAAAGTAGATTAGGAACAAAGCACTTCTTATTGGAAAGGTTAAAAAACGGATTTTGGGGGGTGTCATCTGCAAATTTCAGTTTGTCAGTCACATAAAATAAGAATGTTTGCATGTCTTTAAGATGAAAATCAAAGGGCCTGCTTCAGATGCGAACAAATAACACTGAGGTAACATCGAGTAAAAGGTAGGTAGGTCACTTGGTACAATCCTTTAGTCCCATAATGTAGAAAGCAGAGTATCTCCGAGAGCCTTGCAGATAACCCTGGTCTATTTGGGGGCAAGTAACAGTTATTCAAGTGGCAAATAAAGGAGTTGATTTTAATCATGCTAATTGTGTATGTGCTCGGGGGCCATGGGTAGGTGACAGAATGTTAACTCCTTACAGTAATATAAATCACTATCTAATATTCATTTATGCAATAATTATTTATTGAATGCCTACTGTATGCAGATACTCTCGGGTGTTAGTGATAAGGTGGTAAGTAAAAGCAGAGTTTTCTGGGTTTTGCTAGAGCTTGGATAGTCACAGGGCAAATACAAAATGGAATCTCTTGCAAGTTCTATGAAGGAGAGAGACACTGGGTCTATAATTGAGGAAGTTGGTTAGCGAGATCAGGGAAGGCTTCTCTGAGGAAGTGACATAGGAGCTACGACCTCAAGTTGTGAGAGGATGGTAGAAGACCAGCCTGGCAAGACCGTATACTTAGTTCACTACTTAATGGGCATCTGTTACCTGCCATGCATTTTTCTGGTTGATTAGGATACACGAGTAAAACTGACAAAGATGCCAGTCCTTGAAGAGCTTATATATTTGAAAAGCGGGGAGGGGGTGGCAGTCATCATTGAGGAATAAACATAATCATTAAGTTATATAATACATTAGAAGGCGACGTGTGACATGGGAAAGAGTGGAGAGCAAAGAGAATCAACAGTGTCTCCAGGTTGGGGGCAACTCACACATTTGAACAGAATGATCAAGGTGGGCCTCGTTACCAAGGTGAAGAAGGTGATGGCGGAGTGATGGCCTGAAGGTGAGGGAGTGAGCTCTGCAGGTACCTGGCTGAACTGTGTTTCGGGCAGAGGGAAGATCCAGTTCCGAAGGAAGGTGGGAGTGTGCGTGACAGGTTCAGGAAAGAGAGGAGGCCATTGTGGCTGAAGCAGAGTGAACAAGGGGAGAGTCGCAGGAAACAAGGCCAGAAAGGTCTGCTGGGGAGATCATGGAGGGTCTTAGAGCCTTTGTTGGACTTTGGCTTCTGCTCTCCATGAGTGGGCATCCGCTCACTTGAGCAGAGTTTTGAGCAGAGTCAGGATATGATCTGAACTGTGTTTTGAAAGGATTTCTCTTACTACCATACTGGAAATAAAGGGGTAGACGGCAAGAATAGAAGCCAAAGTCGTAGGAGACGGTTGCCGTGATTTCAATGAAAGCGTCATGGCCTGGGCCGTTTGGAGGCAGCGCTGGCAGTGAGGCGCGGTTATCTTTCAGTCTTACTCCAGAGGCGAGGCAGCCCGATTAGCTGGTGGATTTGGAGGGTGGGTGAGAACAGTCAGACATTCCTGTGAGATTTCCATCCTGAGCCATCAGAAGGTTGGAGTTGCCATTACCTGATGTGAGAAAGAGTCCCGGGGGAGCCGGCTGGGGAAGGAGGAGGCCAGGAGGGTTCCTTAGATGAGGGTTATATTTTATATCCGAGTGGAGATGCCAGTAGGCAGTGGGAGGGAGGAATTGAGGACAGAGAACATGGGCAAAGCTTTCAAGAAGGTTTATTGCAAAGGAGAGCAGAGAAACGGGGCTGAGGCTCACAGGGGAAGCAGGATCAAGAGAAGAAAAAAAAATTTTGTAATTTGGGGAAAATAGGAAATAGCAGGAGGTTTGTGTGAAGATGGGAATGAGCATGGTGAGTAATAATACTGGGCAGCCAGAGGGGAGGCCAGGCATTTGGTCCTAGTAGGACATTCTCAGGAATTGGGCTCTTATTACAGCAGTGGGAAACCATTGAGATTTCGAGTGGAATGGTTTGACAAGATAGAATTTCCATTTTGAGTGGATCCCTCTGCTGCAGAGGACAAATGGATTGAAACGCGTCACAGCAGATGCAGGCAGAATCCTTAATGCGTTCCTAGCAGTGTGCTGCGCATTTCATGTGTCTTCAGTCGTTTAACCCTCACAGCAAACCTTTGAGGTGGGGGACGTTCTTATACACCTTTTACAGGTGAGGGCACCGAGGCTCAGACGGGTTCAGTGACTTGATAAAAGTTATCACACTGCTGGTAAGTCAACGACAGTGCCAGGGGTAGAACCCATGTCACTCCGTTCCAGTATCCTGGTCTTTTTTTTTTTTTCTTTTTCCATATGTGCCATAGACTCCTGTAATTTTTAAGTTGGAAAGGCTCCTAGAAACTGCCTAGCCCAACCCGTCAAGTAAAACTGAATTTGAGGTGTTCAGAAGCAGCAGCTCGCAAACGGAATGACAGCGTGAACGCACTAAGGGGAGCTTGCTGTGTAGAGTCCTGTTCTAGGAAATCCTTTGTACAGCTGAGAATCCTTTTGTAAAGCAAATCATCCACTCTCCAGTTTAACTGTGGAGAAAATGCTTTTCATCAAACATCCGGTAAATCTATAAAACTATAAAGCCCCAGAGGGCTTCCCTGGTGGCGCAGTGGTTGAGAGTCCGCCTGCCGATGCAGGGGATACGGGTTCGTGCCCTGGTCTGGGAGGATCCCACATGCTAGAGCGGCTGGGCCCGTGAGCCATGGCCGCTGAGCCTGCGCGTCCGGAGCCTGTGCTCCGCAACGGGAGAGGCCACAACAGTGAGAGGCCCGCGTACCGCAAAAAAAAAACAAACAAAAAAAAGCCCCAGAGAATGTTCTTCTTATTCAGGGGGAGGAGCTCTGGGGAGGTGGACTGGTGAGATGTAGAAGAAGAAAGCAGCCAGGGGACCAGCAGAGCAGGGTCCTTGGCTTTGCTCGCTAGAGGGCGCACCAGCTTCCAGACGGACTTGTTGTTACAGTTCCGAGGTCTCCAAGGCACTTCACCGCTAAGGAGTCCTGAAATCCACTCTCGGGATCTGTGAGCCCTGGTGGAGGACATACTGCCCCTGTCTGCCTAGTAGAGTCCCCTGCCCACCCCAGGACTGATGGCCCATTCCCACCAGGTGCCTCTGATGGGACTGTCAATCACAAGGCTGCGCCCGCCCCCTGGTCCCTGAATAGGGCACATGATTAGGTCGAGCCAATCAGAGGCTCCCTAGGCTTCGTGCGAGCTTTTTTTCCTTTGGATTATGAGCAATGAGGATCAAGTAAACTTGGGGCTGCAGAGAGCCAGCCCGTGTCCACACGGAGAGAAGCCGTATGAACACAAATCCATGCAGGGACAAATGGAGCCAGAAAAGTGGAGAATGATGAAAGCAGAGCCCTGGTGATGACTGCCTACAGTTCTAGAGCAGTCATACCTGAATTCAGCAAGATCATCCCCTTGGGATACTCCAGTTACATTAAGCAGTGGATTCGCTTTGTTGTCCTGTGCCTCAGGTTCTCACCTCTGAAGCGGGAATAATACTACTACCTATTGGCATGTAGCAAGGATGACATTCAGTAATGTGTGTAAGATACTTAAACCTGGTGCTTATCTGTTAATTCTTGGTGCATAACAAACTACCCCGAAGTTAGTGACTTAAAGCAACTGTTAATTGAGCTCACAATTCTGTGGGTTGGCCGTTTGGGCTGGGTCCTGCCGGGTGGTGATTCTGACCTCAGCTCTGCTCACTCGTGTTATCTGTGGTCAGTCTGCAGGGTGGCTGCGTTTGCCTGCAAGTGGTCCAGTAGGGTCCAGCAGCCTTGCTCACACCCTTCTTCCCATGGTGGCCGAACAGAGCGCCGAGAGGAAGCATGGGAGCACGCCAGGCCTCCAGAACTGGCACATTCTCTCTTCTGCTGTGTTCTGTTGAGCAGAGCAAGTCAGGAAGCCAGCCTAGATCCAGGAAGCGGGGAATGTAGGACTCCGCCCCTTCATGGGGAGAGCTTCAGTCCCATTGCAGAGTCTAAATGGAGGGAGAGCCGTAGATAATTATGGCCATTTTTTCCATCGACTACAGTGATTGTTTAATAAATCTTACTGTGTGTTGCTGCTATTATTGTTGCCTAAACAAGTTTAACTTACTTTCTGTCCCTTGCTGTAGGCATAAGCGTCCATGCTATTAGACTTTTGAAAAGATTATTAATAATAGCTCATCAATCACCTTAGCTTTTTTTTCTTGAACTTCTCATTGAAATCCAGATCTAGTTTACTTCTAGACATATGTAGTTTGCCTTCTAGAAATATCCCAAATGACACAGTTTGTCATTAGCAGAGTACTGCAAGAGTGAAGGACTATAATTCCTCATATTATAAGTAATATTTTATCTGTTTAGCAAGCAAGAGCTTGGAAATGACCAGTCATCATTGAGCTAGTTTACACAGTCCATTATTTGTGAGTTTCTCTTCAGTGTATATCATTTTTTTTTTTTGCGGTATGTGGGCCTCTCACTGTTGTAGCCTCTCCCGTTGAAGAGCACAGGTTTCGGACGCACAGGCTCAGTGGCCATGGCTTACGGCCTAGCCGCTCCGCGGCACGTGGGATCTTCCCGGACCGGGGCACGAACCCGTGTCCCCTGCATCGGCAGGCGGACTCCCAACCACTGCGCCACCAGGGAAGCCCCAGAGTATATAATTTTAAATTATTTATATTTCTTCCTCATCTTTAATTGCTGTAGGTTTGAGGGGGGTAACTATTGAGATCATTCAATTGTTCTTATGAGACCATAATACTTATTCTTTTCAGAATAAATACATTGTAGGTTTCATGCCTATTAATTTTTGATTGTAGTGAATATCACGTTAAGCAAGGTGTGCAGTGAATTCATTTCAGTTTATTACTTAAACACATTCTATCAAGTATTAATAACAATTAGACGATTTTCCTTATTATGTCACTAAAGATGCTGCCAAGTTTCAGTTCCGCTTTTAAATCCAGCTGAGGATTGCCATAAGCTCTTCCCTTTGTTATTATAAAGACAAGTAATGTGCAAAGGATATGGATTTTTTTAAGGAGGTAGTAGGAGTTAGAGGGACCTACGTATGCTTAGATCAATATATCAAGAGAAAATGTAAGCATTGCAATTTCCCACAGTAACCAGAAGAGAGTAAACATGATTATCAGCACATGGTAAAAGCGTGCTGCTCTGTGTCTGTAACTTAAGGCACCATTATTATCCAGTATTAGCAGACTCACCCCACTTTCTTTTTTTACTAGATTAGATGTTACCTTTTGTTTACATTGGATTGAATATCGTATAGTCAGGCCACTCAAGACAGCTATTCTCTTGCTCTCTGTACATCCCTTGCTCAACCAGTGCCTGCTTCACTTACACCCAACTCACCTGCCTGACCTTCCTACATACTTGCCCCAGGTCCCAGCTAGTGATGGTTTTTATCAAAGGGCCAGTGAGGGGCGTGCCTCTCTGCTAGTTTCCCTGGTAACCGATGAGCCAACTTGATGTCAGTTTCCCTTATAACTGGCAATCTCCCCGTCCCCTTGGGGGAAGAGTGCTGCCTTGTCCTGCCCACAGTCTGCCACACGTGGTGGGGTGTTGCTCCAGGACCTTGCTTCAGACGTGTAAGATCCCCCCCATCCATTAAACCACTGATGTCTCTGTTGCTGACTGTGGGCTCTTTCTTCGGTCTTAAAACTGGGCAAGTGTAGGCCTTGTAGGCCTGCGGGGTGCAGCCCAGCAGATATCAGTGTTAGTAATTGATAGTTGAGCACCAACTCTGCACATTGGCCTATGTGTTAACTAGCTAAATACTGGATAACAAGTTACTCCAAAATTCAATGGCTTAAAGAATAATAATTTATTATGTCTTACGAGGTATGTGGGCCAGGTGTCCTGGAGCAGCGTGCCTGTGCAGTTCTGGCTTGCGTACCTCATGAGGTTGCAGTCAGATGTCAGCCAGGATTGCCGTCACCCGAAGGGTCACCTGGGGCTGGAGGGTTTGGTTCCAGTTTGGCTCATTTGCGTGACTAACGAGTCGATGCTGGCTCTTGATGGGAGGCCTCTGTTCCTCTCCACGTGGACTTTCTGCAGGGCAACCCAAGTGCCCTCTTGCCACGGTGGCTAGCTTTTTCAGAGTGAGCCATCCACAGTGCCTTTCAGGACCTAGCCTCAGTAGCTTCTACTGTGTTCTGTTGGTCATGCAGGCCATCCCTCATTTGGTGTGGAAGGAGAATACAAAAGGGTGTGAAAACCAGAAAGCAAGCATCATTGGTTGCCATCTTGGAGGCTACCATGAACTATCATTAAGGGTTCATTGCAGCAGTATTTACAATAGCCAGGACATGGAAGTAACCTAAGTGTCCATCGACAGATGAGTGGATAAAGAAGATGTGGCACATATATACAATGGAATATTACTCAGCCATAAAAAGAAACGAAACTGAGTTATTTGTAGTGAGGTGGATGGACCTAGAATCTGTCATACAGAGTGAATTAAGTTAGAAAGAGAAAAACAAATACCGTATGCTAACACATATATATGGAATTAAAAAAAGTGTTTCTGAAGAACCTAGGGGCAGGACAGGAATAAAGATGCAGAAGTAACGAACGAATGGACTTGAGGACACAGGGAGGGGGAAGGGTGAGCTGGGACAAAGTGAGAGAGTGGCATGGACATATATACACTACCAAACGTAAAATAGATAGCTAGTGGGAAGCAGCCGCATAGCACAGGGAGATCAGCTCAGTGCTTTGTGACCACCTAGAGGGGTGGGATAGGGAGGGTGGGAGGGAGACGCAAGAGGGAAGAGATATGGGGATATATGTATATGTATAGCTGATTCACTTTGTCATATAGCAGAAACTAACACAACACTGTAAAGCAACTATACTCCAATAAAGATGTTAAAAATAAAAATAATTTTTTAAAAAGGACAATAGAATGTCTGTTAAGGCCAGCTTTCTTAATCATCAGAGATTGGATACATTTTTATGACGTTATCGGCTAGGTATGTCGTGTCGCATGTGACTGTGAAGCTGGTGATAAGTCTTCAGGGATCTGTATGCCTGTGATTGTCTGAGTCCTTTACTATAAAAATAACCCTCTGGTTGTCTTCTCCAGAGGAATCTGGGACTTCTCTGATGATCTTTCCATAGTCATGGTACCCCTCCCATGATATTTTCGGAATCAAATGATCTTTTCAGAATCTTAGGAAAGTTATGGAATACTTTTCAATAAAAGTGTATTCACACACAATTTCACTTATAGTTTCCACAGATTTAAGAGCTCTTATTTACAGTGAGTTAAGGTGTTTTTCTCGAAGAGGTTAAAATACAGAGTATACATTATTTAGGGGAAAAATTCATGTAAGACCCCGATAGTATCTGTATGGTATGATCTCCAAATAGCCAAGAGTAATTATTGTCCTAAAGAATTCTAATCTGTAACGCTAATCTCTCCATCGGAACTCTCAAATGAGATTCCTCATATATTTTATATTCTCCTTCCTCGTTCTCCTTATCCCCTGTTCTCTGGAGTGTCTCATTTTCTAAGCCCCCCCCCCCCCATTTTCAGCTTTCAGTTTGCATACATTTTTCTCTCTTATCTCTTCTTTCTCTGCCAGCTTTTAATTCTGTAGTTGGACTTAGTCTTTCTTATAAAGGACCGTCCTACCTCTTCCTCCCTCTCAGCCTTACGTCTTTCTGCCTGTTCTTTAATTATGCACTGACAAATCCAAACAACCAGTTTGGTAATGAGGGTCTCTCTGGAGAGTGGGAGGTCTCCCAGGGGTAGGGTGAGAGGAAGGGCAGCTGAGGATGGATACAGCATTTTCTTTAATATAAATAAATAAATACATACATACATACATACATAAATATTCTTTTTCAGATTCTTTTCCCTTATAGGTTTTTACAAAATATTGAGAAATTGGAGAAATATGGAGAAAATGCAGAAACTTTTAACATCATTTTAGCGATGTGTGAGACCCTTTGGCTTCTACCACCTTCCTTGGCCAACGTCCTTGCACTATACGGTAGGTCCTTGTTGGTTATCTGTTTTCTAATAGTAGTGTGTGTACGTTAACACCAAGCTCCTAATTTATCCTGCCCCCCACCCCTTCCCCTTTGGTAACCATATGTTTGTTTTCTGTGGGTCTATTTGTATTTTGTAAAGAAGTTCATTTCTATCATTTTCTTTAGATTCCACAGATAAGCGCTATCATATGATATTGGTCTTTCTCTATCTGGCTTACTTCACTTAGTATGATAATCTCTAGGTCCATCCATGTTGCTGCAAATGGCATTATTTCATTCTTTTTTATGGCTGAGTAGTATTCCATTGTGTGCATACACACAATGTTTGTATATATATATATATATACACACACACATACACACACACCCTATATATATATATATATATATATACACACACACACACACACACACACCACCATATGTATATATACCACTTCTTTATCCATTCATCTGTTGTTGGACATTTAGGTTGCTTCCATGTGATGGCTACTGTAAATAGTGCTGCAGTGAACATCGGGGTGCATGCATCTTTTTGAATTACAGTTTTCTTCTTATTGCTTTTAAACTTTTAATTTTCAAATAATTATAGACTCACAAGAAGTTGTAAAACTAGTACAGAGAAGGTCCCATGTACCCTTCACCCAGCTTTTCGTGGCATCTTACATAACTATAGTCCAATATCAAAACCAGGAAAGTGACAGTGATACAAGGCTATTAACTAGACTACAAATTGAATTCAAATCTCACCATGGGTAACTTCATTTTGTAGATGAGAAAACTGAGGCTTATTTCACTTGCTGATTTCAAGTTCCCTTTGAACGTTGTGGTTAGATTAAATGGGCATATGTAAATCAATTTGTCTTCATCATCTATTTGCACACAGTGGCACACTAGGGAAAAAAATGCAGCAATTACTTGACCATTCCCACTGGTTAAGATTTAATGGTACTTTTAATTGCAGAGTTTTGTTTTCGACTAGAAACTTTTATTTTTCGGCAGAGACAGAAAGATGCCATCGCAGGTTTTGACTGTTGGAAGGCCAGTGGACACAATCGTAACACTGCAGATATATGCACAACAGTGGTGCCCCTGCAACCAAATGCCAGTGGCCATAAAGATCTGAGAGATAGTCTCAACTTGCCTTTCACCTAACCGCCAAAGGCAGGGATTGCCACATGAAACAAAGCAGAAAGTAACCTAGAAGTCAGCAGCCCCTCAAGATCTAGGTAAAACTGGCTTGTTTTAAGTCATGTCGTACTCGGCTAAAGAGTCTATGGGGGTTCTCAAGATTCCAGCTAGTTCTCTGCAGGGATTATATCTCCTTGCCCTTGTTTGCCTCCAGGGATTCCATTCTCACATCTATTTTTTCTGTGCTTCTCTGTGTAATCGGATATAAAACTCCTTGAATTCCACGAAAACTCCAGCAGTGTAAAGTCTTCTAGAGGGACGGTGGAGAGATTTGCGTTCGCGCTTTCACACGAAACAACTTTAATATTGAATATTAGAATTTCTCTCTCCTCAGATTCTTTGGAGCCAGCTTTCTGCCAGGTGGCTCTTGGGGCCCACCAGCTCTTGCCCGATCTCACCTCTCCCTTCCCCATTTTCTGTTCTTCTCACTCATCTTTTCTGCCCTTGGGAGAAACATGAGCTCCTTCCTGTTTCTTTTGCCCTTCTCAGGCATCCTGGTCCTACATCCTTAGGGTTGCATCACCCACTCAAGTCCTTAGAAAGCATTTGTCCAACAATTTTAATTCTCTCCGCAGCATGACATCTAGTCCCAGGTGTAAGGATGAAATGTCACTTTGCTATTAATCACTATTAATTTTATCACACATTAATTATTCACGTACCTTTCCAACTTCTCTCGTTACTGTGAAATCTCTGAAGCTCCTAAAGTTCCTTCGTAACCTTTCCATTTCTCCTACTTTTCTTATTAGTCTAGATCAGTGCTACTGTGGATGCTGTATCTTTCATTAATGAATGAACCAATTGTTGCATCTTGGGTAAAGATCTCTGCTTGTAACCAGGAGCTGCTCCTACCTGCCTCTCAGGAAAGACAGAACATGAACTTGGCGCATTCTGTCCGAAATGTTGCAAGCCCAGTTTGCAGCCACAAAGTTCAAGGGAACACTCCTAAAGAACTGCCAAAGAAGAGTTTATCTAAGGATCCTGTTGGCTTCTGTTTTAGATGTCAGGTCACCCTCCCAGTCCTGTCTTCCCCTTTACCTATTGACTCCACGGTGCCCCCAGTGCCTCCACCGTGTTTTGCAAGGATGGACACAGCAAATATCTGTTAAATATATTAACAACAAAAAAGTAGGCGTTATGGCAAATAGGCTGAAGTGACAAGCTTTTGAGGAGCCATAGAATAGACGTTTTTCAGTTTCCTGTAGCCCCCATTTTGACTGCTGGGTGGTGTCAGTAAGGGATCAACTAGTCTCTGGAAAGCAAGGTCGTAATGTGAACTGCGCCTTTGTGACATGCGGTTATCATGTCAGGGAGGAAAGAGTGATGGGTTCAGTGACTGAAGAAGAATACGACATGACTTAAAAACGTTTGTATCACACTGTTGTCTGGAGTGCGGTTTGCACCTACCCTTCCCATTCCAGCCATAAATCCGGGGAAAGAACCCTCCTCTCCT
Organism: Stenella coeruleoalba; assembly: GCF_951394435.1. Taxonomy (NCBI): domain Eukaryota; kingdom Metazoa; phylum Chordata; class Mammalia; order Artiodactyla; family Delphinidae; genus Stenella; species Stenella coeruleoalba. The sequence goes on along the minus strand of NC_137156.1, from coordinate 96,487,143 downwards.
CTGCTCCTGTAATGCTTTTTAGCTAAATCTCACGCGTTGCCCAGAGTTGGTGGCATGTGTCTGCTAGCCATGTCTCATGTCTCTTCTTATCAGTGCAGTGTTGTCAGGTTTGATGTGGAGCTGGGGCTGGCGTGGGCATAGCTTCACCGCTGGTGTTGACTGAAGTGACAAACAATCGTGATTTGTGTTTGAGCACTGGGGAATTTTCCATATCGAAAGAGATTAAAAAAAGAAATGTAACTTGAAGACCAGGAAATAAAATAAACTGGAATGTACTCTAGCCCAGATAGGGCAGGTGCCCCTGTGTGTAATAGGAGGGCTGTTGCAATAACCCCAGAAAACCCTAGTCTTATGGGTTTACTGTCTGTAGTCACCTGGGTCCTTTCCTTTCTCTGGGTGGGGCTGGTTGGGGTGGGTATTAGTTGGTCTGTAGGTTATGGTTGTCCTTCCTTTCCCGCTTCCCATGTCTGAGGCACACATACATTATTCAGTCATTCCTCATTCGTTTATCCATCCACCCAGTAACCCATTTCTACCCTCTCTGCACCAAGCACAGTGCTAGGCATAAGAGCTACAACACTGAAGGGCACAGGAGCGGTCCGTGTCCTCCAGTTGATTATAGTCTAGACTGGAAGACAGATTCACAAATGGATAGTCAGAAAACAGGACGGCAAGTGCAGTGACAGAGCTTATGCTCAATAAATTATAAGGCGCTTGGGAAGAGCCTGGAGCACAGCTTCTGGGAGGCTCCCTGACGTTACTGTGTTTTAAAAGACAGGGGATCAAGCAGGAAGATTGGAGGCTGTTGGAAAAGGGGGAGGAAAGGAGTTCCAGTTAGAGGGCACAGCATGAGCAGAGGCCCAGGGAAGAGGAGCACCATGGCATGCGCGGAGTTACAAGCAGTGCGGAGCTGCCGTAAGAGGCTGAGAGTCGTAAGAGAGAACACTCCAGAGAGTGAAGGGATCGTGACCTTGTAGGTCACGCGTAGAAGTGCGGACTTCATCTTAAAGACTATGGGAGGTCGTAAATTGGCCTCCAGAGCTCCTTCCCTAAAGTGCCTATCTGATGGCAACAGGTCTCTCACGTCTTGATCTACCTGGCTTGCTCCAAAGTCATTGGTCTCCTCTGTAGTGCTGGAGGATTTTCATTGGTTGAAAACTGCTGGCATCATCTGTCGTCCAAGGATTTCAGTCTTGCCGTGCTGTAGCCCATGGAGAGCCAGTCCTGCGGGCTTCCTGCTTCTCTTCTCCTTTCAAAGCGTCAACAATGCTCCAGGCAGAGTTCTGCGGGCTCTGAATTCCAGTTGTTGTTCTAGGAAAACAAGAGACTCATCTTCTTCTTTTCTCGGGTTTTTCCCAGCATAGCTTATGTAAGTCAAGGCGTGCCACAGCTTCTAACCTGCATCTCTCTTAGTCTCTTAACTTCGATGGAGAAAATGCAGAAACTTTTAACATCATTTTAGCGATGCGTGAGACCCTTTGGCTTCTACCACCTTCCTTGGCCAACGTTGTTGGGAACTGGGCTCTTTTGATTTATAACAAATATATGTTTGGTCTTCCTCCCCCCTTTTGGCACAGAGATCCTTAAAGCCCTTGGAATTTCCTAAGTGATCATAGCAATAATGATCTGTTATGCTAATGGAGAAAGCACCTAAGGATGGAGGCTGCTCACCAGAGGAGCCGACCATGTGATTAGAGGGTTGGAATTTTCAGTCCCACCCCCTGACCTCCAGGGAGGAAGAGAGGCTGGAGGTTGAATCAGTTGCCGATTGACAGTGATTTAATCAACCACGACTGAGTAGTGGATGGATGTGTCTGTGTATGGAAGCCGCCACAAAACCCCAAAGGACAGGGTTCGGAGAGCTTCCTGGTTGGTGAACACACAGAGAGAGTGATGTGCCCAGAGAAGGAAGCTCCTCATGCCTTCCCATATACCTTGTCCTATGTACCTCTTCCATCTGGCTGTTCCTGAGTTATATCCTTTTATAGTAAACCAGTAATCTAGTAAGTAAGATGCTTCTCTGAGTTCTGTGAGCTTCTCTAGCAAGTTAATTGATCTCAGGGAGGAGGTCGTGGGAACCTCTGATTTAGAGCCAGTTGGTGAGGGCCAGACACGCAGCTAACAGCCTAGGCTTGCAACTGGTTGCTGACATCAGGGGCGGGGGAGCAGTATTGTAGGACTGAACCTTTACCCTGTGCAATCTGATGCTACCTCTGTGTACATAGTGTCAGAACTGAGTTGAACTGAGTGAATAATGAGGGTGGATTGACTTCCTGTGTGCAGACTAGGGGGAGATCCTGCAGGTGGGGAGAGAGATGGAGGCTAGTGGGCTAGCTTCAAGCAGTTATTAGAAGAAAAAGAAACACAGTATCTAGTATCTGAATGAAGAACTGGTTTTATCTCTTTTATTAACCTTGGCCAGTTAGTGGTAGCCATCTGAAGAACTTGGTCGAGAAACGGTGCTGAGTTTGATTCGCTAGATCGGATGTAGTGAAGCTAGGGCAGCTGCTCCAGGGCCATACATTCGACATCCTTAGTTCATGGATAGGAAGGGTGTGACCACAGTGGGACCACGGGAGGGGATGGGGAAAGCCAGCAGGCTGCTGTCGGAAGACCTGGCTTGATCCTCCCCTGAGGGTGCAGGGGCTAGCAGCGGTAGCCTTTTCAGAATGCACCTGCCGATCCGTCAGTACTGACAGATATACTAAGGGACAGAATGCTTACCAATTATTGAGAAAATACCTTCCTGTGGATATTTTCTCAGGGAACATACTTAAGGGAGCATATGTTTTTTGATGTTCTGTGTACGATAGAATTAGGTAACCATCATCCAGCCCCTCCAGGCTTAAGGTCGGAAGCATAACAGTAGTGACCCTGCCTGTATAACACCCCCAATCCTATAAGTTATCACTATTTGTAAGCCCCGTTGCTGTTACCTAGCAGGCACCTTTTTCTCTTCCTTAACCGAGTATTTGAAGGAGAGATTTTTGCAAGCATTACACGCTTTGAAGGCACAGTGAGAATGCTAATAGAGTGATCAAACCTGAGATGCTGCCTTCTTGCAATGTGACTGATCCAGCTGAGAAGCGCAACTCCTACCCTATACCTCCTCCTACACGGTTGCAATTAACATGTTATCTGCCCTATGTCTCAAGTCAAAGCTTTGGCACCGTTCGCCGGAGGGTGGGGAAGTACCTTAATTACAGAGCAGATGCACTTACCGCTGCTTGCTGTGTTCTGATGTCACCACCTCTGAGCTCCAGAGAGAGGTCAGGCAGATCCTGGGGCTGTCATGTGGCTCAAATCGAATATTTTAATTTAGAGACTCAGTAAGTTGCTCCATCAATTAAGACTGGCTGTACTTGCAGCCGACTTGCTGGGGCGCAGCCAGAAGCTTTGATTCATTTCATTTCTTACTGACCCCCGTCACACAGTGGAGGGACGGCCAACGTTTCAATGGGCGGTGGCGACCTGCCAGGAGTAAAACGAAGACTAACGATTGAGGTAGATTTTAAAGGGTAGGATTGGCATTTGGAATGACAGCATATCTGCACGCTGGCTAAGTGACGGTGCTTGGTGGGGGTCCAGGGAATGAGGGGTGTTCTCTTTTATCACTTGTTAGCAACTAATAGATCCCCCTTCTCAGTGAATTATCCCAGGACAGGTTTGCTTTTTGCTCAGGTAAGTTTCAGTGCAAGTACATGGAAATTCTTCTTCATTTGGCTTTTCAGGAGTTCAGGCTCTTTCCATCTCATGATGGTATCAGTTCACCATTCAGACCAGCAGTGAAAGAGAGTAGGGCGAGAATGGGGGAAGGTGCTGCGTTTCAGAGGATAAGGTTGGGGCCGACCGCTTCCTCTTTTTATCCTCAAATCAGGATTCATGCAGAAGTGTCTGTATTGGGGGAAGAGGGCTGAGTGAGAAGGAGCTGCAAGAGGTGAGGCTGATTCACGGGTGGAGACAGATGTGCACAGGGACGATCAGGCAGCATCAAACCACCCCTCCCTTCTTTCTCAAACTCATAAGACCCTGCCCTCAACCAGTATACAATGAGGTTACAGTGGGCTCATTTCCTGTTCCTAAATGTGCAAACCTTGCTTTTCAGTGGGTGCCCCCTCCTTGGAGACACCTGACACCAGGTCTGTGGGGACCGTTCTTTTGGGCAAGGTGAGCAACCTGATGGCTTCAGAGAGCAGCTCTTGGCTTTAACTACAGGTAGGTCTTTAGGATACATATCAGACAATCAGCTCTTTTCAAGGGGAGCTGAGGCTAATGACCCAGTCCCCATGTATCGGTCTCAGATGAAACATAATTTAACGTATTGTTTTAGCAGTGACACCGTAGCTGCTTAAAATATGCAGTGGCTATCGTCTGCATTTGCTGCCCCGGTCATTATCTTGCTTATTTACAAAGAAAGTGGCTAACTGTCACCCTGGCTTTCTTCCATAGTAAACCATGAATAACTTTTGTTAAAGTTTATGCTCGGAATTGAAACATAACTGGACCATTCGGCTGCCGCCGCAAACACACATATGATTTGCATGTCTGGACAAGCAACTCAGAGCTGCAAACGAGGGGGGCTACACGGCAGTACCTTACCTTTCCTCCACCGCACGCTGCTAACTACTGCCAGGGAAATCGATTCATAACTAAGTGTCTAATCACAGAGTGAGGACAGGATAATACACAGTTGACCGCGTGAAGTTTGGTGTGGAATTAAGTCTTGTCTGTGGCTCCAGACACCGTGGTTGGAAATGCAAATCGTTCCTTTTAAACTCACTCGCAAATGGAAGGAACAGTCCCTGAGTTTTGATGGATACAAGGCAGTTTCACCCTCCCCCTGGCAATTTGAGGAGCGAATTTATTCTGAAGTTACTGGGCCCGTGACTGTTCCTCTCTTGGCCACTGCTGCCGTCCCCAGTGAGGGAGCTATGTTTGGATTCCATCAGGTTCTTAAACTTAGACTTGGATTAACTGTGAGTGATTCTTTGGAGCGTGTCACTAGTTGTGACAGGATTATTCACGAGCTGACTGATTCTGACTCAGTTAGAAGAGCACCTGGGCTTCTGGCCCTGGTGGAAGGAACCGGAAGCGACAGCATGGTACCTCAGGGAAGCTCACTGTTTATTGTGCCTCTTCACGGAAGGTTTCGTCAGAGAGCAGACAGCGGACCCCTGCAGGGATCTGGGCCTGAGGTGGCACTGGTGTGGCAGAGGCCCTGCCAGGGGCACTGGTTATCCGTAGGTGAGGAGGAGTGTGTACATGTATTCTTTGCCATTCACTTCCGAGTGGCTGATTTTGATGCCCCCGTGGGCTCATGCGTAGGGTATCCACAAAGCAGGGGCACCCCTCCAAAGTATTCTTGGAAAAGTTGCAATATGTGAAAGAAAGTATCCAAGTAGCCATTGTAGGAAAACCAAGAACCACCTTGGACGTTCTCACTCTTCTTTTCTGGTTTAGTATTTGGATTGTCACTGGGGTGGGTTGAAGTGTGTACAGGAACCTTGGCATCGCCTCAGACTCTAAACATCCTCCTGAGATCTGGCCAAGGGCCCAGCTCCAGAGTGTGACTCAGATGGCTGATGGGGTGATGCCAGGGAAGAGAAAAGGTAGGGGTGATCGGTTGACGGAGAGGACCGAGTCAGAGCCCGGAAACTTAGCTCCTGTGCCCCGTGTAACATCCACCCTATTTTGGGTAAAATCGTGGCCCTGTTGAAGATAGTTAGCAGTGCTCGGTCTGACTTCTGTCTCCAGCATTGACAGTCTGACTTGAGGCTACATACACACTGTTCCCTATGGACCCTGTGTGTCCTCTCTAAATATTGCATTTTCCTGGTTTGCAAGCGTTCCACTTACCTCCTTGTGTTGTGGTGAGGGTCTGTCGAGATCAAAAGCATGAGAACATTTTGAAAAGTAAAGAATACTTGACAGGGTAGGCAATCAACCTTCTCAGAGGTACAAGCTAGACCTTCTGAAGCCAGATCTTCCACGACAGCAAATACATAAGAGACAAGCTTTCATTCTTAAGCATTTATTGGAAAAATATTTTAACTTCTGTTGTTACTTACAAATGGATGTGATATCAGAATTGTACTAGTTCAGAGCAATTTCTTCTGAAATGATTGAGATGAAGACCAGATAGAGACTAGACTATGTCTGGTTTGTGTGTGTGTGGGGGGGGAGGGTGTCTCAAAGGCTGATCGCAGTCAATAAGGATCTGATCTCTTTTCCATTTAAACTACTGATTTGTGTAACAGGACAGGTACAAACCTGGGCATTAATGTGGTGACTAAGAGAAATAAATGATTTCAAGCCAGCAGCGTGACAGATAGTGAGAACCAGCACGCACTCTGGCTGTTACAACCCTTTATTACGATATATCATTAAGCAACCCAGTGTTTCATAGGATGTAGAAGTTGCTAACCCACCAGAAATAGGTGAGGATGCCAGGTCTTTCAACTTCTCTGCAAAGACAAATGGGAATTGATTAGGCAGACTTCTTGATGATGATCTGAGTAACTTGTCTCTTCCTCCTTTTTGCTCTGTATTGAAGACAAACTACAGGGTTGGTCCCAGCTAGAAAGAAACCTGAGAGAAAATGTAGTCCGTCCCTCCATGTGCACAGATGAGGGATATGGTGGCCTTCTCGGATGGGGTAAGTCAAAGACAAGAAGAGATCTTGACGTGTACAGCTAAACTAAGTGTTTGCCGCACCGTCAATGCTCAATACTTGTTTAGTGATAGATCTTTGGGGCGAGGAACTTCGACAAGAGAAGTGGAAAAATAACAGACTTGGCCAGGGCTTGTTGGGGATCCAGAGATCAGAGTTCTAGATCCACTTCTACCATCACTAGTTTACACAAAACATGTCATTTCCTTTACTCTAAGCTCCCTCTGTTTCCAGTTTGAATAGTATTTTCTGTTCTAGCTCCCTTAGAATAGTGCTTTAGCGTAAGTGGGGAAGAAAAAGTATAAGTGCACTTTGGAAAGTATCCGCTAGTCTCCTCTATAGCTAGTAAACTTGTTTTCTAGCTGTACTAGCAAGGTCAGCTGTCTTGAAGTGAACCTAGGAGGCAACAGAAGGCAGCTAAATGAGGTATTCCACTGACAGTTGAAGTGGATACTTGTTTTGTTTCTCCTCCAATCCCCTGGTATAGGGTAAGCTTACTTGTCTAGGTCACGGGCTGTAGAAAGGAAATCGGTCTGGGGTATTTTGATCCTTAGTGCAAATTTCTTATGACCCTTTTAAGATAAAATACAAGGCTACGGTGTAATTTCAATTCTCTAGGGGTTCAGAATCTAAGACTGTCAGAATAACACTGCCTGGAGCGTAGGGCAACAATAATGAATCTACCAAAGAGAGAGAGGGATAATCCCTGTGTATAAAAAGCTCTCAGTTTTAAAAAGTGTCCTTAACACATTTCTCTGTCTCTTCTCGGTGCTTCAGAAGTCAGAGAGTTAAGCTCTGTTATATGCAAAGGCAGATTGAACCAAGCAGGTCAGGGCTGGATACTCACATTTTGCAGAAAAAATCAGCCCAAACACAGCTCTCCTGGAGTAGTTAGAGATAGGAACATGTGAATTAAAATCTCACTGACTTTCTGTCATTTGATAGCTGCACACCTTTCTCTGTTTTAATGGTGTAAAAGTTCCTTTTTTTTTCTACTTGAAACATATCAGATATCCACAGGTTTCCTTAAAGCAATTAAAGTAGAAGTCAAATGGTTGCAAAGACAATTCCCTGATTGATAACAGAGTGAAACCTATTGTTGCATCTCTTGTCTTTCCAGCATTAAGGTATTCTCCTTGTTTCTACTAGCCATGCCATGATCATAACAGGATGCCCTAGTTTAGAATTCAGACCCATCCCCGTGGATGATTTCTTGATACACAAAGGAAGAGAGTCTCCTTGGCCACTGTGTATGTAAACCCTTTCTACTAGGAACGGTTAGCTTACCAAGGAGGGGTTTCTTAAGATCAAGCATGATTCCCGAAGTTCCATTCATGTCCACCGTCATTTTATCAGATCAAGACCTCTCACGGACAGTTACCATAACTAATTATAGGAGGTGGTCAGTTTTTCTAGGATAAGCTAGAAGTGTTCATAATAGCAGGACTTAAAATTTAACCCTTATGCCATGTATTAACTACCTTTTATTAACGAAAGCACAGGTTCCTCTTTCTCCTTTGTTCCCTCTACGAAGTCTGGAAGAAGTAGATTCTGTCTGATATTATCTGGATTTTCCAAGGGTGCATCTTTCCAAGAAGGAAGAATGGTTTCCTTATGCCAGGGTTTGCCAAACTGAGGTCCAAGGATTCTCTGCAGTTAAAAATGTAGGTTCTTGGGTTCTACCTCAGACCTAGTAAATTAGAACCACTGGGGTTGAGACTCAAGGATCTAAATATATAACAGACTTCCCAGGTCATTCTTAGGCATGCTAATGTTTAAAAACCACAGCTCTTGGCTGTGATAGCGGCTCATACGTGTAGGGTCCCATGTTGCAGAGGAAGTTGATGATGGAGAGGAGGAGAGCGTGCTCTGATGAGCTGGAAGAAGATGCCAGAGGACAGTTGTATGCTTTGACGTACTTAGAGGACTCCTGTTCTCTGCAGATGCATCTCTTTGGTTTGCTGGTCACCTCCTAGTCATTCTCCCATTTAGGCAGCCGTCATCCTGATTGGATGGATTGTCCCGGTGATGCAGGTGCCTAAGGTGTATACGTTGGGTGAAAGACCGGGTACAAGAGTACTAGCGCTCACCTTCTCTCTGGTTTCAATAGAGCATCCCCTTTGCCAAGCATTACCTTTCTCTCATTCTTCTTAAGGCTTTACAGTTTGAACATCCTCCTCTTGTTTGAAGGAACACAGCCCATGTGACTCTGTGCCTTCCGTGGGTGGGTGAGCGTGGGCTGGCTAACATACGGACGTCCTACATTAGCTTTGTCGCACTGCTTTTGACTCCCCTATCCAACACAAGTTCATCCAGACTTAATGTTTTCCATCATCGCTCACCCCATAGTGAGCTAGGAAAGAATTCCACCCCCTACCCCAACCGTGCCCTTGCAATGTTTGGCATCTTCCTTGTTCCCAGCTCAGGAAATGTGCTGCTTGACTACTCTGGTTGCCACGGCTGTAGGTCTGATTTCCCTCCAGATCTGTCTTTTGTTGTCACGTGTTTGCTATATGTTCGATCTGTAAGGAAGCTTTTCAGAAATTCATCTACTAGAGGTGTCGTGAGGAAATAGGACATTAGGACATGAAAGTGGGTCATTCGTAAGCATGGTTTGAGAGAATAATCACTAGCATTCCTGACAGTATATTTAGAAAAGAAGTACTGAAAAACTGGTCTTCCGGAATTCTCTCATTGATTCTCCACATTTTCCTGCCTTTTTTGCCTGAATATTTTCAGGTTTTTCTCATAGTCCTTCTGGTCAACTTTTATCTAATAAATCTTAGTGCACCTCTTAAATACTTCCCAAAGCTTCTCATCTCCATTGGCAGGTAAACAGTCTTTATTCTGATTTTTCCTCTTCTCTGAGAATCTTTTTAACGTGAAAATGCGGATCATCCTTGCAGTACTCTGTGATGTCCACCGTTGACAAAATCTCAGCTGTTTTTAAAAAGTCATCTTTAGGCTTCCCTGGTGGCGCAGTGGTGGAGAGTCCGCCTGCCGATGCAGGGGACACGGGTTCGTGCCCCGGTCCGGGAGGATCCCACATGCCGCGGAGCGGCTGGGCCCGTGAGCCATGGCCACTGAGGCTGCGTGTCTGGAACCTGTGCTCCGCAACGGGAGGGGCCACAGCAGTGAGAGGCCCGCGTACCGCAAAAAAAAAAAAAAAAAAAAAAAAAAAGTCATCTTTAGTCTCCACTTACTAGGGCAGTCAAGTGGCCTACCTTGTTCAGAGGGTTCCGCAGAAATTCCGTTAGAGACAGTGATAGTTCAGTGTTCTTCTATATTTGATGCAATCTGGCCCTGATACGCTGTTTTGAAAACATCTCAGGTGCCTAAGGGAATTTTTGCCTTACAGGGTTCCAGCCCACTGAACAAATCAAATTTAGAAATAAAAATGAATCGACATTGTATGTGTCAACCTTTCTACAAGGCAACAATGTCTCAGTGATTTAGATACCTGCTTTGAAAAATGACTGTCCTTATTTTTTGGCCCTCTTTTGAGTGGCTCGTTTTAAAGAAATCATCCACGGGTTTGAAAAGAAGAGACAGAGTGAATGGCAAACTTATGGGTAATTTGAACTTGATGTGGAAGGAGAATTTGTTGTTATTCTGGACAGAGTGGACATGAGATCCTGGAGTTCTTTAAGGACAAAATGTTTCAGCAAAAGCACAATTGGAATGATTAGCACAGTCATTTGAAAACGACTAGGGTTTTATTTTAGCTCACCTTGTGTCTTTACAGATGTACCTGTTGATTCTCATGCCTAGAGCCAGGCTCACAGATTTGTCAGAGTGTGAAAGGCCTGTGGTAGAAGGCTTCTTAATGCTCGATGAAGCATGACTCTAGGGGGGGCAACATGAATAAATTCATTTCTGGGGTTTGTAAATAAATGCATTAAGTGCCTTGAATCTTTAATTCACATGTCTCTAATAATATTTGTTGACATGGAAGATAATAAAGCATGATTCCTAACCTCCTAAATGGGAGTAATCCCTAGGAACTGTCATTAATAAGGAAAATTTGAGAAAAGGATTGGATTCAGTGGCTAGTTATAAATGAGCTGCCCTGCTTGAGATAGTGTGTGACGGGTCTTACAGCCTTCCCTTAGGAAAAAAATGAAAGTAACTTAGCAGTTGTTTACTCAGACACCGTATTTTTTTCACTCTGTGGAATATCTTTTGCCCATTTTATCCACTATGGATTTTTTAGCATCGGAATATTAATTTTAAAGACAACCGCAAAGATGTGCTAAAGGAACTGTATTTGAGAAAATACCTAAAAAATTCAACACCCTTAAAATCACCAACCGACTTTCTGTGAATTAATTGATCTAACAACTTCACAAATTGTCTTCTGAATCTGATTTTCTAACAACTCCATGAAGAAATTTAGCAACAGTAAAAGACCTTAGCACTATTTACATAGAAAAAAATAACTGGTTGCAGAAACCAATAACTGGGTTCTTCCTGTATCAGTATAACTTTCTAGCCAAGAGAATATATTATTTATTGAGTTAAAACTGGGAGAGACACCAACCCCCCATCACTGTCATTTTTTAAATGGCAGCAGGGAGGCCCAGTGTCGTTAGCTTCCTGAGGTTCCTGGTGGCAGAACTCTTGTGGAAGCTTGATCTTAGCGGGAAGGAATGGTAAGAATGGATGGATAATCTCTCTTGTTGGATTTCTCTGAGTTCTTGCCATGTCCTGAAGCCCCAGAGGAAGTAAATGAGTTTAAGTATATCTAATTTTGTTGTGTCTTTTTGAAAGCTAGACATCTGAATAGGTGGTACATTTTTAATTAACACATTGGTTGACCAGAAGACCTGCTCTGGGCCCAGGGTGGATGACAGAATTTCCCTTTGTGCTTTTGTTGTTTTGCCGTGTGTCTTCCTCCAGCAGGGACTTCTCTGCGTTTTCTCATTTGCTAACATTTACAGTGCTATTCAGCTGTTTGGCTGGAGGGGTTTCTCTTTTTTCTTTTTTTTGTCAGTGTGAGGAGTTGTTGACCTTTTGAGTATACAGCATTTAATGAGGTCCCCATGCGGCTAAACGAACCAAGATTCAAAGTGGTCATTCCGGTGACTGGGGAGAGAACTGTGCAGCTAAGCTATCTGACTCAGACACCAAAGAAATTTTCCTCTTAAGCAATTGGAGTTAGTCCTGTGTGAATAGCCATGTCCTTTAATACGGGCCTCCAGTCTGAACTGTGTTACAGTATCCTTTCTCTTAATAGTCCCTGAGATGGTAGGGATGATTGTGTCTTAGATAAATTCTTCATAACTTATTTGAAAAGGTAAACAGAAATAGGAAAAAGAAAAAAGCCCATATTTTGTTTGTGGTCTTTGAAATCCATACCCAAGAAATAGTCTTTGAAATCTATATCGTTTTGTGGCCCTATTATAAATTTAGCTGAGTCCCACATTACTCTGAAAGTACAGACCTGTTCTAATGTTACATATTATCACAAGGATTCGTATATACTCTGGGTCAAATTATGGCTGCTAAACTTGACGGAAAATTCTTGGGTATTAACTTGGAAAGAAGTTTGTTCTTTTTCTTATTTTCAGAATGAGAAATGGATTTCATTGTGCCTTATCCAAGGGAAAGAAAGAAGGTCTCTATTTTAAAGATAGAAGCCTACTTACACCTTACAGTATTTATCTAAATGGATGGGGTTAGTGGCTTCAGAGCTTCAGACCTTTCCAGGAAGCACGAGACTAAATTGTGTCTATCCTTTCACGATCATTTATTTTTCATGTCATGTTCTAACCAGGCTGCCATCTTGGATATTGAATATACCAAAGACCTTTGGCTGATTAAAGGCAAGGAGTTCAATAAAGATTTCATGAGTGCCCAACATCTGCCAGTTCTTGAACCATACAAGCAGGATCACAGAAAGCATAGTTCCTTTCCTTAAAGAGCTTGTGTGGAGAGTAAAGTTGGCCAGTGGTCACAACAAAGTGTGATGAGTGACAGTGGGAAGCACGGGGGCCATAGAAAAGGTGCCTCATGTTCTCGTGGCGAGAGTTGAAAGTGTCAGCAAAGGCTTCCTGGGTGAAATGACACCGAGGTTGGACAATGAAGGGGAAATAGAAAGAGGCTGACAAAAGAGCGAAATATGGGGAAGGTGTGTGAAAAGGAATCCCTGCTAGGGAATATATAGAAAGTACATAGTGGTTCAGTAAAATTGGAGAGTGAGTTGTTTTGAGGGAAACAGGACTCAAACTGGACTGTATTCTTGGGACAGCGGGAGGCTCCTGGCAACGATCACTCTTTTTAGAATGCATTGGGGTGGAGCAGGCTTCCAGGCAGTGAGATCTTCAGGAGGTAAGAGATGACGGTGGCCTAGATTGGAATAGGAATAGATTGGACGTGAGAGAGGCGTGCAAGAGGCTGCCTCGGTGTTGACTAGGACCTCTGGGTACATACTAGGGCTGGAATCAGTTTGGAAAGGCGGTCATCGTGGGTTTTGAGTTTGAAGTTTGGATTTTGAAGATATTGTGCGATATTCTTTGAAGAGAGGGGACTAATGGAAAGGCTCTTGCCTAATTAGATGATGCCTACTAGAGTGTGTGCCTGTTTGTATGTGTGTGTGTCTTAGTTGCTGATGATACCCCAGAACATACACCTTGTGGGCAAAAGATAGAGGAGCCCAGGCCCACACTCTAGACGGTGAGGAAGCCTTCTAGGAGAAGCGAGCGGAAGTTGAGGACCAGGTTCTGAAGATTTGGTGCAGAGCACACGGCTGTGAGGATCACACTGACCTCCAAGATGGCCTGATCCATTCATTCCCTGGCTCCTTTGGCTGCATCTCCTGCACAAGGAGCCAAAAGAGAGGCCGATCAGGGTCCGTGATTTTTAGCCCAGACACTGAAAGGCTGGGGACATGTGCACTGTCATTGAAGGTAACGTCATATTCCCCACCTTAAGACTCCGGCATGCTAATGAATAGTGACAGAGTTATTAAGACTCCCCGGATGGAATGGCATCTACGTGGGGACTTGGAGGACGAAAGCGATCATGGTTAAGAACAGGGAAGGAGGTATTCCAGGGAGAGGAACAACATTTGCAGAGAACTTTTCTTAATGGTAAAAGAATTCTCCCTGTAAGTTGTTTTAATATATGTTTAAGATGTCACAAAGTAGAGCCTTCGGAAATCAGTTCAAAAGCTGTAAAACTTCAAGTAAAATGAAAGCTTTGAGTAAAATCAAAGCTGGTAATAAATTCGGAAAAGATCATTTACATCACCTAACACAGTGGCCCCCAGGTATAGTCGAGTGTGCTGATGCGGAACTGGACCTCCGAGGATGGACTAGCTACGCTGGGACCCCAGCTCCCTTCTGACTGGCTGTGTGCCCTCAAGCAAGTTTCCTAACATTTCTGGGCCTCAGTTTCCTTAGCTGTGAAAGCAAGGTAACCACCGTCTGCGAATCGTAGAGTCGTGATGTCAAGACCGCAGCAACTGCTCCACACGTGTTAGCCATTCTTGTTAGGTTTTTCATGTTTCCTGAACACACCTCCATGGATCCATTTGTTCAGAACCATTAGGAGAGGCTTTGGAAAATATACTTTCCTGATTCCCCAACCCCAGAATTTTTGCTTCAGTAGATCAGGGGTAAAATATAGAAACTTTCAAAAACTATGCCTGGTTTGGGGTCTAGTGCACATTACGAATGAAGAAACTTGACCCGGAGAGGTTAAGTTACTTACCCAAGGTCAAAGGGAAATTCCAGACGGAGGCAGGTCCAGGAACTAGATCTTCATGCTACAAGATCTGGAACTCCCACCTCCTTGCCCGCTCCAGTCTCTCTGTTTCAGGGGACATTTTAAGTTAAACAAAATTATTACATATAATGCATAAGGGCTGGGTTAAAGCAGCCACAGTTAAAAAGAGAAATCAATTTACTCCCATCAGAAAAAATATGGAGCTAGAAGGAATTTAATCCCAGGCGGTGGAAACACAGGTGTATCTAAATGAGGTAGAGCGCTTTCAGAAAAGGCTCTCAGAGAGCACAAGCAGCGTAGACCGGCTGGATGCATGTTAGTCACGGGGCTAAGTGAGGAGAGTAGGAACAGTTTGTTTGCTGAGAAATACTCCGGACGAAGGTGCTTTCAGTCACACATAACCTAAGTAGAAACTGGAAACCTAACCATGTCTGTTATAGTATTTATTTCAGACAGTGTTTGTAAAAGGGAATATGTGTTTGGTTTAAATTTATATTTTATAATATAAGTATATATAAAAGCTGAAGTTAAAGCAAATGTTAGGTGAGTTTTTTCTTTTCTTTTTTGGGAGGTGGGGGAGTACTTTGCTTTCAAAGGAGATTGGACTTGAAGGAACATGTGTGACAGTTTCTGTTGATAACTCTGCATAAAATGGTACCTACGTGTCAGATGCTGCTAGCATTCAGTGCATCAGAAGCTATTTGAACAGCTCTTCCCGAGAAATGTTTCTGGCTTGGAAGGGGTCTCTGGTTTCTGGTACTTAGTGGGGACCTTCTGACGGGTGTTCGGGTGAATGGTTGAATGAATGAGTAACTCGGTGAGTAAAGAAGGGAAGAGTGCCATAGCTTTTTGCCATTTTTGGCCTCTTTTTAGCAATGTAGTCTGTGGCTTATTTGGCAATTGTATTGTCTTGGGTTCTTTATTTTTTAAGAAACAGAAACTGAGACTAGCTGCAGAGATTTATCAGCTGGGAGGACATGAGTGCTAAGAACGGCGGGAGACAGTAGCTCCAAGGACCAAGAGTGAAGGCACGAATAGAAAGCCAGCCCTGGTCCCTCTACTGGGCTGTCTCAGCCCCTCCCAGCCACCGTCTCTGTGCTCAAGGCTCACATTCCCAGGAGAGAGGTCTTGACACCCATCCCCAAGGTGACCGCCTCGAGGAACAGTCCCACCAAGACCATACTCAGCTGGGAGGGGGAGAGCAATTCTCCAAAACACAGAGGGAAGAAGCGCTGGGCAGGCAAAATCCACACAGGTCCACTACATCAGCGAGCATAAAAGCCGCCTTTAGGCTCCACAGAGACTCAGACTACCAGAGTGATGCAAGTTAGATATATTGCTTTCGTTACAGTCACTTTTTAAACATATTTGGAGACTTAACATTGTCCACACAGGGTTAGTTAAGGGCTTGCTGAAAGATGGCATGAAGACAAAAGAATAGTCCTGGGTCCCCTGAGTGGTCGCATTTCATCTGCTCTATTCAGGACGGATGCTGGCTTCTCCAGAAGGCATGATGACTTAGAACGTCTGGGGGACAGAGGCCAGAGGAGTGGAGTACCCAGAAAATTTCTCACTTGGGAAGCTTTTGAAGAGGCTGCACTACAGGGATGTGCTGATGCTTGGGTGGGAGATGTAAGAGGTCCGTCCAGGCAGCTGATCACAAATCAGGCCTTTGAAGTTAGAAGGATTCTAACAGAGTTTGGGTATGTCCCTCTGCCAGACACTCAAACAGGGATGTGTGCTCGTGACGAGCGTTGAATTTCATACTGCCTAAGGTCTTCTTCATGACCCTTTGGTAGAGATACAGGGAAGTGCATTAAAAAAAAAAAACTTAGTGTAAACTTCTTGATACTACTAATTATTTTGAAACGTTCTATGGGATATGGTCCATGAGAGGAAAAGAAATACCTTCTGCAGTTGCTTGCCTATATCCTGCCTATGTTTACTGATCATTCTACCATGAAGAGGAGCCAAGTCAAGGATGCAGGGTTTCATTGGTTTAACCAATTCGTAATGATTAATAACCGTGCAGTGAAACAAGTTTTCTATGATGAAGGCAACGAATAATTTTGAATTTTTCAGGTATGATTTTTGGTGACATTTACAGGGTGTATGTGGCATGTGTTAATTATCATTTCTACCCCTTTACCTTTGATTATAGATGTTAGGAAGGCCCCATCTGAGTCTGGGGAGCTCTTGTAATTCTCTGTGCTCAACTCTGCAGGCAGGTGAAGGCTTAATTGGAGCCTTGCCTCGGCCCCACAGTTCATGGACGGCACTTGTGCTGTTCAGGTGTCTCTCGGTGTGTTGCTGTGGAAACTCTCATTCCATCCACTCCCAGGGGCCCCCGGGCATCAGACCGGGAGTTGAGAAGCATCTTCAATTTTTCCTCTTCCTTTTGTTTGATGACATTTTAAACATTCAGAAAATTGCAGGGGATGATAAACTCCCATGGATTCATCACCCAGATTTCACATTTCATTAGACTTATTTTAACTCCCCCTTTTAATTTCTTGAAATGCATACAGGTTTACAGAGAGAGTTGTGGCCCACTTTGAGGAACACATGTTGGTAACCAGAAATGAAAAGTAAAACAGCGAAAAGGGTAGCTTTTTGAACGCCAACTTCAAATTCAATGGAAGAAAAAAATACACATTTTTCGAGCACCTCTTACATGATTAACATTCTGCCATTTCACAGCCGTTCAGTGCTGTGCCGAAAAACTGGCTTTCCAAGGCAAAAAAGGAAAACCGAAAGCCCATCTGCAGCGTTCGCTGACTTTGTCATGTGTAAAGACACCCAGCATGGCTGGTTTCGAGCTACCAACAGTTTAACAACTGACTTGCAGAATTCCTGAGTATTTAACAGTCTGCTCTTGTGATCCCGGACAAGCTGGCTCCAGCATACAACTGCATGGGTTCATCCGTCCAGCAGATGTTTACGGGCACCTTTGTATGCTGAAACGTTAGGGAAATAGCAGCCTTTCTTACAAAGCAGCCTTTCAACTGGACTCTTCAGTCCTTAGAGATTTGGGTGGAATTGTGTTCCTTCTGTGGATGTGAAAACTGAGGCCCCGAGAAACAGTATAGAAGCTGCTGTTGATACCATGCCCACACCCCCTTAGCATTTACCTGGTCTGTGCGTGTGGTGTGATTTACATCTGTCCGTACCTGTGACTCTATCTGTAGCTCTCTCTGCCCACCTGAGCTTTCTTCATCAGCAGGGCAGGTAGGAGGGTCTGGGGAATTAGCATTCCCTGGGAGATGTGTTCATCCCATGACGGATGGGAGTTAGTAGATAAATACCCTATCTGCTTCACCCACCGTATGAAATAATCCTGCATTGCATGTTCACACTGATTCTCCAGCAGGGTTCAGCTCACAGGATTCGGTTCCCCTCAGTGGTAACGGAATTGAAACCTTCCCTTTGTTGTCTACCTGCCATTTGTTGAATCCTCATGCTTCTACCTGTGTTTCCTGCCATCACCTCCCAGATATATTACTCGCACTGAAGTCTTGCCTCGAACTCTGCTTCTGGGGGGACCCAAACTAAGCCAGGTTGGTCAGAGTCCAGAGCTCTGCTTGCTTTTTCCACCCACCGCCCTGCTTCCTAGAGCTCATTCGTTGCCTTCCTCTTCCTCGTTCACTGCTGAGATGCCAACATCTCAATGACGGGTGACAGCTCTGGGAGAGCTGACCTCCTTCTCCCAAGGGGCCTCCTAGTCTGTCCCGCTGGAGAAGAAGAGATTCACCAGAGCCAGGGTCCACAGGGCACTGCAGCCCAATGCTAGATTTAATCCTGGTCCAATTCTTCTGAATCTGGCCTTCCTGTCTGCTGGACTGGGCTGACCTGGAAAAGTCAGGAATGGTGATTAAAGATAAAGTTTATTTCTCACCTATAAATCTAGAGCCCAAAGTCACCTTGAGCCACCTGGCGTGTCCGCATGCTAACCATCCCTTCCTTGCCCAGCCCTCGTCCCCAGCCCCAGTCAGCAATCCAGAGCAAGAAGCACCTCCTCAACAAGGGATCATCTCCCAAGTAGATAATCCTTCTCCAATTTTACTATTTCATAGTGGCCTTGCCTGTCATCTGCTCTTGAAACATCACCTGCCTCTCCCCTACAATACTTACTGCTGTTTTAATTTCATATTATTTCTGTACTTTTTAAATATATGTGTTCCACCACCCCCAACAGACAGAAACTCCACAAAGGGGGATCTCTGTCTGTCTGATTTTGCTCTCTTGTCTGATTTAGATCTGTAACATCTAACATGGGATCTGGAACATCGTAGATGCTCAATAAATACTTTTTGAATGAATCCATAGGAGAGGGATAAAGTGGAAAAAAAGCTCTACTTGCTTTGTTCAGGATGAACCTAGATGCTAACCCCGCCCATGTTTTTTCTCTTCATGTCTCCCTGTGACTTCCTGCCCTTGGTTGTCTTTGACTTGGGAGTCAAAGGCAGGTTCAAATTCTGGGTAAGCTATTTATGAGCTGTGTGACCTTTGGCAACTTGCTGGACCTCTCTGTTCTTTATTTTTCTGATATGCAAAATGAGGAAAGGATTAGCTAGCTCAAAGAGCTGCTTTGAGGAGGAAAAGCTTTAACATAAGTGAAGTGCTTACCACAGTTAATGGCACCTAATAACAACAACAGAGACATATTTGCTCAAGATCAAGTCCTCAGTTAACATTTAACTATTATTACTTTTTAAAAATATAAAAGAGTGACTTGTGCTTTTCCTCTCAAGAAAACCCTTATATGCTTTAGGATAAATTCCACGCTCTGATCTTGGCAACATGAGTTGCCCCGACCAGCCTCAGCTTTATCTACTAGGCATCTCCGCTCTGCTGGCAGAGCTCCAAGGCCCTTGGCTGACGTCCTTTGCCTCAAACAGGGCATCGTTTTCCCTGGTTCTGGGCTTTTGTCCACCGTGTTCTCTCTGCCTCGAGTGCTCTCACCTCTCCTTTGCGAGTTGGTTCTTTCAGGAGTCACCTCTTCACTGGGACCTTCTCTGATCTAAAGCAGCTCAGCGTCCAGCCGCTCTATCTCAGAGCACTTAGTCTAAAGTGTAATTATTTCATTTAGTTGTTTAATTTCTCTCTCCAACTAGAAAAGCAACTCTCTCAGTGCACTGAATCCCTGCACCCAGACCGAGTGTCAATATGGATGCTGAATCAGTGACCAGGAAGCCACGGCATTTGGTTATAGGTTCCAGAGCCTGACCCTGGGATCCCCTGGGTTTCTCCCACGTGGCCACTGAGCCTTCTGCCCCCCACGCCCACCGCAATGTTGTTCCCACCAAGCTCTGACCTCACACTCTGACGCCAGCTTCCTGTGACCTACATCTCAGCACCGCCAGTGCTCTGGTTGGAATTAAGGGCAGCAGCCCTTCATTCCTCCCAGCCTCCAGGCCCCGTTGAAATCCTGCTAGTCTCCTACTTCGAACCTTCCGGTGGCTTCTTATCACACTTACCATTAGATGACAAGGTCTTTTTTATTGTATCTTCTCTCTTTCTGCCTCCCTGTTAATTATTGTGCTCCAAGCAGACTGACTTTCTTTTGCTCCTCAAATACGCCAAGCCTGTCCCTACCTCAGGGCCTTTGCACATCCCACTCCTGCTTGAAATGCGCATCCCTTACCTGGTACCCTAGTCTAGCTGGCTCTTTCTATGATCTTTCAGCTCAAAGAAACCTTCTCTTACCGCCATTTCAATAATACCCTAAGAAGTCTATATTAATCTATGTTATGACTTTTTTCATTCTCTTTAAAGCTTTTACTGCTATTTGAAATCGTCTATCTATCTACAAACCTCCCTACATATCTCCTATGGTAGAACGTACCCTTGTTACAGCAGGAAACTTTACCACTCCTCTTATCACTATGTATCTAGTACCTGGCACACAGTAGGTGCTTCATAAATATTTGTTGAATGAATGGATGGCGGATTGAATGAACTAACACCCGGATCTGTCCTTTCCTGGGGACACAGTGGCCCTGCACAGAATCCCTGTTTGTTGAGTGGAGTTTGAGGCCCCATCTGGACTCGGATCCTGATGCTACAGGTAAAGCCACTGTCACCATGTTACTGGCTCAGGACTTCTCACTGGGCTGTGCTTCCTTCCCTGCGTCTCCTTTCCTGGTTAGGGTCCTGCTGTCTCAGCACCTCCCCCTCACCCTCTAAGCCAAGTTCTAGAAGGCAGCCCAGTGTAGCTTTAGATGCTGGCAAATCCAGGCTCAAATCCCAGCTCTTCTACCTAAGAACCCTGACCTTGACCAAGTCACCTTGCCTTTCTGATCCTAAGCTTCCTCAACTATAAATAGATGCGATAGAGAGAAACAGCAAGTAGTCATCATCTTACAGGGGCCCCGTGAGGTTTAAATGAGATATTACATCAAAAGGGTTTGATGTAACAGGAAATGCACAGTAACAATTTTGACCCTGACAGTCGGCTACACTTTCAATTTGACTTGTCTTCAAGTTCCTCGATCTTTTCAGCCCCATGAATTTTCACCCTCCTTCCTGCATAGCCTTGTCCCAGCCAAACCTCCATGCTTGGACTGACCAACGAATTAATGGTCATGCATCATTTTGAGTGACAGCCTTGCAGTTCTGCAGAAACTGTAAATGTGACCCAAACAAAGAAGCAGCTGGACCATAGGGCTTGGAACCATAGCTCTGTGTGTGGTCTCATTAAAGCACCAACCTCAGAATTCCCTTTCCTAGTCTCCCTGGTGAGGAGGGCTTCCGATGCTGAACCATCAGCATCATAGATAGCTGATGCCTCATAGCTCAAGTACCATCTCTGGTGATAGATGTAGAGTTTCTGAAGAAATGTTCTGATAGGATTAAAATACATGCTTTCTGCAAACCCACGGAGGGAACAGTAAACCTTTCAGACCTAATGCAAGATCAAAGAGTCAGCATGGGTCTATTTACTTAGCTAGCCGAGCACCAAGGCTGAGCCGTTTCAACACCTGACCCAGTCTTTTCTAGAATGGAATGTGAGGATGCCTTCACCTGGGACACTGGGTCTCGACTGCTGCCTTGGAGTTGTGCTAGTGAATTCTAAGTCCTAGCCCCTCCCACCTTCTCTGTTTTGATGTAAGTTAAATACTCAACAGTTCAGGTCCTTGCCTCTCTGATATAAACTGCTGTCACTTAAACAATTCAGCCCTCACACTGTTCAAAGTGAATTTCTCACCACTCACTTTTCTAGCAAGACCTTGAACATAAGTTAGAAAGCCCTCTTAAAAGATGGAAGCAAGTACAAGAAAACAGAGTAATAAAATGCTCAGACGTAATCATTAGGATTTGTGGAGGATGGTAAGCAATTATTGCTTCGTGCGTCTCTCTAGATTCATTAAGTTGGAATAAAAACCAGTGGTGTAAAGTAAGCTGTTGTTTAGGAACCAACCCTGACCCATCTTCTCTGCAGGCTAAGATCTTTGGAAAAGCTTGAAAGCATTTAGTAAAGCCATTTACCTGTCATTGGCCTCTCTATATTCCTTGATTATGAAGTGTTGTCTTTCCAAATGTCCCATGAAAAGAGATCAGGAGGAGACAAAGATGCATGGCATCAACAGGTAAGAAATCATACACATTCTGGAAACCCAACTTCGTTAAGAATATCACTGCTCCATGCTCATTGCTTTATTATGGATAAAAGCTTAACGATTGAATCTGTAGGACCGTCCTAAGGCATAACTGAATGTGGAAGTCTACTTCTGCCTCTGATTACTTAAAAAGACTTTCCTAGAATGGTGGAAAACCTTGTTTGTGGCAAGAACTTCAGCCAAGTGCGTCATCTAACAAAAAAAAGTGTATAGATTTCATGTTTCAAAAATGGGTTGCTGCAAAAAATTTTGACTGCCTACCCCTCTCTTGTGGAAAGCCTTTCTTCAAAACCGTAACCTCCACAGTTGTGTTGGTGTTTTCCATGTGGATTTCCTAAGCTCTGCAGATGTGCACATGTAGGAACATTGCTGTATTAGTTATCTGCTGGTGTTTAGCAAATCCACCCCCAAATTAGTGACTTAAACAAAGCCACATTTTTTAATCTCACAGCTTCGTGGCTCAGAACTTTGGGCATGACTTAGCCGAGTCCTGTGTGTTCCTAACGAGGCTTTAATCAAGGTATTTCCTGAGACTGCTGTCTCATCTTAGGTCATGGCTGAGGGTGGATCCACTTCCAAGCTTACTGAAGTGATTGTTGTCAGGATTCCCTTCCTCCTGGGCTGCTGGACTAAAGGCTTCAGTTCCTTACTGGCTTTTGGTCAGAGGCTTCCTTTCGTTCTCTGTCACGTGGGCCTCTCCATAGGATAGCTTGCAACATGGTAGCCTGCATCGTCAGAGTGAAGAAGCAAGATAGCAAGATGGAAGACAGCCGTTTGTTACCTAATCTTGGCAGTGACATTCCATCGCTTTTGCCATCTTCTGTTTGTTAGAAACAAGTACCAGGTCCACTTACACACAAAGGGAAGGGGTTTCCCACGGGCATGAGTACCAGGATCCAGGGCTCATTGAGGGCCAGCTTAGAGATTGCCTGCCACAAATGCCAAGAACAAAAATCTAAAATTGTTTTGAATCTATGGTGACTCCCCAGATGCAAAGCAGCAACACTGAACCACGTAGAGGAAGATGATATATCATGGAGTTTAAATACATAGACATAGATGACAGGCTGGAGTTCAGATTCTAACTCTGCAGTGCCCCAGTTTATAAGAATTTGGGCAAGATATTCAATATCTATCTGAAAAATGGAGATAATTTCTACCTCACAGGGTAGGACAATATAAAAATTTTTAGCGTGTTGCTCACCACACAGTAGATAGTAATAGTCACAGTATTTTGTGTGACCTATGTAGATCACATTCCATTTTTGCCTTTGACTTGCAGGTTGTGTGAACGAGGACAAGTCACTTAATCTCACAGTGTCTGTTTTAGATTGGAATGCATTCTGCTATTAATACAAGTAACAGAAAACTACAGTGGCTCAAAAAAAAAGATGATTCCTCTCAAACAACAAGGCACCTGGGGAAGATAGACTAGAGTTGAAAGGGCAGGTTAACCACGCGATTGGAGACCCAAGCGCGCTCTTTCTTTTTGCTTTGCCCTCCTTGGCATTTGTGCTCATGCTGTTACCTCACGGTGGTAGCAGAGCAGCTGCATCCCCATCCTCTCCATGTCTCAGCAGGAAGAAGTAAGAAGGACCTTCCCAAGATAATGGTAAGGTGAAGTGTTAGGGCAAAGGGTATGGGGTAGCCTGGAGAGCAGCCAGTCCAGGGTTAAGGAGGACAGAAGGAAGGATCCAGAATTTTTCCAAGAATAAAAGAAGCCTGATAGGCTACTTGATATGATAAAAGTATATTGAGAGGTTATGGTTATGCTGCAAGATCAAGCAGTGGCTTGTTAACAGGAAGATCGAAAGCTAGATGGATAAATAAAAAGTGAGGCAATGACTAATTCCAGGGAAAGCAAAAAGTTACATAGAGAAGGCAGTGAAATCACAGACTGCTGCAGGATTAACTGTGAACAGTATTCACAAAGCCACACCACTGAATATTGGTTTAATATCCAAGAAGTGGGGGGGGGGGAGGTGTTTGTTTTGTGGGGTAAGGTAAAAGTCGAATTTTCATTTTTAAAAAATACTAAGTTAACAAATGCTAGAACAACTATAATATTAACATAGAGCAGATAAATGTTATATAGAAATTGGAGGTAAATCTTAGAAGTTGGGAGGAGTGGTTTCCTCTGGGGAGTGGGCATCAGAGGTAAGACGACTTGAGCAGAGAATGCTTATTCATCCTTACTGCATCCCTATCACAAGGCAAGCAAAGTCCATGAAGTGTGGTGTCAATAGACGTGGCAAGGGAAGAGAACTGAGAAATTAAGTATGCTTTCATTTTTGTCCTCTTATCATGAAAGAATGAGAGCCATATTTCCTTGCTTCTTCCCAGGGGCTTCCCACGAGAAAGTTAATTTAAGTGTTTCTTTGTGTGAGAAAGGGAGAGCTGGAAGAAGTTCAGCCTCATTTTAAGGAGAGATTTTGAGTTTCTAAGACTAGGGCAGGAGAGTGAAGGTGACCCGTTCTGAGACTGCTGTAGCCCAGTGTTTCACTCCCATGCAGCACCCACGGACAGTGCAGGTCCTCTAAGGTGGGGACCGATCATAAACTCAGTGTCAAAATCCAGTGGCTAATCTGAACATGAAAGGTCTGAATCCTGGGGAATTTGGGACCTACAACTTTGAACGAACGAAATGACCTTGATCAGTGAATACTTTAGTGTAGATCGAAAAGCCCTTCATCAGATTTCTTATGTGTGTGTGTCTGTGTGTGTGTCTGTGTGTGTGTGTTTAAGATTGATTTATTTATTTTTGGCTGAGTCGGGCCTTAGTTGCGGCACGCAGGGTTTCCACTGAGGCATGCGGGATCTTTCGTTGCGCCGTGCAGGCTTCTCTCTAGTTGTGGAGTGCAGTTTTTTCTTCTCTAGTTGTGGTGCACGGGCTCCAGGATGGGTGGGCTCTGGTAGTTGAGGCACACGGGTTCTAGAGCGCATGGGCTCTGTAGCTCGGGGCACGTGAGCTCTCTCGTTGAGGCATGGCAGCTCAGTAGTTGTGGCATGCAGGCTTAGTTGCCCCGTGGCATGTGGGATCTTAGTTCCCTGACCCAGGGATCGAACCCAGGTCCCCTACATTGGAAGGTGGATTCTTTACCACTGGACCACCAGGGAAGTCCCTCAAATTTCTTATGTTCAATTAACCTCTTTGGGATTCCTGTAGCACCTAGCAGAGGGAGGAAACCCCTCTGATGATCAGTATTGGATCTCTTGTCAACTCCAGCAACTGGTGTTCCAAACTGGCACACACACATAGAATAACTTCTTATCTGGCATGACAGAAGGTAGAAATTGGACTTATATCTGAAACTTCCTTTGTTCTAACCTTTCCCAGCCTCATTCCAAGCAATCCAAGCTGCTGCTCACTCTGGGCATCTGGTAAACAATCTAAGACCAACCACCACCCAGTGGCAGGTGACAGGCTGCAGTACGTCCGTTTCAAATTGAGTTTGAACGTTTCTGTAAAAGACCACCTACTCTGGCAAAGAGTAGTGAAAGTCTGAGCAATTTTCTAGTGCATTCTTTCATTCCTTATGTTTAATAAGGGTTATTAAAGTCAAATCGCTTGTTATTGTGGGTAGTATAGATGGAGTAGTTGTTAAGAGCAGAGCTCTGGAACAAACTGTTCAGATCTGAGATGTACCACAAATAATCTGTATGATATTGGGCGTATCGCTGAAGTTCTCTGAGTCTCAGTTTCTCCGTTTGATATGGGCATAAAATGGTACCTAAACACTTAGCACCTCTTGAAACATGCTGAACTCACAATCCATTTTCATGTTATTAGTATTCCGCTTCATAAGAATTTTTTTTCCTTGTTTCTGGCCAGTCATTAGATGGATGTTGGCTCAGCCCTTCTTTTCACTTTGTCTTTGTAGCCCAGTTGTTTTTTTTTTTTTTTTTTTTGCGGTACGCAGCCTCTCACTGTTGTGGCCTCTCCCGTTGTGGAGCACAGGCTCCGGACGTGCAGGCTCAGCGGCCATGGCTCACGGGCCCAGCCGCTCCGCGGCATGTGGGATCTTCCCGGACCGGGGCACGAACCCGTGTCCCCTGCATCGGCAGGCGGACACTCAACCACTGCGCCACCAGGGAAGCCCTGTAGCCCAGTTTTTAAGAGAGAAAACATTTATACAAAAATAGAGTGGAATGAAAAATAGAGCGGAATGAAAAATAGAGTGGAATGAAAAATAGAGTGGAATGAAAAAAAACCCCAGAAAAACAAGGTGTAAAGCCACATGCTATTTGCTAAATGAGAAAATACAGTGTTTCCAGAACCTTCCTGCATTTCAGTGTGGTTTGATCACCGCAGCTCTAGACATGGGATTCCCCACAGCTTTTGCCCACAGCTCTTGGCTCTAATGGACTATTGACTCAGACTTAATTTGGCTTCCAGGATACAGTTCGTGTGTGTGATGTACAGTCTGCAAGAAACATGGAGCTAGTTTTGTTTTAGGAAATGAAGATTAATAACCAGCAGCTGGCCCATTAATAACCTTGGGTGTGTGGGACAGAAACAAAGTTTTAGGTAAATTTGTCATCCCATAAATATTGGTGAAGCAGTAAACTCCTGATTCTAAATTAGTTAAGGTCCTAAGGCTATAAAACACTTTTACTGCTGCCTTCCTTTTCGAAAATACCCAGCTGGGACCTTCAAAGAATAGCGTATCCCATCCTCTTTTCAACCAGTCTTATTTCTGCAGTGTCTGTAGGGGATGGATTTGTATTAATCCTCTACTTCTCATCTGAAGGGTGAGAGTAAACTGGTAACTCCTGAGGTGGTACCATCTAATACGAACGTAACACTTTTGCGTCACGTTCTTACCGTTTTCCAAGTCGGAGTAATCTCCTGGGGGAGAATGTTTTCACTTTGCGTTTTCAGTGTGATTTTCTCCTTTATGCTCACATGTGGCTTTAGTCTGGAAATGTTGCCTTTTCTCTACTCAAGAATCAGAAATCGTTGCTTTTGCCTAGTGCTTTATTGTTTAGAAATCATTTCCCCATCTTTTGTTCTTTATCCTAAAACCACTCTTTACCGAAGGTATCATTATCCCCTGATGAGGAAAAACAAGATTTAAAGATGTTGGGTCACTTCCTGAAAATTAACACTAACAGGAAGTGGTAGAGATGTAAGATCTCAGGGTTCCGAATCTCACGTTACTTTCATTATGACTGAGAAGGGAAGGCTTTGGGTCACTGACATGAACTCACTGTCCTAACAGTTGTGCTGTGGGCTTCAGAATGGCTTCTGAGTGGTGGTGTCTTCTCTCTCTGACTTGTGTTCTGTCTGGGTCCACTCGGTATTCCCTCTTCTCCCTCCTCATGCTGTCCAGAAACACTTTTCTATTAATCATTTTCTAAGTTTGAGTCCCCCACCAAACAGACCCTGACACAAGTTGTGAGTGCAAATTGTTTATTTGGGAGATGATCCCAGGTAGCATGGTGAGGGAATGAGGAAACAAGACAGGAAGGGAGAATCAGTAAAGAGTGCTTCAGTGAGTGAGTTACCACTGTGAGCAACCAGAGCTCAGTTCCACCAGATGTGCTTTGTAAAACCCACCTCAGAACGGTCCCACGAGGGGTAGCCAACTCCTATCCGTCAGCGGTTGACATTTGCTTTTGGGGGCATTAACTTCCCATTTTGCCATACGAATGGGCTGGCAATCATGCTCCTGTGGTCAGAGAAAGTCCTCAGACAGAAATCTGGGCAATTGAGAAAGGAAGCCATGAGCATGTGTGATTTCTCTGCACTGAAGCTGTGGTTGTCACCTCTGCCTGCGTGGACAGAGGGACGCGGGTGGGCACCCACTGCATCGGCTGTAGCCATTGTTTAGTGTGAATTTTGATTGTCTGGTAACCCTTCTTTCAAGGCATTTGGTATCCTCTCTCAGGGCGCTTGGTTGTAAGTGACAGAAAACTGAACGCGAATTGGCTCTAAGTCCAAGAGGAATTTTCTGGATCAGGTAGAAGCAAAGTCCACAGGGGCGTCTGTTTTAGGGGCTACCTGATGCAGGGGCTCCTGTATCCCATTGTCACCCATTTCCTCTGTGTGGTAGCTTTATTTTCGGAAAGGCTTTCTTCACGGTCTAAGTGGCTGCTGGCAACACCTGTTTTTGTATCCTTCTAGGTTCAAATCCAGTGGAAGAGGGAACATTTTGTTTAGTTAGAATGCGTAGCAAAGTTCTAAACGTCATTCTTACTGTACTCCTCCACGTCACAGCCCCACCTTTGAACCACCCGTTATGGCTCAGGGGACGTGACGCATCAGTTGTCTTAGACCTACATCACGTGCCACACTGTGAGTCCAGAGGGGCTCAAGTTGGGGAGAAGTGGATCTTCAAAAGGAAGTTGATACTGTCCCCTGCAGAAGGAATAATAGATGTTGAGATGCCAAACAGTCAACCTCCGGTACCACCATCCAGGAAAACTAGATACCAGTATTGATCTCTAAATGCCATTTCTTGAAAGTGTTTTAGATGTCTGGGAGCAGGCGTGGGACAGGGTATAGTGGGCAGTAGTCACTAACGTAGCCCAGGAGATAGTGGACCCTGCTCCATGCTTGAGTGGCTAGGTTTCCTTGGCAAGCATGGTGACTCCTAATTTATGTGTTCAGGAAATCCCTAAGCCAGTCTGCATCTGTGCAATTCAGACACGACGCAGAGAGAAGTCCTGAGCATGTACTGTGTGCAAGGCTTATGTCCTCTGTCAGTGGTTCCTACCACTGGCAACTGCTGTATCCCTAAGTCCGTCTCCCTTCATTCTTTGTCCTGGATGAATCAGATCATGCCCTGTAGTCTTCGTCAGACCCCCGAGAATATTAGCCGGGAATGCAGTGTTCTTCATTCCTTGACTCAGCCATCCTTGCACCAGTCTAGCCAGCCATTCAGTCAGCATTGATTGAACGCCTTCTGAGTGCCATGAAGGTGGCAAAGAGTAATCCGAGCAAGTATTTTGACTTCAAAGGGCTGAAACTCTAAAAGGGGATTTTTAGGGGAAAGAAGCAAGATACGTACAAAAATATCTCTAATGTGAGGCAGAAATGGACCAGTGCCATTAGTCAGAGATAGATGAACCCCCCACTCATTTCAGAAAGAGAAATGACTTCCGGTTTCCCAGGTGGCATCAGGATGAAATCTGGTGGAAAAGGGGGAGTAATTAAATTAAATTAGTGTGTGCATTTTGGGATACTTGAAATGCTTGGCATAACCAATGTTCTTATTCCAATAAATTAAACGTATCTATTTGAAACGGCAGCTCTTGCAACTCAGATTATTCTAGATTATGGCTGGCATTCAACTCATTCTCCAGGAAGGTGCTTTTTCTGTTTTACCAAAGTAAAGAATATCTAATTTAGTTCTTATTTTGCCTGATGTGGTCCCGGTAGGACAAATGTCAGTCTTTATTCTCCGTTAAGGGCTTGACACATTGCATGTGAATGAGTTTGTGGAATGATGTAGCCCGTGGTGCCGCTGCCACCATGTCCACTCTGGAATCTGTGAAACACAACACTGAGGTGGAGATAAGATTTAAAGATAAAGACTTAAGAGCCAGAAAGTGAAACATTAAGAGCAAATCAGATCATTAGATCGTACACCTTTTTGCAGCAGAGACTGTCATTTATCCCTCTCTGTACTTTCCTTTACCCCTGGTTCTAGGTCTGGCACATAGTAGGTGTTCAGTAAAGGCATCCTGAACTAATGCTTTGGCTCTCTTTGGAGATACCACGTTCAATGAGGAATCATGCGTGTCACCAACATCCCCCCCCACCCTTCTGTAAACTCTTAGAAGGCAGGGACCAGGCCTGACTGCTCTGTTCTTCACTGCCCCTGCGTGCAACTTGGCGCACACAGAGGCTACCAAACGTTTACTTATTGTACTTAATGTTGGTAGGTACCAACAGTGACTTTCAGCATCCTCTAATTATGAACTAGGAGGTCTCAAAGAGCTTCTCGGTCCTGGTGATTTGGAGTACTAACATCTTACGTTCTGTCTCCCAGGTGAACCTCAGTTCTCCTGAATCATAAAATTAAAAATTGGGTGGAGGGAAGATAACATCTGGTGATTTCATAGGGCGGTTATAAGGATAGTGTGACCTCCCACGTGGCAGTAACTAGCAGAGGCCTTGGCACACAGTGGGAATTCATTAGGTGTCAGCTGGCCCTATAAACAGAGGCAAACCTTTCTTTTTAGATCTCGCTTTTGCCTGTGAATGGTGTTGTTAACCAGTACATAGCTAGTGACTTTTGAACTGACTTCCAGTTTCTCTTCCTGAAGTTGCTGCTGGTTTTGCAGTTGAAGGCTTTGAGTAGACGAGCAGAGAGTTTGATTCTGCACAGGGGGTCAGTGTGAGGAAGATCTGGGTGATGTTATGTTTGTGGGTCAGAAGGGGGATCGTAGGAGAGGCTCTTGGTGCTCGGTCCAGATATCCTTTGCCCAGCTGGGGCATCCTTCCCCCAGTAGAGGGAGGGCTGGCTGCTCACAGCTTACAGCTGTACCCTTCATTGGACAGCTGCCCTTGACAAACAGGGCTGTCTCACCTGGAAATGCCTGGGACATTATGTCACTCCCACGTCCCCCGCAGCCAGTGAAACATGGAGGGATCCCAGAGTTCCCTTTGCCGCAAGTGAAGGCGACTCGGTGGTGTCACTCACACTTCGGAGCTCCCTGCGGAATCAGGCTGAGGCTGGACCATAGCCGAAACCACATCCTGGGTAGCTGGGCTACCTGGGTAGCTGGGTAGCTGGGCTTCTCCTGGGTAGCTGGGTAGCTGGGCTTCTCCCCTCGCCCCATTCCATCTTCCTCCCTGATTAAGGATTCTAGTTTCAGACTCTGCTTTTAGGGATCCCAGCCTAATACAGAGACGATCTGAAGACACAGCAAAGAGATGCATTGTCTCGTGTGTGGTTTTCAATACAAAGCAGTGCTCTGTTAATAATGGCAGCTGGCGTATATATTTGTTTGCATGGTGTTCTCATCTGCCAACTTTCCCCCCAAATAGTTCCACTGGGGGGGTTATTCTTTTCCCCAGATTTACGATGAGAAAAACAAGGCGCAGGGCAGTTACCAGACTTGAACAATGTCATGAACAGGTCGCCTGGCACCACGCTTTGTCCTCTTCATCCTTGTCCACTTTCTGGTCAGACTTCCTCTCCTGATGCACTTTTTTCAGTTGAAATCTTTGTTTTGTGGCTGACCTTGCTTTGCCGTTCCCTTCTGAGCACCGAAGCTTCTGGATCACCTTGCATCCTTTAGACCAAAAACCAAACATGAAACAACCCATTTGAGACGTCTGATACCATCTAAATGTCAGAATGTCATTGCTTTGGGCACAGGCCATTGCAAAACTGCCTGACCAAAGACAAACGGTTGCAATGTCTTCTGCAGGAAAGTCTATGATATTTCATATAAAACAGAGTAAAAGAAAGTCTTTGCATATACAAATACACACCTTTTCAGAGTTTATTTTTCAGACAAGATAACGCCAAGAGAAATTGAAGTCCTTTCCAAGTCTGTGTCAGAGAAAGAGTAACTAACATTTAAAAATATTAATTGATGCTAGTTCATATTACCACCAAGCAGTTATTAGTTTGGCTCTAAAAATATGCTATGGTGTAGTTTGCAGGTCTTGGGAATAAGAGTTGACTGGGAGAGAGGAGAAGGGTAATATGTATCTCAAGAGTAGATGCCTATCAAATAGTTTTAACTATACCATCATTGATTTCTAGACAATACTGCCTCTGACAAAATCATAGCAAATTTTATCGTGTCTTTTGTGTAACAAATCTGACATGGTGGTCAAATCACTGAAAAAGGGGGACAAAAGATTTAGTATTTTAAGTCAGAACACAGCCTTAGAGAGAGCAAGAGAATGAGAGATTGATTGCTTTAGGAAAGATGGTTAAAGATTCTTTAGCAAAATGCTGTCCTTTGCAGTTCCTTGGTACTTATCTATTTTTAATTTTTATTTTGTCTGAAATGATTCACCGCATCACAATAAAAGATAATTAGGGCTTCCCTCATGGCACAGTGGTTAAGAATCTGCCTGACAATGCAGGGGACACGGGTTCGAGCCCTGGTCCGGGAAGATCCCACATGTCGTGGAGTAACTAAGCCCGTACGCCACAACTACTGA
Organism: Stenella coeruleoalba; assembly: GCF_951394435.1. NCBI lineage: Eukaryota > Metazoa > Chordata > Mammalia > Artiodactyla > Delphinidae > Stenella > Stenella coeruleoalba. The sequence continues at coordinate 96,454,994 of NC_137156.1, read as the reverse complement.
GCCTGCACTCTAGAGCCCGCGAGCCACAACTAGTGAAGCCCGGGTGCCTAGAGCCCGTGCCCCGCAACAAGAGAAGCTGCCGCAATGAGAAGCCCATGCACCGCAACAAAGAGTAGCCCCCGGTCACTGCAACTAGAGAAAGCCCGCACACAGCTACAAAGACCCAGTGCAGCCAAACATAAACAAATAAATAAATTAATTTATTTTAAAAAAAGCTATTTAGCCCCTGCTTTCCTGTTTTAGCTCTGAAATGTTGTCTGTTACATTGTGTAGCAGGATAATCATTTGATACGTTAGCTGGTGTGTTTTTATTCCCAGTAAATACTTTTTTAAATCCATTGTCCTGCCAGGCAAGTTAAAGCATCCACTGTTTCAGGATACGGCAGTTTGGGCACATCTCAGGTAACACAGAAGTCAAGTCTTGCCTTTTGAGTTTTAAAGCAGACTTTTTAAGTACATCGCAGATAGAGAAGTTTTGAGAGGGAAGGGTTTTCAGTTGCCAGACCTTTTGAGCTTCTCAGTTCAGAGAACTCAGGCCCTGCATTTTCAAACATAAACAATCAGGTACAGCAGAACACAGGACTCAGCAGAGCCAGTCCCCTTGCCCACTCAGAATAGACAGCGAGCCCATAAGAGACATCTGGTTTGAACATGGTGGCAGAAAATCACCTGAAGAAACAGAAATACAAACCCCAACTTCAGTGGAAGGAGAAGATTGTTGAAACCCAAACCATGATGTACGTGGAAAGAAAGGCAGGCCAAAGAAATCGAAGTTTCATAGGGGTGTGTGTCAGAGGAAGTGGGTGTCTTAAGAAACTGCGGATCTCAGGAAACACCTGGAAAGGACAGTTCTTGAAGCCGAGAAAGCAGACTTTGATGTGAAGAACATCAATTCCTTGGAGGTAGGGTTTGGGAAACAGGAATATGGGCAGACAGATGGAGTCGCCCTGGATTCAGTTTCAGTCTGAGAAATCAAGGAGGTGGGTCTAAGTGAGGCATCACAGAGCAGCCATGTTTGCAGACAGCAGTGTGTCATTGTGTAGTGGAAGAGAGAGAGAATTTACAGTGTGAGCAATCTCATAGCCATTTTTTTTTTCCATTGCCTGGAGAGATTTAAAGGCTGAACAAACCAAAACTTGGGTCAAAGAAAATTCCTGCATGTCTGAAATACACTCTTGACTTCTCCATAGCTGGTTCAGAAGAATTTATCTCCTTCAAAGATGAGTAATTAAGAGGAACTAGCATAAAACTATAAAAACATCCTACAAGGAAAAAAAAAAAAAGGTAGAGAACAGGAGGAACAAATGACAATTGAAGATAGTATAGAGAGGCTGATGCCTGGTGGTGGAGAGCCGGGGACATTTGCTAGCCGGGTCCCTGAGAAAAAGTCCTGCTCCCTCCTCCTTTCACACCTTCTGCAAACTCGCTCCCCACCCAGTTTTGGCAAGGGGCTGGGGGAATAGGAATATAAGTTTGAGGACTCCAAGCCGGAGCGTCCTGGGCTGACACTGGTGAGGTAGCAAACCTCGTCAAATTCCCCTGTACTCAGTATGTCACGGGGCTTGTACTATAGAAACAGCTGCCTTGGCATGCTCAGGTGGAGAAGGCCACACACACCTCAGAGAGATCCTTCTGGTCCCAGAGACACGAGAGAACAGCCAGGTGTGTTTCCATCCCTCCTACGGGGCACAGAGTACTTGAGTGACAGCTAGACCCATACAGACCTTGTCTTACATCTGTGGGTAAGTGTGAACAGAGGCTGGAAGGAACAGTGATGTTCCCAAGAATTCCTAAGCAAATAGATGATGATCAATATTAGGGCTCTGGGGCTTCCCTGGTGGTGCAGTGGTTGAGAGTCCGCTTGCCGATGCAGGGGACACGGGTTCGTGCCCCGGTCTGGGAGGATCCCACATGCCGCGGAGCGGCTGGGCCCGTGAGCCATGGCCACTGAGCCTGCGCGTCCAGAGCCTGTGTCCCACAATGGGAGAGGCCACAGCAGTGAGAGGCCCGCGTACCACACACACACACACAAAAATTAGGGTTCTGTAGGGAAACAGTACCAATAGGCTGTGTGTGTGTGTGTGTCTGCCTGTCTGTCTGTCTGTATACGGGGAGGGGGGGTGTATTTTAAGGCATTGGTTCACGTGACCTGCAAGTCCACGTTCTGCAGGGTGTGCTGGCAGGCTGGAGGTCACGGGAAGAGCAGATATTTCAGCCTCAAGTCTGGAGGCAGAATTCCCTCCTCTTCAGGGAAGGTCAGTCTTTTTTCTCTTACCTCTGATTGGATCCCCAACCGTATTATGGCGGGCAGTCTGCTTTACTCAAAGTCTACTGATTTAAATGTTCTTTTCAGCTAAAAATGACCTTCACCATGACATCTAGGCTGCTGGTCTTTGATGAAATATCTGGGTCCTGTGTCCTAGGCCAAGTTGAGACATAAAATTAACCATCAGGACCCTAAACCGGAGCCCCAGGTGCTTTCATCTCCCATATTGTCTTTGGAGTTCTGTTATGCATCCCTGGCGTGAGAGTGAGGGGAGGTGTAAGTAGACGATCTGCCGCCCAGGGGATGGCGGCTCACAGGAAGCCTTAAATTCAGCTGTTGGAGAAACTGTCACATGTCTGGAACACCCAGGTGTGTGAACTGACGTCCGTGTCAGGTGCCCCTGTGTGCTCTGCCCACACTGGCTTCAGCATCTCTGCCTGGCAGGGCCCCTCCTGACCTTCTCCTCTTCTGGGTGCTTCCGGAAGCGCTGACAGAACAGCTTGTTTGTACCACGCAGACCCCACACACTGTCCTTTCCAGGAGCCTCTGTCTCCCAGAGTTCCCAACGCGACTGAGTTCCTCTTGTCTTCAGTGATCATTTGCTTGTTAAGGCTCCTTTCCTTGGTTTCCTTTCCTTTCTCTCTTGTTTCCAGGCATCAACTCCCCAATAAATTGCATCCCTCCAATCCTTTTCTCAGGGGCTGCTCTGAGGAAGCTCGAACCAAAACAGTGTCCCTCTTAAGAGCATTCTCTCCTTTAATCACATCATAGGTGTTGATGGACAGTCAACATGAGAGACTTAAGTCAGACTCATAGAGGATTATGCAACCTCAGGTTATGAAAACGATCAGTTTCAAGGGCTGCGTGTCAGTTGAGACCTGTTTCCTCCTTGTCTTACTTGCCTGACTGACAGTGAGACGTCATTGCTAACGTTTGAGCTTGAAATTTCACAGACCATCAGTTCTCTCTCTGCAACTGTCAGAGCTGCACTCACTTCCCTACAGTACAAGAGCCCAGTCATAAAGATCTTTACATACTTAAAGTGGGCGATAAACTATCCATTGCATAAATTTGATTCCTTATCGGAATTATTTTCAAGTAAACGTACAACACCCTAGTAAACGAACACCCAAACACTACGTCTATCCCCCCCATTTTTACTGAGTCTTTTGGTTCAACAAATATTTATTTATTCAGTGTCGTAGAAGCTGGGGATTCAGCGGCAGATCACACAAGCACATCCTTTCCTGTGTAGAAGAACACAGTAAAGAGGTGATATTTAAACGAAGTCCTGAAGGTTGCATCAGGCTAGACGTGCACAAAGCTGGGAGAAGTTTCCAGCAAAGGAAACAGTAAGTGCAAAGGCCCTGCGTGCACGCGTGTGCGCACACACACAGACACGCATGCACGCACACACACACACAAGAAACATACACACATTTGATGTGTTTAAAAAGTAGAAGGAAGGCCAAAGAGGCAAGCCAGAGCAGGATGAATGAGGAGGGGCCAGCAGATGAGGTCTGAGAGGTGTGGAGCGGGCGGGGAGCAGGGCATGTAGGGCCTTGTGATGATGGTGCTTTTTACTCTCAGTGCGATATGAAGCCACTGGGATCTTTTGGCCCAAGCAGCGTCACAATCTGTCATACGCTTTCAAAGGATCGCTCTGCCTGCTGTGTGGGGTGGGAGAAAGTGCAGAGATAGAAGCTGAGATGCCTTTGGCATGATTACAAGTGTAATAGTTGGTTATTAATCTGTGACATTATTTTGATAGAAAACAGACTTTAGAAAAACAGGCTGATGGGTTCTTCCCCGGGGGAAGGAATAAGCCCCTCCGGTATTCTATCATGTAATTTCTTTCTCAACCAGAAAGGAGCTTAATTGCACAGTGGCAGCTGAAGACCATTGTTAACCAAATAACAAAACAATTTCAATTAAGAGAGAAGAAGGTCCTGCCAAGGAAAGAGTCCATTCTCATGGGGAATTTCCTTGAAAGCCAAGACTCGCTGCCGTGCTTTTGTTCAGAGTCCTCCCGTGTTGCATGGGAAATGAGGGTTCCTGTTTCTGACCAGCCTCTGGAAATTGAAGGACTTCACGGCGGGAATCCAGAGACCTGGGTTCTCAGTGTGGCTCTGTCACAACCTTGTAGGGTGACCTTGGGGCACCTCACACAGCAGCGCCGGCCTCTGGTCTGCAAGTCTGTAGGATGTGAGGTGGTGTGGCCCGTCTGTCACATCTCAGCCGTCGGTTCGGGGGCTCCTGAGACTCTGCGTCTGAAAGTGACTTGTAGCTGAGAAGCACCACTTGACGCGGGGGCCTCATCATTAGCTCCGCCCAGATACTAAAGGAACAAGGCGTGTCATGGGAAGGGGATGTGACAAACGGACAAGCGGAAACAGTGGAGCGATGGCTGTTTTGTCCAGCAGTGCCAAGCACTGTCCTCTCATTAAGGTTCAGAAACATCACACAGTAGACGTGAGTCTTCATATAGAAGGCCTCACGTGCAAAGGCCCAGCGGTGGTTAGCATCACGTGCACAGTTGCGTGATGGAGGGAGCGGTGGGGATCCTAAGCTGGACGAGTCTCTCCAGCAGCACCAGCTGGTGTGGTCAGAGGAGGGCTCTCTGGAGGAGACCCGTGAGCTGGTGGGAGGAAGATATGGTGCAGTCTGAGGGAGGCATGCTTAGGGGCAAGGGACAGGTAGTGCAAAAGTGCCAGGTCACTTTAGGAGTCACGTCATTGCCGTAACTGTGCAAAGCAGTCAGTGGTGAGACAGCAGCGCAGTATATTCAGAGACATTAACACAGGTAATAGAGATTTATTGATGCTGCTTGCCCTATAGCCCCTTGACCCACTTCTGAGTTGCCTGCAGGGAAGGTGGACAGTTTCCCTTAACCTGCTAAGAGCGTCTCACCTCCATCTCCCGCTCTGTCTCCTTCTCTGCCTGTGAGTGTTGTTCTCCATCACCAGGAGAACCTGCTCCGTCTTTCCGTGGGAAACTGGATATGCTCATGGGAACAGCCTTCAGCCAAGAGGGAACCTTCCCAAGAGAAGCGCCCGGCCTCCCTGCTCTCTGGCGGCACAATTTTGAGGTGCGTTCCCTGCGGTTTCTCAGAGAATCCCCAGGAGGGCTGAGCTCTGGTTGCCCACAGTGGTGACCCCCTCCTTCACACACCTGGTGTTAGTTTTCTGGGGCTGCCATAAAAAAGGACCATGGACTTGGAGGCTTAAACAGCGCAAGTGTATCGTCTTGAGTAGTTCTGGAGGCTGAAGTCCAAGACCAGGGTGTCAGCAGGGTTCCTTCTGAGGCTTCTCTCCTTGGTTTGTAGGTGGCGGTCTTCTCCCTGTGTCTTTATGTGAATTTCTCTGTGTGTGTCTGTGTCCAGATTTCCTCTTCTTATAAGGACACGATTCATATTGAATCAGGGCCCACCCATATGACCTCATTTTTCCTTCATTACCTCCTAAAAAACCCTACTGCTAATTACAGACACCTTCTGAGGTACTAGGGTTAGGACCCCAACATGTAACTTTTGGGGGGACGCAATCCATCCCATAACACACCCTTTCTTGGCATTTCTTTCCTTCCCTCTGTCTCCCTACTCTCCTAGGTCCTCGCCCTAATATACTGGTTGTAGCCAAGTCCTTAATCTTGGGTCTGCTTCGGGGACCGTGAACTGAGAAAATAGGAAGTGATAAAATCCTGGGGATAGCCGGAAAGTGCAAATCCACCTAAAAGCGTTTACATTCATTTTAGAAAAATAACAGATAAGCAAAAAGCTCTGTGTGGACTCTGCAGAAGCACTTGTACAGTTTCAGTCTCGCCTTATTTTTGTGCAATCTCTGGGTCAGATACTTTAAAGTTTACCTGTTACTTTCTATGATTTGTGTGTGTGTGTGTATAAGGACCCTATCCCCTGAAATGCAGGAAATATTTGTAATTTAAAATAAAAAGGGGAAGTGTTATAATGTTATTCATTATAATGAAGATAATTCTTCACGCTGAGGTTTTAAGGACACTCTTATTTCTGAGGACATGACCCCTTATTTCAGTAATGCACACGGCTGAGTTACACCCAGGCGGATTGGAGTTTATGCCTGGGGATTGTTGCATCCCCATAAGGAAGGGCTGTGACTGACATCCCCTCAATTCAGCGCAGCTTTGCAGGGTGTGGTGCCAGCTTTGCCCAGTAGAGGGCGATGCAGCTACAGGAACAAGAGAAAAGTGTTTTTTGGCCCAAAACTAGTGAATTAGGAAGCTTGCTGCAGGGAGATTTGCATTTCCAGTTGAGATCACAGACACCCCTTTTGTACTTCAGTGTAAATTACACTTATCACAGCCACACGCAGGATGCTGAAACAGTTGACTGGGTTCATAACTGATCACCACTGAATCGGGGGTGTGATTTTCAGAGACAACGGGCAGGTTACGGTATTGGTAATATGTCTTCTTTCTTCAAGCCATCTCTCTCCCCAGTACGAGCTGGCTACGGGGAGACGGGAAGGCGACTGAACATCAAGGCTGAAGATCAGAGTTTGAATCGCTCTGGCTTCTTATGGCACCTTGAATTTAAAATAAGTTGTTTACATCTGATGTCATCCTGTTTCCTAACCTGTAAAGCAGGAATAGTGAAATCAGCCCCTAGGAATATTTTGATAAAGAAAATGCTGAAGGATTTTGTAAATTTTAAGGGAGTAGCACCCATGAAGGGTGGGGAGGTTATTATCAAGGCTGACCATGTTAGTCTTCGTGTTGTAAAAACCTTCCGTGAATGGTATACTTCCTAAAATTCTACTCTTAGATCTTCATTTCTTTGGATTGAATTGCGTCTTTAACGAGTGCATTTCCCTGGAATGACACGTATCCAGTAGACAGTTATAAATCATCAATATTTGATGTGTTAACTTTGGGGACTGGTGCCTCTGACAGAGAGTAAGAGCTAAGACATCTTGATTTGGGGAAAGGTAGAGACATTTTAATAAGGGCCAGTGATTCTCTGCTGGCATAGTGTATCAGACCCTGATCTTTAGAGTAAATTGTGGCGGAAGAGAGAAAGGGGGAGAGACCGAGCCAGAAGGGAATGGCCCAGCCTCACAAGTTTGCCAGACAGGAGCCAGGTCTTAAAATTTTTCATTTATTTTCTGAATCGCTAAATCCCTATTGCATAACAAATATTTGAGATCATGTCTGTATGGTAGAATTTACCGTTACTTCAATAGTAAAGCATTTACTGAGCATACCTTATTATACAGTTAAGAAAACAGAGAAGGAAAAGTACAGGTTTCCAGACTAATTGGGTGGATGGAGGGATAAGGAGTTTTACATGATCTGTGCTGTGATTGCGTCTCAACTCCATGAAGGCAAGAATGAATTCTTTTTGTTCACTTCTGTATATTCATTATTTGATACATGGTAAATGCTCAACACATAAATGAATGGATGAATGAATGAATGTATGAAACCATCTTAATGTAGGGCAAAGTCTCATAATATGTTCCTTGACCCACTCCCCCCAGTCACCTAATCCTTTTAAATAAAAAGCACTTACTATGTAGAAGTCACTGTTCTAAGTACTTCTCATACATTAATTCATTTAATATTCTCTCAGCCCTATGAGATAGGTACTGTTATTATTACTCTCACTTTTCAGATGAGGAAACTAAGGTTCATAGTGGGTAAGTCACTTGCCCAGGGTCACACAGCTAGGAGTTGGCAGTGATGAGATTTGAACTCACACAATCTAGTCCTAGAGTCAGTGCTCAAAATCACTTGATTGTGTTGCTTCCCTGTACGTAAAAAGAGTAAGACACATCAATAGGTGCTGGTAAGAAGGAGTCAACAACTTGTATTTTTAAGTTAAAAAAAAAAAAGGAAAGCAAGATACTGGCCAATGTATTTAATAACATACCATCTATGTCCAGAGAAAAAGAGGTTCAGATATGCTTGAATATGTACAGGCTCTCTTAAGAAGGAAAGAGAAGACAACAGTGCTGATGGGTCAACTCAGAGGGGGGCGTTTGAGGAATGGGTGTCAGGAGTGGGAAGGAGACATGCATTTTGTTCCACTGTCTTTGGTCGTGGCTCCAAACAATTTTATTTTCTTTAAAAAAAATTTCCCTTTCTAATATGTAGCTTTAATTTATATGTGTTCATTAATTATGCACAAGTGCTACTGTCAGCACATGCATTAATCATTAGTAAAGCTTGTTTCTCTGTTAGAGGAAAAGACAGATGACAGTAGTGGGGCACACATTTCTTTCCCGCATTCCTCTTGGCAGTGCACGTACCCCACTTCAGAGACACCTTCAGCAATCGTACTGCTGGTGATTTTCCTATCACCTATCCTGCCCCACCCCTGAGACCCAGCCCAGACCCTCTGCATGAGAACCTCTGGGAGTTGTTCCTGGGTAATCTGCATGGGCAACAAAGGCTAGGTGATTCTTCTATATCCTCTTGTTTGAGAATCATTACCCTCCCCTTCCCCCTCCCCCTCCAAGCATTTTGCTGGGTCTTGGGATTTTAAAGGTAAATAAGAATCATTTGTCCACTGTCCTCACAGAATTTATAACCTAGAGTAGGAAAAAGAGAAGTGATCAAGCAGATATAAAAGGGCGATACCCAGGGTTGCTGATGGGTGTCAGCCCCTTTGTCATATACTGAATATTCCTATCATCCTTCTACCTCAGGTTCATGGCCACGTGACTTCCTTTGGCATTCAGTGAAACAGACAAGCTATTTCTTTAGCAGCCTCCCACCAAAGGTTTGTGACACCTGTAAGACTTTCCTGTCCCCTTCTGGGTATAATCTCAAATTTCCTGAATCTCCCAGGCCTTGTAAATTACATTTCCAACATTCTTCCACACGTACTAGGCTAAAAGTATTTGGAATTTCACAGTAAAGGGCGAGCCAAGGCATGGCCCCTGTAGGAAGCAATGATGAGTGCTCTCTGGGCCACTCATGACATGTCATTTTAGGGTGAGTATAGTCTGGTTGTTTTCCAAGCCAGAAGGCACTCGCTTTGCATTTGCTTCAAATCTATGCACTTTAAAAAATACCATGACATTTTGCTTCTGAGACAAAAGTCAAATGCCAAAAAACATTCACCTCTACAAGTGTGGGTATTAAAAACTTAATTTATAAATGCAAACAAGATCAGCTGCTGGGATGCCAGTGCAGTTACCTAGTTTGCAGACTTGGAGATTGTGGGCAGTATTCCTCCTGTCTGCTCTGCACCTGTGTGTTTGTTGCCTTATCAGGGATTGAGAGAGCTGTTCCAGAAAAAAGCCACCATTGGCGTTGGCTATCCTTTCCTGTCTGAATGCTTAAATACAGCTGGCGGGCTTGAGGTTACAGTTCTGGAGTTTATTTAGAGGGAAAATGGGAAGTGAGGCGGCGTATGGTGCATCTGGTGTTCTGTGCGCTGTCCTCGTCGGTGTCATTGGGAAAGCTATCCCTCCCTCATTCCATGAGGCCTGAGTGGGGCTGTCAATCACAGTGCGCTCTTCCCGCCACGGCCCCGTGGGGATGAGTATCTGGTCCAGATGATTTCAGGCACAGTACCTCTTGCTCCTGGGACTAGCACAGGCACATAAATAGATGCTTCGCAAGAGGAAGAGATTTGTCTTTTACTTCAGAGAACTCAGTAAGTACTTACAGCATGGATAAGAATCTCAAATATTAGTTGCAAAACCAGTTTTAAATTTGTAAAAGGGTGTCGGGAGACAGAAAGTTCCTGATTCCCAGAGGAGGGGCTAATCTTGTGGGAGGTAAAGTTGGGAGTGTTGGGAGTCATCTCCCTCCTGGGAAAGGCAGTCTGAGGATACATGGAGGGAGACAGTGCTAGGCAGGAGGGAGAGACCAAGCCCTACTCCATCACCTGAATCTTGGTCCTGCCTAGAAGTGGCGTCACACCTGTGCTCCTCATTTGCATTTCCTTTTCACTTAAGCTGGTTGGAATTAGGTTTCTGTTACTTGTTTTTTTTAAAAAAAAGGGCATATTTGAGACCCTCCCAGTGATGTGAGAGGAAGAAACAGGGCCAGAATGTGTGCCTGCGAGTTGAGAAGGCAACCAGCGAAGCAAACATACTTTTCCAGGATGCTGGAGTAAGCTCCGACTTGCAATTACAGCCCGCCACCCCACCTGGTGACCACTCCCGGCCAGTCCTCTGGAGTGGCCAGTGGCTCAATTTAAACATGCGTGTCTCCCTCTACCTCCCTTCCCCTGCTGATAGTGGCATGTGACTTTCAGAGCTCAACGTGGGTTGTTAGGACACAAATCCTGCTGATGCACTGAGGCGATAGCTAGTAACCGTCCATACCAGAAGGCTAACCAAGGGTTTGGGAATCAAGGACACTGAGATGATAAGGCGGTAATTCCATAGCTTCGTCATCCTCAGCCAATTTCTATGGCTTCAGGATAGAGCTGCTCTCCTGCCCTGGCTGGTACTCCCTTCCTGGCTGACCAGTCTCCTCGGTCTTCCCGGCCAGCCTCTGGGGGACATGGGGCTGTGGCTCTCCTCTCAGCTGACCACCCCCGAGGAGCTTCAACTCTCAGACGTCACTACCACCATTTCAGACTGCTGCCAGCAGCCCAGAAATGAAGGACCACACCCGCCCAGATCTCATTGCGTCCGTAGTGGGATGTCCGTGAAATGTGTGTACACAGCCCACCAGGCAGCTCAGGCCCAGGTCCGTGCTCTTCTCAGGTTCTCCAGACTTCTGCCAGACCTTGCAGCCTCATGCTTCCTGCTGCTGGTGATTCTGCCCCACTGAGCACTTGCCCTTTCTGCATGCTCACCTCCTGGGGCCTCTTCTATGCCTGGATCTCAACCTCTCTACCCTGATTTCATCCCAAGCCCACGCACAAGGCTCGTGTGCATCGCAGACCTGGCTGAGAGGTAGAGGCTCCGGCGAGTCCTTATATCAGAGCGACCACAGGTGCGTTAAACATGTCAAACAAGTTAAATACCACAAATTTCTGCTTTTAAAACTCTTTTGGGGCTTTCCTGGTGGCGCAGTGGTTGGGAGTCCGCCTGCCGATGCAGGGGACACGGGTTTGTGCCCCGGTCCGGGAAGATCCCACATGCCGCGAAGCGGCTGGGCCCGTGAGCCATGGCCGCTGAGCCTGCGCTCCACAACGGGAGAAGGCCATAGCAGTGAGAGGCCTGCGTACGGCAAAAAAACAAAAAACAAAACAAAACAAAAAAAAACTCTTTTGATTGTCATGCTGTCCACTACCATCCCCCTCTCCTTTCTCCAGTCTTCTCTCCCCTCTCTTTTTGTCCCACCCTTGTATCCTGTTTATTTCCTCTTCAGAGCAGTTTGGTCCACTTCAACCATTTCATCATGGCCTCACCCAAAGGCTCAGCAATGTGAACATGTTCTCTCTTCCAGCAGGAATTTTTAAATTATTTATTCATTCATTCATTCATTCATTCATTTTGGCTGCGCTGGGTCTTAGTTATGGCACACGGACTTCTTAGTGGCAGCATGCGTGTGGGATCTAGCTCCCCACCCAGGGATCAAACCTGGGCCCCCTGCACTGGGAGCATGGAGTCTTACCCACTGGGCCGCCAGGGAAATCCCCCAACAGGAATCCTGATATCTGTTGTTTACCTGATTGCTTCTACCACGCCAGCAACATATACTTTAATCGATGTACAGATGCACATTCACTCATTCATTCATCCTCCCTCCCTCTCTCTCTATGTGTGTGTATGTACATATATATATATGCGTGTATGTGTGTTGTGTGTATACGTACATACTATACATATACATCCTGTGTATATATCTTGACTTCCCTTGGTCAAAGTCTCTTCACTTGTAAAGTTAGGGATATACACTAGTGTGTTTCTAATACTCCATTCAGCTCTAGTTATTTTTAGTAAATACCCTGTGTTTTTGTGTATACATGTGATATGACATATATTAGGTGGTTAACACTTAGTATTCATTTGCACATTTGACTTAAGATATTACCATTGTTTTTTATGTTAAAACAGGGTGTCTTTACTTAGTCAATGGCTGTGAAATGTTACAATAATTATAGAATTATCTTGAACTTTAAAATGTGGTAAAGTTTCTATTCTTATCTCAAAGTTCACTAGAAGAATTATTGACACGAGCTGAACTAAACTGATAGAACCTTGATATCTAAGGTATTAAGCTGGCCCTCTGAGTTCAGCTGTCCCGTGGAGTTTAAGTGACTCTTTATGTCCATCATGGACTTACCCCCAGTGGTCAGCTCAAAATGTACCTAATTTCATGGTCAGCTAGGTCTTCACGGGCTGACCGAGTGGCTCCCAATGTCACCTGATAGCATCATCAAATGCGATGAAAGAATAACACTTCTGGCTGGAACATGATCTTTTAGAGTGTGGAAGTATTGTCTGAAGTTGTATCTGGATGAATCTGATTTGTTTTGCAGAAAATACATCAATTCTTAATTATATGTTAGTGTTAAAAAAAAAAACCCAGGCGTGAGGAATTATTTCAAAATCGTGACAGAGTTGAGCAGACTGGTTTTTTTCAACTTGGTTTGATTTTTGTGAATTCTAGTTTTTGCCTTTTAAAGAAATTATCTTTCTTGTCAGTGAGGCCGAGCGAAAAAGACCTATGTAGGTTTCAGTCATAGCGCCAGGTTCACTAGGTATGTGACCTCGGGAACTCAGCTCAACCTTTCAAAGTAACAGTGCCTTGCTGCCTCCTTGGAGGTTGGTCTTCAGTCTTTGAGGATGTTAATACTCACCTGAAAGCTCTGATCTAAGGGTTAATTCAAAATCCTAGGCATTCAAGGGATAAACAGATGTTAGCGACATCTATCCCTGTCCTCCTTCCCTAAACCTCCACCTCCTACCTTATCCCATCAAAATTTAGCGTGAGTATAAGCAAGGCTAGGATTTCCTGGGAGCACAGAACAGTCTCGACCCCTGGCTCTAGTCCTGTCCCCAGGGATGTGGGAGGCTTTCTGCATTCCCTTTCCTGGACGGCAGCTTTATTAGTTGGAGGCCAGTGAGGGAAACAGAGCTGGTTGGGCAATTCAGTAGCAAGAATAAGACAGAACAACTAGTTGGAAGGCTTCTGGGAGGGCTCAAAAGCTAACTCTTCGCTGAGGCCCTGCCCTGTGTTCTTGAGTGCCCCTTACATAGAAATGAGCAAATCAGGCGTAGCTCTTGTTACTCTTATTAATTATTATATTTTTCCCAGTGCCATCATATCGCAGGGAAAGGGCATCCAACTCCACCTGGGGTGTGGCCAGTAAAGCTTCACCTGGTCCGTGTCTTACAGCTGAAAGAACAGCAGCACAAATGCTTGGAGATGTTGTGGGAAGGTTTTCCAGCGTGTCACGACTATGCCTGCTTTCCAAAGAGTTTAGGACTTGTTAGTGACCCTGATTTTATGAAATGGTAGTAGGGCTGTTATGATAGGTAAGTAAAAATACAGGATATCCTGTTAAATTTGATATTCAAATAAACAAATAATGCTATAGTATAAGTATATTCCATAAAAGATTCAGGACATACTTATACCAAAACATTGTTGTTTATGAGAAATCCAATTTCTATTGGGTGTGCTGTGTTTTATCTGGCGACCCTAAACCATAGGGCTGATCATAGACTACTTTAAGCAGACCAGATGTCTTAAAAAGAAGAGCAGAATTGCGATTCTTAGCCCCAGGTACTTTTTCAAAAACCGACCAACCAGATGGCATTTTTAGAAGAGTGGCTGACAAACTTCTTCTGTGAAGGGCCAGGTAGTGACTATGTCAGGCTTTGTGGACCATACTATCTCTACGGCAGTCATTCAACTCCGCCTCTGTAGTATGAAAGCAGCCAGTGTATCAACAAATGTGCTGTGGATACAACACGTGTTGTCTACCTACTGTTGTTGTTACAATAGGTAGAAAGCCTATTGTCGTAGTTTGCCGCCCCCGACTTAGAAGTTGGTTCATAAAGAAGTATTTTCCACGTTGTAAAAAGCTTCTTGCAACTCGACAACAAGAGAAACGAACAACCCAATTAAAATTGGGGAAAGGATTTGAATAGACATTTCTCCAAAGAAGATATACAGATAAACAATAAGGACGTGAAAATATGCCCAGCATCACTGATGATTAGGGAAGTGCCAGTCAGAATCACGATGAGATCCCACCTCATGCCCGTCAGGGTGACTTTCATCCAGAACAAACAAGCAAACACAATCAGCAGGAACCAACTGCTGGCAGATCGTGGGCACACTGAACTCGTGCATCGCTGGTGGGAATGTAGAACGGTGCGGCCACTATGGAAAAGAGTATGGTGGTTCCTAAAAAAAAAAAAAAAAACAAACAAAAAACAACAACAATAAAACATTGGATTACCGTATGATCCAGAAATTGCCCTCCTGGGTATATATCCAAAAGAACTGAAAGCAAGGACTGGAACAGACACTTGTACGGCAGTGTTCATAGCATTATTCACAATAACCAACAGGAGGACACAGCTTAAACGTCCACCAGTGGCTGGATGGATACAATGAATACTTCTTTGAGAGGTAGCTTGTAGCTACCTGCTACCTCGTACCAGCTGCCGTCTCATTAGAGTGCTCTGTCACTCACTTTCGCTTTTCCCTAGCCACCACTTCTCACTTGCTTTCTAGCCATTATCAATCCTTTGAAAAATTTTGTTGATTTATTTCATCCCCTGGGTCTTTCCAGAAGAGTACAGTAAGATGGGAATAGAAGTTCCGGGCTGTAGAAGAGAGAACCTGAAGGCTCAGTAACGTCATATAGCCCCATCCCAAAGCAACTTATTACATCCAACCCCCAAATTCTTATTGTTTCTTTTTAAAAAGCAGCAGTGAGAATGATTCCTTGAGTTCTGGGAAGATTGATTTTCCAGAATGTTGCAATTATTCAGAATCATTTCTTCTGACTCTTGTCTATAGATGAAGCCTTGTAGATGGGATTTAGAAGTATCATGGGAAAATGAATTTCATTTCGTAGTAAATTGTCAAATAAAATCATCTGCTTTTGAAGTATGCTAGGTTCTTGGGCCATTGGCGGAATTTTATGGGGCTAGAGAAAGGCTATTTTGGACTTACTGATATCTTTGGCCAAAGTGCTTCCTGTTATGTGATAACTGATCTAGATAAATATTATTGGTGCCAGTAATATACAGACACACACACACACACACACACACACACACACACACGTGTCTCCTTTTTCATGTGTATGCATAGTTATGTAATAGATACTTCTCAAATTGTTTGTCCACTTGATTTCACTACCTTGAAAATGAAAGTTTTTCTTCATGAGAGTAATATTCAAAGCTTTAATTCTTTTTTCAGGAGTGGAAAATAAGAATTGTCCTATGCTTTGCTCACTAGTCACCTCTCTACCCACTTTTGCTTCATTTAGCGACCTCCTTTACCACCGTTGCTATGCCCGGGGAGCGCCCCCGCCTGTCTTCTCTGGAACCCTGAAGCCATGCCCCCCTGAAGCCATCCCTGCAACTCCACATCCCCTCCAGTGGGGTGACAATGGAGGGACCATTTTAAGAAGCCGATTCAATCCGGCCGCCCTCTGGCTCAGTAATGAGTAAAGTGCCACCCCATGGGCTGCTCAGGATCTGACGTTAGCTTCTCTCTCCAGGCTACTCTCCAGCCACACCGCCACACGCACCTCTTTCCGCGCACACTGACTGCATTCATTCTGCAAACACTTCCACGCATTCTTTTGCTCCGCGCCTTTGCTGCTGCTGTTCTGCCTTCCTGGAGTACGTTTCCTTTCTCTGCTCGACTGGTTAAGTTCTAGGAGCTTTGTGTGATGGAAAGAGACGAGGCTTTGAGTGTGGCTTAACTATTTACCTTGTTGCTTCGTGAATGTTCTGTGCCGCTGGCTCCTTCACCTGCAGAATGACTTAAAAATACCTACCTTCTCGGGTTCTTATGGTAATTAATAAGACAGTGTATGAGAAAGCACTTGGGACTTAGCAGTAAGTACTTCATTAGTAGTTTTTTTCATTATTCATAATGTTGCTATTATTCATAATGTTAACATTAACATGTTTATTTTATTTTTTTTAATTTTTTTGTGGTATGTGGGCCTCTCACTGTTGTGGCCTCTCCCATTGCGGAGCACAGGCTCCAGACGCGCAGGCTCTGTAGTTGCAGCTCACGGGCCCAGCCGCTTCGCGGCATGTGGGATCTTCCCGGACCAGAGCACGAACCTGTGTCCCCTGCATCGGCAGGCAGACTCTCAACCACTGCGCCACCAGGGAAGCCCTCTTAACTAATTTTTTATTTATTTCATACATTACATTTCCTCAGAAAATCAAGGCTCCTTCTGCTCAGATGACTCTTCCCTCTAGCCCTTTCTGTCTTCCAGAACAATCTCCCTAATTCATAGGCTTGCAGAAGTCATTTAATGAATCCAGGGCCTTCCGGGGCTCGCAAATACCTATAGGATGGGCACCAAGTCCCTTAACCTGGCATTTAGGATCCTCTAGCTATATAGTCCCAAGCTCCCGGATTAATTTTTTTTACATACATTGATTGAGTGCCAGCTGTATACTGTGTGCTAGGGTGCTGCAGGAAATACTGTGACAAACATGACCATGGTTCCAAATAGCTCACAAGTTTCTAAGGGGAGATAAGGTAAATATGGTCCAAGGAAGAGGAAGAAGATTGTGTGATGTGTGTGGCGAGTGGTGATCAGACAGCCCACATGCACGTGTGGAAGATGCCTACTCAGCGTAACAGGTACGTGGATAAAAGATGCAGTGACCCGGGTTGTTCTCTTGGGAGGTGAATACAGCAGAATGGATTGCAGTGCGTCCAGGCTGGAGGGAAGGAAATAACATATACTCGATGAAAGGACACGCAGGGGGGTGTGAGCCATGGGTGCCATTAGGGACCGTCACTGAGAATAAGGTGCCGACGACCACAGATGGAGGAGCTGGTAGAGAATCTACAGGATTATCTAAGAGGAAGAGTGTGTTAAAGATGCCAGTACAGTTTCCAGTCTGGCACAAAGGTGCTCCCAATATGAGAAGGAGGAAAATCAAAATGGGGTTTAGGAGAAGGACTTTAGACGACTTAACCTTGAGGACCCCTGTGGGGTATTCCAAGGAAGACGCCCAGTGGTTGTATGGGGGAGAGTGTAGAAGTTTGTTGAAGTGGAGCTCCAGTGACAGATGGGGGTCTTTGGCTGGAAGGCACTGTTGCACCATAGGTGGGAGTGAGGTTGCTCAAGGAGAGAGTGTAGAAAGGGAACCATTTTCTTCTCTTCTTCACCTCATGGACCTGTGTTCCAGAGCTCACCAAGAGCTGCCACCTCTGCTCTGTTTTTGCTATCCACCCAACTTTGGCATTTTCTTTCTTACTTAGCTCAGTGTACCTGATGTCCGCTGAGTCTCCAGACATTTCTTTAGCATCAACCACGTACCAGGCACTTAGCTAGATGCTGCAGGTTACGGAAATGGGTCTTGCATCCTCCAGGGATTTGTCTCGAAGATCTTGTCCACGCCCCAGCCCCATTGACCTTTCCCTTTTCTGAGTCTTTGCAGTATATTCTGCTTGATATCTGACATTTAGCACAGTGAGTCCTGGTATTTGTATTTATCTTGTTAGAACACCAGGGCATCTCCCCATCTAAACAGTGGGTTCCTTGAGAATGTCATACTCTAGTTTGAATTCCCTAAAGGCCTAACACAATGATTTGCGTACTAATCTTCTCTCCCCTCCCCCATCGCCAGCCAATTCTTGATCTCTATTGGCGCCAATTCTTACATTTCAAGTTTCTAGTTTGATGACTCCAGAGTCTAGATGAAAATATGACTTGTTACGACTCACAAATTATAGAGACAATTTTAATAGGGTGACGCTTCTGCTCATGCTGTCATTCGAAAGATCTAAAGTGCTTTCTACATGCTGAATATATGAAGATGCTATAAACACTGCAGTGAAGAATGAAGTGATAATTAATACTTAAGTAATGAATCACCCAGCTCAGTCCATGGTGGGTAGTTCGGTGCAGTTGCCGATGTTAAAATAATTTTCCTTTTGTTATAGTGACAACACTTGAAGAGGAATCTGGATTCTTTTAAAGATTTCCATGGATCTGGAGCCATGGAGTTATCAATTTCAGAGCTTGGAGGGTAGCATATACTCGTCCACCCAATGTTAAAATGATGCTTTTTAAGGACCCACTGTGAGTGACTGGTAGGATATCCAGGATCCTGTTTTGAAAAGGGTCTCAGATAGAGTCTGATCAGTGGGAAAGTATGATGGACAGTGTCCAGTGCAGATGAAGGTTATAGTACATGCTTGCTTTCTTGGGGCTTAGCCTCATTCTACAGATGATGAAGCTCAGTGTTGAAAGAGAGACCTTTTCAATAAATGAACATTTATTGAGGCCTACAATGCACTGGACCATTTACCATATAACATAATCTTCCCCAGCAGCTGCATGCCACGTTCAGAAGAAGGAACCTACTTCAGAGATCCTCCGTACAATACCTGTGGTAGAAAGTGTGTAGGCATTTCTCGATGTTTTCTCATACACTAGGAAGAAAATACACTTATCCACTTATTTTCAGTTTACCCACGCAGCAAAAAATTGACTGTTGATTTCTAAATCTGCCAACCTAAACGTCATTTCTCTTCGCACCTTTGGATTTTCACCAGTGTTGCATCTCCCCCAAGGAAGAACTTCACTCACATTTTCCAATAAGATTATCTCCGATCAAGATGGAAGTCCCAAACCTGGATGACTGATTCTGAGTCTTTTGAATTTCAGAATAAGCAGAGGCTAATTCATGAATTTGTTCATTTTTCTTTCTCAGCTACAGAGCATTTGGTAGACATTAAGTTCTCAGCTATCTCACACTTTGGCATCCCCCGAGTGTTTTTAGCCTGGAGATTAAATAGTCTGATACAGATGGTAGGAGAATTCTGGCTTTAAATTTAAATTTTAGATACTTTACTAGGCCTGGCCCAGGTATATAGCACTGTGATCAATGGGGCCTCTGAAATTGTGCATTGTGTTCATGAAATTTAGATGGGCCTGTTTGCTTGGATCTATGCTCAGTTATACCCAAGGGAAGGAGCTCTGCAGAAGGCCTCAATTTGAGACCAGGCTCTGTCTCTTAGCTGCTGTGTAACTTTTGGAAAGTTATATTTTATTGTCTGTTTCTTTATCTAGAAAATAGGGACTATAATGAAGCCCGCCTTTTAGGGATAGCATGAAAATTAATTAAATATTTTGATAGAGGTCATGTACCATTCCCTCTTGTTTGTTCTGGTTATCTACTGATACGTAACAAGTAGCCCTCAGAACTCCATAAGTTAAGATGGTACCATGTTGTTATCTTCCATGATGCTGGGGGTTGGCTGGGCTTGACTGGGTGATTCTTCTCCCCTTGCTGTTACTGGGGTCATCTGGGGGCTGCGGCACATCCAAGATGGCGCCCGCACACGGCTGGCGGTTGGTGCCGTCAGCGGACCTGTTCCGGCTGCTGACCTGGGTTCTGCACGTGCCCGCTCCATGAGACGTGGCAGCTGGCTTCTGAGAGAGAGTGTGCCCAGTGCTCAAAGAGGGAGGAAACAAAACCAACCAGTCTCCTTGAGGTCTGGACTTGAAGTCCCTGAATGTCACTTCGCCACATTCTACTGACCGAAGCCCTCCCATGGCCAGCCCAGATACAAGGCAATGGGAAATAGCTCCGCCTCTTAATGCAAGGAGTGAAATGTATGAATGAGGTGGGGAGGAACTGTTGGGGCCACCCTTGGATACTAGCTGTCACCTGATCACATTGAGAATAAAATGGAAAATCTTCGCCCTGGCTCACTAAGATGAGTCCTCATCGCCCACCACCTCCACCCTCTCTTCTTTCTCCTCCCTCCAGCCATACTGATCTCGCTCTCCGTCAGATATGCAAATCTTAGTCCCATGTTAGGGTCCCAGCATTTGCTGTTCCTTCTTCCTGGAATGTTCTTACTCTAGATTTTAGCCTGGCTCACCGACCTCATTCAGAAATTCACTCAGACACCACCTCTCAGAGCTCTTTCCTGACCATCTCATCAGAAAATGTCATGCACATCTCTCCTGTATCATATTATTTTAGTTTTCTTCGTATTCTTTTAGTTTCTTTAAAAAGAAACCGTGGGATGAGAACATATGAGGTAACTGAAAACTTCAGTTTCCTTCCCTTACCGGTCACGATCTGACATTCTGTTTCTTTTTGCTTACTGTCTTCTTCACTAGAAATAAGCTCCATGAAGGTAGGGATATTGTTTCATTTATGAAGTATTTCCCATGTGTAGAACTGTATCTAAACCTAGTAGATCTTGTTGTACGTGTGTGGACATAACGTATGTACATGCACATGCAGGAATGAAACGAATGGACATGAAAGGGCTTTGTAACTTGGGCAGAATATTGTTACTATTATTGGTTAAAGACACAGTTCACTCTTTCATTGATTTATTCTTATTATTCATGAAGACATCCACCGAAGGCATGCTATCTGTAAATCTCTGTGCTAATGAGTAATTGTTTCAAGAATTACTATGGATTCGTACGTAGCATTTTGAATTATAATTTGTTTGTTAGATTGCATTATAAATGATAACAAAGTCTGGATTACAGTCTCACAGAGGGTTTTCACTTAATTGTGCTCCACAGATGTTCCTTTTAAACCCCACATTTCAACCTTGCAATTACGTGCCAAAAAATTACACGGCAGCTTTGCAATTAAATGCCTTAGTATGGTTATAGCTTATAGATTATCCTGGGCTGGGGGAGATAAAACTGCCGTTTATTTGAATGTCTGAAGTGCCCCGTGTGTCTCTGTATCTTATGTTATCAGCACCACAACCCTGTGAAACAGAACTTACGACCCCCAGTTTACAGATAAGAAAACAGAGGTTCTGAATGCCTTGATTTTCCAGTTTCTCTAGTGCCTAGCTCAGTTCCTGGCACCGAGATGCTCAATAAATATTTGTTAAATACTGAACAAAATAAAAGTTAACTAAATTGTTTTTAAAAATATCACCCGGGGCTTCCCTGGTGGCGCAGTGGTTGAGAATCTGCCTGCCAATGCAGGGGACACGGGTTCGAGCCCTGGTCTGGGAAGATCCCACATGCCGCGGAGCAACTAGGCCCGTGAGCTGCAACTACAGAGCCTGCGCGTCTGGAGCCTGTGCTCCGACAAGAGAGGCCGCGATAGCGAGAGGCCCACACACCGCGATAAAGAGTGGCCCCCACTTGCTGCAACTAGAGAAAGCCCTCGCACAGAAACGAAGACCCAACACAGCCAAAAATAAAATAAAATAAATAAATAAGAAATGATAATGAAAATAAAGGAATTCCTTTTTTAAAAAAAAATCACCCTGCAGGTGATAGATCTGAATTTGAACAGACCTGAATTTGAGCCCAAGGTGACAAGCTCCAGAGCTAAAATTATTTCCACCAGTCGAGAGCAAGTCCTGGTGGTCTTAGTAGCATCAATGTCAAGTCTAAAAATTAGAGAAGATGAGAGGTCTTAGAGGTGAGAGTTACAGATCCATTTTGAATTGGATTTTGGATTGAGGCAGGAAATAAGATAATTATTTTAACTGACAGCATTTTATATTGGATGCTACAGTTGGTTTGATGTGGAACATCTGTTTAACATCATATACAAAATAAAGCTTCCCCTTTGATGTGTTTGGTTCTTGAGTCTCCTAGAAAATGCTGGTGATCTACACATCGTTTGAATATTAATGAAGCAAATTAGCTCCAAAAATGCCCTACTGTGTCTCAACTCCAGGAACCAACAGGACTCATTAGACTCCTGTTGGTTAGAAATGTTAAACTGGGTTTTCTTTATTTTCATTTTAATTAAATAAAGATGACAGGCTTTCTTGATTCCCAGTTGGCCAAACCTTCTAAAGTGTGGAATGAGAGAAAATGGTACCTTCTTCTAAACACCCGTTGTAGGGGTTGCGTTGGATTTTATTCTTTCTTAAAGGACCCCGGGACGCAATCAGTAAGTTTTAAGACAAAGAGGAGCCAAAGGTTTTAGCCCTTGGGAGAAAAGGTAGAGAGACAGAAAAAAGATACTCCCCGTATGATTGCAGGTGAGTGGGTGTGGAGATTACAGTTTGGGTCAGGTTGATTTGCTGAGTGTCAGAATACAGTGTAAGCAGTAAGCATGATTTTAATTCTCCACCACCCAGCTGAGCCGTACCAGAAGACCAAAGTGATTCAGGGATGCTTAATTTTTCCAGTTGGATGGATTGGTGAACAGCCATAGATACCCTGTGCAAGATCACAGCTGAGAACTTATCATCCAAGATGCACAGAGCTAAGGAAGACATACACTTTGATTTCTGTCTTTTATTTCCAGTGTCACATAAAAGCATCCTAACCTTAAGTTGTACCATTTTTTGGTCAGTTTATAACCATATAAATACCTCGTGAGAGTGCAACTGGCAGTGGTGGGACCTAGAGCAGGACAGTTTTGAGATTTGCAGGAAAAGGAAAGGAACTTGCTTTCTCCTTGAATTTCCTACCTACACCACATCATCTTCTCTTCTGTTAACGATGAGAAGTAGAATACAGACTGCCAACAAACACATGAAAGGATGCTCAACATCATTAATCATTAGAGAAATGCAAATCAAAACTACAATGAGATATCATCTCACACCAGTCAGAATGGCCATCATCCAAAAATCTAGAAACAATAAATGCTGGAGAGGGTGTGGAGAAAAGGGAACCCTCCTACACTGCTGGTGGGAATGTGAATTGGTACAGCCACTATGGAGAACAGTATGGAGGTTCCTTAAAAAACTACAAATAGGACTACCATACGACCCAGCAACCCCACTACTGGGCATATACCCTGAGAAAACCATAATTCAAAGAGTCATGTACCAAAATGTTCACTGCAGCACGATTTACAATAGCCAGGAGATGGAAACAACCTAAGTGTTCATCATCGGATGAATGGATAAAGAAGATGTGGCACATATATACAATGGAATATTACTCAGCCATAAAAAGAAATGAAATTGAGCTATTTGTAATGAGGTGGATGGACCTAGAGTGTGTCATACAGAGTGAAGTAAGTCAGAAAGACAAATACCATAGCTAACACATATATATGGAATCTAAGAAAAAAAAGTCATGAAGAACCTAGGGGTAAGACAGGAATAAAGACACAGACCTACTACAGAATGGACTTGAGGATATGGGGAGGGGGAAGGGTAAGCTGGGACAAAGCGAGAGAGTGGCGTGGACATATATACACTGCCAAATGTAAAATAGATAGCTAGTGGGAAGCAGCCGCATAGCACAGGGAGATCAGCTGGGTGCTTTGTGATCACCTAGAGGGGTGGGATAGGGAGGGTGGGAGGGAGGGAGACACAAAGAGGGAGGAGATATGGGAACATATGTATATGTATAACTGATTCACTTTGTTATAAAGCAGAAACTAACACACCATTGTAAAGCAATTATACTCCAATAAAGATGTAAAAACAAACAAACAAAAAACAATGAGAAGTAGAGAGCTCTGAGCTAAATTGGAGTGTAAAAGACCAGTTGATACCCTCTCGTGCCTTCAAGGCAGAGTTGGCTATTGAGAATAAATGGGAAGCAACTGCACCACATCATTGTAAGGAACCTTAGAAGCTGCTTTGTTCCAAACTTTATAGAATTTAGCCATCCCTGAGACAGGCTCCCTTGGGGGCAAGGAGAAGGTCTAAAGGGAAACCAGGAAGCCACTTCCTCTCTCTCTCCCTGTAACCCTTCCCCTCTCCTTAAATCAGAGCAGCTGCACTGTAATTTACACATTGGGTGTCTGGGTGAGACACCATCTGAACAAAGCTAGTCAGTTACCCTTTAGGTCAGTGTTTACCAATTTGGTGTTCCCAAAAATAAAGGTTCCAAAATGTGTTAATATTTAGCTTATTATCACAAAAAGTCAAAAAAAATTGGGAAAACTGCTCTTTTGTATATTGGTCGCAGCATGCATTTATGTATTAAACCTTCTGAAAAATTCTGCAATAAATAATTCTGTTTCAGTTTTGTTGTAATTCCGTATTTTCCAGACTTCTTTGGGAAATGAATATTTATCATTTTGAACATTCAGCGGAGCACGAGTTCACGTGATCTCCTTTGGGATACCTTGCCCGTATTCCTGGAGTCATCTTGACTCTTAGCTGAAACCACTGCTCTGTAGTTTAGAGGGAGTCCCAGGCCCTTGAGAAGATTTCTAAGAATACCTAGGGACCTGCATTCTTGTGGGCATCTGCAGCTCCAAATTTTCTCTTAGCCGTATTTTGGTGTTGCTGTTTGTTTTCTTTTGTTCTACTTTGTCTTGTTTTTGATGCTTTCCAAATATCAGTGTTCTCTGGAAAACTTTCTACTTGTCAGCTCCGTCTTAAAATGTACCAGCTACACTTAATATGTGTTACTCTAAGCATAGAACAGAAGGAATCGGACTGTCGGATTTCATAGCTTTTAAGATGCACATGTTTTTCACATTTCAAAATCTCTGAAAGTGGGATCCACCTTACAATTAAAATTGTTGAATTGGCAGCATTTTTTAGTGTTACATAAAATAATGGTATTATAATTAGTAATCTAAGATTTGATAAAATATGGCATTATTTATATTTATTCAATAAGTATGTGCTCTAAAATCCTGCAGACCTGAGTCTCATAGAACACACACACACACACACACACACACACACACACACAGAGTGCTCTCAGAAATCCACTAACAAATTAAAATGGAATGATAGACTTCAAATAGTTCGTGAACCATTTCTTACACTCAGGTTCCACAGCAGTCCTTCTCTTTCCATTTTTTTTTTTTTAAAAAACTGAAATATATCTGACATATAACATTGTGTAATTTAAAGTGTACCGTGTATTGATTTGGTGCATTAATATATTGTGATATGACTGCTACTGTAGTGACAGCACCTGTATCACGTCATAGAATTATCATTTCTTTCTTACGGTTGGAATAATTCAGATCTGGTCTCTTATCAAGTTTGATTATAATATAATATTTTTGTTTATATTCACAGTACTGTGCATTAGGTCTCCGGGACTTTTTTACTACTTGTTGCAAGATTGTACCCTTAAATAATATCTCTTCTCTCCCCCTACCCTCCCAGCACCTGGTAACCACTGTTTTACTCTCTGTTTTTATGAGTTTGGTGTTTCAGATTCCACGTATAACTGATGTCATACAGTATTTGTGTTTCTCCGTGTGACTTACCTCACTCAGCTAATGCCCTCATGGTCCATCCACGCTGTTGCAAATGGCAAGATTTCCTTCTTTTGCACGGCTGCATTAGTTTCACACACGTACACAGCACATCTTCTTTATCCATTCATCTGCTGATGAATGCTTAATTTTCCACATCTTGGCTATCGTGAATAATGCTGCAATAAACATGGGAATGCATGGATCTCTTTGATATCCTGCTTTCATTTCCTTTAGGTACATACCTAGAAGTAGAATTGCTGAATCATAAGGTAAATCTATTTTTAATTTTTTTGAAGAACTTTCATATTTTTTTCCATAGTGGCTGGACCAGTTTCCCACCAACAGTGTATAAGTGTACGTTTTTATTCACATCCTCGCCAACACTTGTATCTCTCCTCTTCGATTCTATTTTCTCCTCTTTCCTCTCTTCTAGACCCATTCCCAGTCAGAACCAAAACCAAATTCTTTTCCCTTTCTCATGAAGAGAAATTTAGTCATCTCAAGCTTTTATAAACCCAGCTCAAGGTGACATCACCACTCCGGGGGGCTTGACTGTAAGTTTTTGGACTAAGCTTTCTTGTAGACTCCATTTAGGAGGGGAAGAAAGTACAGGGTAGGTGCTATTCTGTTTTTGTTGGTTTCATACACATCCCCTCCACTATATTCCAGGTGGGTAGTCCTATCACTTAAGTTTTATTTCCTCCAATGGTAGAGTTCCTCCCAAAGTACTCCCATAGCTTGCCATCTCCCAAAGCAAAGGGGTCCATTGGCAGACAGTTCTAACTGTCAGAGCCTTGTCTCATGCACTGACCCAACATTTTCCTCATTGCAAACCCTGTCCACCTATCTTGAAATTACACACACACACACACACACACACACATATCTAATAATCTCTTTTCCAGATGACAGTTGTTGAAGCATTTAAAGACAAGTGTCACATTACCTATAAATCTTCTGTTCCACACGTCATCATTTCTTTCTGTGGTTTCTTGAATGTCAAGACTCCCAGGTTCTGTATCATCAAGATCTATATTCTAGTTTGTCAGGCTTAAACTGAGGGTATAAAAGCCAGGTCTCACTAATTTACTTCCTCTGTAGCTTAGCAGCGCAGATGACCTTATTTCCTTCATAATATTTATAAGCTCAGATGATTTTATTTCCTTGTTTATTGTCTCTAACCTTCATTAGAACGTAACATCTGTACGGGCGTGCCTCTTTTCTTTTTGTTTGCCTTTTTATCATAGGTCATGACAGATAGTAGATGCTCAGTGAATGTGTTGACTGAATAAATGAATGACTGAGCTATCCTTTCTCCAGCATTCCTCACAGGTGGCTCTTAGCCATTCGTATATTTCATCCACACGTTCTCTAGGTGTCCTCGAATGCTGTTCATCAGAGACCTAAACAAAAATGTTTTAAAGACTCCTCACTCAGTTTGAGTTTCACTTTTATCATAGCCATATCTTTTGATATATGATAGGTTGATAATATAGATGTAAAAATTGATAGATCAATATCTATTCATATCTACTCTCTCCAGTCATTCTCGCCCTGACGTAAAACGCAGAAGCAAAATAGAAATTGAGGGCTTCCCTGGTGGTGCAGTGGCTGAGAGTCCGCCTGCCGATGCAGGGGACACGGGTTCGTGCCCCGGTCCAGGAAGATCCCACATGCCGCAGAGCGGCTGGGCCCGTGAGCCATGGCCGCTGAGCCTGCGCGTCCGGAGCCTGTGCTCCACAATGGGAGAGGCCACAACAGTGAGAGGCCCGCATACCGCAAAAAAAAAAAAAAGAAAGAAATTGAGCGAAGCCCTTTCTTTCCATCACCTATGAATTTTAACCATCCATGCTATGGTCTGTGGGAAGACCTAAAAGGGTACTCAAACCTGATTACAGATGCTGTGTCAAGTGAGAATTGTGCCTCGCTGATTTGACGTGTGTTTTTGAATACACCCTGAATTCTCTGTTAATTTGCGCTTTTCCCCTTCTTGTGTGAGTTCGGCATCATTACAGGTTCTTGAGAGCAGGGCCCTTCTTTGTCCTCTTCACCACTGCGTTCAAGCTGTGATGTTTGCTTTAGCAATTGATGTTGAAAATCTAGGACAACTTGTGTGACCCTGAGCAGCGTCCTTGACTTGAAACCGTCAGGAGTGCCCTGTTCAGAGGAAGTTGCTGTGACTTTACCTGCACGCCAAGAGGGGCTCTGTAGGGTAAAACGTGTCCTTTCCTGGAAAGGAAATTTTATTTTATTTTTTTTAACATTCTTGGATCTGACGTTTTATTTTTCATCTGTAAGATGGAAAGCTAGAGCAACTGACCTCAAGGGTTCCCACTGGCTTTGTGATTCTATGACTCTGTTCTGTGGTAAGGGCTGAGTGGAATAAAGCATGTGAAAGTTTAACAAAGAGTTATTCAAAACTAAGTATTATAATTAAAGCCGTCTTCCTTGATGTTCCGTGGAATTTATATCATAGTGATTCTTTTTTACTTTGTATTTCACCAAAATACACAAAGATGTACGAGCGTGGTTTTCAGTGAGAAAAACGGAAATAATAAAAGTAATAAAAGACCTCCTATTTGACCAGAGAAAGGGTAAAGAATATTAACTTTACATAAGAGAGGCAGGTAGTGAACTCTGTTGTCTAGACCCTGGAGAACCCCCTCTCTGGGTTATCTATTTCTATGGGAGCTATTGACGGTGCTCTAAATTATAGTCGACTGATAGCAACGCAAAATAATTGTCTATAGAGAAAAAAAAAATTCTGCCCTGTCCAAAAACTCTCTTTCCCCCTGTGGCAAGAGGAAGGTCTTTTTCTGTTTGCGCCCTCATTTCTGTGTTCCTGATCTGTAACGGTGTGTGTTCTCTGGATTCTGTTCTGAGGTGGGTAAAAAGCACCTCGTTCCCCCATAGATCATGTGTTAAATATTTAACACGTGTTGATTTTTGTATTTGCTTGAGAATCATGGTTTTACCCTACGTGTAAAGTTGCTTTTTCAGAGTTCCCTGGAGTGTCGCAGTGGATTAAACACCAGTAGCCTTTGGTGTAACACACATCTGCATTAGTTTTTCCCCTTCCCTGTTACGCTTCCTCTTGCTCCTCACTCCTGGTTCCTTCATATCGCACTCCCAAGTAAATTACCCTTATGCACACTTTCATCTTGGTTTCTGCTTTGAGCAGGAAAGAGTGGGGTGGGGAGGGGGCTAAAACATTGGAAAATGGAAGTTATATTGTGAAAGGTAGTTCTTATTTGGGTAAATTGGTAAAATAAATTGGAGTCTTGAAACTAACACTGTCAGCCATATACTGAGGGGGGCAGAGCAGCAAGGTACAAGGAGCCTGGGTCTCAGACAATCACGGAACCGTTGTATTAGCCCTAGACTGTGTATGTTTACAGGAAAGAAAAGCAAACAGCTTGGTCTTGCTGTGTAGGCCACCACCATTTTGACCAAGCTGCATCCTTACTGATGTATTACCTCTTGCCCTGAATCACTTCTTGATACCAAAAGTCGTATGCATTTAATGAAAGAGGCAGAGCTGACGTGAGGAAACCATCCATGAACGATTAAGTGCTGGGTACCAAGGCTTGATTAACTGAAATGGTGCAGAGCTCCCCAGTGGGCTAGAATTCTACAAGAAAGTGTTGTGGTTAAGATATGACTTGTGTGGATTCAAGAGGTGTAGTTAGGATTTAAAATGGCAAAAGGGGTAGGGCAGGAGGTTCAAGGCAGAGAGCAGTCCAAGGAATAACATGAAGGTGGCAAAGATTACAAAGTGGGCTGTGGGAGGTGAGAGTGAAAAGACAGCTCTACATGGAGCAGCAGGGCTTGGGGGAGGGTGTAACTGGTTCTCAGAGCACCCCTTCTCCCCCTGCCCAGCACCAGCTTCAGGGAGCCCTGAGTAGCCTTTGCTTTTAAGGACCCCGTGGCATTTCCATTAATGCCTCTGAATCCGCTTTACCCCTTGCCTCTGTCAACTGCAAATGGAGTTTTTAGGTGGGTTCATTGAGATGAAATAAGAAAAGGACCTGGCAGGATGTCTGTTAACTCCCCCCTTTTCCTCCTTTCCTCTCACAACATCCATCTCCACACAAAGTTCAGTCCTCCACAGTTTGTACCACAGTTTCAACATCTGATTTCTCATGGAGATAATTAAACCATTTAGCGTGTCCGTAGAAACCAACTGGCGTAGTAAGTCTTCTCTTCCTATGCTTTAAACAAAATAATGATCCTTTCATCCCGAACACTCATTACAATAGCAGCTCCTAAACCTGGTGTTAACTGTGTCTCTTGTTACACGGTTATAGATCATACTGGCTCTGGATCACACCATGTAATTATTTTTATTCATTAACAGGCAACACTTAAAAAACATTGGATTCCCACCTTGTCATAATGGGAGGGGGCTCTTTGATACTGTCAAGGGCACATCATCAATAAGAGTCATGATAGACGGGCCAGGTTCTTAAACATCATGGACGTTTATATTCTCTAACATAAAAAAGTTTATATGCTTTTGAGGAAGTTTATTGCAAGGAGTTCAGAAAAGAAGAGGTATATCCCTGTAGCCCAAGTCTTTAAAAGAGAGATTCACTATGGACTAAACGTAGAAAGATCCGGCTAGGTGATTTAAGGGAGGCGTATGAACACCATGTTCTTCAGACATCACATTACAAATGAACGTGTGTGTGTGTGTGTGTGTGTGTGTGTGTGTGTGTGTGTGTGTGTGTGTGTGAGCTATTATCTAATCGCTTCTGTAGAATCAGGTAACCTAGAGGGGGGTTTCTCCAGGGTCTAGACAATTTGGGGTCTGCCTTTCCAGAAGAACACCCATTCCCCCTGGAGAACTCTCAAGAATTGCTCAGGACCGCCATCCCCTCTGGTCAAGGGTGACCCCGCAACTCTAGAGTGCGCATGAGTGAGTCACTTCCTGCAGGGGTCCCACACCACTGTGTCAGGGAGTCCTGGGAAGCTACAGGGACATGGTATGGGCTTCATGGAGTGAGAAAGGTCACCTTTCCTCAAACCAGTCCCCAGCTCACATGCACCTGTCTGCCTCAGCTATGGCTAAAATAAAAGGTGGGGCTGAGAGGATTTGCATGGGTGAACTTTCTGCATGTGCTGTCAGGCCTCCAAATAACCCAATAGATAGCTGGGAAAACTGAGGCTCAGAGGGGGTGAACTCCATCTCCCTAGGACACACAGCTCGTTTAGTAGGAGATTCCGTTTTCAAATTCACGGTCTCTCTAGACTCCATTCCCAACTCTTACATTCTACTTGATCAGTTGCTTTTATTACAGACTGGATTTAAACTTGAGCCATTAAGTAGGGGAGAATTGAGATGCCAAACCCTGATGATTGCCAGAGGAGAGGAGCTGGATATATCTGAAACCAAGAATAAAAAATCCCCAGTGGAAAACCTGTTGTCTATTGTCATCAAGGAAAACCTTGATGTCTATTGTCAAGACCGAGGTATGACCACATATGGCCACGCGGAGAGAGGCGGCTGTGAGGATAAATGGTAGTTAAATCCTGGAACAAGCATGTGCTCCTACCCTAGGCTGGGGGCCTGGCCTTCGCTTTGCAAGTCAAAACCCAGTCCAAAGGCTTGGAGCTGCTTAAAGATCGATCCTCAGAGGTCACTAAAAGCTGCTAAGTGAACGTTTGCCCTCTCCATCTGTCACTCTGTTCACAGCCCCCTGTGCCCCTTTTAGTCACAGCAGGTTCCCACATGGGGGCGGAGTGTGGTGTGGGAGCAGACAGGACCCACCTCTGCCAGCTCTTTGTGAAGCGTGATTCTCTGAAAGCTCACGAGGAACCCGGAGCTGCTGGCTTGGGCTCAAAGCCCCAGCAGCGGGAGCTCCAGGATGCCATGTGGTCTCCAGTAATTAGAGCCGCCAAAGCCATTACCAAGGAGAGCCAGCGCACTTACGCAATTAGTGATGGTTCGGCTAGTGTCCACCATTGCCAGATGGCCTCTGCAAGTCCCCCGCATTCTCAGACAAATTACACTTGGAGGCAGAAATGATGTCCTTTAAAGGCACGGACAGAGTAAACCTTCTAGACACGCAGTGGGAAGAAAAGATAATCACCCTAATCAGAGACATAAGCCCTCTTTATTGAACGTCAATTATGTGGCAGGCTTGGGGCTAGACATTCCGTATGTTATCATTTCAATCCTCACATCATCCCTATGGAGTAGCTGCTAAGAGTATCCTTGTTTTACTTGCAAGAAAACCGAGGCTTTGAGAGGATGTCCAGAGTCATCCAACAAGAATATTTAAAGCTGGGATTCAAACTCAGTTCTGTCTGGCTGCAAAAAGCGCATTCTGGAATCACGTAGACCATTTTGTGCTAACTTGATAGGAAGGTCTCCTTTAAATGTGTCACTTCCCCAGCCTGGATCATGCCCCTCTTTTTATACACTCTTATAGCACATAACGAAACCTCTTATTTATAGCCACAACTGTCATATGCTTAAGGCCTATGTCCCCCATTATATTCAGTTCAGTAAAGGCAGGATTTTGTTGTTTTCTTCATCACTTTATCCACAACTCCCTGCACTGTGCCTGGTATATAAAAAGTGGTCCACAACTACTTGTTGAGTGAACTGATGAAAGCATACAGGCAAGATAAAGAGAGTGAAAGCAAGAAGACACAACTCATGAGAATATGGAAAGATAATTGGGTTTCATATTTACAAATATGGAAAGATAATTGGGTTCCTTATGAGTTTGGAGAGGAGCTTTCAGAGAATCATGTTGCTGGTTGCTGGTAAACCAGTTCTCTGGGGAAGAAATCACTCTGATTTGTAGCATTTGCCAGGTTCCATGGTGTAAATACTCCCACCGTGACCAGTTTCAGGCTACCAACATGATATCTTTGAATGCAGAGCTGGGAAGAGATGCACAGAATTGGCTCTTGTCAGGTCCAACAGGACGTTCAAATTTGTTGGAGTCCAGAGAAAGTCAGTCTCCTGTCAGATTTCCATGCTCGCCACCTGTAGAATGAAGAGTCTGGACTCGTAGTTTCCACATTCTCTCTATCAGCTATGACACTCTCTGAGCCGACATAGGATGCCTTTCATTATCTTGTTCTCCCACTCGGTTGGGGTGAGGGGAGTGAGGGGACAGGAAGATGGAGGACTGAACCTCCAGAAGACAGAGTGAGAGCTCAGATCAGTGAGCTGTTACAGCACATTGCTTGCTTTTCTCAGAAATGTCTCCCAGTGCTTTCAAAATAAGTCACTTTTTACATCCAGACGAAGGAATCAACCTGTTTGCTTCCCAAGGAAAATACAACTACATGTCACCAATTTCAGAAGTCAAGCATCAGTGGATTTGTGGAAAGCTAGTCCTTAGCATTAGAAAACAGCTTAAGATAAAGCATCCTGTTACGAAGTGTTGGATAGGTGTCGTGAGACTTACACGTTCTGTATTTGAGAAAGACAAATGGATACAGTGAGAGCATGGTGATATCTCTATTTTACGCCCTCTGCTTACTTAACCATCCCTTGCCCTCTTTCACCGTTTACCTTACAGTACCCAGGCTTTTCATCCTAAGGTGAACTTAAGATGTTGCAGAAGAGTCCGGGGAGAATAGGAAACTGTTATCGTGCCTGTAATCTGTGAGAGCTGTAATTTTGCCTTTGCAATATTTTGAATGGTGGGTGGTCACTTGGCCTTAACATCTCAGTGTCACAGGACTACTAAGTCACTAGTTCGAGCGTTCATGCTGTAGAAAATTGAAAACCATAGTTTCTAAACACAGAACGTTCTTTCAAGTGAAGTGTCTCTAATTTGGACAGTTCTGCATAGAAAGTCTGTTTCAAGAGGTTTAGAGGGCTAGAGACAGAGGATGAGCTGTAAATGTTTGCCCTCTTCTGGGACTCGGTGGAAAGTGGATCATTCAGAATGCTGGCAGTCACCCACTCGGTCACGCTGATTAGATCTTTGGCCTTGAAGTTTCTCTCCACCCCTTAGTCAATATGCGTAATGCATTCATTTCAGATTCAGATGTAAAAAGCATTTGTTGAACCTCCTGTATTTGTCAGGCATGTTGGAGGGGTGGGAAAGGGGATAGATGAAGAAAACCAACTTCGTTTGCCCCAGGAGTTCTCAGTATCGTACCAGAGGACAGAGGTATGAAGGAATACCTCAAGCAGGAATGTGATTTGAATAGAAACAAATGCATAGGGGAAACACAGGTCTTTGGACATGTAGTAGGGAGAGAAGGCTGTGGAGTCAGATCAAACTTCTTTACTAGCTGTGTGACCTTGAAGAAGTTACTTAACCCTGTAAGCTTCAGGTTTCCTATATACAAAAGGGATAATAATCGTCATGTCTATCTCTCAAGTCATTTTGAGGATTAGATGAGCTGATGCATCTGAAGCCCTCAACACAGTCTGTGACATATAGTGAGCACTGAATAAATATCAACTATTATTAGTTATTTTCTTTGGGAGTAACGTTTGGAGTGAGATAAATGGGAGTGATCATGGGTGGGAGTGGGGATGGGGAAGGGTGTTGTAGGCTGAGTGACCAAGACATGAAGAGGTGAGAGCCAGCCATGTATTTGGGTAACGTTTAGTAGACCAAACTCATCTGACAGATATTGAGAAATGGGAAGGGATGGAGTTGAAAACAGAAGACTGGGTCAAGCTTGGAAAGGACTGACAGACCTAGTAAAGAAAGTAACCTTAACCTGAAGGCAAAGGGACCCACTGGCATTTTTTTTTTTTTTTTTTTTTGCGGTACACGGGCCTCTCACTGTTGTGGCCTCTCCCGTTGCGGAGCACAGGCTCCGGACGCGCAGGCTCAGAGGCCATGGCTCACGGGCCCAGCCGCTCCGCGGCATGTGGGATCTTCCCGGACCGGGGCACGAACCCGTGTCCCCTGCATCGGCAGGCAGACTCTCAACCACTGCGCCACCAGGGAAGCCCCCCCACTGGCATTTTTAAGGCAGTGGTTACATCTGCTCAGGTGCTACAGTGAATTGGAGAAGGGAGGAGTTTTGAGGCAGGGAGACCTATTCAGGGGCTTTTGTCTGGAGATACATATTAGGAAACCGTTGGTGTTGGACAGTAGTTGACACCATGGGGGTGGGGAAGGACCTCCGCAAATAAATGTAAAATGAAGAGAGTCAGTGACAAAGCCTTAGGAAATCTCACATTTCAGAAATGCCAGAGAAATAGGTACTGACACTAATGAAAGAGATAGCAGGGAAGATCTAGGAGCAGAAAGAGAGATCAGGCTTCATGAAGACAAGGAAAAAGGACATTTCTGGGAGGATGGAACATCAAATACCACTGAGATGCCAAGTAGGCTGAGACTTGAAAAGGGGCCAAGAATTGAAGCAATTAGTGGTTCATTGTTGGTCTAATTAGAGCAGTTTGAGGGGCATCCTGGATTATAGGTGAAAAACAAAGCGGGAGTGAGGAAATGGAGTAGTGTGTGTGTACAGCCCTTCAAGGAATTGGGAAGTAAGGGATAACGAGACAAAGGTAATAATGTAAGGTTTGGGGCAGCATAAATTGGACAATAAATAACTTAAAAAGATTGGGATACTCCAATATTTTGAAAGGGGTTTGGTCAAGAAAGAGGAATTGAAAAGAGAGGAGAGATGCCTTCAGAGCTTAGAGAAGAGCAGATCGGAAACTGCAAGTGGAGAAATTGTTCATTGGTTGGAGAGGAGACCCTCTTCCCTGGGTTAGCAAGGAGTAAAATAAGAATGCATAGGAGGATAGCTAAAATTGAAGGTGGTGGCACCCTGGCCTGAATTTTCTCTGTGGAATAGATTAGGTTGTCTTGTGAGTGGAAGGAGGTAGAGGTGGAGACTGGATACTTGACTAGATTAGTAAACTTTGGAGCATCCCGTGTGGACAGTGAGAATGCGAATAAAGGTCGAAGAGAAGACTTGAAAGCATTAATTACTCAGAGCAGAAGACTTTACGTAGCAAAGAGGGCATCATTGTGATTTTTTCCAGCACTTTGTGGGCATCCTGGGAGCATTTGCAGAGAAAATACGTATGTAGGATGGATTCAGGTTGAGGATTGGCGAGAAGCACGCAGCAGAGTCTAAAGGAATGGAAGATCGCCAAGGGATTATTACTGCTGTGGCTATTAGTGGGGACCAGACTGGCGAGGGAGGAAGGAAGGCGAGGAGGGGCTGAGAGGCTGGTGTACTCGCACAGTGGGGAATAGAGAGATGTGAGAATGTTTCCTTCGCCATCTTCCCATCATTCCCTGACGATGCCACCATACCATCTGTGTGTATATTTCCATCAGCAGTGGGCTTAAGTTTAACAGAGCAAAGTAATCAATGCTGAAACACAGCACTCCAGAACATTCTATGGCAGTGGAAGGGACGGTGTTTATTCATTGGATAGCTTCCGTGGTGGCCATTAGAGCCTTTTAGAGTGACGTAGTATCTCTATCAGAATGGAACAATCCCTGCATCCAGTAATCTTACAGTTTGATTTCTAGCAACTCTGGAGGGGTCATATCTTTATTTTCCTCTTTAATTCTTCCCCATTCTAGAAGAATATCCACAGATTCGTGAAAGCAGAATGTTGCAGTGAGATGTCTTAACGGTCCAAGGAGGAATTTACCAAAGTAACTTGGCAGGTTCCGTGGACACTAATTTCCTTATCTCACAAATGATCTCAGAAATTCCTCCAGTGGTAAGTTCCAACATGAGATTAGGCGTTTCCCCCTTGCACTTCAAAGCTGGATATGCCTGGGTGAAGTTATATCATTATGCCTTGGTGTGAATGAGTTCATCCTATGACTTGCGGGAAGCTGACGGTTACAGAGTTTCAATTCTTTGACTGACTTGTTAAAGAATTATAATTGTATTTGTCAGGACAACTTGAGAATAAACTTACTAAGGAAATACTCAGGTGCTGCTGAACTTGCCTTTTTGGCAAGAGGGAAAGGAGAAGTACTATAAACAGGCTGTCTAGGAGGTGAAACAGCCATACTGAAGTTTAAATCTATACATGCTTTGTTTTTCTCTTTAATATTCACTGTTTAATTACAATGTTTTGTGCGATCTCCACGAGGCTGACATACGCAAACTTTTAAAAACATGTTTGTTATTGGAAGATGTATTTGTTCTTAGAAACTGTGACATACAATTATTTTGGAAAGTTAAATTTGCTCTCTTAGGCTATAAATGATCTCAGAGCCTTGTGGCTGGTAACCCACTACTCTGAGAATAAACAACAAACTCTTGATTGATCTACTACTGAATATTATGGGATATGTTTTGCTCTAAGGTGGCATTTTATCTCTCACTAATCTTGATAGCCATTATGACAGGTGTGAGGTGATACCTCATTGTGGTTTTGATTTGCATTTCTCTAACAATTAGCAATGTTGGGCATCTTTTCATGTACCTGTTGACCATCTGTATGTCTTCTTTGGAGAAATGTCTCTTTAGGTCTTCCGCCCATTTTGATTGTGTTGTTTGTTTTTTCAATATTGAGTTGTATGAGCTGTTTATATATTTTGGATATTAACCCCTTGTCTGTCACATTTGTTTGAAAATATTTTCTCACATTCTGCAGGGTGTCTTTTCATTTTGTTAATGGTATCCTTTGCTGTACAAACGCTTTTAAGTTTGATTAGGTCGCATTGGTTTATTTGTGCTTTTAGTTCTTTTGCCTTGGGAGACTGATCTAAGAAAAGATTTCTACAGTTTATGCCCAAGAATATTTTTCCTATGTTCTCTCCTGGTGTCATGTCTTATACTTAGGACTTTAAAACATCTTGAGTTTAGTTTTGTATAGGGTATGAGGGAGTGTTCTAATTTCATTGATTTACATGTAGCAGTCCACCTTTCCCAACACCACTTATGGAAGAGGCTATCTTTTCTCCATTGTCTGTTCTTGCCTCCTTTGTCATAGATTAATTGACTGTAGGTGTTACCCATTGACTTTTAAGTGGCAAAGCTGGGGTTTAAATTCTGACTGTTGTGACATAGATTTGTGCTATCAGTCATGAATTTTATTTCTATTTTCAGTTTTTGAATTTTTATTTTATTATTTTTAATTGCAGTATAATTGACCCACAATACTGTGTTGGTTCCAGGTGCACATCATAATGGTTTGATATTTCTATACATTACAAAATGATCACTACCGTAGGTCTCCTTACCATCTATCACCATACAAGGACTGTGTTCCCCATGCTGTACATTTCATCCCTGTGACTCATTTATTTTGTAACTGGAAGTTTGTACTTAATTTCTCTCACCTATTTCACTCACACCCCACCTCCTTCCCTCTGGCAACTACCTGTTTGTTCACTGTATCTGTGAGTCTCTTTTTGGTTTTATTTTGTTTGTTTGTTTTTATTTCTTAGATTCTACATATAGGTAAAATCCTATGGTGTTTGTCTGTTTGCCTTTCTCTTGCTGACTTATTTTACTTTGCATATTACTCTCTAGGTCCATCTGTGTGTGTGTGTGTATGTGTGTGTGTGTGACATCTTCTTTATCCATTGATTTATTGATGGACACTTAGGTTCTTCAGTTTCTTTCATAACTTGGCTATTGTGAGTAGTGCTGCAGTGAACATAGGGGTATGTATATCTTTTCAAATTAGCATTTTTGTTTTCTTCGAAAAAATACCCAGAAATGAGATTGCTGGATTTTATGATAGTTCTATTTTTGATTTTGGGGGAAACCTCTATACTGTTTTCCATAGTGGCTGTACCAATTTATAGTCACCCCCAACAGTGTACAAGTGTTTGTTTTTCTCCATATCCTTGCCAACACTTGTCATTTGCCGTCTTTTTGATAATAGCCATTCTGACAGATGTGAGGTGATATCTTACTGTGGTTTTGCTTTGCATTTCCCTGATGATTAGCAACGTTGAGCATCTTGTCATACATCTGTTGAACCTCTGTATGTCTTCTTTGGTAAAAATATCCACTTTTTAAAATCAGGTTTTCACTTTTTTTTTTTTTTTTTTTGCGGTACGCGGGCCTCTCACCACCGTGGCCTCTCCCGTCGCGGAGCACAGGCTCCGGACGCGCAGGCTCAGCAGTCATGGCTTACGGGCCCAGCCACTCCGCGGCATGTGGGGTCCTCCTGAACCGGGGCACGAACCCACGTCCCCTGTATCAGCAGGTGGACTCTCAACCAGTGCGCCACCAGGGAAGCCCTGTTCCCTTTTTTTGATGTTGAGTTGTATGAGTTCTTTGCATATTTTGGGTATTAACCCATTGTCAGATATACCATTTGCAAGTATCTTCTCCTATTCAGTAGGTGACCTTTTCATTTTGTTGATAGTCTCTTCCTTGTGCAAAAGATTTTTAGTTTGATATGGTCTCATTTATTTTTGCTTTTGTTTCTCTTACCTAATGAGATATATGCAAAAAAATATTCCTGAGGCCGATGTCAAAGACCATACTACCTATGGTTTCTTTTAGGAGTTTTGTGGTTTCAGGTTTACATTTGAGTGTTTAATCCACTTTGAGTTTATTAATATTTTTGTATATGGTGTGAGAAAGTAGTCCAGTTTGTTATATTTGCATGTAGTTGTCCAGTTTTCCCAACATTGTTTATTGAAGAGGCTGTCTTTTCCCCACTCTACATTCTTACTTCCTTTTGTCATAGATTAACTGTACAATAAGTAAATGTGTGTTCATTTCTGGGTTCTGTATTCTGTTCCATTGATATATGTGTCTGTTTTTGTGCAAATACTGTACTGTTTTGATTACTGTAGCTTTGAATATAGTTTGAAATCAGGAAACACTATTCCTCCAGCTTTGTTCTTCTTTCTCAAGATCGTTTTGCTATCTGGGGTCTTTTGTGTTGCCACACAAATTTTAGAATTATTTTTTCTAGTTCTCTGAAAAATGCCTTTGGTATTTTGATAGGGATTGCATTGAATCTATAGATTGCTGTGGGTACTATGGTCATTTTAACAATATTATTTTTTTCCAACCCGTGAGCATGGCATGTCTTTCCATTTGTTTGTGTCATCTTCAGCTTCTTTCATCAGTGTTTTATAGTTTTTCAAATGAAGTCTTTTAACTCCTTGGTTAGATTTCTTCCTAGGTATTTTATTCTTTTCAGTGCCACTGTAAATGGGATTGTTTTCTTAATTTCTCTTTCTGACAGTTTGTTGTTAGTGTATTGAAATGCAACAGATCTGTGGATTAATTTTTTATCTTTCAACTTTCCTGAATTCATTTATTAATTCTAATAGATTTTTGGTGGTGTCTTTAGGATTTTCTATATATAGTATCATGTCATCTGCAAACAATGGCAGTTTTACTTCTTCCTTTCTATTTTGAATCCCTATCATTTCTTTTTTCTTGTCTGATTGCAATGACTAGGAACTTCCAATACTATGTTGAATAAAGGTGATGAGCGTGGGCATCCTTGTCTTCTTCCTGATCTTAGAGGAAATGCTGTCAGCTTTTTGCCATTGAATATGATGTTAGCTATGGGTCTGTCATATATGGCTTTCATTACATTGATGTATGTTCCTTCAGTAACCACTTTGTTGAGAGTTTTTATCATAAGTAGATGTTGAATTTTGTCAAATGCTTTTCCTACATTTATTAATACGATCATATTATTTTATTCTTTAATTTATTCGTGTTTTGCATCACATTTATTGCTTTGCAAATATTGAACCATCCTTGCATCCCTGGGATAGATTCCACTTAAACATGGTGTATGATCCTTTCAATATATTGTTGAGTTCAGTTTGATAATATTTCATTGAGAATTTTTGCATCTATCTTCAAGCCAGACATTCTTGGGGCTCTTCGTCCCAGTGCAGGACCCCTAGGCTGGGGAGCCTGATGTGAGACTCAGACCCCTCACTCCTTGGGGAAAACATCTGCAATTGTGATTATCTTCTAATTTGTGGGTTGCCTACCCTGAGGCATGCGTCTTATCTATACTGCTACTCCTACCTGTCTCATTGTGGTTCCTTCTTTATAGCTTTAGTTGTGGAAAATTTTCTGTTAGTCTTCAGGTTGTTCTTATCGATAGTTGCTCTGTAAATAGTTGTGATTTTGTTGTACCTGTGGGAGGAGGTGAGGTCAGGGTCTTCTTACTCTGCCATTTTGGCTACTCCATTTTTTCTCATTTTTTTAACAGCAGCAGACTGGGGATCCAAGTTCAAATTTCCCAGAATTCCTATTAAAAACATGATAATTGGTTAAGTTTTTAAAACCCTGAAGTTAGTTCTCCATCTTCCCCAAATCTGCACCTCATTTTGGTGGTGCTGAGCTGATCTCAGTACTGAGTTTAATGATCTAGGAAGTTTCCCGAGGCATCTTTTCCCCTCTGATTCAAATCCCATTGCTCTGTGGCCTCCATCAAAGAGGTGCCGAGATGCAAACAATCACTGTGAAGTATGTATTTTAGTAGGTATTTCAACTGCACAGAAGTGTGCAAAATTCTGAGAAAACAGAATCCCACCATCTGCAAAGCTAGTCAAAATGGTATTTCATCAGCCAGGATTTTTTTTTTTTTTTTTTTTTTTTTGCGGTACGCAGGCCTCTCACTGTTGTGGCCTCTCCCATTGCAGAGCACAGGCTCTGGACGCGCAGGCTCAGCGGCCATGGCTCACAGGCCCAGCCGCTCCGCGGCACGTGGGCTCTTCCCAGACTGGGGCACGAACCCGTGTCCCCTGCATCGGCAGGCGGACTCTCAATCACTGCGCCACCAGGGAAGCCCGTCATCAGCCTGGAATTTTATTCCTCAGGAACTCTAAGTTCCTGGAGCTGTTTTAATCTTGCCTCATTAAAAGTTAATATAATTTGGATTGGTGCTATTCATTTTGTATCTGGGCACCTCATTTACCCAGCTCAGGCTGGGTCTCTGTGCACCAAGCCTGTGTGAAAGTGTGTGTATCCAGCTTACCTTCGTTCAAGTTGGAGACCCAGATGGGAGTAATCAGTAGCCGATCATTGATAAATGGTAATCATTACAGAGAATACAGAGTCAAACGTCAGCCGCAGAATGGATGGCTGCTCTTCGTTGTTGGCTAATTCAGGAATGTCAGGAGGTAACAAAGAGAGATTGCTATGCTGCACTCATTACCCAGCCCAGGGGAGGAGTGTTAAACAGTAATACTTGAGCTCTGAAAGTATCATAAACTTGACGGCCAGGAAAGCTTTGTAAAAGGAGTGGGAGGGAGCTGAGTAAGCCCACATTTCTCAAGCAGGTACTGCGAAGGACTACTAATGTCCAGAATCCCCATCTTAAGAGTTAAGATGCTTTGTCCCTGAGCCCTGTGTGGTGGGATGGTCCGGGGTCACGAGAACAATGGAATAGCCAAAGCAGTATTTTTAGACTGAGGAGTTTTCCACGTGTACTATAGATAGCTTCCTGAGCGGTTACCATCACTTCCTTTGGGACCCACAGTCATAGAATTTGTTATTCTTTTGTATCATTCCTTTTTTTTAATTTATCTATGCAAAACAGTCCATGGAGCCCCCAGCATAGGCACACACTTGCTGGGACAGGAATGCAAAACTATAACAAACACTAAAATCTGAATCTTGCCTCTGGAGTGCTTATATTCTCTATAGATGAAAGGCAGATACCAGCATAATAGTTATTAAAATGTAATATGGTAACGTCTATGGTAGACGTTCATGGAGTTATCAGAAAATGAATCTGAGAGTATGTCAGGTGAGTGATCAGGGGGTGGAAGAAAGTGTCACATATGAAGAGATTTTCAATATTGATCTTGAATGAAGGAAAGCTTCATCGTTCACCAGGTAGAGAAAGTAGACAGGGCAGTCCCGAAAGAGAGAACAACTGTAAAGGCTTTCTGGGTATTAGCACGTAGATTCATTTGCTTGAAAAGTAGTGGTGTGTGAGTTGATATAGTGGGGATTGAAGTTGGGATAAGCAAGGGGATAGTACCATGCTGAGAAATGTTATATTTTGGTCTTGTGCCCAGTGGCGCTTACAGGTTTTTTTTAGAAAGGGTGTCACCTGTATGTTTCCACGTTGTATTGATACATAGAGCACTCTCAGGAAGTACAATACATGGTGAATACAAGGTAGGGTGGAAATATTTAATACTTTGGAGCTAGGACTTCTGTAACAGTCCAGGTAAGAGATCTTGAGGGCTGAACAGGCAGGTCTAATGTTGGTGTTTTTCCCTGAGATGGAGAACATGGATGAAGAATGGGGGTAAGGATATAAACAAGGAGTTTGGAAAAAGAACAGATCAAATTTGAAAACACTGAAGGAATTCTGTGAGGATGGAAGGAAGGATTAGAAGTATGGGATTAGATTTTAGCAGCGATGTCAGAGAGGAAGCAAGTTCAGGGTTTGAAATAATTCTCTGATGAGTTGATAACATTACGGGATTGTGGAATCGTGGGTGAGTGAGAAGAGCCCTAAGAATGAAAGCATGATGAATCTCCACATCTACTGCGATGAGCAGAGGAGAAGCCAGTAAAGGAGATAATGCGAAAGTGGTCAGAAAGGTCAGAGGGCAACTCTGAGGAACACCCAAAGGAAATGCTTTTGTCCTACAGCCATAATAACAAAAGTCCCAGTGAAGAAGAACTTAAGTTGATCCTTACAATGAACATAATATATTAATTACTTGGTTTTTTTCAGTTTATATGATTAGTCTCCATTGAATTTTAGTTGACCATCTACATTATGCTAATAGGGGATAATGAAACATAATTGTGGCAATGCTTAGTAATTATTTCAGAAGAACGTAGAAGCATATTAGTAGAGCAGAATGGAAAGACCTGCATCATCATTATCTGAGAGTTTTATTTGCTCCTCACATGAGAAGAAGACCTCACAGTCAGACTTATTAAGGTGATGTGTTTTAATGACAAAAGCTTCTAAAGTAGCGGTTCCTCCATTATATTTTGTAATTAAGCTTGGGCTGAAACCAGAGGGAATACATGTGTCAGGTTTTTTTTAAAATTTTTATTGAAATATAGTTGATTTACAATGTTGTGTTAGTTTCAGGTGTACAGCAAAATAATAGTTATACATATATACATTATTTTTATTTATTTATTTATTTATTATTATTATTTTTTTGCGGTACGCGGGCCTCTCACTGTTGTGGCCTCTCCTGCCACGGAGC
This sequence comes from Stenella coeruleoalba, assembly GCF_951394435.1. Classification (NCBI taxonomy): domain Eukaryota; kingdom Metazoa; phylum Chordata; class Mammalia; order Artiodactyla; family Delphinidae; genus Stenella; species Stenella coeruleoalba. Next base: position 96,411,372 of record NC_137156.1, on the reverse strand, counting down.
ACAGGCTCTGGACGTGCAGGCTCAGCGGCCATGGCTCACGGGCCCAGCCGCTCTGCGGCATGTGGGATCCTCCCGGACCGGGGCACGAACCTGCGTCCCCTGCATCGGCAGGCAGACTCTCAACCACTGCACCACTAGGGAAGCCCAAGAGAGGAGTATTGAAATATGTTTTTTCTCTCAGCCACTTCCCCTAGTTTCTCCCAGGTTCAACCTTCTCCCTAGGAGGCATAACCTTTACCAGTTTCTTTTGTATTTTTTCATATGTGTCAGAGTAAGAGGTAGAGGCCCGATCCCCAGCGCTGCAATAATGAAATGTCTTATCAATCTTTTCATATTGGGATGTAAGTTCTACTAAGTTTAGATCTCAGTTAGTCGAGAAGTTCTTTGGATATGCCCATAGGGCATCAGGCTGGAAGAGCAAGGACCCCACATAACAGCAGTGCCGTGTGAAATAACAGACTTTGGTAACAGGCCCAAGACTTAAGAGAGGAAACTGACACGAATGTGTAATCTTGTAGTAGCAAAGTTGATTCTGACATGGTCCAATTCCAGAACAAATTGTGAACGATTGTGTCAGTAGTTTGCTCTGTGCTTTTCTCTGCTCCCACACCTCACTGGTAATGCACATCTCTTGAGCTGGAATGACTGCCCATCCTCTTGATTTCCCCTATGAAGAGTGAGCTCTGTCTCTTCAAATTTGGTCCTTTTCTGTCTCAGGCTAGTGAGGCTTCTAATTTGCATTAAATTAAATAGGCTCACTTGGCACGTTTGAATTAATTGCTTCTTTTTAAACATAAGTTTTTAGAAAAAAATTTTTATATAATCACACACAGAAAACCAATATACATTTTTATAAGTAGAATACAACTATAAAAACAAATGAAAACCAAACGCAATTAAAAACAAGTAATGTTATGAAGCTATAGCTAGATTCCATTGCCTGCCAAGTCTCTGAGCCCGAAATCCACTGTTTCTTTGTGTGCAGGGTGTCAGGAGGAGAAGCATTTCTCCTTGAGTTATATAGAAGAAGAAAAGAGGAATTAAAACTAACAAATAAAGATAATTACGAAATATCTTTCTCAGTAAAGGATGCACCATCCAGATCCCTCAAAGATTTATGGGATATACAGCTGCGGGGATTGTGGTCAGCAGACAGACCAGCTTTTAGCTCTGTCAGGGTCTGTCTCGGGGCAGAAAGCCCCCCAACCCTAGTTCATGTCCTTTCCAGAACAGCGCACAGGCAGCGGCCGAGCAAGTCGGAGGTTTGCGGCCTATTTTGGTGTAAGGAGAGGTCACTGTGACCGGCGTCATTAGGACTAGAGCTTCCTTCCAGGTTGCTGGGAGCTTTCTTGGGTCTTCATCATGGCTTGACTTGTCCCTCTGCTCAGTCTCCCTTCCTTCCCCTTTCTTCCTCAGATGCTGATTCTAATAAACGAACCATACCCCAAATTCCATCTCAGCGTCTGCCTCTGGAATATCCAACCAGAGACAAGGATTTAGTGTTATTTATTATTGGGGCAGTTTGCCACCAAATTGGAGTCTCGTGCAACCAAGAGAACCTGAATCTGGAGTCACACAAATGTAAAATTCAATGTTTTCATTGCTTTTTGTGGGTTTTTTTAGTCTCCAGAAAGTCCCAATTTTATTAAATCTAAAATAAGAATAATAATTCCTCACCGAACGTCTTTCTACAGTGAGAGAACGCATAGGAGGAATTGAGGACAGGGACTGTTCCAGGGAGTATTCTGGATCTAGGTTATGCACTGGATCAGTGCCGTCCAATAAAAATAGGAAACAAGCCATACGCTTGAGTTACTTATACAGCTTTAAATTTTCTAGTGGCTACAAAAAAGCAAATCACAGTTGAAATTAATTTTAATACTGTACTTCACCCAGTGCACCCAACATATTCTATCATTTCAACTTACAGTCAGTAGAAAAATGATTAATGAGGTATTTTGCTTTTTCTAGCCTTGTCTTAGAAAACTGGTGTATATCTTACACTTGGAACTAGTTTTGTTTTGGACAAGCTTCAGATGCTCAGAAACTACATGTGATTAGGGGCTACTGGCTTAACAGCGCTAGAACAAATATTGAGTTTTATCTCTAATCCACTGTGAAGTGTCAATGGAAGAGAGAATTATAGCGGTTAAAATGCTGTACAAAATCTAGGCAAGGCCGGACTGGGATGGAGCCAGTGGGCGGGATTACCTTGGCCGGGCTCACCTTCTCTCATGTATACACCGTATCTACAGAAGCTCCCAGCTAGTATACTACACAGATAATGGGAATGCAGGCTCCATTAATTCACAGTAATTACTTCCCCAACTTTTAGCATCAATGTGATTCAGGCTTACATTCGTAAAATTGCATCTTTCCTCAAAGATCTTACAGCAAAATGTGAAGAAGTCTTATTCTCAAGTGATAGGAAGGAAAACACAATATTTCAAAGGAAGTTGGGATGTAAGAAGATAGACTGAAATTTCACCATTCCTTTGGAGGCTGGTAGGATTAAAGCAATACGTTTTTGCTACTCAGAGGGAGTTGAGGAGGCATTCAAAGAGTTATTAAAAGTAGAAAAAACATTTTCACGATAAGGAAGGAATATTAGCCCGTTATTATTACCCAGACATTCACTGAATCAACAGATAGTTGCCAAGGAACTAACAAGAGTAGGAAAGAGTTAACATTTATTTTATTTATTTTATTTTATTATTGTTTTTGGCTTCATTGGGTCTTAGTTGCAGCACATGGGATCTTTTTTTGTGGCGCGTGCAGGGTTCTCTCTAGTTGCGGCACACAGGCTCTTTAGTTGTGGCATGCAGGTCCAGTAGCCCCGCGACATGTGGGATCTTAGTCCCCTGACCAGGGATCGAACCCACGTCCCGTACATTGGAAGGCGGCTTCTCAACTGCTGGGCCACCAGGGAAGTCCCAAGAGTTAACATTTATTGAGGGGTGAGCACGTGTCACTCACTGTTCAAAGTGCAGAGCATGGATTCAACAAAACATAGCATGGTATGATTATAATCCCAACATGATGTTGGAGGAAACTCAGGTACAAAGTTTAAACAAATGCCCAGCGTCACACAGCCAGTAGGGGACAGAATCAAGACTCCATCTGAGGTAGTCTGTTTCTAGAACTGCACCTGTAACCATCATTAGGCGGCATATGGAAAACCAAGATGAATCAGAGTTAGTTCTTGCTCCTTTTTGTACTAAAGGCCTAGGAGAAGGGATAATATAGGCATATAAATAAATGGGATAGAAAATAGAGAATGCAAAAAGTATGATGGAAAGAAAGAGTTCAGCAGGGATTCAGTAGAGCAGTCTGGAAGTATTTAGGAAATCCCTCCTTATTTTACAGATGAGGAAAATCAAGTCTAACAATAGTTCAGTAACATATCCAATTATTGAATGACAGAACCCTTTTAGAATTAAGTCTGTGTTACTTGGGAGTGTATTGAACCAATCTTTTTTTTTTTTTTAACATCTTTATTGGAGTGTAATTGCTTTACAATGTTATGTTAGTTTCTGGTGTATAACAAAGTGAATCAGCTATATGTATACATATATCCCCATATCCCCTCCCTCTTGCGTCTCCCTCCCACCCTCCCTATCCCACCCCTCTAGGTGGTCATGAAGCACTGAGTTGACCTCCCTGTGCTATGCGGCTGCTTCCCACTAGCTATCTATTTTGCATTTGGTAGTGTGTATATGTCAGTGCGACTCTCTCACTCCCGGCTTACCCTTCCCCCTCCCGGTGTCCTCAAGTCCATTCTCTACATCTGCGTCTTTATTCCTGTCCTGCCCCTAGTGCAGTCTCTCCAAAGTAGTGGCTATTGTTTTAATAGCAGATTTCATTTTGTTTCTTTTTATCCAAGTGCCTCATGCACAAGCTTTCTACACTGTTAAAGTTTCCACTTTGTTGAACAGCGTTTGATTAAGATTTTAGGGAACCAAATCATTTGCAAATCCTATCAGTGGTACCCAAAAGTAATAATTCAGGAAGTCAATATTGTGAATTTGAGGAAAGAAAATTGTCACCCCTACTCATTGCAGTCTATTTACTTGGGAATATGTGTGGATAAGAATTGAGGGATTTTTTAGCTGAAAAATGAGGGAATTTATTGCTCTCAAATTGTCATCTCACATCTATGAGGGTGGATTTTATGTTTTTCAAAATATCTTGCTCATGAAGACAACTCATTTTCAATCCAGGCATAGTTCCTCTGATTATCTTGGGAACTATATCTGCAGGTGTTGTACTGAAACAACTGGGGACCCCAAAGCCACCTTTTTCAACACACAAACACTCTGTCATTCCCTAGTGACGTGTCACCTACGACTGTTCTTATTTATGACATGTTTGGATACTGGAAGGCAGTATTTCCCAAAATGTTTCCAGGGTTTCCTGTGGGGGAAATAAGAGTTCCAAAATCCAAGCCACCTGGGAAGTGGAGTTAACAGGTTTGTTTACTCCAGAGCCTCTCGGGGACTTTAATGTGCTAATGCGGGTGCTTAATCTACAAGGATTTGCCTAAAATGTTTGATCAAAAGCTCCTCCTGCCTCACCACCCCTTCTCATTTTTATTTATTGAGGGGCAGTTCCTAGATCTAGGGTTGGCCTAAACATTATTAATTTGAACCACATGAAGTTGCCAACATTTGACCACTTTTACCCTACAGAAATGGCAACACCATACAGCGTTACTTAAATAGTTTGGGAAGGCTGCGTTAAAGCTTAGTTCTGAGAGCTGTTTGGGGATTTGTACTATATTCTGGTTCCCGATTCACCATCTTTCCTAACCTTCAACCCTACTGAATCTAGGCCTGTTCTCGACACATGTGCTAAGTCTACTTAAGAGAGTGTCTCTGTAGGTATTAGCCCTCTTAGGTGGGCCTCTTGTGAGCACGTGGGACTTCTTGATTATTACTATCAGGTTGACTTCATTCCAGTCTCATACCTCGATGATCTGCTTTATCGGAAAAATTCCACCCTCAAGGCTTGAGACAGTTGGGTGTAAACTCACTACTCCATTGCTAGGTGCATTTAATTTGCAGAAATAACATTCTCAGTGAAAGGACCAACACAGATGATAATTTACACAACATATACAAAATCGACAAAAAATAGTTGACAAAAAGTAGTTTGAAAATCTAAACTCAAGTCACATGGTCACATAAAGGACTAATTTAACCGGGTGTCTCCGGGTAAGACAGAGTCTAGGTTGGATTTTCAAATGTTGGGAAATATTTTGATGGTCTCCGGACAACAGCGCAAAATGCTTGAAATTGGATCTGCTTTGGGAAATCCAACATGTGTGCTCCCCAGAGCTGCCTAAATGCCTGTGTGAGTCCTTGCGAATGACCTTGGGGGTCTGAAACAGTTTTCAGCAGGACCGTGCCTCCTGGGCTCTTTGTTTCTCCATCACTGATTGTAGACTGTCTCCAGAGCCTTACTCTATAGCTGGTACAGAGTAAGCACTCATTAAAAGTTTGTTGAATTGAATCAAATCTTTCTTTCCCTGTTTACCTTCCTGTGGTTAGGTCATTAAGCAGTAAATTAGTCAGAACAACCCAAACTGGTCGGGAGAAAACAGAAACACATTACCTAGATAAAGGCGGAGAAGTGTGTCAGTTGCCTGTGTTCCCAAAATTACTTCCCTAATCATCGTTTTACTTAGCCTGCATTACAGAAGGCTTAATTGAACAAACTTCCAATAGCTTGGCTATAGGAAACGTCCATTTTTTGTCCTGAGTTTTCAGATGGAGACCATACAGCTGTGAGGTCCTGCTCTTGAGAGTTCTATGCAAGGAATTCTTCTACTGGTGTCAGATGCATGTGTTAATTGAACAATTTTTCAAGACCTTGATTAAAAACCCCACGATGCCCTGAATACATTTGCCTTCGAAACTACCTTGACAAGGTTTACAAATCAATTTCATTTGCAGAGCTTGGGCTTTCGTTTGGAAAGGGGTTTTCATTTTTTGCTCGTTTAGTTTCTTCCTGGCACCCATCTGAACAGAGAACAGTGCTGCACCTGATTTGCTGCTGCAAATGAGAGCAATTAAAATAACTCGACAAAAATGATGAAGGCCCTCAGATGATTTACAAGAGTGAAGTATAATGACTCTGTTTATTCCTTTGTCCTCTGACTTGCCAGTGGCCTTGAAAGTTTAGGTATTAAGTGCTTCCAGCACAGTTTTGACTTGGATGGTCAGTCCTGGGTCCCCACTGAGACAGGCAGATGTTGGTATGACCTCTAATGTGGGACGAAATGGGCTGGACGATACCAGGTCATCTTTAGCAAAAAATGCACGCATCCAGCCAAACCACAGGGATATGCTTCTAAGCTGCTAGTCTTGGTTCAGGAGGAAGATGTGTGTGTGTGTGTGTGTGTGTGTGTGTGTGTGTGTGTGCGCGCGCGTGTGCGCGTGTGCACGTGCTCCCTGTCTCTTAGTACAAAAAGACATAGCATGTATAGCAGAAAAAGCATGATGAACTCCATAGTTTGATAGTCCTGAATTCTAATCCAGTCTTTATCACCACATTTGGGATCCTTGACTCTGTTCTTTAACCCTTATGAACCTGTTTCCTTGGGCATGGCACTGGCCTCCATGAGGGTTTGCCTTGTGTAAGTTTCCTTTCCACCTCCCCTCCCCCCACTCCCTGACTCACTGTGTCTGCTATGGCCTTATTTTAGTGCTTCCAACAGGCTGAGGTCTTTGCCCCTCATGGCATTTGCCTGTTCTGTTCCTGTTGCTTACAGCCCAACCTCTCACCTCCCATCCTACCTATACTCTGCCTAACTCACCCACTGATCCTTCAAGTCTCAGCTTGAATGCCACTTACTTACACTGGTCTTTTTTGACACTCTCCCCACAGTCTCAATTAAGTTGACTCATTATATATTTCTTTATTAGTCCCCTCGTATTGTATTGTCATAGGATTAATTACAGTTCACGACCACGTTCGTATAGTAACCACCCAACACTGTTATATCTCCCTATCTCCCTGTCTTAATTCTCTTTAGAATGCTTACTGATTTCTCATAATTTTTTGTCCAACTAGTCATTGTCTACTCTTCCTCAGACTATAAGCTTCATGAACATAGGGACCTTGAGTGTTTTGTTTACAACTGCATCCCCAGGGCTCAGCACAGTGGCCCAGGCTTGAAGCTGGAATTCAAAAAACATGTAGAATGAATGGAAGTTTGAGTCAGTGGTGGGTGAATATGCCTTTTGCAAGTAGTTGTGAAGATCAGAGAAGGTGGATATCAAGCACCTAACGCAGCGAGAGGCAGTCCTGGCTATTGAGCAAAAGGTGGCTGCTGTTACTGACATTTACGAATGTCACAAAGAAGACAGGAAAGGCTTAGTCCAAAAAATCTGAGTATATTTCCGGTCTGTGAACACATCCCGTGTAATATCATTTACCATCTCCCCGAAGGGTTCTGCAAAATCCCCGCCATAAGTCTTCATCTGTACCGCCTCACTCCCTCAGCTGCACATCCTCTCCAGCAGACTGGACCTTGCAGAGTTCACTGAGCAGCCATAGAGATTCATTCTTCTAGGTTTTGCATCTGCCTGGAGGTTTTATCCCTTTGCCTGAAATAGCACGTGAGGTGGGCTGAGTTAAACCCCGCCCCACAATTAGGGATGTCCTAATTTTACAGGTGAGTTTCAGAGAATCTCCACTTTTAGTCAGGGCCAAGTGAAACATGCCTAAATCAAATTTTTGATAAATTGTCGCAGCTGTTACCGATAACACCACGTTATTGATCTTTTTCTCCTTAATTTTCAGAGACACCCTCTACTGAGTTTGTGAAAGGTCCCTTTACTAAGATGGAAGAATTGAGTCTACAATCTTGAATCTCTCTAAGATACTGAACTGTAAATTACTGTCTCTTTCCCCTTCTTATTCTCTGAATTGAGAAAATAGAGGAAGGACAAGCCAGGAATACAATGAAATACTGTTGCACGAAATGGGGGTTGCATGTTTGAGTTGGGTCAAATGAGGAAAAAGCCATGAAATAGAACTTTGGTTTTAATAATGGAAATATTCTGTTCTCAGCCATATTTCTTTCCCAGTAGAAAATAGACGGGTAGTCTTACTACATTACTACTATGTTACTTAGCGAGTTAATATCACAAGATCCTTCTTATAGAAGGAAACTGAGGTCCAGAATAATTGATGGGTTAGTTAAGGAGAGAGTTTCCATCCCTGGCCCATGCCATGGACTCCCTTTGAACAAAATCACCTTCATGATAAAACATTGAGGTGGTAGCTTGACTTGGTAGTATCGAGATGCCGTGCTACAGCTCCCTAAAGCAGACTAGCAACTCAGGTGCCTTCAGGAGTCAGGCTGGTGATGAATGTGGGTGATGCCAGTCAGCTTAAAGGGAAAGGTTTATTTTCCAAAGAAAAAGAGCCCATTCAATGATAAATGGCAATGGACAATTGACCTCAGAGTTTGAGGGTAATAGGGAAGGATGGAGAGTGTGGCCAGTCTGCATGCTTGATCTGAAAGAGGTATCTGCTGTTAAGCTGTAGCCAGTTGTTCCAAGAGGATGAGCTTGATGTTGTCAGATCTTCATGTGTGTCGGTACTACCCAGAAATCTAGATTTTGTGGTGAGATTGTTTTTATTTGTAAATATTGTGAGTGCTTTCTCATCCCTTGTGTCACTTACGTATGATCAGACCTTGAGTCCAGAACCTCCACTTGTGTGCAGAACACTTGGCACTAAACGTGGGTTCTTGTGAGGGGCCCAACTGTGTCAACATGAGAGCCAGTGGATGCATTGTTCTCTAGAGCGCAGGCTGTGTGGACCACTGCTCAGGAGTGACCCAGCTCAGTTCACCCCACGTACCCCTTGGCACCGCCCCCGACACCACCCAGAATGCTGGACCAGGTCACTGAGATCCCTGTCTCAGTAGACAACCTCAGTGTGCCACCGTGAGGCTAGTTTTCCTGAAATGTGGTGTCTACCTACCGCCAAGCCATCTGACCCCTCCAATTATTTAAAAATCTCCTTCAACGCTGGTGTTCTGAAGGGCCATGCCAAGGGGTCTGGTGTGGTGCTGTTTCCGTTCTTGGTCCTGTGCATTCTGTGGGCCCTGTCACTGCAGGAACTCCTGTTTTTGGTTTTAGATAATATTCTTAGGTTCTATGATAATTTTTTTTCTTCCAGATTCTTTTAAGACCTCTTGTCAGTTGCGTGTTGCTCTTCTTGAATGGATCCTCCCAATATTCTTATTTTTTATTCCAATTTTCCATCTGTCTGCCCATTTGTCTTATTTTCTGAGAGGTATTACCATCTTTAGGGTAAACAGAGTTTCAAAATGTTGACTGCAGTATTTTTAACTTTCAGGTTTTTCTTACTCTTCTATTATTCCTTTATAAAATAGCATGATATTCTTCTTTTGTGAGTACGATACCTTTTCTTCTCTGTAACATGGTATCAGTTATCCTTAAGAGTTTTGTGGGGTTTTTTCCCCCCCTCCATGTATTACCTTTCTGTCTTAGGAGTCTTTTCCTGCTTTGTTGTCAGTTACTGTTACCCATGTTACAAGGCTTCCTTTAAATGTCTGTTTTCTGCCCATATTAAGAGTTAGGCAAAAATCAGTGGGTCTTGGGCTTCCCTGGTGGCGCAGTGGTTGAGAGTCCGCCTGCCGATGCAGGGGACACGGGTTCGTGCCCCGGTCCGGGAAGATCCCATGTGCCGCGGAGCGGCTGGACCCGTGAGCCATGGCCGCTGAGCCTGCATGTCCGGAGCCTGTGCTCTGCAGCGGGAGAGGCCACTACAGTGAGAGGCCCGCGTACAGCAAAAAAAAAAAAAAAAAAAAAATCAGTGGGTCTTATACGTGCAGGGGAGCAAGGTGGGAGGCTTGTCGAATGGTGGGCTTCTCCATAGAATGGTTCAGCAGAGGACTAGCTGCCTCACTGGGGGACCCCCAAAGTCACTTGGTAGTTTCTCTGTCACCGAGAGGGTCCCCATAGAGTTGCCCACTACTTCCTTACTTTGCTTTCTTCCAGTGGTGACAAGAGGTGGAAGAAGTGGTCCTGACTGGCAGGGCCCTTGGAGCTGAGCTGCACAGTATTACTGAGGGGGGCATCGTTCAGTATGATTTTACCTAAACCACTTGTTTTCTGCCCCTGGCTTCTTCCCCAGTCTCCACGGGGCTTTCATCTCAAAGTTCAGTGTAGTTTCGACTCAGTTTCTCCATAGATAGAACTTCCAGATTTAGTCAAAGAAAAACAAAATAGAGATTGTCTAGTAAAATTGGAATTTCAGATGAATGAGGAATGCTTTTGTAGTGTAAGTGTGTCCCACGCCGTCATTTGTTATCTGAAATGCAAATTTCACCGGGCCTTTTGTATTTCACCTGACAACCCTATCCATGGCACTGGAAGAGGAGAGCAGTAGCCTGGCAGCATCATGGTGTGAGGTGGCAGGGTTCTGGGGGAGCTCGTAGTTCTTTTACTGACTTTCCGCCTTTTCTCCCTCATCCCTGCTCTTCACCCCCATGGTATCTGGTGTTCCCAAGCCAGCAGTCCCTCGTGCAGTTCTGCAAGGTGCATCGTTTTCCTCTCACTGACGTAGCCGTCTGTGGGCTTTTGGCCTTTGGATTCCTCTGTGCCACTACCATATTTCCTTGCATCTAAGATGCGGCTGATGATAGGCTACACCATCCATTTGTTGAGTCAAAGAAAAACGCACAACGTGAGAGTTGTGAGTTTAAGTATTAGGGTCTTACTGAGGACTATAGCCTGGAAGACAGCTCTGAGGAACTGCTCCAAAGAGGTAGGGGAGGACCCAGTATATGTATGAATTTTTGGGGTTAGGAAATACATGCAGTCAAGTGTACCTCTTGGTAAAAGATTACTGCCAGTCACAAAGAACGGATTCCCAAGTTAATGATTTTAGTGCTTTTCTGTGTATGGAAAGATGCAAGGATCTGGGGTCACTGAAATCTTCCTGAGATACACATCTGTCTTTCTGGGGACCATTTATCCAAAGCACAGAGTGCCTCGTCCCATTTTTTCATCCTGATTTCTCAGGGTGCGCTGTCAGTGGACAGCTGAGGGAGTTGTGACTTAACCCCTGTATAACTGGACGATGAGTAACAGTCTTTGCTCTTTTTGGTTCACACACTATCTAATGAGTAAAGAAGAAGGAAGAAAAGAATGCCGTCCCCTCCAACTCTAAGATACCACCAGTTGTAAGAGTCATCTTGACCTCAGAAATGTTAAAATGGGAAAAAGAGGCACATTTTAAAATTGATGAAACATGGTCGTCCTGCCACTGTTTCTGAGTCTTCCCCAAATTAGTTACATCTCTTGTTTACTGTTATCTCTTCTTCCATCCTCTTTGTCCTTGCAGACTCGTACCTATTCCATAGAGGAATTTGATATGTTTATTCTCCCTTATTTCTCTAGTGTTCTTTGAGTCTCTGGAAATATCAGACAAATCTGTTGCCTGGCAGGAAGCGGCACACACCCTGGCTGTGTGTCTCCTTCTGTTCCCACCAGACGCTGGGCAGCATGGTGGAATGGACAGTCCACCAAGAGCCCCCCAACCTCCCCCAGCCCCCTGCCAGATAACATGGCTCTGCCCCAGCTGCTGCAGCCCTTCAAATAATTTATTCCCACCCGTCTGTGCTGCGCTGCTGTAACTCTTTCACGCAGAACAGAACTTTTGAGACACGAGCGGCTCATTTCAAAGGGCGGGAGGTCAGGCAATAAGCCCCATGACGGGTGAAACAGCAGGAGCAGCTGGAGCCCTTTATCTTGCTCTGTTCTTTTTTTTTTTTTTTTTTTGCGGTACGCGGGCCTCTCACTGTTGTGGCCTCTCCCGTTGCGGAGCACAGGCTCCGGACGCGCAGGCTCAGCGGCCATGGCTCAGGGGCCCAGCCGCTTCGCGGCACGTGGGATCCTCCCGGACCGGGGCACGAACCCGCGTCCCCTGCATCGGCAGGCGGACTCTCAACCACAGCGCCACCAGGGAAGCGCTTGCTCTGTTCTTTATGTACGTCCTTCAGAAGCTTTGCGGCTCTCCTGTCCTCTCACATTTTGGTGCTTCCTCCCTCTTTTTCTTTGCAGCTGATCCTTTTCATTCTGTTCCAGTGTTTCTTTTCCTTCTTTTTTTTTTTTCCCCTGAAAATCCAGTTTATTTTTCATGTTGTGGACAGATCCAGTCAGTGTGATCAGTTTTTCTGCATGTGTAATAATTTATCAAAGTAAGTTTTCCCACAAGACTCTTTTCCATCAACTCTGAAAATCCTGGTCTGACAACATACCCAGATAAAGCTCTTGAAAATCGCCTCTTAAAATTTGGAAGAAAATGTGGCAAGTCTTGCTGTAACATTTACTGAACTACAAATGGCTAAAGAGCAATTTCTGTTTTAAAAGGTGACTAGTACAATAGTTGAGTTCAGGAAATTAATGTTTTAGTGCACTTTGCTCCGGTTTTAGCCAACATGCTACATTGTCCTTTTCTTGCAGGGCGGGAGGGGGGAGTAGCACAAAGTGGACTTGAGGATTTCCACTGTACGAAAAAGATATGACTCTGCAAGCAAAACAGTGTAAACTGCCTTTTTTCTTAAGACCTGGACATTTTAAGACAGAAGCTTTGCAAAACATTACGCAATTTTTTTATTATTAAATGAGAAAATCTCATTTGTTACATCGTCACATTGCCAGTCAGAGAAATGCTGCAGTGATGAAGAAAGTCAATGTTGGATCAAACAAAGTCCTCATTTCTACAACATTCATTTAACAAAGAAATAATGTTCAACACAGCCCAACACAACATTCTTGGTTTTCTTCATATTGAATTTCTCCCCAAAATCATCTTCTAATGGGGTATTTTACTACATAAATTATAGTTCTTCATTTTTACAATTCACCCCAAACTGTATGAGAGATTTATCACACTACAGTTTCTAAAGCTGTTAGGAAATCCTTCACACATCGTCGTCATCTGATGTGTCACTGCTGCTTGTCTCTGTGTCATCATTCTCAGTAGTGGGTTTGAACGTGCTGTTTTTCCTTCTTTTCTTTGCCAGCCCTGGACTTTTGTTTTCTTTCTTTAATTCATTCAGTGATGTGCCGGTGACAGTTTGGGGCACAACAGTGACCCAAACGCACAACACTCGCTGCTCTGTGGAGCTTATATTCAGGAGGCGTTGGGGGGTAGCCAGAATAAAAGAGTAAAACATGTGGTGTGTTAGAAAGTCATCAGTGCTAGGGGGAGAAAGAGCTTGCAAGGCAGGTGGCCAGGTAGAAGGGCACGGTCTGCTGTTATAAACAGGGTGGTTTGGTGAACTGTCACCAAGGCAGGGACTTCGAAGGAAAGGCTGGAAGGAGGTGGGAGGTCGGCCAGGCTATTAGCTGGGGGGTGGAGGGATTATTCCAGGCAGAGGGAACAGCAGATACAACTGTGCTGAGGCAGGGGCATGCCCAGAAAGTTCAAGAGAGAGCAAGGAGGCCACAGTGGCTGGTTGGAGTAAGCAAGGGGGACAGGGACTAGAGGCGGGGAGGGCACATCCAAATCAGGTAGGGCTTTGGCATCATCATCATGTCTTCTGAGCTTCTACTTGACATGACGTGAGAGGCCTCGTGCCTCCCCTGCACATTCCTCTCCTCCCAAGTGAAGAGCCTTGGGCAGAGAGGGGATGGGATCTACCCTGTATTTTCTCCGGATCTTATGAAGGCCACTCCACTTTCTAAAAATCCTCCTCATTTTCTAGTTTCCTTTGAAAACTCCAGTTTGATGTCCTCACCACCTTCCTTCAATATCCTCCCTGTCGAGCCATATCCACTCCTTTCCTCGGCTCTGATTGCCATTTTGGAATGTAAATGCATGCCTCTCCATTCGTCTCAGGACGGAGAATCATATAAAATGCATGCAGTGTTCTCAGTGTTTAATTTTTAGCTCAGGGATTTAATCTGGCAAATTACTCTTTATCTCATGTATGGGGATGGATATTCACCAACATTCCCTTGAACTGAAAGGTAAGGTAACCTATTTCTTTGGGGAGGAGTGAGAAGTTGTATTAGTTACTATAGTGAAATTACTAGCAGCAAATCTAACGTAATCCTTTAGCAATTGCCAAGTATAACCCCGCCACTTGGAGAAGAAGTTTATCCATAAATGCAGTAGGGCTTCACTGGTGGCACAGTGGTTGAGAGTCCGCCTGCCGATGCAGGGGACGCGGGTTCGTGCCCCGGTCCGGGAAGATCCCACATGCCGCGGAGCGGCTGGTCCCGTGAGCCGTGGCCTCTGAGCCTGCGCGTCCGGAGCCTGTGCTCCGCAACGGGAGAGGCCACAACAGTGAGAGGCCTGCAAACCGCAAAAAAAATAAATAAATAAATGCAGTAAATGTCCTCCACAGCATTGCCAGAATAGGAAGAAAACTTTCTGTGGTTCTCTCAAGGTTTGAAAGACAGCTCAAAGAATCCCTCTGGATCACATTCATTCAAGGCTAGAATCATAAAATAGAAGACTGATAAAACAAAGTACCCAGCTATCATTTGTTCTTAAGCAGTGTCAAAAGGTCTAATTTAATCATTTGTGCTATTAAGTAGAAATTAGGTTTCCACGCATGCATTGGCTTTAAACTTGGCAAGATTCTGGTCCTCATTAGGACCAGTAGGATCTCCTTAGTTTTTTTTCTCTATAGAAAACAGACTGATAATAACACTCCCTTTCTAGTTTGCAAAGCCACAGGACCCTCTAGTTTAGGTACCTAACTCACAAATTTGGGTGATAACCTCTCACGTCCAAGGTCCTTTGGGGAGGGAATTATGTTCTGGACACACTTGGGGTTTGGCCAAGGAAACCTCACCTGAAATCTCCCTACCCCGCCCCCACTGCAATGTTGGAATCAATGGACTTGATCTTGGATTAGCATGACCACTCAGTTCCGGTATTGGATTGGGTGAGAGGTACAAACTGCTGGGTGTAAGAGAGGCTCAAGGATGTATTATACAACATGGAGAATATAGCTAATACTTTGTAATAAATGGAAATAGAAAGTAGCCTTTAAAAATTGGATAAAGAGCAAAAGAAATTTTTTTGAAGGAACATAGAAGTCTGCCTCTTTCCACATAATGATGCACACATTTCATAGTCTGCATGTATCATCTTTCATTTAACCACTTTCCTGTATGAACCATTCTACATTTTCTTTGTAAAATGAAGCTGCAAGGGTATGAATTCTAAAATGTTATTTTCCTCCCTTCTGTGTGTGCCAGCACTTTGCATCTAGTAGTCAGGTGGGGTTATCCAGTTTGGGGACTCTATAAAGAGTGGAGGGATTTCTCAACCAAAATTTAATGAAACTTGTCTACAGCACTGGACCTACATTCTATACTGTGTACTCTGTAGACATCTATACACAGTAAGTCATACATGATAAACTAGTGAGCTAGGATAGCAATCATTTGTATTAACTTATTAATTATATTTGTTTTATTTGTATTAACTAATGTAATTAATTTTAATTATTATTTATACATTTATGTAACTAAGTCTGGTTTTCCATACCTTGACAGTGCTTGGTATATAATTTTTGTCTTGTCTTACTTTGAATTGGGATCTTTGAAAACTCCTTTCATGAAAGATCACATTTTGCTGGGAGTCAAACCTGAAAAAAAAATCATTTTTCGTTGTGGAGGACTGGGACTCATTTTTATCATCATTAATATTTCTCAGGGATGAAGCCTCTGAAATACATTGCTGTTTCATCTCTTCACACCTGACATAGTGTTGGGTACCTAGCCACAGGCAGTTGAAGTTGGATATATATATAATTACAAAATACCTTTCTGGGGGCTTCCCTGGTGGCGCAGTGGTTGAGAGTCCGCCTGCTGATGCAGGGGACGCGGTTCGTGCCCCGGTCCGGGAAGATCCCACGTGCCGCGGAGCGGCTAGGCCCGTGAGCCATGGCCTCTGAGCCTGCGCGTCCGGAGCCTGTGCTCCGCAACGGGAGACAAAAACAAAAAACAAAACAAAACAAATTTTTGTATACTGGCACGATCTCCTTGTTTTTACAAGATATTCAAAATCTGTCGTAATCACCTTTCTATTTCCCAAGAGAGTTCACAAAGTGTAATAGCTTCTACCAACTGTATCTCGATAAGGTTTGTTTCAAAATGTTTATACATGTACTTCCTCGCAGTGATCAGCGTGACTTCTTTGAACCTGTACTGAGGTTGAACTATGACTGAAGAGAAGTTAGGACATTCACAATTCAACCACATAGAAAGGCCCAAAGCTACTTCCTTTTCTTTGTAAAATGAAGCTCCAAGGGCATGAATTGAAAACACATAGTATCTCTGCCAAATTAATTGAGAACAAGGCTGGATTTAGCTCAGCAGTGGTTGCCTAGCAACCAAGCTACTGTTGGAAAGACGATGTGGGTACTTTAGCCCCGGGTACTACTTAAGGCACTGAGTTTCCTTGAAAGATGTGAGGAAAAAAAGAAAAAAAACCTCTGTGCTCTTTTGGAAGTTTATATTTAAAGATGCCTGTGATCCATACCATATGCTTGGATGGACTTTTACCTTTTAAATCACATTCAGCATTGAAATTCAGCTCAGTTGTCACCTCTTCCGTGAAGCTTTCCTAACCCTTCCCAAGGACCCTCAGAATTTGGGTCGTGTCTGCTTCTTCTGTGCTCCCCTCAACTCCTGTATTTCATTATCTCTGCACTCATCACAGTGTCCTGGAATCATTAACTTGTTCACTTATCTGTGTGTCTGCCTGTGTGCCCTACACAGTTGTAATTAGGGACTGCCTCTTGTTTTCTGTGGGTTTTTTTTTTTTTTTTTTTGTATATCCCATTCATAACCCCATGTCCTGTACTTCGTAGATGCTCTGGCTCTGTTCGTTGAGTGGATGGATGGATGGATGAAGAAATGAATAAAATTAAAGACTCAGTCAGGCTTCAGTGAAGATGCTACCTATTTTAGCAGAGGTATCAAGGATTCTATAATGTGTACATGGAATGGGGTAACTCCAACGCATAATGTTGGGAGGAGTTTGTGGTAAGCCTGTCTCAAGCCGTGTTCGAAAGAGTCTGTTTGAGTCAAGTTCGCTTCCCTCTATTTTCCGTTCTCTGCCCTAGCGGCTGCCCAAGCAATTGTGGCTGGTTCTTAAAGTGAGTTCAGATCATCTGCTGATTGGCCCTGACTTCTGGGCGTGAGCTGGGCAAGTCTGCCTGCTTCTCCTTGCTTTCTTGGAATTTGCCTGTGGCTTTTTGCTGTTTCTTACTACTCAAGTGATGCTTCTCCCTTTTCCTTTTGGTGTGAAGTATTCTTCATCTCAGCTTGGCATAGGGGAGTTTTCTTGAGGAAACCGTTGATTCCCTGTGGCTGTTAACATGTGTATTTATGACTGTAGTAACCTAGAACTCCCCCCGATAACCCTTCAGAAGGACATTATACATCGGGCTGTTTCCCGAGCAGGGAGCTATAAAGCGAGCTTATTTCTCATACCTAGGTCTTCATATCCAAGGTTTTAGAGGGACTCTGTTTCGATCAGGGTAATTGCAAGAATCAGATGGCACACACATTGTGTAGCTTGAAGAGAATTTTAGAACAGGACTATTTACAAAGGGTTGGCCAGGGTGTAGGGAAACCAAGAGACATTAGGTACTACTCTAGGCTAGACGTAGGCTAGATCTGAAGGGGAGATGGGAAAGAATGGTTACCAAGACATCTTGGGGCACAGAGCATGGTGGGAGACAGTGGAGAGGGATCTGGAAGGGCACGTGGTCAGCACAACCACCCCGACAGAGTGCACACGTCATGGGCCCTGTCAGTGGAGACCATGCTTCACGCAGCTTGGTCTCCCAAATAGTTTGGGGGAAATATTTTGACCTTTTTTTATGAATCTTCGACTGCTTCTGTAGATTTTTTTTTATCTTGCTCCTCTTTGGCATTAGCCCTTTACTAGTTTGCTCATTTAAGAGCTATAACACCCTATAAACACAAAGAAACACAACATTTCCTTGGCCTGCTGTTCTCTCCAGGAGAAAGTCCACTTTAGTGGCATGTGAGGATCTTCAAACTCTGACTCCAACTTGTCACTGTCTGGGTAGCTCTTATTCATCTTTCAATACTTATTAAAGAATTGACTGGATGAAAGTGAGAGAAAGCTGTGATCTACTGGTTTAGGTAAGCAGTGGAGTTCAGTGGACAGATTACTGCTCAGTAAGGGCAGGTCTCTGAGCAGCTTCTGGGATCTCAATACCCCAAGGTGGGCAGGTGTCTCTCTGGAACACCTCCATTGTTGTGACTTAGCTCCCAATCCTGGCTTCTGTGTGTTTCACTTCAAGTTCTCTGGGGACGCAGTCTGATTGGCCCAGCTCGGGTTAGGTGTGTACTGCTGGTCCAATTAGGTTTCCTCATTAGAGATACAAAGGCGCCATTGTTGGCCCTGGGAACTTCTTGGTGGGTAGTGGTGATGGAAGAGACAATTCTTAGAGAAGAAAGGACAGACTGTGAGATGGACAGACACCTTCAAAGGTTATGTAATACTAAGAGCTAGCTGAATTGTGATCTCTATTTATTTATTTCATTTAAAATTTTTATTGAGGTATATTTGACGTAAAATATTATATTTGTTTTAGGTACATAACACAGTGATTTGATATCTGTATATTGCTGTCAAATGGTCACAATCAGTCTAGTTAGCAAGGTCACCAGACATAGTTATACATTATTTTGTCTGTGTGGGATGAGAACCTTCAAGATGTACTCTCTGAGCAACTTATAAATAAATATGTAACCGAGTATTATTAACTCTAGTCACCATGCTGTACATTACACCTCTAAGACTTATTTATTTTATAGGTGGGAGTTTGTGCCTTTTGACCCCCTTCACGCATTTCGCCCATCCCCACCTCTCGCAACCAGCAACTGTGATCTTTTTAAATGAGGTCTCCTCGGATTTTCCTGGAAGCTTCCATATCTTTGTGTATTATATACTTGTTATAATCTACCTATTTTTCTAAACATTTGTTGGTTGCTCCCCTAAGATGGTGAACTTAAGGAAAAACATCATATATTACTCATTTTTGTATACTCAGTACCTGACACAGTGAACAGAGAGGCACTCGATACTTTTGGTAAGAAAATGAGTGAATATCATCGTGAAAAGATAGTAGGCACTGGAATCACAAACTTGTGCTGAGTTAACTTCATTCACTGCCGAGATCGATTGGATTAAGCCAGTCTTTAAGTTCTTTCAGCCCTGGTTTCTTCACTTCTAATAGTAATCGCCCCATAGAGTGATGAGGACCGAACGGGGTACTCGTGAAACAACAACCCGTACACGAAGGGTTTAATTGATTCGAGGCTGTACACTATTGGAGTCAGACAGGTCTGGTTTTGAACCAGCCATTGCTCCTTGCATGACCTTGTGCAAGTCCCTTCACCTTTCTGGGCCTTTGTAAGAGGAAAGATAAAAATACGTAGTTTATAAAGTTCTGGTGAAGACTGTGCTTCACGATCTGTGCACTCTGCTTCACGATCTGTGCACTCTGCTTCACGATCTGTGTACTCTGCTTCACGATCTGTGCACTCTGCTTCACGATCTGTGCACTCTGCTTGGCGCTGGGCGACTGCTTGTATACGTTTCCTATTACTATCAAGGCCAATCCTGGCCAGTACTGGAAAGGAGAGGAAGTCTAATTCCATGTACTTTTTAGTTGCCACCCACTCACCTGCGTACGTACTGCGGGGCTACCATGTTGTCTTTCATCTAATCACGTGAAATGACCTTCCCTTTAAGCAATTCCACTCGAGAACTTTCCTGCTCTCCCCTCCACTTTTACTAAGGTGGGGTCCCCTGGTGGCTCTTTTCCTCCTGCAGAGACTGAAGTGAGCTCAACTTACAAGCAATTCCTGATAAGATTGCAAAGGACGCTAATGAATCCACATCATCTCTCAGACAACCATCGTATGCATTTTTATGAGCACATTTTAAAGATTTGAAGTGAACTCAGCAGAGTGCCTTCTGTGGAGAGATGTGTAGTGATTGGGCTCGGCTGCTGGGTGAGAGGTCTGGAGACGTGTGTGCCTGTCAGCATCCCACAGATGCTGGTCCTCAAGGAGGGATGCCCCTGCTTGGAACAGCCTTTCAAACATTCAGTTCCTTTTCTAAAGCGAAGAGAACTCTGGCGTCATTGAATAGGCGTAGAACAAAACACCAGGATGCTTTCCTATAAGTAACAGTGCTATCAACTCTCACTATATTGATCACTCCCACTCTCACTAACATGGTCTTTGCATCAGTGAAGTGGGGCTAATCACCATCCCACTTTTCTTATAGGATAACTGTGGAAACCAAAGGAAGAGTATATGTGAAACATTTTGCAAAGACCCATGAAAATCAAGGACGTGTTTCTAAGAGTCTGAATTTCATGTGGTTCAAAGTTTAGAAGAGCACCTGTTAGTCTCCAAAAGATTAGTCTTTGTGTATTTACCCTCTCCTTTAAAAGGAGGCTCTAGACTTTGAATTCCATTGTGTAGTCCGTTCCAAAGCATAAGAAATAAACTTCGCAATATGGTTTAGGTGTAAACTTCAGAAACATTTTTTTTTCAAATTCGATCCAGGCAAAAGGGAGACATCAATATTAAAAAGCCACCTCAAAACTGTTCTGAAGTTTGAATAATACTCGAGAAAAAGGGAGTTTAGTTCTAGATGTTAAAGAAATATGATTTTTACATGTAAGTTTACTATAAATTCATTTATATCAGAAGTAATTAACACAAGATACAACATATATACTATCATTCTATCCTAAACTGGCCACTTTTTACAATTTGCTACAGTTATCTAAGATGTATTTTATAGACTTTGATGTCTAAACAGCATGGTGCATGTAGGTGCGTTTAAACAGGTTCTATTCTAAAATGATTTAGGAGTAATTACATCTGTGCATTGAAGGGCAGACCGATACCACTGACGACCTCTTTTATTTAGGATGGAAAACTTTGTTGAGCTTTTTCTGCCTTAGCTGGTTTGTCAGCCAACCAAAGCTCTTTGTGTTCAGCAGGTTACAAGTTACGGATTTTGTGGCTTTTCTGTCAGCACAGGGAAGGGATTTAAAACCAGAATAAACAAAGTACTTTAACATTCTAGAGACTGGCTTCACAACTTCCTTTAATAAAGGTCAGTTCCTTTATTAAAGAGAAACATATTTCTGATCTCATATTTTCCCTTCTTTTGCCCTCAAAGATGGCACTCATAATGTTCTGTTTCCACAGTTGTAAATATTGGATGGGTTTCAATTGAATTGCTCTATCGTGATTTCTTTGAAATCATTCTTTCCTGTGAATACCTCATTCAGAAACTTACCATGTCAGTTTCCTGATTTTTAAGAGAGATCAGTGATGGTGGGCTTGTTTCCAGAATTCAGTAGATGTTTGGGACTTAGAAAGCTGCCTGGCACAGAGGAAGTACTCGGTGTGAACCCTCTCCTGCTGTGGTCATTGCTGTCCATGCTATTGTCACTATCACCTTTGGCACTGGGACCTTCTTGTATCATATCCTTGCAAGAACATGAAGATCAATGGACTACTTTTGTTTCTTGTGCTCTGGTAGAATCCAAAAAGATTAGACAAACTAGTATGATGATCTCCGAGGAGATAAATAGGAAGTTTTATTGCAGAAGCTTCAATCTTTGAGAGTCTTCCTCTTGGGAGCAGAATGATGAATATTTGGAGTGCCCCAAAGCAGAATAATGAATATTTGTTTCTCCTTTCATTTTTACAATTTTCCTGAGCCAGAAGCAGTAGTGGATTCTGCTGTCATTTCGGTGTTCCCTAGCTATTCTTGTGGGCACATTGCCTGATTCAGTTCTGCTTTATAAATTTTAAAATACGATTGGAGTCTCCATACTACTTTATCTCTGAGTCTGAGAAATATAAAAATGAAAAATATAGTGGAAGCCTGTATTAGGATTAAATTCAGATGTATATGAAAGAAACTCAACGAGCAGTGGCTTAACTAAGAAAGCAGGCTTCTTTTCCTGCTCTCACATAAAAAATGACCATGATTGGCAGTTCATAGCTTGTATGGTAGCTTCACTTTATCATCGACCCAGGCCTATTCTCTTTCTGCTCCTCCATCCTTAGTATGACTTCCATCTTCAGGGTTGCCTCATGGTCACGAGATGACCATTGTAGCTCCAGTCATCACGTTCATGTTCCAGGCACCATAATGGAGGAAAGGAGAGGAGCAAAGGTGTGATTCCCCACTGAGTGAGATCTCTTTAAAGAGCTTTGTGAGGAGCCCCACGCTGCACCTTTTGCCTAATATCTCTAAGGAAGATGGGAAATAAAGATTTTTATCTAGAATTTGCCAAAAATCATTTACAGTTTGGGGGTGTAGCTGTACGCCCATAATCTCCATAAACTGACCAGTCTGGAGCTCTACTTGCAGTTGGATTCCTTAGGGGTGGGCAGAGTGGACTACGTGGGCTATAGGATCAGACCAATCTGGGATTGAACCTGAGTCTGCCCCTTACTCCTTGGATGTCCTTGGACAAGTCAGGGAACGTGTTTTGGTTTTTTTTTTGTGGTACGCGGGCCTCTCACTGTTGCGGCCTCTCCCGTTGTGGAGCACAGGCTCCGGACGCACAGGCTCAGCGGCCATGGCTCGCGGGCCCAGCCGCTCCGTGGCATGTGGGATCTTCCCGGACCGGGGCACGAACCCGTGTCCCGTGCATCGGCAGGCGGACTCTCAACCACTGCGCCACCAGGGAAGCCCCATACAGGTTTATGTAGTAACAAACTGGGTTCTAGTAACATTTTCCTTTACTGATTGTATTCACTGGGCAAATACCAGGTGCTGGCAAACGTGGTGAATTGGGGCTTTAAGCCTAGCCTTGGAACTGGTTATATCCTGGCAAAGGAGTGCGATGCTGCTATAGCAGAAAAGTGGGAAAGGTTTTCTGCCTAAGGCATTGTTTCCAAGTCTCCTTGTTTCTGGCTCTTTGTCACCCTACATAGCCTTTGACTAAAATAACCTCGTCAGATCCTATTGTTCTCTGCCTCTGGCATCTGCTGTGCTAGTTGTCAGGTTGAGTTGGACTAATACCATGCATCCTTGGAGGGTATATACAATGCCTCCATGATTTCCGTTGATGGTAATCAGTGGATTGCCATGCCAGAGAAAATCTAGGATGCTGTCCGTGCCACAGAAAGTGTGACTGAATTCCCAAGTGAGCGTCAGGGCAGATAAAGCAATTTCTAAGCTGGAACCTGAAGGATTCATAGAGATTTGCCAAAGAAAGAGAAGCTGGAAGAGTATTCCGTGCAGAAGGAACAGCATGTTCATTTGACTCTGAGCTCTGACTTTTAGACATCTGTTCTTGGATTGTCTCTACGCTTACCTTTTAACTTTTGCCTTGACTCCGCCAGGGCTGGCTTTTAGCCTCAGCTTTTGAAAGCCCGTCATCAAACATGGATGCCACCACCTTTAACAACATGCCGTTGGGATTTTGTCCACCTAAAGCCACTGTTGACAAGCCATTCTGCTGGATTGTTCCAAAACAGAGATGGCACCTAGGCTTTGCTTCCTGTGCCAATGCTAATGGTTTGTTGGCGGCAGCCCGGACAGATCAAAGAATACTTGAGGATTAGTGGAAAGAGTCCCACAGTTAATTAGTGATGCTCTCCTAGGTTCAGAAACAGAGTCCTGACATGTAGGTATTGGCATTCTTGGGTCCAAAATACTCCTTCTTCCTTTCCAATCTGTTTGAATGCAACTAGGAAAAATGTCAGAGAAGAAGCAGGGCACCAGCCAGAAAGCAAAGATGATAACACCTCCTGGCTCTTCCTTATGGCCATTCCATCCTCAGCTTGCAAAATTTGGCTTTTGGTAATAATAAAAAGCTGCCTCCAGGTTCCCTGGGCCATCTCGATGCTCCCTACATTTGCAAGTCCCTCAGACACCCAGCTGCTTCTCCTAACATACCTGCAAACAGTAGTGTCTGCTGTAGGGGATGCCCCTTACGGAAATGACTTAGGAGAGGGAAGAACCTTATCTCTAGTCACAGAGTTGAGGATGCTACGAGTCGGCAAGGACTTGATCCTATGGCCTCATCTTCATAAACGTTTCCTGCTAACTGACTGACAAGCCACAGAGAACAGTCTACTTTTCAAAAACGTTAAACAACTTTTAAAAATATTATTCTAATTATTTCCCTGCTTAAAAATTTCCCTTGGTCCCGTTGACTGCTTGCAAACTATTCCAACCCCTCCATCTTGTACTCGACTTTCCAGCTGCACAGATAACTGTTTTACTCTGTGCCTTTGTTCATTCACACTCTTCCACCTGGAACCCTCTTCAGTTCCACTTTGTCCAGCTGTTCCTGTTCAAACTGCAGACGTTGCTGGAGAACAAGCATCTTTGCAAGCATCACCCATCCATGCCCTCAGTTCATCTCTCTCTCATTAGCCATCTCTATGCTCTTTATGTACTTACATATTTTTGCCCAGGGAACACTGGTGGTAAATAAATCATATGCCTTGGTGGACTGTGAGCTTCCTGAGGGCAGGGGTTGGATCTCCTTCATCTTGTAACAGGCGTTTAAAGTAGAATCGGGCCACCTCAGATGTTGAATTTAACTTAATCATTGGGGGAAAAAAACCATACTACAATGCTCTTTACATCTACTTTTTTTCACTGGGTTCTGTGCGTGTCTGTAGTAGTGAGGAGACTTCTGGCTGATCAAAGACAGAGATACATGCCCATTTCATTTGTTGTGCTTTGAATTCTCCTATTTCATAGGTTATAGTCAGGGCGAGGAAGAGTAGGACTAGAAAGTAAACATTTTGAGTTACTTCAGTGCAATTTGGAGGGACAGAAGGCCGTTTAGTTTTCCTTGGAATGTTTACCAAAGAGATTTGTTTTTATTTATCACAGCAGGGTTCCAGGCAACATCTTTCCTAGTTATGTTAACTGAATTATTCAGATTGCTCATGAGTTAATATTGTCTTATCTCATGTTTCCAGCTCATTAAATAATAACCAAAGCCCCAAGTAATTAAGGCATTTAGAAAATGGCATTAAGTACCATTGAATTGAGTCTCCCTCCTGGGTTTGTTGACACTTACCCCCTGGCTCATATTACCTTCCTAGGGAATGGCCGTCATCCTTCTGGCTTCTTCCCCAATGCACTGGGCTAGTTTTCTAACGCTGGATTCTCGAGGCCTTTTTTCCTATTAACTGTTGTGCTGCTTAGAAACATGCTGTCAGTTAAAGGAGAAGAAGGAGAAAGATTGTGAGCTCCCACTTGCTTGTTTGTTTGCTCGCTTTGACAGCAACGAACGTTAGTGTAGCCCAAGCACCCCAGACTCCATCAGCTTCTGCTAAAGAAGGAAGTTAAACTCCTCTTTTTAATACCAGAATTAGAACGTGAGCCCCCATCATGTTTGAATGCAGAAAGCTCTGTCTTCAGCAGGTGTGAGTCCTTGGCTGTCTCTAGATATCTGCAGACAATGCCTGAATATTCCACAAATTCATCCCGCTGGTTCCTCCTCCCAGCTGTCGGCTCTGGGTCACTGCTCTCCTCTTCTGTTGGTTGCATCTTACTGTCTTAGGAGGGTCCGCTCAGGGTTGGGATTCCTTCTGTAACTCTTCCTGGGCCTGGGTACAGCCTCTTTGTTTAACTCACCATAGAGATGACTAATACAGGGTAGTGAAGGCTTTGAAACAGTGGAAGGCAATTGGGGCCCAAAAACTGGAAATGCCTGTCAGGTGCAGCCACTCTCAGAGCTCCTGGGCTAATGCTGCCTCTGCAAGACCTACTGGGTGGGTCTGTTATAAGTTGAATTGTGTCCCCCAAAAGAAAGGTTCAAGTCCTAACCCCCGGTACTTCACAATGGACCTTATTTGCGTATAGGGTTTTATAGATATGATCAGTTAAATTGAGGTGATAAGGGAGTGATACGGGCTTCTTAATTCAACATGACTGATGTCTTTATAAGAGAGAGACATAGAGGGGAGAAGGCCTTATGCAGACCGAAGCAGAGATGAAAGTGATGCAGCTGTAAGCCAGAGAAGGCCAAGGACTGAGGGCCACACCAAAAGCAAGGGAGAGGCAAGGAAGGATTCTCCCTACAGTTTTTAGTGGAAGCATGGCTCTGCCAACACCTTGATTATGGACTTGTGGCCTCCAGAGCTGTGAAACAATGCATTTCTGTTGTTTTAAGCCACCTAGTTTGTGGTACTTTGTTACAGCATCCCTAGGAAACTAATTCAAGACCCCTCTTGCTAGTTTCCAGCCTGTCATCATATTGCAGTAAGTAGCTCACGTTTCCAAACCAGCACACCCTTACGCTACCCCTGTCCATCTGAAGCCCAGATCAGATCTGGAACTCCTCCCTGTCTGGCCCCACATCTCCTCTGTTCTAGGATGGCTCATGGTTTGGATGCCCATTTTCTTCAGGAAAATAAATGAAAGCTTTGGCTGGCTCTCTCCCAAGAGCCCGCCACCAGCAGCACGATATAAGAGGACACAGCATTAGCACAGCAGTTGCGGTGATTTGGGGCATTATTAATCCAGTTCCTTGTAGAGTCCCTCCAGCTAATTTGCTGACACAGCCCCTCTATCATTCCTCCTTTTCTATGACTTTTGTATAAACAGGAACACACCTATCGTCTAATAATAGGGACTCATTTTTAGGGACCCTGCATGAATTAGAAGACTAATGTGTCCATAGAGAAAGCATAATCTGGAAAATGTTGACACAACGAAATAAAATTTTTTATAGTCTATTGCAGAGAAGTTTAGATCGTCTTTGCCTTCTGTTTCTTCATTCTGACACTCTTTGCTTCACCTTTGCACAATTAAAAGCTACATCAGAGTGATTTTTCCCAAAATAAAGGTACAGTTTTTCTTTCAAGCTAATTGCAGATTTCCACCTATATGGTAATTTGACGAAAGTGTTGAAATGCCAGTCCTCATTTACATACCCCATCACCCTGCTTCTAACCATGAAGGTTTTCAGGAAATAGAGATACAGATCAAGGCAGACAGGGAGATGGGGTGGGGGGAGGGGAGAGAGAGAGAGAGAGCGAGAGAGAGAGAGAATTCTCAACCCCTTAAGATTGGCTGGTCCTCCCAGTTACCTCAAGTGTTTTATTGCTTGTATGTCTGTTTTTGTGTTTTGTTCTGTTTTCATTTGAAGATTTCAATTCTTTCTGCTGTCTCTTCTTCCATGAGTAATTGCTCCTTGGATTATACTTCTATAAGGTACTTAGAGCTGGAAATTTCATAAATAAAAGGAGAAATAGCTCAAAAGGGGTAAGATATAGAGAACAGAGTGATAGCACTGCTCTGAGGATGCAGTTTCTCAGCACATTGCCCCATCCCCAGTGCAGTCCTGTGATTGATTGGTGATGTCTGCCATGGGGTGGGAGGAGGCCAAGATGCACTCCTAGGATGGATCTTCTGTTCCTGTCTGGACCACCCAATCTGAAACTTGTGCTATAGCTACCCTTCTATAAGTTAAGCCCTCTGTATCAGGGATCAGCAAATTTGGTCCACCACTGTTTTTGTAAATAAAATTTTATTGAATGCAGCCACACCCATTCATTTGCATACCGTCAGTGGCTGCTTTCACACTACAGAGGAAGAGCTGAGTAGTTGCCATAGAGCTTGTAGCCCACAAAGCCAGAAACATTTACTCTGTGGCCCTTTACAGAAAAAGTTTGCTGATCTTTGTTCTATATGGTTCCAGTCCTGGGCAAATGCCCCTCTTCTTGAATCTGCTAAGTCGACTGATGCCACCCTTCAAGATAGAGTATTTTATGCTCTATCTGAACTCTCTCAGTAACGGACAACTGAAATCCAAATCAGACAATCTAGAGTGGAAAAGTAGAATTTTGGCTTGTAACTGGAAGGTCCGGAGATAACTGACCTTAGGTACAGATGGATCTCAAGAGGCAAATTCCTTCGTCAGAGGTAATCTCCCTATCTGTATCTCTGAATCTTGCTTTTCTCTCAGGCACCCAGGAGTCCCAGGTTTATAGTTGACCAGTTATCCCAATAGAACAATGGCATCTCCTTCCTGATTAGTCCAGCAGTAGTCCCAGGATTGTGGGTAGAGGGACCACCATGGATTTTTTAATATTCTCTGACCAGTACTGTGGCCAAAGGGGATAAAATTGGATAACTGGCCTGCCTGGGATCATGGGTGTCTCCCTGTAGCTGGACCTGGACTGAGCTCCACCCAAATTAGAAGAAATGATTATGAAGGAGAGCTAGTTCTTCAAAGGAAAGTCAATGTTTCCCCCCAGAGTAAGGGTGAATGAATGTAAAGGCTCATCCACTATTCCTAGCTAATGGGATTTCTCTAAGGAGGAGGAGAAGCAAGAGAGGGAGAGAACCCATCTTTCTATATCCTGGTGCTTCTAGATCTGGTCTGGTCCTTCTAGATCTCTGCCTAGTAGTTCCTGGTCTGCCCTTGTGACTGGCCCAGTCACTACCTGCAAATCTGAGGGAGTATCAGGGCTGCCCTGGACCCAGGTAGTGACCAGGAAGGAAAGCTTAGTGGCCTCTGGATGCCTATATACTCTCCCAACTATAAGTACTTGTACAGGCAACATGCTTAGCTCAGAGCACTGTACCTTGTGACCTTACCCTGAGAGTTTCTCCTATAGAGCTGTACGAGTATCCAACTGTCAATACTAGTGATGATGCGTCACAGCAACAGACCAGACCTTGTCTGACGCCTACCCGGGATATACGGTTGGTAGCTTTCTTTGCTCCCCAGAACAAACTCCGAAAGTTGAAATGATTGTTAATTGAGTATCTTTGGTTGAGTAGTAATTATTGTTGACCTTGAATAGAGAAAGGAGGCAGTGTGTCCATTTCCAAAGTTTATTTCCTTTTCCACCCTTAAGTTCAGCCAGTGCGTTCATCTGTAAATACTTTCAGTAGAAACAAAGTCATAATTTCCTGTCCTCTTGCCTCTTTTTTATTTAAAATACTAGTGTCTCAAGATAGTGCACCCCTTTCAATTTACAAAACCTTTTTGCCTACAAGTGAACCTGGGGCATCACTCTCCACCTATCTGAACACATTATAGGAGGGGCATCAGGGCATCAGTGTTTTTTTAAAGTTTCCCAGCTGATTTTAGATACTAGTGATCTAGATAATCTTCTGGCTTGGCATCTTTGAATCTTCTAAGCTCTACCCTGATCACAGAGTTGGCTCCCGTCTTTTCTCCGTTTCCATTTGTATATTTTTTATGACTTCCTGAAATATTTTTCAACAGCTGATTTATTCATTTGCTTCTTTCCCTAAACCACGCCCCTTGTGGGCATAGACTCCATCTTGTCTCATTCACTTCTGTATCCTGAGCACTTAACACAGCACCTGGAACAAGGTAGGCGTTGAATAAATCTTAGCCGAATGGAGCGATCCTACACAATTCTCTCAAAGATGCTATGTTCTCGGCATTATCGTAATCACTCGTTGCTCATCAGGTCAGAGACTGAAGCTCAGAGATGCTAAGTGCTATGTGCAGAATGCAACTTGAAGCAGAGCGTCTGACCCCAAGGCCATTTTCTCCTCCAGAACATCATTCTTAATGGAAAGTAGATACAATTGCTGTTATTTGTGGCTGAATCAGTGAAACTGTAGGTTAAAAATGGTCAAAATTTGGCAGTTTTGTGGGTCTCAACCTAATAATTTTGTTGCGGACTTTATTCATGATTTGACATTTTGCTAAAAGAGAGCAATACCCAGTAGTCAAAGCGAATGGGCTGAAAGTTTCAATGGGCTTAGTCGATTAGAAAAAATGTACCTAGAAGGCTGGGGAGCAGAAAATCAGACCCAATGGCCCTTCATAGTACAGACTTCAATAAAGTATTTCATAGGATGAGTTCAGTCTAATGGCTGTGTAGACATCAACTCTCTGGATTGGGGCTTTTCTCTGTCAACTTTTGGAGTCATGAGACGGAAGTCACTTCCATGAACTCATGGAGGCATGGAATTATGGAGTCTCCAATCTCTCGTGGAGTCAGATCATTGTATGAGGAGTCAAAGACCTGAATTTAAGTCTCAGTTAAGCTCCCACCTTGCTGTGTGACATCTCAAAACTCTTTCATCTTTTTGAACTTCACTTTATCTGCAAAATGGAGAGAATAACTACTATCTAAACAGATTACTCTAAGGTTAGTGTATGTGTGTGTGTGTGTGTGTGTGTGTGTGTGTGTGTGTGTGTGTATTCCAGTAAAGGCCTTACAAACTGTGAGCTAGTGAACAGTCATAGGATGATTTTATTGTGGTTCTTCCCCACCTAGAAGGGAAAGTCCAGCAGACTCACTAAACACAGTATTAAAATATAAATACTTGAATGAACAACCTAGGTGTCTTCACTGATAATACATGAGCATCCTTTTTTAATGTAAGGTCCCCTCTGGCATGAATACATTGTTACAGCCAGTTCATTTCCCATCTTTCCCGCCAATTAACTTCTTGTCTGAGCTCCTGAAATAAGAATGATGAGCCTCCGAGGAGATGAAGGGACTTCCTGATTAACTCATCTGTTTAGTTGCCACTGTGCCCAGAGTGCTCTGCTTCTCTGAAGGGCTATAATTCTCATTTTATACACAGTGGCAGGTGGGCACTCAGGTCAATGGTCTAAGCGAAGAATTCACTACCTAAGACCTAGAGGAAGAATGGCATCGGGAGTTAAACCATCTTAAAAATAATACACTGATGGTGCCATGCCTCTCTTTGTATATTTCGGGCGCTCCTGAATGCAACTTTGCTAGTGTATCTCAGTGGTTCTCAAAGTCGGTACACTGGACCATCAGTATCACCATCTTCGGGGAACTTGCTAGAAACACAAATTCTTGAGCTCTACCCCCGACTTACTACATCAGAAACTTTGGAGTTGGGCCTAGCGATCTATGTTCTAACACACTTTCTAGATGATGCTAACAGATATTTATTTTTTTTTAATTTATACAATCAGTTTTTGTATGTCAATTACATATGACAAATTATAAATACATATATACTGGGGAGGATGAAGAAGCATTAAATTTGTAATTAAGAAATATGATAGTTACTGTCACGATCTTAGATAGTGAAGATGCTAGTTTCCAGGTCTATTAATCAACGCGTTACCTGCTGACCACACATTCCTTGTCATCCCTGGGGGGTCCCATTTGCACTGATGTTCTCTCTGTGTACCTGCCCATTCCTCAGCTGCCCATCTGATGCACGTGAATGTTCGAGAAGCATGGTGTACCTTTCCTGGACAAATCCATCCCTCTTTAAGTAGAACAGGGATAAAACTGTAACATGGAGTATTTACAGATTAATCCCTCTTTCCCTAGGTATCTACTTATTTTGCTCAGCTATGTTTGTGAGACTTTATTGAGTGAATAGGTATATGTGTGGAGGAAATTGGGTGAAACTGAGAATCTAAAGTAATATAACTTTTTTTTTTTTTTTTTTTTGGTGGTACGCGGGCCTCTCACTGTTGTGGCCTCTCCCGTTGCGGAGCACAGGCTCCAGACGCGCAGGCTCAGCGGCCATGGCTCACGGGCCCAGCCGCTCCGTGGCATGTGGGATCTTCCCGGACCGGGGCACAAACCCGCGTCCCCTGCATCGGCAGGCGCACTCCCAACCACTGCGCCACCAGGGAAGCCCAGTAATATAACTTTTAAAAGAACTTACTGCCATCTTTAGTTGAAAAGAAAAATTCTGGAAAGTGTAGGTGGGGTGAGAAAGGGGGTACAACAAAGACAGCCAAATGAACTGGTTCTTTTAGGAAAAGACACACAAAAAAGAGGTAAAACTTGCATGCCCCCAAGTATTTAATCAATTCAGAGTCACTTGTGACTCCTTTTCTTCAATGTCCACTTGCAATCCATTAGCAAATGCTCTCAACTCCATCTCTAAAATATATTGTCACCTCATCCACTTCTCCGGATCTGTACTGTGACTGCCGAATCAAAGGCATTTTTCTGCTGGGCCGTGTCTTGCCTCCTAACTGGTCCCCCAGCTTCCTATCAATACTCCTGTCAATACTTTGAACACATTCAGAATCACCTTGAAACATCATTCAGATCAGTCACCGCCCACCCCCGCTGCTCAGAACTCTCCGATGGCTGTTCTTCGTATTTAGAATAAAACCTGTTCTTATAACCACGGCCTGTAAGGCTCAGACTAATATGAACGTTAATCATCCAATCTCATTTTCCATCTCCTTCCTCCAAAATCTCCAATAACAATTTTTTTGTCAGTTTCTCAAGTATTTTAGCCGCTTCCCTTTCTCCAGACATTTTCCCATGCTGTAACTCTGCTTAGGATGCTTTCCTTCTTCCTCTTTCAAAGCCAGTTCCTGGGGCTTCCCTGGTGGCGCAGTGGTTAAGAATCCACCTGCCAGTGCAGGGGACACGGGTTCGAGCCCCGGTCCGGGAAGATCCCACATGCCGCGGAGCAACTAAGCCTGTGCGCAACAACTACTGAGCCTGTGCTCTAGAGCCCACGTGCCACAACTACTCTAGCCCACGCGTCTAGAGCCCGTGCTCTGCAACAAGAGAAGCCACCGCAGTGAGAAGCCCGCGCACTGCAAGGAAGAGTAGCCCCCGCTCGCCGCAACTAGAGAAAGCTCGTGCGCAGCAATGAAGAGCCAATGCAGACATAAGTTAATTAACTAATTAATTAATTTAAGAAAAAAATACAGTTCCTCTTTCTGCTTTCGATATCAGCTTAAATGGCAGATCTTCAGAGAGACCTTTATTGGTGAATCTGTCTCAAGTGAGTTTTCCCAAATTCACTCAGTACTCCATCTTGACTCCTTCTTTGTTCATGCATAGTATCGAATCACAGTTTGAAACTCTTGATTTTTTTTTTTTTGTCTATTTGTTTCCCTCGTAAAACTGTAACTTCTCATAGATTGGGATCACGTATGTCTTATTCAGTTTTATTTCTGCCCCTGCCACAGTGATGGGCACATAGCGATTGCTCCATAGATGTTTGTTGGATCAATGCATTGGAGCCTCTTTCGTGGCACATGGTTCTTTAGACAGATAGATGGATATTTATGTATTGCTTTGTCTATTTATTTATTTATCTACTTACTTTTAGAGTGGTAAGCTGTTTAGACATAATGTTTATTTACGTGGCAAATGCAAATAATTCAAGTAAACGTATGAAAATAGCTGAAACCAATATTAAGAAGGAGTTCTGAGTGAAGAAAAAGATGTGTTGGAACTTAGTCTCGTACATAATGCATCTCTCCAGTTTCTTACTACTGTAAGAAGGATACTTGGGTATTTAGAAAGTGTTGTTTTGTGTCGTGTAATATAATTCTGCTACAGTTCCTCTTCAAGCAACCTTGATAAAGATTATTGGTTTCAAGCGAGGAGGGCTGTGAATATATGCAGTGGTATTACTCTGCAACCAGCTCATCCTGGCTTATGAGAGCAGACTGTGGGCATCTCTTCCTAATACCATGACCTCACATTTATAGCTTGAAATCTGTAGTGGCGGGAGTATTTACACCATGGCAACTGACAAAAACTAGAACGCATAGCTTTTTTTTTTTCCCCTCAGAGAACTCGTTATTAAATGTCTCCCAGCATGATACTGATAGATATGTATCTTAGGTTGTGATCACCAGAAACAGACCCTTAAGTGAGAATTTGTGAGAAAGCAATTTGTTTGGGATTATTCCAGAGATGCGGGGCTAAGTAGGGGAGTCAGAAAATAGCACCAGTAAAGGGAAGAAGACCAAACAGGAATGTGATACCAAGTAAAGTCCCATGGAGTTTTCCTTTGACTGAATCCCACGGAGAAGCTCTGAAAACAGAGCTGTGTAATCAGGGATTAGGGATCTGGGTTATTTGTAATCTCACCTAACAGTCCGTCGTTGGTTAAGGACTGTCCCTTGAGGAACGTACATTCTCAGGCATTTCTTGTTTCTGTGTGCAGAGGTGACACAAATTCGGGTAGTCTGAGAGCAAATGCTGGCACTGGGAGTGAGAACACCCCAAGGTGATAAAGGGAACCTAGGCGCGTGCACAGCTTGCCGACAGCCCTCCTACAAGGGCACCTCCAAATCTTTAATGTATTCCATCACCCAGGAATATGTAGATCTGGAGGATCCGTAGATCTGGGGCTGGACCTCAGATTCTGCATTTCTCATAACCTCCCAGGTGTTGCCATTGACACCGCCCATGAATCACACTTCGAATGGGCCAAGTGTAGCAACATGCTTTACATAATTTTGTACCGAAGACCCAGTTTTATTTTGTCCATTCAAGTTAATTTCCATGGGAACGTGCTTTACAAAAGAATTTGAAATGGAACCACTTCGCTGAGGAACACCTGATTCCACCATTGAATTTCCTCAGTTTATCAGTGAAGTCATTTCATTATAGTACTTTAGACTGGGAGGTTTCCGACCCCCCAGTACTTCAGAGAAACTGAAGACCAGTTAAGTCCCAAACATTTTTTGAGGATATCATAGTACCAGCAGCCAAATCTATTGTCCAGATACCAAAGGATGGTTCTTTTTCTCTGTATCTTTTGGCTTCAAATTCATTCATCCGTTTAACAGGCATCTGTTGATACCTTGCTGTTTGCAGGTTCCTATGGAATGTTTTGTTGGGGATGAAGAAAATGAATCAGGTTAAAAAAATGGACATGTGTCTTGCTCTCAGCGACGGTATGATCTAGAGTTGCTGGCTTGTAGAAAGAACTGGAAACTGCTTTCAAACTTATGAAACATCTGCAGTGTTTTACTTTATAGGTGTTTAATGGGGAGCACAGCTTGAATTACCCCCGAGTTGCGTTTGTCTTGTACAACCAACTTGAGGATGTGAAGTGGGTGCCTGTGACACAAATTCAACAAAGAAATAAAGTGGAAAATTATTTTCAACCCTCGTCATTGGAGGAGTGAAGGCATTAAGGCTTTTCTTCATGCCAACTATACTCTATTTTTATATTCCTGAATGAATGCGAATAAGACATACCAGTGCAGACTGCCTTAGGCAGAAATAAGTATTATGTACTTGTAGTAATTAATTTATGGCAAAGTGCAGGCAGTAGGGTAAAGTGAATTTGTGAAATTCTCAGAGTACTTGACAGCTTCTCATTGAAGCAGAAATAAAATGTAGTCAGTAAATGGGAAAATGCTGAAGAAAGTATTTTGTGATCACCACAAGGGTTATATTCGGTAGTTGGGATACTTCGCTTCCCTACGCAACCTGGAGGTAATGCATTGATGTTATTGCAATGTGAGTGCAGTATTTTCTAAACCAAGCAAGCGAGGAACTGAGCAAAAGAACACTTCGTGAATGTATTCTTTGAAAATACCTTTTCACTAACAGTATGCAGATGAGCTTCTAGATATATTAACCCTAACTCTGTGAGTCTGCACAGAGATCCCAACTCAAGTATTTTGGTTCAAGTACTGTTGAGGCAGCAGTAGTTCATAAGATATCATTTCATAGACATGCGAATCGTGTGGCAGGTCCGCACCGTTAGGATGATGACCTTGAGTGTTTCCAGAATCCCCTGCCCCAGGAGTGCAGTTGTGTCGGTGGTAGTCCTGCTGTTTTAGTTTACGAAGCAGAGCCTGAGATAGAGAATCTAGCGCAAGTAGTTTATTGAGGGAATGCACATGAGAGAAGGGAAATGAAGGAAAAAGCGAGACAAAAATACGATTTCAGGGTAAGTGTAGCCTCAGCTGGATTGCACAGGGAGCTCTGCATTGTGTATCGTGCTGCAGAGTTAGCTTACCTTGAGGCAAGGGGCCCAGCCTTTTGTACGTCCGTGTCAGGCAATCTGGGAGTGACAGCACGTGGGGAGAGGAGGACTGTCTTCTAAGTGAGGTGGCTGCAGTGGGCAAGGGCAATTCTTGCTCTCTAGAGATTTGGAGAAGGGGGCGGCTAAGACCCAGTACACAGAGCAGCTGCGGGATGGTGCCCGAGCCCAGTGAAGGGAATCTGGGTAGGGCACAGACATCAGCTGCTATCCTCACCTGGGAAATTGAGGAAAGGAGAAAAAATGACAAGTTGCTTTCTGAATTAAGTGCTATAACTATAATAAAATAGCAAAAATAACAGCGTGGCACTGATCAGGCAATCTTGGCCAGAAGAACATTTTGGTTCTTGGTATTATTACTAAACTTTTCCTTCCTAAGTAAGTTAAAAGTTAATCCAGTACCGATCCCACCCTTCTCGGATCAAGCCTTGGCATAAAATATTCCAGTAGGGGAGAAACGGGTTGTTACAACACTGGAAGAAATTGAACTGAAGCATGAGCTCATGTACTGGATGACAGGATTAGGGAGAAACAGTGCCATAAGTAGACTAATCTTTGGTCTTGAGGTGGTACTGCTGTGGTGAACGGATCACTTCCGTTCTCTGTGGAAGTCTTCTGCAAACCCAAATTGACCCCTCCCCCGTTCCTCAGACTTTGCCTAGGCAACGGCTAGAACGTTTAAAGCCCCGGTCTCAGCAGGGTAAGTAATGGGCATCTGTCATCAGCCACAGCCATTCTGAAGAAGAGCCTGAATGATAATGTTCTCGGGCTGAGAACACGGGCCCAAGCTTAGGGGGAACCAGGACGGATGAGCCTTTCAGCTTTGCCCACTACCGTATCATTACATAGGCTTTTCCTGCCTTTTTCAAAACTACCTGGGGTTACAGGGGTCTCTCTTTGATTAGCCTTCAGGTGCAGGTCAGAAGGACTTGGGTACGTCCCCCCTCCTCTATTCCTCTAGTTAGCTTTGAGAGCATCTAGAACGCTAGATGTGATGCGTTACATAGACTGATCCTTTACTTCTTCCCTCTCTTTGTGCTGTCTCTCCTTTCCCTCTTTTTCCTTCTATTTCCTCCCTCCCTTCTTCATTACGCTTTTTAAAAAGTTACTTTACCTTCTTCCTGTATTCTTGTCATCTCTCTGCCTTCCTTATCTCTGCTCTCTATTTCTTCCCTACTTGCACCCTTTCCTCCTCCCCATTTCATATGTTAAGTTCACCCTGCCAATTTCCCTCTCCCCTGTTCCCTGATCTCTCTTCTGCTCATCCTTTCCCTCTTTTGCTTCACATCTGCCCACTCTCTTCTCTCTCATTCCCTCTTTTCTTCTTTGGTTTTCAGAGCACATCTTTGAGTTTCCAGGTAGCCAGGATGCCTGCCATATTCAAACAGGCGACTCAGGCTCCAGTCTGACCCAGACGTTCCGCACGGGGACAGGGCTTGTTATATTGAAATCGGTGAAAGTGATGCAAGCAAATGATCGAAATGTTTAATATTTCAGGGGAAGGCACCGAGAATGTGAGAGGCAGGTAATTCATCAGGGCTCTGGACCTCCTTCCAAACTACTTAACACAGGCTCAGCAGCATTGGCCCTTAGCCTGCCAGGGCCCCAATGTTTTGGATGGGCAGCTCTACCAGGCTTAAGGATTCTTTTCCAGATCCCCCAGTTCTTGGTTCATGGCATTCTTTGAAGAGCTCACATCGTGCTGATGTACGTTCACCATCCCCCCAGGCCAGCTTTGAGAAAGTTCTGTCTCAGCCGCCCCAGTCTCATCACACATCCCATCTGTCTCTCATGCCCCTTTGGCAGTCAGAGAGCTTAATGCATTATGTATCTCAGAATATTAGAGATTATATAGCCACCAGGCTGTCGAAACCGGGAGACCAGAAATAACGGGAGCATCTTTTTCAAGGACGTTTTCCTCCGTTCTGATGTCAAGGAGGATAGAGGTGTTGGTTGGAGAATTTTAGATGAGAATAAGAATACACAATCACAGATATAAACATACATTGAAACCTCATACCGTTGTAAGGATTGACTTTGTCAGTTTGGTTGAGAAGGATGGAAGTAATAAATATCTTTTGACAAGAGCCTCCCACAATCATTACTCAATTTTGTGATTCATCAAAGATCTATAAGTCGCAAAGGGTGTTGCCAGAGAGATGCAGTTTGTGTGAAGAGTTGAAGGTAGAGGATACTTTATATTTTATTGTTGGTTTAATGATACCCATAGGGTGATATGTTAGCCACAGAAGTGAGTAGGAAGAGGGAATTGATACAAATCGTATTTTCACATTGCTGATACACTAACCAGATTAGATGAGTAGTGATTTTTACACCAGAATGTTGGTCGCTTATCCTAGGAAAGCATCACCCCATGGTGCACCTTTCTCATTAGATCATTGCACTTATTAAAAAGATTCAAGATAATTAACACACAGAAGTTCTTCTTACCAGTAGGCGTAAAAGCATTAACTAACTGTGTGGAGCATATGCAAACGTAGTGATTTGTGGTCTGAAGAGTAGGAGTTGAGAGGAGCAGAGCATCAGAAAACCTAATGGGGAAGGTTTCTGAAGTCAAGGAGAGGTGCTTATCAAGACTTGAACACCCCCATACACGACCCTCAGAATTCAGCATAACTACCGTACATTGTTGCAGAAACTTTATTTGGAAAGTTCCATCCCTTGGGGCTAACCTTCAAGTTTGGGCCATGATTCAGGGATTTCTCATAGAATTCAAGCGTAGAAAGTGTATGCACTTTGGTCTCTTGCAACACAGGAAAACCACCAGGAGACAAAGCAGTTTCATTCTTCGTCTTCCTCTGGAACCATCAGTTCTCTGTCTCTTTTCTATGTTCAACATTTGCTTTCAGACATAGAAAGGCAGCTTCTTCTTCATCTGCACACAGACCATCACAGCTACCCCCCAGATGGTTCCTTTGGCCATCAAATCCACATCTTTTTACAAGTCCCCTAGTATAGCCACATGTTCCAGTCTGTCCTCACCCAAGTTCCCGATACCAGGAGAAAATACCTGATTGGCTCCACAGGGGTCATCTGACTACCTCTGGTCCAGTCGTCTGTGACCAAGAGGTAGAAGCACATGGCGCTCACATGGCTGTGTTCACTTATTTGATGGCAGGGAGATTCCTTTTCAGAAAACATGGGTGTGGCTGGGTGGGTACCTCAAAAGACGCCTGCTAAAATTTGAGATGAGGAAAGATGATCATGGATTGGAGTTGTATGAGACAAATGGACCTGTAATCATATGCTAATTTAAAAGTAATGTCCTGAGGGGCTGTATCTCTCTAACAGTAGCAAGGTTATACACAAATTTTAATTTATAGACATTAACCACAGTCTTCAAGATAATGTTCCCAATGGCAAAAGCATTTCTATTTGACACTAAAACTGCCAGTTTAAAACAAACAAATCTATATGATGGCTTTAAATGGATGTTACATATATGTTTTTGGTTCACCGAATTAAATGTGTTTTAAAACAATTATACTGAAACGTAAACACTATTGCCAAGTAATTTATTCTTTTGATAAAAAAGTTCTTTTCTCTCTCTCTATAAGTTAAATTATCTTCTCATTTACCAGCTCTCTACTTTCTGCTTGAAGGAAATGTGTCTAA
Organism: Stenella coeruleoalba; assembly: GCF_951394435.1. Lineage (NCBI taxonomy): Eukaryota > Metazoa > Chordata > Mammalia > Artiodactyla > Delphinidae > Stenella > Stenella coeruleoalba. Next base: position 96,371,916 of record NC_137156.1, on the reverse strand, counting down.
TTCTCTGCCTTTCAGGTTGACTTCTTCCTGTGCCATTAGCTTATTAAATAACCAAAGTGACATACAATAAAGTCTGAGATAGGAGTTCTATAAATGAATTCTATACCTCTGTCATTGCTGCCATTCATTCAAACGTACAAACCCATAATTCCTCCTTCTCCAACCCAAACCAGTCAGTGAGCAACTCCTGCCGATTTCTCTTTCTTCATATCTGTCAAATCCATCTCTTTCAATATCTCTTTCCTTCAGTCTTCTGGCACAACTTTGCTTTTGTCTGTCCGTTCTGCTAACACGCTTTTAAGGATTCACTACTGTTTTCAGAACCAAGTCTACTTTCACCAGCCTCATCTTCCGAATCTTCCTACTGCTTAGCCCTCACTCCCCTTCCTACCCGCAGACCACAGAAAGTTGAAACAAGAGAATAAAAAGTAGAGGCAAAACCTGGTGTAGAGTTACGTGTCTGGTTCGGGTAATAAAGCCAAATTCCTCCAGCCCAGTGAGAAGAAATCCACGTGTCTTTACCTGGTTCGGGTTGTTTCACACTCTTAGTATCCTTTCCTTTTTTTATCAACATAGTGGTCCCTGAAATGACTGCAGAGCCTCCCAGTGGCTTCTGAACGAGCCTGTGTACTGCTTTGCCTCCTTATCCATCATATATCACGTTGTCTGTTAGGGGATGAACCAGAGGCAAGAGTGCTGGACTTGATTTAAAAACTTCTCCGCTTCTCTTAAAATGCCTTGTTCTATAATAAATGTTAGCTTGCGTTTGCTCATAAAGGTACTTTATGGAGGGGGTGTTTTGCAGTTATTTCATTATTTTTGCAACTGTAGAGGAAGATGAATTTTGTTATCTCTGTTTTTTTCTCATAGAGTCCTATGTTTGCATTTAAAGTTTTTCTTCAAGAAAGAAAAAGTAAATATACAGAGATAAATTAACATGTTATAGAAAAGAATTAAGAGTCAGAAATTGCCCATGGCATCTGGCTCATGGTGGGAAATACGTGTATTTGCTCTGGAGCTATAGCCCCCAGCTGGTTCCTAACCTTTCTCTCTAGGTTTGGGGTGTGTGTAATCACTTTGTAAATAACCCATTTTTGGAAGCCCCATTTCTCCTGTTTTCCTGACTTCTTTTTTTTGTCGCAATTCTTTTAGAGTTCATAGTATCTGCTGTGGATCCATTCAACAAATGTCTATTGTGAGCACCTACCTTGTACCTTTGTACCAGGTCGTCTTCCAGGTGCCAACATCAAAAGCGAAGATGGTCATGGAAGAGTTCAGTTGGGATTTTGCAGACTCATAATCAGATACCAAATCTCTTTCTTATTCAATAGCTAAGTTCTTAACATGTTGTTTAAACATTCTCCATGTTTCTGTGAAAAGGGGCAGTAGGAATAAAACAGTAGCCTGAAAGAGCCTGACCCATAACCTCTAATCAATACGTGACCAAGGACTATTTATCCTGGAGTTTGTCAGCCAGTGCCAATGCTAGGTGGACACAGTTGTGGTCTAGGTGTTCCTCTAAAATAAAGCAAGCATTTACTGAGCGCCTGCCCTGGACCTAATACGCTAAAGACACAAGTAGGAGCAAGACATAGACCCTTCCTTCAGGATGCTTACGGTTTATAGGATTCATGGACGGAGGGGGAATAGGATGCCTATATTAACAAATAAATGTGTGGTCCAAGGTAGAATCATCCACCTTCTGCCTTTCCATTCCTCTCCATCCTTACTCCGTGGTGGAGGTCGGGGATCTTTTAGCATAATAACCCTGGGAAGTTATCATTTGAGAGGTGATCAGTCTTTCTACTACTTCTAATATGGCTAATATTTAATAATAATAGAATATTAAAACAAATAAGAACTAACCTTAATTGAGCACTTAGGCATCAGGTACTCTTCGAAATGCTCGATATTTGTTACCTCGTTTAGCCTCATAACTACTCCATGGAGTAGGACCTTCATTATTTGTAGTTAAGGAAGCTAAGTTACAGAAATGTTAAGTAACTTGCTCAGTAATTCAAAAGAGAGTTTGTCCTGTAAACGTGAGGCTCGACCACTGCCACCCTTGGGTGACTGAGGCAGAGGTCTTGCTTGTCTCAACCAGAAGGTGAGGGGGTGGTTTGATGGAGCTATAAACTTGGGTAAGGGCACAGGGCTGGAAGTGACTTGGGGATGCCCATGTAAAGTGGGCACTGTCTGGTCTGAAGAGGATTCCCATGGGAACAGTAGAGGAATCATTTGAATAGCAAGTATATTTGAGTTTTCCTGGAACTAAGAATTCTTTCTTTCTGGTATGGACCAGCTGGGTATCGTGGGACATGAGTCATATATATCACCCACCACCATGAGTCCTAAGATAGAGCTTTGGAGGGAAAGGCGTAAAAAGAAATGGTCAGTTTTACTTGATTGGGAGGTCTTGAGGTAGGAAAGCCTTCTTGGTGGAGGTTAAGCTGAGTCTTGGAAGGTAAATGGATATTTACTAGCTGCCTCCCCACCCCCCCACCCCCAGAAAAAATACAGGGATAGAAAAGGGCATTCCTGGCAGAGCAGTCAGCATGGGCAATGGCGTATAAGTAGGAAGCAGCCTTCGGAGGAATCACAAGAAGTTTAGCCTGGCTAGAGTTAGCCTGTTGGGATCATATGGCTGGAGGGGTTGGCATGGACAGCCTTGTAAGCCATATTTTAGAGTAGGATACGGGAGCTATTGAGGACATCTTAGCAGAGGAGTACCCTGGTCAGGTTTGGTTTATAAGGCGCACTCTGGCATGACACAGAGGACAGCTGGGAGAAGGATGCATGATGCTTCTTCCTTGCTCCCAATCCACTCTCCGTATGGAAATGCAAAGTGGAGCTCCTCTGTCCCCTGAAAGAGATCCTGAGCAGATCAAAGGAGAAGACAGATACCTCACCCATTTTTTTGTGCCTTCGAACTTCTCAGGAAAGTGACAAACTGAATATCGCTCATGGAACAGATGGAAGATCACTCGTAGTCTATATTTACCTCCGTGAGAAATCTTAAGGATTGAACGGCTTAGCAGTGCTTCTGTGGTGTGTGCTATAAGAATCCGTTGGTCAAATCAAGTCTCAAAGCCTATTTTGAAAGCAAAATGCACTGCTGCATTTCACCATTTTGTTATTTAATTAACAAATACCAAGTTAGTATTTACTATATATTGAATAGACGGTGTACTATGGCTGTGGGAGATGCCCAGATTAGTACAGATGCTAATAATACTACGAATCGTGTGGTAGTGGTCCACATTTGTTGAGTCATAACTTGTGTCAGGCATTTTGCTAAACGCTTCACGGGGACTACCTAACTAAATCCTTCCCAAAAGACCAAAAGTTAAGTGTCACTCTTATTTTTATTTTACTGATGAGGAAACAAGAGAGATGTAGTGTGAGAGCTGGGATTTGAAATTTGTCTGACGCCAGAACTTGAGCTTTCAATTAGAAACTCAAAGAATTTAAATTCTCACTGAGGAGATGAGACAATAAAACGCGGAACGATACAAATGTCACAAGGCAGATACAAAATGAGTGTAAATGGGTTCAGAAAAGTCAGGTGACCACACTTCGTTTGGGAACATCAGGGAAACCGTCGTGGGGGAGAGATTACTGTGTCTTAGGTTGGGTTTCTCTAGACGCAAGCCTCGAGACGGAAGTGTGAGTGGTTATTTGGGAGGTGATCCCAGAAAGCGTTGTCAGGGTCATGGAGAAGTAAGAAGGGAAGGATGCTAATAACGAACATGTTCTAGAACAGGGTACCACTGTGGACCACGGAGGCCTAATCCCACGGGGGACTCTAGGAGATGATATAGAACATACTTCAGAGTTATACCACCCACCAGGTGAGGAAGCTGAGATATTTATACTCCTGCACCACTCTTTTCTTGACTGAAAGCTGCTCCTGGCTTTGTAACTCCCCAGTATTTCCTGCCAGCCCCAGACTCATGCCCTCAAGGCAGTGAGTATCCAGTGCTTGCAGTAAGGTGAGGTTGGAATGGACTGGGCTAGTGACTACTGAAGAGACATGGACCAGGTACCACCAGCATCTGCTATAACATTTGAACCTGTGGGCACCCCTAGGTGAAAAGGAGGCAGGATATGTCGTCTTTATTTTGGTCAGCTGTGTGCTCTGCTAAAAATCTGGAGTTCTACTTTTAAGAAGGCAAGATCAGACATAGAGAAACGACTCACAGTCTCTGCTACAATGTTGCCCAGGTATTGGTTCGCAGGGAGACCCAATCTACAGGAGAGAGACCAGAGAAGGTTCCCCTAAAGAAACCAAGATTTCCCTGAGAGCAACCAAGGTTGTGTGTGTGCGTGTGTGTGTGTGTGCGCGTGTGTGTATGTGTGTGCCTGTGTGTATGTGTGCATATGTGTGTGTGTGTGTGTGTGTGTAGGGAGGGAACGGTAGCAGCAAAGGGCTTGAGGCAGAAGACAACATGATAAATTGGAAGACCTGAGAGAGAGCAGTATGGCAGGGGTGTAGGGGTGAGGGAGAGACAGGGTGCAGTGAGGTTGGAGAATAAGGGAGGTGGGGTGCAGGCAGAGCCAGGTTAACATGAACTAGGCTGTGAATCTGGTGCGCTTAAATATCCCCCTCAAATAAGGTGTTATTTGACAAAGGTGACAATCAGCATCATTCCAGGAGTGACTGTAGTTACAGGAACTTCAGGTGCCATGCAGAAGGTGGGTGAGGTACATGAGTGCGGTCCGCCATTCACTGCCCCTGAAATCACACCAAGTGAGTGGCTCTCTGTGTTACCAGGATGCATTTGCCTATAAAGAAAGTATGACTCAAACTGAGTTAAGTAGAAAGGAAAGTTATCTCCCAGAAAGAGGTATGTGATCAGGCTTCAGTGATGAGGGATTTGGCTGTTTCCACGCTGTCCTTGGACTCCTCCTTCCTCTTTGTCAGTGGTGTTCTCAGCTTGGCTCTCTTTATAGTCATAAGATGGGCAAGGTGCTGCTTTGTTCTAGTGGGAGAGAGAGAATCTATCTCCCTAACTGTAGGATGTGCTCTTCTCTTCAGTCTTATTAGAGTGCCTTACTTACCGAGCCCACCCCTGGACCAGTGACGATTACCAGGAGAATTTCCAGAGCAGATTGGCTCAAGCTTGAAATCCATTGATCATCAAGGAAAGCAGGAGTACCACAGTCTGTTTAGACTAGACAAGGATCACTTCTGGAGATGAAGATGGGGTTACAGTCATGGGAGTAGAGTGGATACCTGAACAAAATAATTATTCTGAAAGGAAGGAGGGGAGGAAAAATGATGCTAGGCTGCTGATCAAAAATATCTGTTCCACTATTGATTCCATCCATTCTTCAGAAGAGCCACAGAAAATACAGGACTAATACTCAGTGGATTTCAAAACCTAGCTTTTCTTGAAAATATTTAGTATTGCAGTTAAAAGACTAGACCCTGAATCTAAACACCTGAGTCCAGATCAAGACTCCACCCTTTAAGAGATGGAAGATCTTAGACAACTTAAATTCTTGGTTATGATTTTCTATATAAGGGAGACACTAATAATTATCTCTACCGCAAAGTTGTGCAGATGCTGAGATTAGATGATGTTTGTAGAAATCTTGGGACAGTGCTGCGTTCATGGTAAGAAGGCAATAAATTTAAGGTAATATTATCTTTGCTTAGTACAAAATGCTTCTCTGCCAGTGATGCTGAAATAGAGTGAGAACTTGTGATGTGACTGGGAATTTCTGGCTTGAAGACATCTTTGGGAATTGGTAAAATTGATACAAATTTCAAATGATTCCTTCTAAATGTCCAGTTTATAAATCTTGGCTTTGAAATGTAAGGAAGGCGTTACAAAGAGCTTTCCTGATACGAAAGCATAACCAGGATATTAGTGTTTCCATGTGTAGACATTACCGAGCCCCTTCAAGGAACAGATGGACTTAAGTATGAATGAATGAAGTGATAACCTAGGTATAATTAGTGGGAAGGAATAATGACACTGTTATTAGACTGGGAATACATAGAATTAGAGAAGGCTCCAAACACCTATCTTTCACTGCCCAAAAATCATTCTAGGACTTGGGGCTGGGGAAGCTAAGAGAACTTGCTTCATAAGGATGATTCCATTGCTTATGCTAAACACATCCAGCCATTTTGTAGGTTTTACAAATCTCTCTCCTGAGAGAATGAGGAGATAATTTTCAAGGCAGCTAAGCCCACAGAACCACTAAAATGGAAATGAAATTAATGGGATAGTTTTTATATCCCCTTTCACATTCATATATAATAAACCACATGAAACCACAGCATCTCTGCATTTAGCGCACAATGGTCCCTTTCCCCCTAACGGTCATACTTTTGTCTTTCAAAACTAGAGAACTAGGTTAATTGTCTAGAGTCTGGGAAAAGGCATCATTTGCTCATAAATAGCTATCAAAAAGTCGTGCCTGTACCATCCAACTGACATTTACCTTTGCGGCTGCTGGGCAGTGGAAGAACTTTCAAATTGGAGAAGTCCAGGAGAAGACCCATCCTCCCTTATGTCTTTTGGTCCATCCACTGAATGAAAGTGCACTGTTCTGTTGTCAGCATTGTGAGTGAAGTCAGGTTGAGAGGACAGTCCATCTTTTCATCCTTTCTTATATTGAAGAGTGAGAGCTGATGCGTCAGGGAGTTCAAGGGCTCTTAAACGAAAGTACTTTAGCCCCGAAGGAAACAAATGGAAAACTCTAAAAATGGTAAATATCCTTTGTGCTGATATACTACCTCTTTAATTTAAAAGCACCTTGTGTGTAAGAGAGTGTCATGGCCATTTCCCAACTAGCGGGCCAAAGTTAACTCAGACACACAGGGTAAAAGGGTTTTCTCTTGTCCAGGTTAGTCTTTCGAGCCTAAACTCCTCCTTTATTGAAACTAAGCAAAGAAAAAGAATTTTGAATTCGAATGTAAGAGTGAAATCATTTGAAAGTGGTGGTGTTCGCCCAAGGCTATGCTTCTCTAGCCCAGGTGCATGTGTTCCTCGGGTTCTGGCCTGGTGTGCCCGGTGACACATGGAACCTCAGGATAAAGTTGAATGTATTTTAGTAAAACGTTTGTTCTGCTTGAGGGTTAGTATATCAATTAGGAATACATTTGGGTGCAAGTAGCAAAAACAGTGACTTATGTAACAAAAGTACTAGCATTTGACAATTGGTGCTTTCAGGGACTCATATTATTTCTATCTTTTCACCCTTAGCAGCCATCTGTCAGCTGTCCTTTACATATCGGCTTTTGTTCTCTTTCTTGCCCCCTTGGCATTGCAGTATGGCTGCTGTACTTCCAGGGATCAAGACTGTGTACAAGATAGGCAGCGCCAGCTGCTTCTGTCTCCTTTTTAAGGGGAAAAAAAAGCTTTCCTGGATCTTCTCCCTAAAGGTTCCACTTCACTCTCAGTTGCCAGAATTGGGCCAGATTTAATTCCTACTTCTAGGGACAATTGCACATCAGAAGTAAGAATTAGACTAGTTATGATTCTGGCTTTGGGGCTTATCATGTTGCCATCTTGAAAAAAAATTCCCATTTTGTTAGCAAGGAGAAAGTGCCTATTTGTTTGTTAGTCACTTAATGAGGTTAACCGTAGTCAATAATTGAGAATAATTTTAAAATTCTAAAACAGACAAGGATATATAGTATGACAAATTGCAAAATTTGTATTAAATTTGAAGACAGTATTTGAAGAAATTGCATACTTCCAGCATGCATTTCAGGCCTGCTTTAGTATATGACTGACCTTCCTCCACCCCTGCCCACGTCTGATCCACTTCCCCCATAGCAATAAGGCGATCTTCGAAAGGTACGATCTCAGTATGCTGCTCCCTCCAGCAGTGTTGGGATAAAGTCTGAAGTTCTTATTGTGACTTGAAAATCCCTCCGAGTCTGGTCCCAGACTCCTCACCAGCCCCTCTTCTTGCACTCCCCGCACTCACCTTTGAGACCCCTGTTATGCCTGCTCAGTTCTTCAACAGAGCCAGGCAGTCTTGCCATTGAACCTGGTATGTGCTGCATGTTCTCTCTGGGTCCCCCTACTCCCACTTCTTGTACTTTCTTTCTACTAACTCCCAGCCATCCTTACCGCTGTTGCTTCTTCTGGGAAGCCTTTCTTGCTGACCCTTGACAAGATTTAGTGACTCTATGTATATATCCAGAAAAAACCCCCACTAATTTGAAAAGATGCTTGCACCCCAATGTTCACAGCAACATTATTTACAATTGCCAAGGTATGGAAGCAACCTAAGCGTCCATCAACAGCTGAATGGATAAAGAGACGTGGTATGTATACACGATGGAATACTTCTCAGCCATAATAAAGAATGAAATAATGCCATTTGCAGCAACATGGATGGACTTGGAGGGTATTATGCTAAGTGAAATAAGTCAGACAGAGAAAGAAAAGTACTGTATGATATCACTTCTATGCGGAATCTAAAAAATAAAACAAACTAGTGAATATACCAAAAAAGAAGCAGACTCACAGATACAGAGAACAAACTAGGGGTTACCCATGGGGAGAGGGGAGAGGGGAGGGGCAACATAGGGGTAGGAGATGAAGAGGTACAAACTACTATGTATAAAAAATAAGCTACAAGGATATATGGTACAGCACAGGGAATAAAGCCAGTATTTTATAATAACTGTAAATGGAGTATAATCTTTAAAAAGTGTGAATCATTACGTTGTATACCTGAAACTTACATAATATTGTACATCAACTATACCTCCATTTAAAAAAAAAACTCTGATGACCCTAATTTTTGCTTCTTCAGTACTGTCTCATTGCATTTAGAGGTTTTTTTTTTAATTAGAATTGTTGTATGTTTTTTCAGATTATAGAATTTTTCCATCTTATCCACCTTGTCCACCATTGGTTTCCCACTGCCTAGCATATAACTTGGCACTCACTAGGCATTCCATAAGTGTCTCGCAGTTTGTTCCTAGTTACTTGAAGTTTTTTGAAATACAACTCACATACTGACAGCACACTAATTATACAAGGGGAAGCTTTATCCTTTCCCAACAAGTTTGATCAACAAAACCAGACATTTAAGAAAGGAAACTATGGTATCAGAGGCATTTGGCCGGCTGCCAAATAGAACCCCAGTGCCCAGTTGATCGGGAAGATTTCGCAGGAGGTGAGAGTTTTATCATAGTCATTCCTAAGACAACTGTCTTTTTCTTTGATAAATAAGCCTTCTCTTTTGCTTTGACTTGTTTTGTAAAGATGTCTGTCATCTCATGTTTAAGGGTTGGTTGTTTTTATTCCTTCAAGTTTATAGATAAGAGCCTTGGGCCTAGAATACCCATGAAGCTTGTTTTCCTTCTCTGAACTCTCTGATTCTTTTTAGTGGGTCTCGTTACCGTCAGTCTCAGACAGACAGGAGCCGTGCAGCAGGAAAGATAGTGCCTGGGAGAGCCCCAAAGGACCAGCCTTGTTATCGGTACCTCTAGATTCACGGGTCACGTTTCAGAAGGAAGACAGGCAGAGAAAGGAGTCCTCTGAGCGCCCAGATTCAGCCCAATCTGAACCTAGACGCTCCCTTGAGCTCCCAGGTTTGTAAGTCAGTAAACGTCCTTTTTGTTTAGGCTACTTTGAGTTGAGATTTTGTCATTCACAAATGAATAATGAATACAGTATTTGGAACTGGGAGTGTAATAGTGGACTGGCTAGAAGTATCATCTTCATTCCTCTGACCAGTGGTGAGAGGAGTTATTCCCACATAAACCACTGAACATTTTATTATCAGAAAAGAGAGAAAGGGTGCCAGGGGACAAAAACCAAAACCAGAGGTATCTATTTTGTCCATATTATACACCACTTATGTTTCTTCTCTTTTCCTGCGTTTCTGTAAATGGCATGATCACCCACCCAGTTACTCAGGCTATAAATCTAGACATCATCCTTAACACATCCCTTCTCCTCACCTCCCTGATCCATTCACCTCGCTGTCCTGTCAATTCTGTTTTGTATCTTTCCACTCCAGCGCTACCACCACAGAACTACAGCAGTAGCCTCCCAACTGGTCTCCCCAGTATACACCCTTGTTCTTCTCCAGTTCCTCTCTCACCCAGGAGCCAAAGCGACTTTTCAAAGAATGCAGACATGAATAAGCTGCTTTCTGGATTACATCCTTAAATGGCTTCCCATTTCATTTTTTAACAGCACCTACAAAGCTCTCTGTGAGCATGGGAAGCTCTTCTGCATAAAACTACGTTCTAGTTCTGCAGGGATGAGTGAGTCATTCAGTGTCGCTCCCATTTGCTTTCGTTGGCCTCCGATGTATTTAGCCGAAGTTCCTGGTATACATCTCGGTTGCTGCATGGAGTCTCTCTCCCCTCTTCCAAATGAAATTGCCGTTCAAATAAGGTAAACTCAAAGGCTATTCCTGCCACCTCCCCAGGGTGCTCCAAGGGCTCTCACTTACCCAGAGAACAGGGGTGGAATCACTTGCTTCCACTTGTCAGAAGCCCTAAAATCTCTAGTGTGTCACACTAACTCAGAGCGTGGCAAACCTCAGTGTGACTGCAGACTGTGTACCCATTTGAAAACTTTTGTCAGCTTCTCTCTGTTTTCCAGATGGCAGAGAGAACCAGGCATGAGGTAAGTAAAAAATGTTTGTTGTTACACTTGGTTGTGTCAGTCAGCCCCTCTGAATGTGATTCAGAGACACATTCAGAGACACATAGAAGAGACAGGCTTTCTACTCCCCGATGAATCACGTCTGTCACAACATGCAGTTCCATTCCAGTAGGTCAGCCAGTATCTGTGGCTTTAGGCTCTTCTTTTTCCCAAGGTTAGCATGCTTTTTTAAATCAACATTGTCGAGGCATCATTCACATTCAAACAAATGTACAAATTTGAATGTGCAGGACAACAAATTTTGACAAATGTTTACACTCATGTAACCACTACAGTAAAATATGGGACATTTCCATTTTCCTCAGATGTTCCCTGAGGTCCTCTGCAGTCATCCCATCCATCATCTGCTGAAGGTAATCACTAATCTGCCGTAGGTTACTAGAAATTAGTTTTTCCTGTTCCAGAAGTTCTCATAAATAGAATCATGCAGTATCTGTTCTTTTGTGCCTGGCCTCCTCTCAACATCGTGGGTGTTTTTTAGATTTATCTATGTTGTATATATTCGTAATTCATTTTGTCTTCTGCATAGCGTTCTTTGAGTATAGTACAATGTTTTTCTCTGTTCTCTTGTTGATGTACGTTTGGATTGTTTCCAGTCTGAGCTTTTATGAATACAGCTTCTGTAAACATCGGTGAATTGGCGTCTTCTGTAGATACGTGTTTTTTTTTTCTCTTGGGTAAACACCTCCTCTAGGTTAGCATAATTTTTAAATTCTCAGTGATTGAAATTTAAAAAACAAAATCAAGATTTTCTTTTTTTTTTAAATTGGGGTATAGTTGTTTTACAATGTTTTGTTAGTATCTACTGTACAGCAAAGTCAATATTTTCACCTGGATATTTTAAATGAAGATATTGTTAGCGTGATGCTGCCTTTTAAAACTCCCATCAATTTAGAGCAAAATTTAAAGAAATATTAGTCCTTTGGCACAATTAGGTTCATCGGGGCATAATTAGACAAATCACATATTTATTAACAGTGGCAAGCAGTGTTCATCTTGTCAGCAAATATCCAAAACCTACCAAGTGAGATATACAGCATCAACATCAAGTGCGGGATACGCATAAGTGAAGTCGTCTCCACCATGAGAGTCGACAGTCTAGATGGGAACAATGTATGAATGTGGCTCAATGAGAGACTTCCACATAAAGATGAAATTCTGAGGCGCATGGTATATACTAGCAGTGGATCAGGAGGTCGGAGAGGTTGAATGACGAGCAGTGATTGCCTGGGAAGCAGGTGTAGATTCCAAAATGAAATCGTTGCAGAGGGGGAGGTACTCTAGCCTCTCTCCCCAAAGCAAAGAGGATTTACTGATCCATTTGGTCAGAATTAAGCTCAACTGTATAGCCATTTGGACTTGTGGTTACTAAGTGACAAAAAAGCAAAAGCCAACGTGTACCTCACTCCCTCTTTATTTATGCAGTCAAAGGATAAGTAGACTTGGGGGTCCTGTGAGATGGGGTCATCTCTCATCATGTGTGCCCTGCAGGGATAATTGAGCATTCTTGGATTTGGATTTGCGAGATGATAGAACAGGACGTGCTTTTTTCTCAAGGCTAAGCTGGTATTTATCACAGACACTCAGTGTGACTTAGATAATAACTGATTTGGGTTTCTGGTTGGCCTCCCTCTTTTGCTTTTGTCTACCTCTGGCTCCTTATTTTGAGGAAAAATGTTTGTGGAATAGAATCCGAGTCCTTTGTCATGATACCATGTATATGTCACCCAAAGATTCACTGCTCAAATCCTGGAATAAGCTAAATGTTTTTAATGAGAAGTTGGAACAAACTGTAGATGTTTTAAGCTGTGGAAAGCTTAGTTCCATGTTTACAGTTAGGACTGAGACAGAGTTGCAGAAATAACAAATAAGGGAAAAATAAGGAAAGCTTAAAAAATCTTAGGGGATATCTTAATTCCTAGACATGGGTAGCACATTTCAGAGTCCCTGCCTTCTATTTCTATAACTGTTTTTATTATTTCTTCAAGAGAAGATGGGGAACAGGTAGAAACTGAGGAGACAGGCCGTTTAGGGAATCCCATCTAACATTTTCTTTCCTTTGGACTTCCTTCTGATTGAGAAAGACATGTTCTACCTTTCCCAGTGAAGAAATGGTTCAAACAGAACAACAGGGATATCATTGCCTCTAGTTAGCAGTTTAAATCTAAGAGACAAAATGGCAAATGTCTTTCACTTCCTACTTCAACTTCAATTCATTGTTAACGGCTGTCCAGAGGACTCAGATGAGAAGGTTAAATGTGGGCTCATGGGGAAAAACAGTGAAATAGATTCGTAATGCCTGCCACTACTCTACGTGTGACAAAGCATTGAGATTGATTCGTGATGTCTGCCACTGGTGAAAGAGTGATGCAGTTTGACTGTTTTTGTCACCCTTGTCTGAGCCCTCCAACCTGGATGACAGCTTTTCTCTGGAGTCCAAGAAATCATCTCCCATTGGAGAACATCCTTTCAAGAAACATTAAAAGGGTAATGACCACTTCTTTTCTGAGAGTGTCGGAAGGTTTAAATGCTGATGGAATTTGAGGGGAGCCTTTGAGGAAAGCACGTCATAATGCTAGGCAGGTGTGACATTAGTTTCATGTCTTGTGCTCTCTTTCTCTCCTGGAGATACATTTATTTCTCTCTCATGTGTCACAAGAGCAACAACAATATTTGGCTTAAACAGAACCTTTTTATTCAAAGACCTCACACTCTAATGGGTAAAAACTTGGAAAATGCCTGCGGGAAATTAGAAGCGCCAGTAGATTACTCGCTTTCAGCCTATTACAATCATCCTGAACTTTATAAACTGAAGAATGTTTTCCTTCCAAAGGTCTTCATCTACGTTGCTTCTGCTTTTAGAAAAAAATCCAAGAAAGTCAACACAGAACCTGGGAAGATTCCAGAGAACTTTCATCCGAGATGGAAAATTCAGTTACCTTCTTTTATTATTTTGTTTCCTTACAAAGCCCATGGATCGTACCACACTGTTCTTTGTGCAGAACAGTTGAGAATTACCAGTAATTGGAACTATTTACATTCAATGTCATCGTGACAGAAGCAGCTTTATTATATTAGAGGGGAATGATTAATATATGACACAGATTAAAGATTGCATCTCAGTGGGCAGGCCTCTTGTCTGATCTGTCATTTTGCTGATTACAAAGGCATACAAATTATATAAACAGAAAAATGATTTTCTTGTATGCTAATTTTAGCTCAGCCCACCTGCCTGTTAACTCATTTTCAGTGAACTGGTGGAAGGTGGATTATAATAGGTTCACTAAGGTACACTTCTACCCCCTCTGACATCCCATGCAGTTGCATTATATCTTTATTTCAACCTTAGTTTCAGTCCCATACTTGGGGCTTATTTTAACCTGCTCTTTTTAATTCCTGAAAGGATGAAATTCGAGCAACTAACTTCCATGAAATATAGAGATTTAGGGGGTGTCGTGCCATGGTTTGGTAAGGTAGAAAGTTTACCTTCTCTGACAAACTGAGCAAATGAAAGCAATATGCTTGGCCACTTGACTGTTGCAATATTTTTGTTTCCTAGGCTTGTGTCTGTTCACAAAGAATCTTGAGTACCTGATATTGTTAATTGCAGAAAATATCAGTACCCTGTTTTGCCTTTATCATAGGCCAAATCTAGATGCAATAAGGATAAACAACTTGAGATTTATTTCCACGGGAGCAAGACTGGAAAATAAATATCATGTCTAATGGCAACTTCAAGCAATTAGTAGTGGTTTCTATGTGACCAAGTCAAGATTCAGTGGAAGGAATACTGGGATCAGTTAGTGATGTCTTCTGTGGGCAAGTGGAAAGCATTGGTGACTTGGGTAGGGATTACCATCCTGGCATTAGCATTTGTAGTCTTCTGTTAGACCATAAGCCTCTGAGGGCAAAAACGGTCTGTAATTCCTTTTCATAGAGTCATTTCCAAGCACACAGTAGCTGTTCCACCAGATAGCTAAAGACCTTGTTTCTGGAGTTAGATTATAGCTGTCTCTGTCACCTACTAGCTGAGTGAACTGGGCAAGATTTTAACCTACCTGTAGTTCAGTTTCCTCTGCTACAGAAAGGCTATAAAATGAGTTTTTAATTCATAGGATTATAATGAGGGTTAAATGACATAATGAAATAATAATGCATATGCTAAGCTTAGCATAATGCCTGGGACATAGTAAATGCCCAAGTAACGCGTGCTTGAATAGGAGGGAAAAGTGTTGCTGTATCTTTAGTTCAGTGTTCATTTTTTATTTAGAGCAAGGAAACTGAGGGAAAGATCAAAAACAGTCTTTCTGTTTATAATTTGAAAGGTGTTTATAATTCAGAACTCCTCAACCATTAAGATTTGGGTCAGAGCCTTATTATTCCAGGTTAGTAAATGTGAGGGAATTTCCCAGTTTAGAGTGAGAACAATAAAGGGAGAGGACAAAGGAGCTGGAAATAAAAATTGGCTTCTCTGAGAAAAATGTTTTCCATGATCATGCCTGTCTTTTATCCTCCCAGGCATATTCCCAGATGTGATATCAATGTGCTACAGTTGTTTTATTTTTTTTTCTTTGACAGCCGTGAGGCAGAGCAGGCATGCCAGGAAAGGCTTAACTACGGTTTCAGGACCCATCAGTACTGCCCAGCCCCTCATAGCTTCCTGATTCCCTTTCACCAGTAGAAGATTGCTTCATGCCACTCCCTGAGCTTGCATTTTACAAGCGTCATCTTGATTCTCTCTGCAAACCTGTGAAGTGAGCATTTTTATCCTCCTTTTACAAACAGGGAAACTGAGACCCAAGATGAGAAGCCGTTTCTCCCATTCAGGGATCTATTATCGCCAAGTTCCAAATGGCTGCTGATTCCTGCTGTAGACATCCCAAACCAGCTGGTACTCAGACCTCTCGAGCAATCCAGTTGAGATGCCAGAGTGGTCTCAGATCACCTGGCCATGCCGGCCTCGGCTTCAAAGACAGACAACTCTTAACGTGTTAAAGTTTCCTGTGCGTTTTTTTCTTTCCTCTACAGGTAGGGATTCAGGGTGTCAGGTGACATTTTAAATCAAGTTTTGGACATTTTAGTACAGAAAAGATTTCAGAAGCTTGGTTCTGTGGTTCAGTGTCGGTCTTCGGTCGGCGCTTTGCAAACTGTAATGTGGACGAGCGTCACCTGGGCATCTTGCTAACACGCACATCGATTCAAGGGAGGCGGGGCCTAGGATTTCTGCAGTTCGGGAAGCTTCTAGGCGACGCTGGTCCTGGTGAACAAGGACTGCACTGTGAGTGTCAAGGCCTTAAGTGAGGCTTCCTCAGAGTGCTTCCCACTGATAACTTGTGTTGGAATATGCAGACGTGAAGAGAGTCTGTCACTGGTTTGAGGAGAGACCTGGGTATCAGCCTATTTAACAAACGTCCAGGTGATTTGACTGAAGCTTGGATGGTAACAAAGCAGCCCTTGCCTAGATTGCCTCATCATTAGAATCACTTGGTGCTTAAAATCCTTAAACTGTGAGGCTCCTCCTCCTAGAGGTTCAGATAATAAACATCTTGATCCTCACAACATCCTGGTCTGTGGCTCAGGGAGGGAAGGCATCTTGTCCAGAATCAGACGCATTAGAGAGGAGTCTTGAGCGTAGCGGAGACTCATGGAGGAGAGACAGGAGAAGAAACAGACGGTGAGTGAGAGGATGGACAAGGAATCGAAGAGGCATTGCCAAAAGGCACCTGTGGGCTGCCCGGGACCCCTGGGTCCGCTGGGCCTGCTGTGGGCAGCTTGATCCCCCGACAGGACTGCAGTGGCCTGTCCATGGTGTGTCCTGGATTCAGGAAGACAAGAAGTCGCTCTCACGTGCAGACAGGTGAGGTGTAAGCTCCCGAGGGACTGTCGTACGGCTCTGCTAAGGGCCTCGTCAGTCTCCCCCATCTTGCCTACAGTACGCGGATGCATACGTTGCCCGAGATTTGTATTGCATTATGAGAATTGCCATGCGGTTCCTAGATCAGGTGTGTTGTAAAAAGGCAGGAGTAGCCAAGAGTGTTCCGACCTTTGGCTGTGCTGATGGAGTTTTTGCAGCAGACGTCAGTGGTATCTGACGGGCACTGAGTGAAAATAGCAGATGGTTTAGCAGACTAATATCTCATCCACTATTAAAATATGCAGCTTGTCAGTCAACATAGTTTTTGAGATTGCCTTATTACGGATTTTTCTCTCCATAGCATTCGTGCTTGAGTCTGAATATTTGCAAGTACCCAAAACAAAATGGAATACCTATTTGTTTACATATTTTTAAATTCTTTTTTGGCTTTATTTCCTAAGGCAGTTTAGAACTACTGTGCTTTCAGGTGTTTTGGGGGTGTTGGAAGGTGGAAGTTTGATGACTCTGGTGGCTTTTTCTTTTTTTTCTTTTTTTTTTTTTTTTTTTTGCTGTATGCGGGCCTCTCGCTGTTGTGGCCTCTCCCGTTGCGGAGCACAGGCTCCGGACGCGCAGGCTCAGCGGCCATGGCTCACGGGCCCAGCCGCTCCGCGGCACGTGGGATCCTCCCAGACCGGGGCACGAGCCCGTGTCCCCTGCATCGGCAGGCAGACTCTCAACCACTGCGCCACCAGGGAAGCCCTGGTGGCTATTTTTATTGTTTGTAAGTTCTTAAAACTGACATTAAATGAAGAATATTTAATCAACTAATAAAAAAAAAGACCGGGGTGCCAGTGCCTTTTGTGTATTATGTATAATAAGAATTGTTTCAGATTCGTTTTCTAATTGTAGTCTGGGTGAATGTGTGCTAGATTCCGGGTCACTGTGCTCTAATATGCCTGGGGATTTGGTGAGGAGGGGCCAGTCATCCCCTCTGTGTTATTAATACCCTAAATAAACCAGGGTTTGTCATGCTTAGGGACTGGCTCTAGTAAGATGATGGTTATGGAGTTGAGGAAACTGGAATAGAACAAAGAAGAGGATTCTAGCACAGATACCCTTCCAGAGGGAGAAGGGATGCCTGAGGTCAAGGTCATGCGTCTTGGCTAGTCTTATCCCCACAGAATCCAAATGTCATTGAAGGCTCTGCATGTTGTCTTCTGGAATCCACAGACCACAGCCTCTGGAAGAACGCCAGTTGTCAGTTAATAATATCCATGCCCTTCGTTCTGTTTATTCTCACTCTTTGCATTTACCCCCCAGCCTCATCTCTTCCTACATCCCCGCAGGTCCACCTTGCCGTGGTACTCCTACTACATCTGTCTAGTGAACTTGCTTACCCCAAAGGATGATTCAGATGTTTGTACAAATCAAACCCTCTGATTCCTATTCCCTCCATTCTCTTCTGCCTTCGACTCCATCCATGAGGTTCTGGAACTCAGCTCTTTGTATTCTTAAACTTGACATTTCCTGGTGTATTCTTAGTTTTATGAAATCAAATGTTAATCAAAATCTTTTTCTTGGACGACGCAGAGACCTTAGGATGTTTCAATCCTAATCAGTTCTGCTTGGCTTACAAACTTCTGTTGTTCAGTGTTTGCATTTTACCGTATCTTTTTAACTCCAAACCACTGTTATTAATTTGCACAGGCAAAGCTTGTTTGGATTCACCCACATGTTCATCAGCTCACCATTCATTATTTGCATTTCCGACCTTTCTGGTATAATATTTGTTCTTCCAAAAGTATGCATTTTAGAAATTCCTTTAAGGACGGTGTGTTGTGGAAAACTTTATGTTTTGGTTTATCTGAAAATAGCACTTTATGTTCTTCTTGAGGAATATTTTTGCTGGAGACATAATTCTGATTGAAAGCTATTTTCTCTCATACTGTTGAACAAGTTATTCAAATGTATTTTGGCTTCCATTCTGCCTGTAAAAAGAAAGTCTTCTGTCAGTCTAATTATTACACCTTTTTAGGTGACTTTTTTTTTCTTTCTAGCTGCATTTAGTATCTTTTTTTCTTTAGTATTCTGTAGTCTTACTACAAAATGTCTAGCTGTGGATTTGTCATTAATTTTTCAGAACTCCTTGTCCTTCCTGAATATACAAATCCATTTTTTTCCCCTTAATTGTGAAAAATTCTCAGCCATTACCAATCTACCGTGGTGAATGGTCCCTGTGCAGTTGGAAAATAAATGTGAGTTCTTCCAAATGTGTGATACTCTATACAGGTCAATTAGGTTAAGTTGGTTATAGTGTTGTTCAATTCTTTTTTTTTAAGTTTTATTTTAATTTTTGATTTTATGTAAGAGTATAGTTGATTCACAATGCTGTGTTAGTTTTAGGTGTACAGCAAAGTGATTTAGTTATACATATTCATATACCTATTCTTTTTCAGATTATTTTCCCATACATCTTATTACAGAGTATGGAGTACACACAGAGAAAGTTGAATATCATATGATATCACTTATATGTGGAATATAAAAGAAAAATGCAGGTGAACTTGTTCAGGTCTATATTCACTGCTTTTTCTGTGTGCTTTGTCTATCAGTCATTGAGAGAGAAGTGTTAACCTCCAACTGTAATTGTAAATGTATCTTTTTCTCCTTTTTGTTCTGTCAGTTTTTGAAATATTTTGAAATTCTGTGATGTGGTGCATACACATTTATTTTATGTCCTTTTTATATACTGATCCTTTTTATCATTATGAAATACCTTTGTATCCAAAAATATACCTTAATACAAAGTCTCCTATATCTCCCTCTCAAGTAGATAATCCAGTTTTCTCATCATTAGTGTTTGCATACTTTATCTTTTTCCATCTGTTTACTTTTAACCTATTTGTGTCTTTATATTTAAAGTGCATTTTTGGTAGACAGCATTTCTGGTAGTTGGGACTTGGTACTGATTGGGACAACTTATCTACCACCCAGAGTTGGCCCAAAAGGTCTGACTGGCCTGATATAATCTCCTTATCTTGGAGATTAGGTACTTGAGACTTGGAGAGAAAAAGTAGCTTGGTCAAGGTCACATACCTAGAGTCGCAGATATGAGCACAGAATTTAGGTACCCAGTGCTTAAGGCAACAGTTATCTCATTGCTACACAGACCTTGTCTCATCATTTGTACTGAAATTGAGGGGTTCCTCAGATATCTTGCTTTTGGCTTGAGTTCCAAGGAAGTGTTTCAAGTAAAGGTCAGTAGGATGAGAGCCATTGTTCCAGATTAGTTGAGAGCCTTTAGCTTTGCCTGTTTCTATGAGTTGCTCACAATATCCAGTCCTTAGTGCCAAGAAACCCCTCCTAGAGCTTCAGAGATTTTAGACAACTCCAAAACCTTTGAGTGTGAAACTGGGCAGTTCCAAAGCCAAACGTTCTTCTAAAGAAAGGGAGAAGAGTCTACCCATGTGTGCACACTTGGTCTTTGACCCCTTTTGATGTCTGCTCTTTGAGAAGGTAGATCCTTTGGCATTTCAGCCTCTTCATACTGATGGGGCTGCAGTAATTTCCCTTGAAGGCTCCATTTTTTCATCGCATCCAGTTAAAAGAGCAAAACATTTAAAAAATTCTTCCAAAGACAAATATCATATGATATCGCTTCTATGTGGAATCTAAAAAAAATGGTACAAATGAACCTATTTCCGAAACAGAAATAGAGTCACAGATGTAGAAAACATACTTATGGTTACCAAGGGGGAAAAGGGGGAGGAATAAATTGGGAGACTGGGATTGACATATACACACTACTATATATAAAATAGATAACTAAAAGAACCTTCTGTTTAGCACAGGGAACTCTACTCAGTACTCTGTAATGACCTATATAGGAATGGAATCTAAAAAAGAATGGATATATGTATAACTGATTCACTTTGCTCTACAGCTAACATTGTAAATCAACTATACTGCAATAAAAATTAAGTAAAAAATTGTGATGGGAATTAAAAAAAAATTTTTTCCCTTTCTGAAATTGGAATTAAAGAAGTATTCACAATCAAGGAAGCTCACTTAATATTTTACTTAAATCTGCATTATCATAACTGAGGTACGAATGAATATTATCACTTATGCAAACACCTAGGTTCCAGTTGATGTACCATAACGTCTTGGGAAGAGTTAAGTCACACAACGAAAGGCACCTGATTTCTACTTTTGTGCCTTAACTACTAAATGGCCATTTGAGCTCAGGCAAGTAACTTAACCTCTCTGGGTCTCAGTGTCCACATCTGTTAAATAAGATGTTTGGAATTTTCAGCCACTGAGATTTCTTTCTTCATCTGTATTTCAGTGCTATATAAATAAGACCAGCATTTCTTTTTTTTTGTATAATAATTTCTGTGCAACATATAGAAATAACTAAAGTTTGCCCCAAGCTGAAGTTATGATTCCCAGAATCTCCTCTATGCTTTTTTCCTTTCTCTGTAACAAGTTTCCTCTCCTAAATTCAGTGCATTGCTTTCATGATTTTATACTGTTGCTCAACTACCTTTACTTCGGGGATTTTTGTTTTCTGTGATGTCATGTACATATTAGTCTGCCTGATGTTCAGAAAAAAATACTTAGCAGTACCTTTCTTTGTCCCGTGATTGACCTTTCCTAATCGAGCTGACGAGTCAGCCAATTGTCCGTGCACTGCGTAACGGGTCGGTGCCACAGATAAAGTCTACCGATGGAACGTTGCCCACATGAAATGGGATCTGCTAAGGAAAAAAAAAACAGTATTTCATGTACTTTGAAACAACGGCTTCACTTATTATTTTGAAGGGCAATCATGGTGGTAAGTGTGGACTTTGAAGTAAACTTTGGTTTGAAACTAGACTCTGCTAAAAATTTGTTTTAGATCCAAGCAATAGAGAGTTGGTTAACCTTGCTGAGCCATTGCTTCTTTATATGCAAATGGAAATAACAAAATCTAATATTGCATGGTTGCTATAAGGTTGCAGACTTAATGTATAGTAATGCATATCCTATGTCTAGCCTGTAGCCAATGCTCAATTCCTTTCTTTCCTTTTACCCTTATGCAAATCACCATGACTCTGGTCATCAATGATGATTACCAACAAAGCCTTCTTTTTCGTTTTACATATAACTTAGTGCTTCAGGCGATCTAGTTCCTTCTCCTGAAGTGCTATCACAGCATTCATAAGTATAAGAAAAATAAATCTGCTTGGAATACATCAAGTAAAGAGAATTTGGAGGATGCATTGGGAATGGATGGATGTCAGTTGTAATAAAAGTAACTCACCATCACAGAGACTAGAAATGATCACATGACCCATTCCTCCCTGTCTTCTTTTTTTTTTTTTTTTTCCGGTATGCGGGCCTCTCATTGTTGTGGCCTCTCCCGTTGCGGAGCACTGGCTTCCGACGCGCAGGCTCAGCGGCCATGGCTCACGGGCCCAGCCGCTCCGCGGCATGTGGGATCTTCCCGGATCGGGGCATGAACCCGTGTCCCCTGCCTCGGCAGGCGGACTCTCAACCACTGCGCCACCAGGGAAGCCCCCTGTCTTCTTCTTGACCACCTGCTCTATCATCTCTACGTCTCTTTGAAACTGCCCTGTCCTCCTCTTTGCAGATCTGAGTTAGACACAGTTAACCTACCTCCTTCCTGACACAGAGTCTATTCTCAACTTCCATGACACAACAGTTTTCTAGTTTTCTCTCACCTTAGTGAAATCACTTTCTTAGTATTTTTTGTTGCATTCTTTTCCTCTGCCAGACTTTTTTTTTTACGGAAGTATAGCTGATTTACAATGTTGTGTTAGTTTCAGGTATAGAGCAAAGTGATTCAGTTATATATACATATATATCTATTTTTTTTCAGGTTCTTTTCCCTTGTAGGTTATTACAAAATATTGAGTATAGTTCCCTGTGCTTTACAAGTAGGTCCTTGTTGGTTATCCACTTTATATATAGGAGTGTGTATATGTTAATCCCAAACTCCTAATTTACCCCTCCCCCTATTTCCCCTTTGGTAACCATATGTTTGTTTTCTATGTCTATGGGTTTATTTCTGTTTTGTATATAAGTTCATTTGTGTCGTATTTTTTTAGATTCCACATGTAAGTGATATCATATGATATTTGTCCTTCTCTGGCTTTCTTCACCTAGTATGATAATCTGTAGGTCCATCCATGTTCTGTAAAAGGCATTATTTCATTTTTTCTGGCGGAGTGATATTCCATTGTATATATATCACATCTTCTTTATCCATTCATCTCTTGATGGACACTTCGGCTGCTTCCATGTCTTAGCTATTGTACATAGTGCTGCTATGAACATTGAGGTGCGTGTATCTTTTCGAATTATGGTTTTCTCTGGATATATGCTCAGGAGTGGGATTGCTGGGTCATATGGTAGCTCTGTTCTTAGTTTTTTTTAAGGACCCTCCATACTCTCCTCCATAGTTCTGCTAGACTTTTGAATTTTGATACCTACTAAGTGCCTTTGGTCTTGCCCCTCTTATTCTCTCAACACATAGTTTCCCTAGAAGGTTTGATCTAGTGCTTCACCCTTTGCCTTTCAAATTGTTGTGTATACTTTCTAATTCTTGAGCTCTAGACCAGTGTATCCAACCTCCTACTTGATGTGTGTACTTGAAAGTCTAACAAGTCGCTCAAATCTAACATGGACAAAATAGAAATCTTGGTCCCCCAAACCTGTTTCTCCATTGAGGTATTTCAGAGAATTTAGTTTCTCAAAGCAAATATCTAAGCATCATCCTTACCATCACCATCCTTCCTTACTCCTTCCTTCCCTTCACCATCCACATGTAACTCATTAGCAGCTCCTGTCTCAATGCAAAAATGTAACCTGAAGCCTTTTCTTCCTTCGTATGTAGGCTCTAGTCACTTGTCTGGACAAAATTATTATTATCTGTAACGTAGAATTTTATATGGCCTGCTAATTTTTCTCCATTCTTCTATTCTTGTCCCCTTAGCAATCCATTCTCCATACCTCCCTTATCGGAGTGATAGTTTAAGAATGAAAACCTTATCCTGTCACTCCTGTGCTTAGAACTCTTCAGTTACCTCCTGTTGCATTGAGAATAATAACTAAGTTTCTTTCTAGCACACAAGGCCCTACCTGATAAGATTTCTGCTGATTGCTGTAACCTGAAATAAATGCTTTCTCTACTTTCCTCACTATAAGACTCTGGTCACACTCTGGGCTTCCCTTTCAGTCTCTCTTCTCTTTTTTCTTTTTCAGTAAGCCACGCTCTCTGAGGCATCAGAGCATTCGTACTTGATAGTGTCTCTGCCTTGAATGCCATCTCCAGGGTCTTTGCAAAGTTGTCCTCTTATATCACCTGAGACTATTCTTGAAAACTCTGAACACTGAAAGAATCAATCAAAAACTGATAAAAAAAATCCTTACCCAAAGGAGTGGTGTGAGGGTAAAAGGGCATGAATTAAACTACTCTGAGTTTATTTTTAATATTTTTACTTTGAAACATGTAAATTTCAAAACAAAATTTTGTCAGTGACAAATGTAATTCCTAAAATTAAAACCAAGCAGAAGCCACTCACAGTAAACAGTTGGAAAATGAGGGGGGAAAAGCAATTACAAGAACCACTTGTGGACATGATGGAATAAGGAAGAACAGATTCACCCTGCCCCTTTAAATAACAAGAAAACAGACAAAATATATGAAATAAGGTTGTTAGTCATTGGACAACAAACAGTACAGGACTGTGATCCCTGAAGAGAAGAAGTTGAGGTGAAGCTAACTGCCTGCAGGGAGTTTCCAAGCAATAGCACAGGAGATAGAATTCAGGGAGGCCCAGGAAGCAGGAATTTGTGAGGGCATTGCCTTTAGTCTTTGCCTGAGTACTAGTCTTTGAGTGACGAGAGGAGAGTACCCAAGGCCAGGGAGAGAACCACTGGGAAGCAGTAGGCTAAATGACCCTCAGAACTCCTCCCAAGCTAAGAATATTTTCTATTCTAATAACCAGTTTGGAAAGCTGTCTAATACATGGGGCGTTGGTTTGAGTCCTCAGAAGGTTATAGCCTTAATCAGTGGGATAAAGTAGCCCTGTACCAGGGCTGTCTTGGACCTGCCCTAATAAAACTTAAAGGCAAGCCTTAATAAGTTAAACTGTTTCAAAGTAACCTAACTGAGTGCTTGAAAACAATTCAGTACTATTTAAAGGAATAAAGCTAAGTCCAGTAACTAATGACATAAAATATCCAATGCTGAGCATTCAATCAAAAATTACCAGGCATCCAAAGAAACAGGAAACTATAACCCATAACCATGAGAAAAACCACTTAGCACGAACAGAAGCAGACATAACAGAAGTAATAACATTAGTGGACGAGGATGTTAAAATTAGTGGAAAATAAAAAAATGTTCCATATGTTCAAGAAAATAGGGGGAGAAAAACCATGAAAATTAGGTGAGGAATGGAAGATATAAATAATTTATAAAGTTAAGCACATACTTAACACATGACCCATCAATCCTACCCGTACCCAAGAGAAATAAAAACTTACGTTTGCATGAGAATCTGTACCCACATATTTATAGTAGCTTCATGTCAATATCCAAAAGCTGGGAGCAGTGCAAATACCCATCTAGTGTTAAATGAAATTCTGGCACACTATACAATGGCGTACTATTCAAAAAGAATACAGAATGGAATACTGATACATGTGACAGCACAGATAAACCTGAAATTTATTATTGCAAATTAAGAAACCATTTCAAAAGGCTGCATATTCTAGGATTTGGTTTATATGTCCTTTGGGAAAAGCAAGAGCTATAGGGATGTAAAAAAAATAAATGGAGTTACCAGGAGCTGGGGGTGGGGGAGGCTCGATCACAAAGAAGCAGAGAGCAATTTATTGTGGCGATGGAACTGTTAGTTGATTTTGTTGATGTTTCTATGAATATGCATTTGTCAAATCACAGTGAGATACCGAAAGGTGAATTTTAAGGTATGTAAATTATATCACTAAACATGATTTTAAAAAATGCTGAAGACATCAAGTTTTGGAGAAAATGGGGAGCATTGGAACTCTCACTCATTCCCGTTGGGAGTGCATAGCTGTATAGCCACTTTGGAAAAAAGGGAGTTTCTTATAAAGCTGCACATAAATTTGCCACGCAACCCAGCAACCCCAAATATATTCACCCAACTAAAGTAAGATCATATTCACACAAAAACTTATATGGAAGGATTTATAATAGCTTTATTCTACACAGCAAAGTAAACAAACACACCACACCCTGAAAAAGCAAACAAACAAAAACCCTAGAAAACCCCAGATGACCACTAACTGGTGAATAGATAAATTGCAATCTAGACACACACACACACACACACACATAATGGGATACCATTCATTAATTAAGATAGACAATATTGTATAATTTTATTTACATAAATTTCCAAAAAAAAACACCTCAAAACACACCAAAAACCAATCTGTGGAACCTCACAGCAAATCAGAGGACAGGAATGAAGGGATTGTACCTGTTAACGGAGTATGGATAACCTTGGGGTAATAGAATTATTCTGTAATTTAATTGTGATGGTTTCTGGAGAGTTTGTTAAAATCCTGTCAAATGGATAAACTTCATATGGGTTTGTTTTATTGTTTTTGAATTGTCTCATTAATGTTGATTAGAAAATGGAAGCAACGACAGCTAACTGTATAAAAGCCACACTGATAAAATGATTTCTTTTAGATGACTTTTGAATAAATTAATTTGACTACACATCATTAAGGGGATATTTTTTAGTGTCTCTAAACTTGAAAACAGACTAGAACATATGAGCAAATGCGTCTAAATGAGTCTAAAATGGATAACATATCCACGAAGATAGAATTATTTCAAGTGATTTTTGATAGAGTAGTGACTGTATCGTTCATGAAATGTTTTCTACTTTTATTTATTTTTTACTTAGTTATTATTTTTAATTGAGTTATAATTGACTTATAACAGTGTATTAGTTTCAGTTGTATAGCACAGTGATTGGCTATTTGTATATATTGTGAAATGATCACGGCAATAACACTAGTTAACATCCATCACCACACAGAGTTACAGATTTTTTCTTGTGATGAGGACTTCTAAGATTTACTCTGTTAGTGGCTTTCAAATGTGAAATACAGTATTATTAATTCTGGTCACCATGCTATACATTATATCCCCATGACTTAACTTATTTTATAACTGGAATTTTGTACCATTTGGCCCCCTTAACCCATTTTCACCTACGCCCCACACCCTGCCCCTGTCAACCACCCGTCTGTTCTCCATTATCTGTGAACTTGCTTTTGTATGTTTTTTATTTCGTTTTGTTTTTCTGATTCCAAGTACAAGTGAGATCATGGTATTTGTCTGACTTATTTCACTTAGCATACTGCCCTCCAAGTCCATCCGTGTTTTCTCAAATGGTAAAGTTTCCCTCTTTTTTATGGCTGAATAATGTTCCATTGTTTATTTTATATATATATATATATGTGTGTGTGTGTGTATATATATATATATATATATATATATATCTCAATGGACATAGGTTGCTTCCATGTCTTGGCTATTGTAATAAAGATGCACTGAACACGGGGGTGCATACATCTTTTTGATTTAGCGTTCTGTGAGATATATGCTAAAGACGAAAAAGTGCACAACAGTTTTAAACAGCATAGAATAGTCTTATTTTTAGGAATAATGTTGGTTTTGCCATCTTGAAACCATAATATTTAAATTACATGTTAAGGTAGATGATAATGCTATTATAATTAGAAATCATGATTTCCAATGCAAGAGAAAAGAAGTACAATAATAAAATTTTAAAAATGTTAAGTAAATCTTTTAGGGCTTAATTTGACTTGGAAGTCTCAGTATGAACTCATAACTTTTTAAAGATAATTTTGCTGTCTCTACATTGAAAAAGTCTGGAGGCAATAACTTACAGGACTAGTGAGCCCTCCTGGCATTTCTATTTTATTCTCTAATTATCATTTCTCATTAAAGGAATTTAGGGTTCTTTGGATAAATGACTGATTTCAGGTCTGGTGCAGTGAATGCCCTGGGTGTTCCTGGGATGTCCTAGATGTACTAGAAAACAGAAAATATTTAAAGATTAACATGGTCTTTAAAAAAGACACAGAGCTAGTTTAAGGGGCTCCTACTGTCCACAGTTGTTATAGCTCAAATAACAGTAAGAATAATTTTAATTTTTTATAGCATTATTAATATATAAAATTACACAAGTCCATAATCATTCTCAAAAAAAGAGAAATCCACAGTAAAGCCAAATAATGACAACAATTTTAAAAAATCTCTTTCAGTTTTAAACAAAGAGGTACTTACTCTGCCTTTCCTCTGCAAGCTACATGTCAAAGTGATTGAATGAAAGCTCTATTCTCTTTTTTTTAACAAAAGGCCTCTCGGGTAATAAACATAAGAGAAATAAAAGAATTTTTTAAAATGACCTTTTGAATTACCTAGTGAAATAGTTGAGTCAGTCAAGGATCATCAATTAAACCATTTCATCAATGAGCGATTGATAAAGAATTGGATAGGCATGTTGTGCCCTGCTGTCTCTGTGTCCTATACTACCTGCTCGTAGCAAGTCAGGATATGTCATTCTACAAAGGCAGGATCAAGCCATCACCACCTTAACCTGGAAGGTTTAAGGGGTGCATCATGATGTTATGTTCTTTTTGACATTACGTATTGTAATAAGAAATGCACAGCATCGCCAATCAAGTCTTTTTTCCAAAAATGTCTACCTTGAATCTACTCAAGGCTTTACACCTAACTTCCAGTTTATATGAAATATAGGAGAAAGAACAGATTCAATGCCAGCATAAAAAACCTTCAGGCAAATCCAGAACTAGCCCAGTACCTTTAATTAGTTAACATCATGTAGGAGAAAAAGAGGGAGAAAGGAGTGGCAGCATTTTTATAGATTAAGAAAGATATAAACTATTGTAAAGATTGGACCGTATTTGAATCTTGTTTTGAACAAACCAGTTTTGGGGGACAGCTGGATTAATATGGTTTGGAAATTTGACATGAAGAAAATATCTGTTGTGTTCAGTATGTTCATGGTGTTGTGTTTCTGTAAGAAAACACCCTTTTCCAAGATTACTGACGTTCTGGAAGGATGAAATATGTCTGTAAATTACTTTAAAATATTTACTCAAAAACCTATTAGAAGCATATATGGCAAGTGCTCTCTGTACTTTGCTGAATCCTTGAAAAGTTTCTTAATACAAATTTGCAAAGCTCCATTTATAATTTTCCATGATCACCCTAGCCAATTACTTCATGCCACCACCTCATTTTCTCCATGGCACTGACCAAGGTTGTGCAGTATTTTATTTTCTGAGGATTCTGACTTCCTCCCACCAGAATGTTGGTTTGATCAGGGTTGGGGACTTCTTTAGTATTACTAACCTGTGTAGTGCTGAGAATGGTGCCGACACATAGTAGGGCAGATATTTTTTGAAGTCAGTTTAAACAGAAGAACAGACTATGTATGGATAGTTAAGTTTGAGGAAGATTAGGAAATGTCAGTAAGGATAAGATATAAGAATTAAACTGTAATAATTAGGCACTGAGATACCTCTGAAGAATTTTCAGCAGGCCAGTGATATGACCCAAACTATATGATTTCTCTGCACAGAGAGTTTGTGATCCTTGAAGATTCCTGTGCTTTGCGGAGGAAACTTGGCAGGCGGGCAGCGAGTCTTTACGAAGTGTCACCAAGGCTTTGTGACTTACAGGTAATATCTTATGGGGCCACTTGGGATTGTGTAGTGATTCATGTACACATAACCTATGTCAGTACTAAACTGAAAGGGACTTCTGGATTTCTGATGAAAAGTTGATACAAGAAACAGGTTTCATCTCAACATAAAAAACCCAGGTAGGGTTTCTGAAGTTGTTGGCAGATAATAATAGTCCCTTGAGATGCTTTCCTAATTTTGTACAGTTCTAACATGACACATTTTGTACCTCCCCAAAGGTACCCTCAGTTCTCTTTCAGTGATTCTTGTGAGCATCTGTAACTCATTCTTCTGCTTCTGAGTGAGTGCAAACTGTCTTCTTGCTTCCTCGTCTCTCCCCACCCCACCGTATCCACCGTTTTTCCTTGAGATGGTGGATGTATTCAGTGTACCACAAGGGAAATGAAAGGTACTCTGTCCTAGAGAGAAATCAACAACAACCTCCTTCATCATGTGAAACTTTAAATTGGGATGAGATAAAATAACCTACCTATTTCTGTGAAACAAATCACTCTAATATTTAGTGGCATGAATCAACCATTTAATTATGCTCACAACTGGTGCACGTCAAGAACTTGAACAGATTGCAGCAGGGATGGCGGATCTTTGTTCGACAGTGTCTGAGACTCGACTGGGCAGGCTCCATGGCTTGTGTTCAGAACCACCTACAAGTTTTCTCATTCACATATCTGACACTGGTGGGACTATTAGCCATGGTGCCTGCATGTGGCCTCCTCAGGTGGCTTGGGCTTCCCCCCAGCATGGCTGAACATGGGTAGTTGGACTTCTCACTTAATAGCTCAAGTCTCCAATAGTCAGTGTGCCGGTGGCCAAGGGAGAAGCTGCAGACCTAGCACTGGAAGTCACGTGGTGTCACTTCTAGCGCACTTTATTAAAGTGATGACAAGTCTGCCCAAATTCAAGGAGAGAGGACTTAGACTCCATCTCCCAATGGGAAGGGTGTTAAAAGAATTTGCAGTCATGTTTTAACAGTGCCATGACTGGAAATATACAATCAGAACTACTTCCCTGGAATGACTACTTAAAATAGGCCTGCTTATTCTCAGTCTTACGCAGACTTGCTGTGAATCAGAGCAAATTGGAAGCCGGGCTGTCCTTAGCATGTCTTTATCCTTTTAGTTCTGCTTTATTATGTTGGTTCCTCCTCACACAGTGAAGAACAGTATATAAATGTGTTGTTTTAAATGCCCCAGCTAACAAAATTTTCTAGTTGTGCTTTGTAAATATGGATTCCACAAATTCTGTAAAATCAGTGAGTTAAAGAATTAGTGGGTCATTCATACAATGATCAATGGATAATGGTTCCTCCCAGCTCTAGTGTTCTGTGATTCTGGACTCACTTTCTCAGGACGCATGTCGAGTTGATTATATCAGACCACATAAGCTGGTACTTGTGTTATACACGGTCCAATCATGGTACTCCAGGGCTGTTGGCCCCAAGAAGCAAGGACTGGGAATAGGAACTTTTCAAATTGTACCGACAGTTCAGCCTAGTAAATTAATTATTGAAGAGTCACTAGCAAATGCTGTTGACATGTGCGCAGTTTGACAAGGCTTCTGTAACATCCAGCCCTTTCAGGAAAGTAATTCTGTAAGGAAATTGCCTGCGGTAGAGGTTGTGGGACTCAGCTGGGTGACAGCCATGTCATGACAATCAATATGGGGACAAAAAAATCAAATGTTAATGAAAGATAGATTTGTTCATGCACAGGATCAGTATTTTTTGTAAATGCTGTCTTACTTCCACTGGCCATTTTGCAGCCGAAGGCTGAGTATAAGCTCACTGAAACGAAACTCAAGGTGACATTTCTCATTTCAGTGATTTCCTAAAACGTCTTCCTCCTCCTTTTTCCCCACCTCTTGTCAAGAACTGCTGGCAACATAATGAAATACTCTGTCAACTACAGAGTCTAGGGTCTGGAGAGGCGGGAGAGAGTTTTACTGAGATTTCTGAGCATAGACTACATCCTACTTTGAAAGCCAGTGTGAGGCTTTGGGGAGCATCTTGGCCTCAGAAAAAAAACATTATCAAGATAATTTAACCTTAAAAGAAATCCACATTTGCATTTAGCAAATTAGCTGTTGATGAGCTATACATCGGACATTTTCAAGATAAGAATCATAGAGGTGATTATCATAATACCTAATGCTTACTGAGTACTTACGCCAGATATTGTTGGAGAACACTTGATTTCTGAAGAGCTGGTGCCCATTTTCTAATCAGTCCTGTTTATGGGATCTAATAAACGTTTTGCTTTTGATTACTTCTTTTACATAATATGAAAGCAGCCAGGAAAATTCATGGGGGGGGCGGGGGCAGAAAAAGCAATAAGAATAACTATTTGGTGTTTCTTGAACTGGTACCAACTTGTTGAACCATTTCTGGATTGGCCATTTTGACTGAGTTGAACAAATAATAAGCAACTCTCTTGAAGGACTGTCTAAAGGAATTGAGCTGGTCACATTTATGAAGAAAACAGATGCCACCCATCTTCAGAAACATGGAATAATTGCC
The DNA here is from genome assembly GCF_951394435.1 of Stenella coeruleoalba. Classification (NCBI taxonomy): domain Eukaryota; kingdom Metazoa; phylum Chordata; class Mammalia; order Artiodactyla; family Delphinidae; genus Stenella; species Stenella coeruleoalba. The sequence continues at coordinate 96,340,058 of NC_137156.1, read as the reverse complement.
CGTTAGTGCCATGCTGATCTATTTCCCAGGGACCCTAACATTCTGGTTTTATCTCGATTTGGAATGGATGATAGTTGCCCATTTGGCCATGGAAGGCACTGAACGGAATCCATCAGTCTTTAAGTCTTTAATAGCTAAATATGGTATATTTAATGAATAAGAATGAATACAGTTTTGGACTGGTCATGGTATGTTGTTAACCTCAATCTGAACTCACAAAAATGTAGTTGAAGACGAGTGACCAGGAGATACGGGAGTAGACAGTGTTGCAATGGGAAGTTTCTTTGGGGATCCCGGTTCTAGGTGGTGGCCTGGGATTAGGAGGAAAGAATCATCCCTCCTTTCCTCCCCTCCCTCCCCTTTTCCTCCTTGCTCTTTCCTCCTCTGTGGTAGACAGAACAATGACCCATCAAAGATGTTCACGTTGTAAGCCCCAGACCTATGAATAAATCACCTTTCATGGCAGAAGGGATGTAGCAGATGCAGTTAAATTGAGGACCTTGAAATGCTGTGGAGAGTCACCTGGACTGTCGAGGTGGGCCCAGTAATCACAAGGGTCTTTCTAAGAGGGAGGCAGGAGGGTCAGAGGTGGAGAAGTTGAAGTTACATTGTTGCTGGAAGGAGGCTACAAGCCGAGGAATGAAGGCAGTCTCCAGAAGCTGGAAAAAGCAAGGAACAGATTCTCCCCTAGAGCTTCCGAAAGGAACACAACCCTGCTGGCCCCTTGATTTTAGCCACATACGACTCATTTTTGGACTTCTGACTCATGGTTCATGCGTTTGTGGGATATATGTGAATGGGCAGAGGGGGTCCAAAAACAAAGAGACAGAAAACTTTAAATACCTTATGCAGTTGCTTTGAAGGGAATTAACAGGAGTCAGAGGAAGTGGAGGTTGTGTTTACATGGTGGTTTGGAAGGTCTTATTAAGGAGGTGACATTTACATGGAGATGCTAAAACTGGAAAGGGGCTCCGTGCAGTGGAGCTGGGCATGGGTTGGGGTGAGTAGGAGGTGGTGACCGTCTGTCCAGACAGAAGGGCCAGTAGGAGGCAGGGAAGAGTAGGCAAAGGTGTTCAGGCTGCTTTCTAAGGATAAGACTTTTCAAACCATAATCATTCTTCTAACCTCTTTGAGTACAATATCAATACCTCTCATACATGGGATTTCAGGCTCTCCTCTAACATGTAGCTTAAGCTGCTAAAATTCTTGTTTTTCAAGAAATGGAGGTTTGAAGGGAGGTTAATTGGTTGGGATCCAAGTTCCATCCTATGTCGGGTGTTAATACTGTCTAGTAATGTAATGGGCTAACAGCCGCGGGGGGCTTGGCTCGCTGGCTTGGCACTGAACCCAGTAGTTCAGGGGCCTGTAGCTGCTGTGCAAGGCGTCTTATCTCATGCTTGCTGCGTCATTAGGGACTCAGTGGATGACGCAGGTGCTTATGTTTCCATCGTCTTTCCACCTTTAAAGTTTAGCTCTCATTTGTGTTTGGAGCCTTTAATAGCATAATCTCCAGAGGCTTTACCTTCTCTTGATAAAAGCCTTTGTCCCAATTGTGGCAGCAAGGAAGGATACTGATGCCACTTATCCTCTTCTCCCCCTCTGCTCTTGACCCCAGGCTTCGCTAATAGCAAGTGGAAGGTTGAGGGGACGTCTTCAATAAGTCAAATCACTGAATGCTTTCCTTTGTCTCATCCCATCTCATGACCAATGGCTACCTTTTGGCTTGATCTCCCTGGAAAATTGCCTTTTTAAAAACTACTGTGTTTGAGGTATTGACTTATTATGACAACAGATAGCAAGATATTGCATTTATAATAATAAAAGGAAGAATGGGGATAATGAAAGTAAATTAGATAAAATAATGAGTAATTATTTTTTTCTCTTGTCACTGCAGCCTTAAAATTATCCTCTCATTTTTGAAATGTCTTTCTCACCACCTGTTTACTCCTTGACTTTTCTTGTTTATTCCACCTGCTTTCTCAAAGGTCCCTGATACCCTCCTGGTAATTAAATTCAGTAACTCTCTGCTCCTCACTATTTTTCTCTTACGGGTGACATTGTGAAACATCCCTTCCTTCTTAAAGTATTTTCCACCAAGAGCTTCTCTGATACTTTACTGGGGTTTTTTGGCTTATTTTTCTGGATTTCCTTCTTCCTCTCAAAATATTCCTCCTCTGGCTCTTAAATACAAGGCTTCTACTAGGACCTGCCCTTGATTGTGTTTTTTTGGTTTTTTTTTTTTAATACTTTTTAACCTGATGATACCCTAACATGTCATTTCTCTGTGTGTACTTTCTTCTCTCCGAGGCTGAACTCTCTCCTAAGCTGAATTTCTAGTTGCCTGTAATAGACATTTGAATCCAAGTGTCCTCTAGTGCCTTCTTAGTGTGTTGCCAAAACTCTCAGTAGATATAGCCACCAGAGCATGCTCTTCCACGGCTCAGGCTTTTAAATTCCCATGTGTAGATCAGGAGTGTCATGTAGCTTAAGTTCTAGGACTGAACCCCATGGCCTGGCAGTTCTGCCACTGGAAGCTTCTACTACAACAGTCCTGTCTAGATTGATTCTTGGCAAAATCATTGGCAATGATTCCAGGAGTTACACAGTGTGAGTCAGACAGAGACATATATTTATTAAAACACTGTGTCCACTCCCAGTGGATACGTCATTGTACTTTCAAAGTTGGGGGGGTCAACCCTACCCTGTGCATCCTTCCTGGGGTGTGACTTGTTCGTTCCCTTTCCCTGCTTCCCCTTCCTGTGCTGCTCCTGCCCGAAGCCTCTCTGAGAAGGCACACAGGAAGGCATGAATGCTCTTTTCTCCCCTCTTTTCTTGCCCTGTCTCTTACAAATGAAGGACGTTGGAATTTGCAGAAAATGGAACATGATAACTTGTACTTTGGGGACATGGTCTCACGGACAGTGTGGGCCAGCCATCTAGTGGGCCTCCAGATATATGCTGCTTCACCTGTGCCCCCCCTAGACAAGCTAGCCTTTTTCTTTCCCAGTAGACTCTCTAAGTGCATTCTTCATTTTTACCAGTGGAATCACTGACCATCTAATCACGCAAGCTTCGTATTCTGGAACTGCCTTTGTTTCTGATTAGGATGCTATTGAAATACTATAGCTACATGGTAATAAGGGTCTGTCTAAATGGAACGGAAGTCATGGCTGTGGGTATGGAGAGGGAGGGACCAGTACAGAAAATAAATTAAATGGTGAATTTAATGAGACTTGAGAGTTAATTATGAAGTCAGCGTGAAGGAGAGGGTGGAATTGGATGGCAATAATAGTTAACATCCACAGAAGCCTTACTTACGCGTTGGGCATTATTCCAAGTTCTCCCCATATAACCTCCATTAAGGAGTTGTAAATAGGTTAATGCTGAAGTTTAACCTGAACCATCTAGTGGGTGGTATAAGCGAGTGCCGCTCAAAGGAAAATCCAGGGGTCAGCGTCAGTCCCCAGACTGTTGGTACTGATGCATGCCACACTGAGCATAGAAACTGAAAGTAAGGATTAGAAACTTTGATGGCAAGATGACAGAGTGACTTTATGTAATAATAAAATTGTGCCTTATATGTTTTATGCCTTTGCTGTTGCATATCATTCAGTAGTTTTTTAGGACGAGGACCTCAAGGCTGTTTCAAGCCTTATCCGCCCCCCCCCCCACTAAATTCAGTTTGTTTGTTTATTCCATCTAGAAGTAGTTACTTGTAGTAATACTGTTGCTTGGGTCTCATTTAAGTAGTTTTTTCTTTTAAGCCTTATCTTCATAGGTACCAAATGGTCCCACGATTTTTAAGATAAATAATCCAAAGAGGTATTATGGACACTCATAGTTGAGCTGGGTAAATGGGAAGAAAATGTTGGAAGTTAGTTCAGTTCGCCTTTGAGGAAAAGACTCAGTCAGATCTATCCAGAACTGGCAGTGGAGGATGCTTTCGTAAAGGTGGTGTATGGGATCTTATCACCACATTTGCGTCTGATCACCTGGGTTCAGTACAGTTGAGGCCCTGCATGAGGATGCAAGTCCCGTTCCCTGATCAGCTGTGGGTCCAACCCTTCTGGACTTTGTCCTGGATCTGCTCGAGGGGGCTGGGATGAACCTTATGAGAAAGGAGAGAGCCTTGCAGATTAAACCCACAGCCTGCCTGATGACAGTAACAGTTAGGTTCTGTTGAGCACTTAGCAGAGGTGGGCAGTGTTCTGAGTTCTCCACCTGTGTCAACTTCTTGACTCTTTATAACACACACGTGAGCTTGTTATATCTTGGTCTCTACATCATAGATGAAGAAACCAAGCCACAGAGTTTAAGTTGCTGATGAGTACACAGATTTGGTAAAAGGCAAAACCAGGATGCACACCTGGGCAATCTCACCCCACATCCTGGACCATTGTACTTCTGAGGTGTCCTTGCATGATTTTTTTTTTTTGAGATATAGTTGACATATAACATTATATTAGTTTCAGGTATACAACATAAAGATTTGGTACATGTACATATGGCAAAATGATTATCACAATAAGCCTAGTTTACATCCATCACCACACATAGTTACATTTTTTTCTTGTGATGAGAACTTTTAAGATGTACTCTCTTAGTGAGTAATTTTATTGCGTCTCATACATGTACCTGCTATTTTATATGCATATGATATTCTTATAGAAAACATGGGGTCTCTGGATCAGAGTATTTTTGCGTCAGTTTCCTGAGCCCCAATCCTCTTGGGGTGACACAGTATGAGCAGGAGAGGAACCCAGAAATTATGAGACTTGGAGCTTATAGAGGGCACTTGGCATGTCAGCCCATCTTCCCTCCAGAGGGAGAGAAACCTTACTCTGGAATATTAATAAATATTCTCCCGGAAGGCAAGGGGAAAGAGATCCGTAGCTTCCCTAGCCTGTGAAGTGTAAGCCGGTGGCTCTAGGATAGAGAAGTCTCCAAAGCTCTACAGAACAATAGCGTATCTCCAGCTTTTAAGGTATGTTTGCTATTAAACCATCCTCTACCCAAGTTTTCTAGTTCTCAGAAAGCTCAGACCAAACAGAGATGTGAAAGTATTGATGGAGAATTAGCTCCCAGTGATGTCCGTCTGAAACGGAAGGGGGAATTCCAAATATGAACTGGCTCCACCCCATGGGCACACACACCATTGTCTGAGAAGGCACTAGTGTAAGTGACCCAAATGAGGAAACCAACATGTGACGTGAGATTGGACAGTCAGTGTTCTGGGCGAAGAATTTGGTTTAGATGGTTTAGATGGTTTCCTGGAAAGGTCATCCTAGAGCTTAGAGCAGAGAGAGAATTAAGACATACTTTTGCAAGTCATCGTTAGAATGATATTTGAGGCCAGAAAGAGTGGAAGAAACATCCAGCGGATGGAGAAGAGGGAAGAGAAGAAAAGAGAGAGAAGAATGTTGAGAAGCCAAATGGCTAAGCGTCAGGATTAGTGGCCAGAAGGGGGTTTTTAAGAGGAGTGTCTGGAGGAGGTTAGGTTGGACAGCTAGGCAGACCCAAAGAACACTGTGTTCAGCCATGTTTAGGTGCTGCAGGTCAGTCCATGGCTCTGAGAGAATCTCCCCTCCGCCCGTCACCAGGTACTTCAGGATGTCAGTGCAATCCCTTAAGCCTGTTCCTATGAAATCATCTCTCTTTCAACTGCTAATTATTCTGGAAATGGAATGCCTGCCAGAACTAATATTTGAAAATCTGGAGCTTTCTCATAACATTTCACATTTCGTATTTCTCTCTCACCAAAAAAAAAAAAATAATAATAATAATAGGTGAACTGTACTAGACTTGCATTTGTCCTTAGATAGAGTTACATAAGCCCCAACTCTCTCTCTCCCTGGCCTTGAAGCTGAACAGCAGCGGCCCTTAGCTAGCGTGAGCATCACTCTTTTTGTTTCCCTTGTTTGTTTCCTTTGTTTCCCTTGGCTGGCTTTAATTGTTTACATGATTTGGCCCCTATAATGCACGATATTTTTCCTTAGAAGTCTTCTTTTAGAAATATACTTTTGTATCCTAAAAAAAAAACAGGGCTTCCCTGGTGGCGCCGTGGTTGAGAGTCCGCCTGCCGATGCAGGGGACACAGGTTCGTGCCCCAGTCTGGGAGGATCCCACATGCCACAGAGCGGCTGGGCCCGTGAGCCATGGCCGCTGAGCCTGCGCATCCAGAGCCTGTGCTCCGCAACGGGAGAGGCCACAGCAGTGAGAGGGCCGCGTACCGCAAAAAAATAAAATAAAATAAAATAACGTGCTAGTCCTTAACACAAAATTTGACCCAGCAGAGGGTTTAAAGAGCTGAAATTCAAATCTCAGCTCGGCTGTGTACTAGCTGTGGCAGAGAGGCTGGCTGGTCACTAGAGCTGACGGCCTCTGCTCAGAATGGTGAGAGTTGTTGCTGGGAGGTGGTTGTCCAGCCAGACATTACATGAGCCCCTTTGCATCTCGGTGGAACCATGTGATTCGTGCTGGGAAATAAAATGTGAGAGGCAATGATGCATGTCACATCCTGACCTAGGAGGCTTCTAAGAATAGGGTTTGCTTTCTCCACACTTTGGTCCCTCTGTGATGCTCCCCTGGGCCATGTGTTGAAGCCTTTTGGTTCCTGGATTCCTGAGTCATTGCTTGAAAAAGAGCCTCCCAACAGGGACGGGGCTTACTTGATTTTGAAGTATTTGAATTGTACTTTATTGGAGGAAGAAGTACATGTCTAGTATGTTAAGTCACTGAGGTTTTAGGATTGCCTGATATAGACTAAGACGCCGGCTCTGTGATCTTGGGTAGGTTCCTTTACCTCTCCATGCCTCAGTTTCCTCATCTATAGAGAAGAATACAGGCTACATCATAGAGCTGTGAGATTTAAATGGGGGTTATTTGTGTAAAACATTTAAAAGAGTGCCTGCCACATTGTAGGCATTCAGAAAATCTTATTTGTCATTTGTATCATGTCATTCTGTTTGATTAATAGAGCCAAAGCTAGTCTTTATAGAAATGAGACTTGGCCTATTCCTTCCCAAAACGTGGTCAGACCACAGAGCCGAATTAGGCAAAATGTAAAACCCGCCCCAAAATCCAAGTAAAAGTAGAAAATCTACCAGAAACGTATAGATAGAAAATCCTATCGTATTTTAATTTGCTACAATTATCTAGATAATTGGCTAGGACTTTCTTGAAATAGCCATCCTGTCAGTATCTTATTTTACTGGGGCCAAGCCTATCCAGCCACCAAAGTGATGGCCAACGGGGAAGAATATGGCGAATTCCACTGCAAATAGATACCTCAGATTATTCTTTTCACTACTGGTCAGGCACAGTGCCGTGGTGGGGAGTGGCCGTAGGGTTGACCGTCTCTGGCGTCTGATACTCCCGTGACAGAGGCTGCCTTTATGGGGCCCAGAACCTCAGTGCAGAGAACCTTTCTCCTGTGCAGCTTAACTCAGCGGCTGGGGCTCCTTGACTCCGTGTCTCTTCACATTCCACCCTGCCCCCATCCCCCGAAGCTTCCGCGGTCCCCACTGGTATTGGTGGAGGTGGAGCCAGAGAACAGCCCTTTGGGAAGCATAGCCTGGCTGCCATGCCCTCCTGTGTTGGGGGAAGACACGGGAAGAGGAGAGAGTGGGGAGTTTGGAGCAGTCACACCCACAAAACCCCAGCAGTTTGTAGGAATCTGTCCTGTAGGGTGAAATCTACCAGTCTCTCCCTATTATTTTATTTTATTTTTGGCCACACTGTGTGGCATGCGGGATCTTAGTTCCCCAACCGGGGTTTGAACCCGTGCCCCCTGCATTGAGAGCACGCAATCTTAACCATTGGACTGCCAGGGAAGTCCCCCCGTTTCTCCCTATTTAAGGTGTGTAGGAACTGTGATTATTTAAGCTCTCACCACCTTCCTACACCCCACACCTGACTCACTCTCTCTCTTTTCCCCACCAAGTTGATTTGAATCCATATCCCTTCATTGAATGTACTTCTCATGGCCTTGACTTCATTTAATTAAAAACTCAACTCTGGCTTTACTTAAACTCAAAAGGAACCCATGAGTGGCTGGGCCCCTCCGTCTCAATCCATGATTTATTTATTTATTAAAGGAACCCTCGGGGACCCTGGCCCTTCGTCAGGACCCAAGTCACGTGCCCCATGTCTCTTCCATCCTGCACACTGATTTCTCTCCCCAGAAGGCAGCTCTGGAAGGAGGCTGTCAGCTCTGAGAAGGAAACCAAGCGGATAATCAGGAAATCAAGTATTCACCAGGAATGGGTATTTGGAGCGCAGCAAGTTCAATTTGCCAGGTAATTTGCTTCCCACACTCAGCTTTACCTGCAGCACAATGACTTACATTTCCATCTAAAATTGCCTCCTAACTCCAATCAGCATTAATTTAATAATACATATTCAACAGATATAAACACTTCAAATGGCTGGAGAATGCGTACAGATCCACATGTGTTTGTGCTGATACCGGCGTCTAAATACGCTTTCTGTCAGTGATGGCAATGGAAATGTTTTTCCCCTTTATTCTCCTCTCCCAAATGTGAAAATGAAATCATTTGCAAGCTGCTAAGGGATTTACATATTGGCAGGGTTGAGAGATGTGTGGGATACTCTGGTTTTCTGTGTGTTCGTGAGGACTTTCTCTGCCGGTCCTTACTCTGGTCCAATGAATTTCGTCTCTAGTTGGAAAACAGTTCTGCCTCTTGTGGTCAGCCTCAAGAGGCTCAGCTTGGTCATCAGCGGTGATTTTATTTCCTTCTTTGTGGAAGAAGAGGGAAAACCGAGGAAGCATTAGCGTATTCTTACCACCTAGTCAAGAGGTGGTCGTCACGAGGGCTATCCAAAAGCCTTTGGAACCAAGAGAGCATCCAGAAATGGGCAGACGCCAAGGAGCCTTGCCCAGAGGTTACACTGACCTCCAGGCCTCGGGACATCCCTAAATACAGCTCCCCCTCCGGGAAAAATGTAAAAGACTTAAAACTCCCAGGCAACTTAGATGGCTTTTTTGTTGTTGTTCAAAGAAAGAGTTTAGCAACTGAAAAAATAATGAAAAAGAAAGTTCAGGCTTTAATACAAAAGCAAATGGTCATGATCGTGGCCAAAGGAGTTTTATGTCCTTATTTCTTGTCAAAGTATCATTTTCACAGGTTAAACATGTGACTTTGATACACGTATGATGTACACATATGTCAGCTTTATTTAACTCATTCATAAGGAAACAGATGAGATGATTACAAGGGCAATTGAGAGCTTGGACATTTATATGAATTTCAAAATGTTAGCCCAAGTTTGCCAGGTTAGATACAAAAACTGGTTAATGCCCTATAGGGCAATAAAACCTTAAAACCTTAATGTTTGGGGGTATCTTTTATACTGGACATAAATCTACAAGTTAACATGTAACTTTACAGTGTCTGAGCTCCAACCGAATGGTAAACAGCAATGTCAAACACAAGTACTGTCTTCCAGAGAACTAAATAATCCCGAGGGGGCTTGTTGGGCAGTGCCTTGGTGTGCCATCGATTCCAAATGCCACTGTTCCCTGCCCCTCACCTTGTTTCCAACTGTCAGGTAATGATCAAAGCAGATTTCCCAGTGTTGGACCATAGTCACAACAGAACTTCATAGTCACTCTTTATGTTTCTTTAAGTATATCTCTCCCAATGGGAGCTGCCCTTCCCTACCCCCCCGCCAATCACTTGCATGACCATCAGTTTCTTCCAACGTCACTGGACTTAAGCCTAGCTGGTCTTGTATCCTGCCTCTCCTCACTCAGTCCTTCCTCTTGCTTTCTCAAACTCCATGGTTCTTTCCATCCCCAATGTCAGTCTCACAAGATCATCAGGCCTTTGTGGTTTTTCCTATCACGGATTGGTCTCATGGTCATTAAAGTCAGCATAGCACAGGGAGGTCAGCTCAGTGCTTTGTGACCACCTAGAGGGGTGGGATAGGGAGGGTGGGAGGGAGGGAGATGCAAGAGGGAAGAGATGTGGGGATATATGTATATGTATAACTGATTCACTTTGTTATAAAGCAGAAACTAACACACCATGGTAAAGCAATTTTATTCCAATAAAAATGTTAAAAAAAAAAAGGTCTTGATAAACAAAATCCCATGGCAAAGATAGAAAGCAAAGACTGAATTTCCCTTTGGGGGAGAAAAGAGTGGGGAAAACACTAAGGATACTCAAGCATTAGAGATTGTTTTAGCTCTGCCACTGATACAGTTCCCACCCAGCAACAGTTCTCTCAGAGATTCATGGTTCTGGGTAAGTTACAAGGATTTGGCTTTTTTAGGCCAATGGATCCATTCAGGTAGCGCGAACCGTTTCCCTTGCCTGTTTACCGGACATATACCTTCTTGAACAATCCTTGGACTAGAAACTGCTTTGAAAATTCCAGTTTTCAGTGAGAAATTTGGTAAGATGCATTGTTTTTCTTTCACCAAACTGTGTGTGTTTGTTTTCATGGATACATAATTATTATTAACCACTTTGCCTGTTTATTCAGGCACATACCTCAGTTGCAGTACTGAGTTCTAATATTCTAAGAAAAAAAAGTGTTCGAAGCTGACATTTCATTGGGTTTCTCACAGCATCTAAGATGTGGAATGCCTTTGCTTGGTGTAAATCATTAAAGACATTTCATGCCTTCAATTGGAGTTAGTAAGTGCAGAATTTGTTTACTTTAAAAATAGATCAGAGACATGGAAAGTATGTCTTTTTCCTCAAGGGCTTGATGTTGGAAGACCTGGGCTGTCCTCTGAGGAATGTTGTAGGTCTCTGTGTGGCCTTGGGCAAGCTCTACTGATCCAGAGTAAGGAAGTCACCCTTGCCTTGAGCCTTGAGTCCTACTGGGAGCTAGTGATAATGTGTGTGTGTGTGTGTGTGTGTGTGTGTTGGAGGGGAGTGGCGGTGGGTAGATGGAGGGCTGAGGCAGCATGGAAACTCATTCTGTTTCTCGGTACATGGCTTGTTTGAGTATTTGCACATTATACCTGGAAGAATATAATCAAGGGTCCTCCTGAACTTTGTTTTTTTGCAACACGTCTAAAGGATACATTAGTTTTCATCATTGACAGAGCTGCATTTTGCTGACAGATTTGCAAAGGCTCTGGGAGTGGGCATTGGGTGTTCCCTCAGCCCATGAATACTCACTTCATTGTGGACAGTCTGCTGGAGGGAACTACCCTACACCCCTCCCTGTGAATTCTGATAGCCCCCAACCCCATGAATAAGCGGCCTAGGAAGAGGCCTGTGGACTCATTTCAGAGCGCCCCCGACGGTCCTGGACTAGATGCGTATTTGTGTTTGCTATCGGGAGCTCCGACACTCGGGATGCCCAGTTCCCACAGTGGATTTGTTTCCCTTTAGAGGAGTGGCCGGCAGGGGATGTTGATGTGCTCACAGAGTCACCCACAGTCTGTGTAACCCACATGTCCCGTCCTACGCAGCACTCACCACCGATGGCCTCTGATGCAGGTGTTACAACACAAGAGGCTTCTCCCTTTGAGTGCATTGCATGTATTTCATGAGAGGGCCTAGTGCCTCCCCCAGAGGTGTGAATCTGTCACCCAGGTCATGGTTCCTAGCACTTGCTGAGTTCCAGGACCTGAAGCTCACATTTGGACTCTGTAACATTAGCCTCGTCCACCTCTGCCCTGTGTTTCCTGCTATTTGATCCCTTCTTGCATCCTGGAGATTGGGAATTCCGGCTCTTGACTAACTTTTGGCACACGTGGTACGGGGTTGCCTGCCATTTCTCTGCAGCTGCATCTCTTAGATGGATTATGGGATACACAGAGCTCATGTATGGGACGCATAGGCTTTTAGAATTTGTACAGGTGGGCTTGTCATGTCTTAGGAGTTCTGTCATCTTCTGAGACTTCTCATGGGAGGCAAGTGCAGGCTGCCGTGGAGAGCAATGCTTCTCAAATTGTCTGTGGCGATGGGCCAGTTGTGTTCTTAAAATTTCGAATCCATTGCGGATTAGACTAACACACTTTTAAGATACAGTAAAAATAAAGAATGAAATTACAAATATACAAAATACAAGTTCTCTTTTTAAAATTGAGATATAGTTGATGTAAAATATTACGTGAGTTACTGGTATACGACATAGTGCTTCACAATGTTTAAAGGTTTTACTCCATTTATAGTTATTATAAAATATTGGCTATATCCCCTGTGCTGTACAATATATCCCTGTAGCTTATTTATTTTATGCATAATGGTTAGCACCTCTTAATTCCTTACCCTTATCTTGCCCTTCCCCCCTCCCTCTACACACTAGTTTGTTCTCTGTATCTGTGAGTCAGTTTCCTTTTTGTTATATTGGCTAGTTTGTTTTATTTTTAAAATTCTACATAGAAGTGATCTCATACAGCATTTGTCTTTCTCTGTCTGACTTATTTCACTTAGCATAATACACTCTGAGTCTATACATGGTGTTGCAGATGGCAAGATTTTATTCTTTATTATGGCTGAGTAGTATTCCATTGTGTGTGTGTGTGTGTGTGTGTGTGTGTATACACATATATATATACACACATACATATACAACATCTTCTTTATCCATCATCCGTTGATGGACACTTAGGGCTTCCATATCTTGGCAATTGTAAATAATGTTGCTATGAGCATCGGGGTACATGTGTCTTTTTGAGTTAGTGTTTTCATTTTTTTGGGATATATACCCAGGAATTGCTGGGTCATATGGTAGGTACTTCTATTTTTAGTTTTTTCAGAAACCTTCTTACTGCTTTCCACAGTGGCTGCACCAATTTACATTCTTACCAACAGTGTACGAGGGTTCCCATTTCTCCACATTCTCGCCAACATTTGATATTTGTGGTCTTTTAGATGATAGCCATTCTGATAGGTAGGAGGTGATATCTCATTACAGTTTTAATTTGCATTTCTCCAGTAACTGACAGTGTTGAGCAGCTTTTCATGTTCCTGTTGGTCATCTTGGTGGTATCTTGTTGGTATGTCTTCTTTGGACAAATGTCTCTTCAGGTCTCCTGCCCATTTTTTAATTGGGTTGTTTTTTTAAAAATGTTGAGTCGTATGAGCTGTCTGTATATTTTGGATGTTAACCCCTTATCGATCATACGATTAGCAAATATTTTCTCCCGTTCAGTAGGTTGTCTTTTTGTTTCGTTGATGATTTCCTTTGCCCTGCAAAAGCCTTTAAGTGTAATTAGGTCCCATTTGTTTATTTTTACTTTTTTCTTTCCTTTGCTTTAGGTGACAGATCCAAAAAAATATTGCAGTGATTTATGTCAAAGAGTGTTCTGCCTATGTTTTCTTCAAGGAGTTTTACGGTTTCCAATCTTACATTTAGGTCTTTAATCTATTTTGAGTTTATTTCTGTGTATGGTGTAAGAAAATGTTTTAATTTTCATTCTTTTATGCATAGCTGTCCAGTTTTCCCAGTACCAATTATTGAAGAGACTGCCTTTTTGCCATTTTGTTGTATCCTTACCTCCTTTTTTATAGATTAATTGACCATAAATCTGTGGGTTTATTTCTGGGCTCTCTTTTTTGTTCCATTGATCTAGGTGTCTGTTTCTGTGCCAGTATTTTACCGTTTTGATTACTGTAGCTTTACAATATAGTTTGAAGTCAGGGAGCTTGATTTCTCTAGCTCTGTTCTTTCTCAAGATTGTTTTGGCTATTTGCAGTTTGTTTTGTGTCTCCATACAAATTTTAAAATTATTTGTTCTACTTCTATGAAAAATGCCTTTGGTATTTTGGTAAGAGTTGCTTTGAACCTGTACATTGCCTTGGGTAGTATGGTTGTTTTAGCAATGTAAATTCTTCCAATCCAAGAATGTGGTATATCTTTCCACCTTTTTGTGTCATCTTCAGTTTCTTTCATCAGCATCTCATAGTTTTCTGAATACAGGTCTTTCTTCTCCTTGGGTGGGTTTATTCTAGGTATTTAATTCTTTTTGATATGATGGTAAATAGGATTGTTTCCTTAATTTCTCTTTCTGATAGTTTATTGTTGGTGTATAGAAATGCAATAGATTTCTGTGTATTAATTTTGTATCCTTCAACTTTACCGAATTCATCGATGAGCTCTAGTAGTTTTATAGTGGTGTCTTTAGGGTTTTCTCTGTATATTATCATGTCATCTGCAAACAGTGACAATCTTACTTCTTCCTTTCCAGTTCAGATTCCTTTTATTTCTTTTTACCCTCTGATTGCTGTGGCTAGGACTTCCAAAACTGTATTGAATAAAAGCGGTGAGAGTGGGCATCCTTGTCGTGTTCCTGACCTTAGAGGAAACGCTTTTACTTTTCACCATTGACTGATATTAGCTGTGGGTTTGTCGTACGTGGCCTTTATTATGTTGAGGTATTTTCCCTTAATAACCACTTTCTGGAGAGTTATTTTTTTTAATCATGATGTTGAATTTTGTCTCAACAGATGCAGATTTTTCCTGTGTCTATTGAGTTGATCATATGATTTTTATTCTTCCATTTGTTAATGTGGTGTATCACATCGATTGATTTGAAGACATTGAAAAATCCTTGCATCCCTGGGATCAATCCACTTGATCATGGTGTATGATATTTTTAATGTGTTGTTGAATTCAGTTTGGAGGATTTTTGCATGTATGTTCATCAGTGATATTGGCTTGTAATTTTCTTTTTTGTGTGATGTCTTTGTCTGGTTTTTGTATCAGGGTGGTGCTTGCCTCTTAGAATGAGTGCAGATGCCTTCCTTCCTCTGCAGTTTTTTGAGAAGTTTGAATAGTTTGAGAAGAATAGGTGTTAACTCATCTAATATTTGGTACAATTCACCTGTGAAGCCATCTGGTCCTGGACTTTTGTTTGTTGGGAGTTTTTTAGTTACTGATTCAATTTCATTGCTGGTAGTTGGTCTGTTCATATTTTCCATTTCTTCCTGGTTCAGTCTTCAGAAATTGTGCATTTCTAAGAATTTGTCCATTTCTTCTAGGTTATCCATTTTATTGGCATATAGTTGTTCGTAGCAGTCTCTTATGATCTTTTGTTTTAATATTTCTGTGGTGTTGGTTGTAACTCCTTTTTCATTTCTGATTTTATTGATTTGGGCCCTGTCTCTTTTTTCTCTTGATGACTGTGGCTAAAGGTTTATCAATTTTGTTTATCTTTTCGAAGAACCAATTCTTAGTTTCATTGATCTTTTCTGTTGTTTTTCTTAGTCTCTATTTCATTTATTTCTACTCTGATCTTTATGATTTCTTTCCTTCTACTAACTTTAGGTTTTCTTTGTTCTTTTTCTAGTTCCTTTAGATGTAAGGTTATGTTGTTGGTTTTTTTTTAATTAATTAATTTTATTTTATTTATTTTTGGCTGTGTTGGGTCTTCATTGCTGCGTGCAGCCTTTCTCTAGTTGTGGCGAGCGGGAACTACTCTTCGTTGCAGTGCGCGGGCTTCTCATTGTGGTGGCTTCTCTTGTTGTGGAGCACGGGCTCTAGCCATGTGGGCTTCAGAATTTGTGGCACACAGGCTCAGTAGTTGTGGCGCACGGGCTTAGTTGCTCCGTGGCATGTGAGATCTTCCCAGGCTAGGGCTCAAACCCATGTCCCCTGCATTGGCAGGCAGATTCTTAACCACTGCACCACCAGGGAAGCCCGGTTAGGTTGTTTTATTTGAAATTTTTCTTGTGTCCTGAGGTACAATCTCGCTTTTTATGTTATTATATTCAAGAAGTATAAAATTGTTCTGTCAAATCTCTATGAAGTTTTGGGGTGCTTTATTCTCAATTTCAGTACTTGCTGTAGAGTAGTAACAAGCAACTCACAGACCAGCCCACAGTTTGAGTAATACTGACTGAGAGCCTGTGTAGGAAGGTTTCCAGCCCAGTGTGTATATGTCCTTTTTGTGGTGAGGGGTGAAGAGGGTCTGTAGTTCTGATCATATTCTTAAAGCTATATATGCCTCCCTCCTACTTATTCCCTCCCAAGTAGTTAGGATCCACATTTGGAGAGTCTGATCTGTGCAGCTAGCATGTAGGAAGATACTCTTGTACATAAAAATGAATCAAAGCTTGAGGACTCTTGGGTTCCCTTGGGATCTTTTTGTAATAATAAAAGACCTTCACCATCCAACACAGTCTTGATTTTAAGTTAACCATTACAGTATTTTTGGTGAACCTTTGATTTTCATAGCCATGATGGAGTTACCTTAAATTACCTTACTCATGACAAATGACTTCAGTCTGTACACTGAGGCTTCAATTTAATAGCCCCTTAAATGAAGGAAGCAGGAATGTAGAAGTAGCAGATGATCTAAGTCATTCTGTGTTTTCCCAACATGGCAGTTTAAGAAGCTTTGAAAAGTATAGATATTTAAATGTAAAGACATCTGCATAGGGGATGATTACCTTAAAATAAAAATAAGGAAGCCAGTGACCTCAGCTAAGTGCCTCAGATAATAACCCAGATACAACATGAAAGGGAGGAAAAAAGGGAGGGGAGGAGAGAAAAAAGGAGAAGCAAGAATCTGAAAGTTTGTAACAGTGGATGCCCACGAAGGAGATGGATTTGAGTAGTCAGTGCTAATCTGTAGGTTCAGAAGCATTTGCATTTTTAACTACATCAGAATCAGTTAAATTCCTTTTTACTCTAAGGAGTACTTCCATAATGGTTAAAAAATAATGCATCATAGCATTAACTGCTTTAAGCGTATTTGCTCATTGCCTGAAATTACTGTATCAGTCAAGGAGATTGCAGCTGGCTTGGTGTATAGACCAATTAAATGGAGAGATAATACCATTATCTGAAAAACTCACATAAAAAGGAGCCACTACAAAGATTAAATTGTTCAAGGAATTTGGGGGTATCAGCAGAGAGAACTGTCTAGTTTGACACATTGCAGGAAGAGCTGATTTTATCTAACTAGCCTAATACCTACTAATACTGGAGCATATGATGCTTGCATTGTTAGTGCCCTCACCAAAATGATAACCTTTTTCTCACTTAGAGAAATGATATGATAGAACTGATGCAATAAATTGATATAATGGAATAAAAGGGGTTACACATTGAAGTTGCCATTTATTACAGGGTATCAGAATTGCCTGGAGTGCTGGTTAATAATGTAGATTCCGGGGTCCCTAACTCAGATCTGAGTCCTCAGATCCGGGACCATGTAAACTACCATCACAAACACACCAGGTGAGTGTAACACAGGTGTTGCCTAGAACACATTTTCAAACTTGCTGTGACCTCCTTAGTGTGTGAATGCAGAAGTGGAGATACCTTAGCTGTATGACCTTGACGAGGTCACACCAGTGACCTACCACCAGACGAGGTAGAACCAGTGCTGGAACTCAGGGATGCGGTCCCACGTGCGTGCTGCTTGAGAACTCTCTGGGTCTCTGGATGCCTCGCAGCCCTATACAACACCTTGGAAGCAAGCACGTCTTTATCAATATACAACTGGAAGGATTTTGCCAATACCAGGGATGACCCAAATAAGAAAAGTTCCTAGTAGATCAATCAAGGTTGCTTCTAAGGTTTTACTTTAGTTTCACCATATCCAGTGATTGCCTTGGATCTCCATAACCTCAGACACAGCCTGAGGACCTCGAGGGGGAGGTGCAGGCAGCCTCTCTTTTAGCTCTACATGAGAAATCTAGAAATCACAAGAGGAAGTATAAAAACTGGAGTTCATACCCAGTCCAGTTATCAACATACGAAAAAAAACTCAGAAGAAATTCTCTTTTGCACCATCCCAAAAGCGATTCTCTCACTCCCACCGGGTGCCTTATATCTCTATTCAGTTCCGACACCAAGTACTCAGAGTTGGCACAGACCACACAGATTAAGGGTTCAGTCCCACAAGACTGCCCCTACTTCAGATGCTAGCCCCAAGGCCTAGATGTCTCCAAGCCACCTATACTTTTGCTGAGCCAGCTGCAAATTTGGGAGTTTCTGTGACTCGATAATTTGTTAGAACAACTGACAGAACCCAGGAAAGAGCTGTACTATGACTGTAGTTTTATTGTAAAGGATACAACTCAGGAACAGTCTAATAGAAGAGATGTAGAGGACAGGTATGGGAGTTGAAGCTTCCATGCCCTTTCCAGGTATGCACCCGCTCAGCGTAGCAATGTGTTCGCCCTCCTGGCAGCTCTCTGAGCCTCAGGGTTTCAGAGCTTTTTTTGAGGTTTCATCACATAGGCATGATTGATGAAATCATTGGTCACGTGATTGAACTCCATCTCCAGTCCCTCTCCCCTCCCCAGAGATTGAGAGATGGGGCTAAAAAGTTCCCACTCTTGAATCCCGTTTGGTCTGTCTGTTGCCAGTCCCCAGTCTGAGGCTACCTAGGGGCCTGGCTGTGAGTTATCTCACGAGCATATGGTCCAAGAGGGCTTGTTGTAAATAACAACATACCTGCCGCTCAATAAATCCCAAGGGTTTTAGGTGCTCTGTGCCAGGTCCTGTGAACAAAGACCAAACATGTTTCTTTTTAGATGACATCTTTCGATTTTGTTTTGAATGAATTGTCAGAGAAAGCCGTTTGAACAATCCGCAGTACTGTGAAAGGAGACCTTTACTATCTGAGTCTGGGCTGTGATACGGAGCAAAGTAACATGATGAAGGTAACATTATTATCAAGAATCAGGAAACTGTGGCAACATTCAATTTTGTAAAAAGTGTTATTTACATCAGAGTTTTTAAAGTAGTGGGGATTAAAAGAGATGATTTTGGGGCTTCCCTGGTGGCGCAGTGGTTGAGAGTCCGCCTGCCGATGCAGGGGACACGGGTTCGTGCCCTGGTCCGGGAAGATCCCACATGCCGCGGAGCGGCTGGGCCCGTGAGCCATGGCCACTGATCCTGTGCGTCCGGAGCCTGTGCTCCGCAACAGGAGAGGCCACAACAGTGAGAGGCCCGTGTATCGCAAAAAAAAAAAAAAAAAAAAAAAAAAAAAAATAAAAGAGATGATTTTGGATGATATAAGGACAGACTTTATTTTTCTTACTAATTTTGAATTAATTTTAATATACTTGGAAAATAGAAAGAACATATTGAGTCTGCCAGTCTGTGGGTTTGCTTGGGATGAGACCAAAGCCTGGGATGGGAGAAGAAGACTCAACGTATGTGAAGAATCAGAAAAATCTCCTTTGGAGAATTTCAGAGTATGAGATGTTCTTCACTAAATCTGTGGCTTTCTGAGTGCCTTGAGCAATACAGGGTACAAGAGGCATGGATTTTCATTGACTTGTAATGAGAAGAGATTGCAGGTAAGAATTGGTATTGTAAAGTAATTTTGAAAAACACTTTGAGATGAAAAATGCCATCTGTA
The DNA here is from genome assembly GCF_951394435.1 of Stenella coeruleoalba. Classification (NCBI taxonomy): domain Eukaryota; kingdom Metazoa; phylum Chordata; class Mammalia; order Artiodactyla; family Delphinidae; genus Stenella; species Stenella coeruleoalba. The sequence continues at coordinate 96,320,749 of NC_137156.1, read as the reverse complement.
TGACGTAAGGCAAAAAAGCTAAGTTTATTAGTATTATGTAGGGTTTCGGTGACGACGAACAGCGATTCTTCTCCCAAGCCTGGTTCTCAGTTCCCTTAATGGTGAATACGTCTAAGTGGAATCGCCTGTAGTATTGCTAACAGCCTGCCCAAGAGTAGAAATGGTTATTTCAAAGGGGCTAATACTGCAGCCGTGACTGACTAACGGGCAGAGGGAGCTACAGTGCAAAGTGCTGTCTGTTTCCTACTTGTCTTTAATTTATTTTCCAGATTATGGCTTAGTTATGGGCTTGACATGACGTACTGAAGGGACAGCCACCAAGAGAATCCCATCCATTGTGTCTTTTGAGGGTTATGACATAAATATAGAGAGCATGAGGGACGCTGGGTTCTATTTTAAGTTCTGTCTCTTTCTAAATGTCTGATTTTGAGTGAGTCATTTATACTGTCCAGGCTTCAGAGCTTAAGTAGGGTAGTTCTGACCTGAAATAGACCGCTAGTTATTGCTCCGGCAAAAATGGGTTCATTCAGGATCATCAAACAATTTCAGTTCCGGGTCTGCAGCCATGGTCATCCGCCCGCAATTCCCTGGCAAAAATGGAGAGGAGGACTCTTTTATAGAGGCACAAGGATAGTAAACCCGGAGTCCATGGCTTTTCATTGGCTGAATTGTGCCCGACTCTCATTGGCGGAGCTCTCGCCTGGAAGGGAAGGGGAGTCCTTCTCCTTCCTGTTCGTCTCTGCTCTCCCTGTAGGGCATGAGAGGGCTCCTTCTGGCCTCCTGACTCGAATTTAATTGAGGTTTCTGTTTATTAATTTTTACAGTAGTAAAAAGAAGCCAAGAGTTGAGTCATCGAATGGTTTATCTTGGCTCCAGTTTGGATGGTGGGGATTTTTTTTTTTTTTTCCTGGCCCTCACGATATTTTAAATATGAGGAAATTTCACATAAAACGTCTGGAAACCCTTCTTCTGTTTGAAGCTTGGAAGATCCTATGACCTTGATCCCGTATTCCTACAACGCAAAAATCCACTGGAGCCGAGTGGCTGTTTCCTCCTTGCTATGGACTGGTCCCCACCAGTCCTCTGATAAAGTTGTAGCCTCCACCTCGCCTCTGTAGGCACGTGTGCTTGTGACGTAGAGCAGTTTCTCTTGGCTGCTCAAATGTTTTCGTTTCTGTCTTCTTGGCTACTTCCAGAGTAGACTGGGTTTGCCAGGTAAACAGTTTCTGGATAAAGTGCTTGTCATAACTTTTCAGAATTTTCCACATGTATGGTATCGATCTTCATAATTACGGCCATGAACTTTAAGTTCATTTAGGTTTTGTTTACGCTTTTAAATCTGGAATTAATTCCCAAATCACAAAATTGAGTTGCCATTTTGAAATGATTGGTTTGATGTAACTTTGAAATAAGACCCAAGCTTCCTTTATTGTCTTAAATTATCAAGGGGATTAGAGGTAACTTAAAATGAGCGGGAAAAAAGTCCTGGCATTCACGGTTATTTGCTATTGTGTAATCTACCGCCTCTCCATCTTTAGGGAGTCCAGGGAATTGTAACTGTTGGGGGAAAAGGTATCACGTAGGCGAGAAACCTAACATATAGGAAAAAAAATAATATAAAAGCACTGATGAATAGTGTGGTATTATTATTACATATAATAGCAGAGAGGCGTTTAAAAAATTGCTGTGAAGAGGTGTAGCACCCACCGTGTTCTCAACATTAATTTCAAGGTCCTGAACTTTAGGCAGTATGCCGTATTTTACAGAGGTTTTTTCCCAGAAATTATTTAATAGTTTTAGGATTCACAAGGGAAGAGTTGAATATCTGCCAAACTCCCTATTGTGATATGTATGTTTTCTCAGCTTCATATGTGACTTCCCTCATCTGACATTTTTAGAGAGTCTGTATAGCTTGTGGGAAAATAATCATCAGACTGGATGTCAAGTAGAACGTAGCCTCAAGTCCTGGCTCTAATACTTGCTAGGATCACCCAAAATAAAAAAAAAAAAAAAAGAAGAAGAAGCCAGTTCTTGAGATGCTCAGAGGTTGAGTTTCCTCCTCTGTGAAGAGATAGTAATGGGAATTACTCTCAGGGGAGGGGTCATGAAGACCAAAAGAAACAATCTTCCTAGATCACCCAGCATAGCATCTGTTATAAAATAAATACATCATAAATGTTCTGTGTTCTGCTGATGGCACAGAAAATAATTACTAGGACCTGAATACTCCTTCACTCCTGACAACTCTTAAGAAGTCATCTTGTCTTACTCAAATAAATAGTTGGACTGTTGTCTCTTTCTTTAAGAGTAACGCATGATATCTAAGAAAAATCGATTAGTGCTGTTGTTCTGTCACCCCTAGTAAATCATCAAGATTTATGAGCAGATGTATACTGCCTTTATCCTTGCATCCGAACTATATTCTGCCATGCAACAGCCCCACCTATTCTAGAGTGAAACATTTAGCAGACACTCACTGCTCATATTCGGTTATTTTCTGTTTACAAGGTTAGGTGTTAAGTCATCTGATCCCACACGGCGCTTACAATACTGGGGACGTGTGAGGTGCTTGTTTTGTCGAGGGTATTGGTGAGAGTGCCAGTGGTACCGGACGTTCTTACGAAGTTGTATGACATCGTGTAGGCAAAAGAGCTGCTTGGCTGGGTCTCCCACTTTCCCTCTGGTTGTTTCAGCGTCTGATAATTTGAGATTACCCCCATCTTCTCAGTTGCTATGAGGACTGAGCACTTGGTAAATCACTGTGCTGTAGTTATGTAAGCTCTTAACATCCTAAGCCAGAAGAGTCAGAAGTTCTTTAAGAAATGAAAATCAAGTATGTTTGTTCCCTTTGAGACTTAACGGCCCGACACTGGAGTAAAAGATGCAGAGAAAGGAAACCCAGCTCTGGAGGAAAATACACCAAAGCCCATGAAATCCACTTGAGTGCAAATCAACACTTTTAACTTCAGCCTTCTAAGTTACTGCTTGGTATTTTACTCAACTTGACTCCTCACTTGCTTAAAGGAGAAAAAAAGTGAAAGTGAAACATCTATAAAGGCGAAATCGAATCATTCCCTCTTGGTTTGGGTTCAAAGGAAGGTTACATATTTAAATAATTCTTTTTTTTGTAGAATTATTGAAGGTATTTCTTTTTACTTTCTTTGCTTCTTCCTTTACTTTAAAAATTTTTCTTTACCCTTTGTGTTGCTTATGTTTATTATAGGCATCACATAGCTAGCTGTTATTCCATCTTTAATAAAAGATGCAGCCATTTAACACTATTGTGATATATTGTCTTATTTCCTCTGTATTCTTTTAAGTCTATTATCTCTTCTTTTTTTTGCATTTTCTTTAGTTTTCCTATCTTTGCATTTATAAGATTGATGACTACTTTTTGTTCTCTGCGAATTTGAGATTTCACCTATATATTTTAATTTTGTATTGATTACCTTCATATTGTAACTGTCTTATTTAAACCTATTTCAAACCTCCTACTTTTGTTAGCATTTTATCTTGAAAATTTTTAGGCATCTATTACAGCAGAAAGAATTTTATGGTGAACATCTATATACTGTTTACCTAGATTCTACAATTAACTTTTTACTCAAGTAACTTCGTCAATTAAGACATCCCTTTTTGAAAATTTATTTGCTGTTTGCAAGAGTGTTTGAACATTTTCATTAACTAAAATAAGTGCATTCAAGCTTTTTAAAGCCCTGACAGAAAGAGGTGGTTGAGCTAGCATGTGACCCCCTCACTGAATTTATAGAGGAAACTTCCAAGGGCCATGAGATCCAGCCTATCTGTACAGCGACCTCCAGGATACTTCACTAGCCCAACACTGGGCCTTCTGAACTAGTATCAATTGGACTAACAGAGAGAGCTTCTCAAATTTTCAGTGTCTGATGTTAAATTTGTTTATCAGGTGCAGTTGGATGTCATCTGCTATCATTTCCAGAAAAATGGGTAATTGATCTAGCTGTTTACCTTGATAAATTTGCCAAAATTGTTAATTTTTAAGTAAATTTACAGATGGTGAAGTCTCAACCTGTTTTTTTTTTTGATTATTTGTTGCTTAGAAATCTCCTTTGCCTAATAAGTGTGAACTGATTCTACTCATTTAATTTCTCCTAAAAGCATCAACATTGGTGTATTTTAAGTGGAAAATATTTTAAATTATATTATTATTATTATTACATCTACATTATAAACCCCAGAACCTGGAATTCATCAAATTGTAAAATAAAAGCATCTGGTTGCAAAATATTGAAACATACACACACAGGTGCTCCAATGAAACAAACAGAATTCTAACATGAAAATCATGGAGAAAAATAATTAACCTGTCAAGTGTTATAAACAGTATCAAAATTAAATGTATTTTATAATCAGGTTCTATGGCATCCCATTGTCAAAATGAGGACAAAAATATAAAACACATATAAACTAAGGAAACTTGTAGATGGCGGTCCCCATAGATCTTCTGTACTAAAATTAATAAAAGAAATGCCTAAGGACCTTAAACAGATGTAAGGATATACATACATGTGAAACTCTTGGGTCTGCAAGGTCATGATGTATTGCAGATTAGTATTCTGGGCCAGAGGTGGACTTGTTTTCTCTCTGTGGCCTTTATACTATGTTTGAACATAGCTTAGACAACATCTTTGAACAACGGCTGGACTTGGCAGAAGTATATTCTTTGTTGAAGTCAAAGAAAAAATTGTCAGAGAAATGATCATAAATCAGGTCTCTTCCGTCTTTCTTCCATTCCAATCCCTCCTTCAACTACTATTATATCTGTCCTCTTCTTTACAGGCAAAATGCTTGGAAGTATTGTCGGTATTTTTTATCTTACTTCCTCATCTTGTATTTATTCCTCCTCAGCCTGTTACTAATCTAGATTTTGCATCCTAACACCACTGAAACTGGTCTTCTGTATCATCACTGAAACTGGGCTTCTAATTGGGTACCACTCTATCAACTGACAGTTTCCATTTCTAATCTGGCTTGAGCTATCTACAGCATTCTGTAGTGTTGATGACACCTCTTTCTACAATCTCTTCTTTTTGGATTCCATGGTGCTGCTTTTTCTTGGCTTCCTCCTAATCCTCTGCCTGTTCCTTCCCACCCTTTTTCACGGCTTTTGACCAAACCCTTAAGTGATGGTTTTTTTCTGGATTCCATTCTAGGATATCTTCTCAGTCCTCACACTTCCACTTCAATAATGCTTTCCGTTCTCTGTCTGCCGTTGGCATTCATTTCTAAATCACCAGCTCAGACTTCCCTCCTCACCCTGAGACCCACAGAGCCTACCAGTGATATCCATCTAGGTGTCCCCAAGGCATCTGGAAGTCAATTTGCCCCGAATAAATTTACCACCCCTTTTCCTTCACCTGGAATCTACTCCTTCCCCTGGTTTCATATTCCATTAAGTGGCACTGTTCTCCACCTTATGGCCTATGGGAGAATCTGGGGTCTCATCTGAGATTTCCCCCTTTCCTGTTCTCTTCATACTTTGAATAGATTACTGAGTTCTCTTGACTCTGCTCCTACGTATGTACGTTGTTAAACGCCTATCACTTCCCATCACCAAAACCCCCAATATCCACCCCACCACACACACCTTGTCAACTCCATTCATTATGGAGGCACTGGTCTAAGTGCTCTCCCCATGGGCTTCCTGACCATTCTTCAGGCCATGTCCATTGTATTTGTGCTAAAGGGTAATTCTGATCATAACTCTCCTCTGCTTAAATCTCTTCAGTGGCTGGCCATTGGTCTTTAACACGACTCTGCATGCTTCATCTCCTGCTTACCTTTCCAGCTCCATCACTCCCTGTTCCCTCTCCCTGCCCCGTCACCCTGCTCACCATGAACCATCCTGAATGTAGTGCATTTCCTTCCACCCGCTGTGTCCTCTTGATCCTCTGGCTCTTTGCCTATTCTGTTGCCTCCTGCCTTGCCCATTCTCACTCATACTAGCTGGTTCCCAAACCCCCTTCAGGTCTTAGCTTAGGCCTTGCTTGCTTTGGAATGGCTTTTCTAGGGTTTTCTTTTCGATGTGCATCTTTTCAGCATTTTTCTGCATATCCTTGTTCACAGCACTTTTCTTTTTTTTTTTTTTTTTAACATCTTTATTGGAGCATAATTGCTTTACAGTGGTGTGTTCGTTTCTGCTGTGTAACAAAGTGAATCAGTTATACAGCACTTTTCAAATGTATCATGTTTGTCCGTTGCCTTTTCTGTATCCGGCTTTCACCAAACACTACTAATGATAAAATTAACAAAAGCGATCGCTCCTAATGTTTATTGGATGCTTCTTTCATATGAAGGACTGTTCTAAGAGCATTACACGTAAGGATTAAGTAAGTTAACACAGTAACTGTGTGGGGTAGGTGGTACCAATAACTAATGGAGCAACTGGATGTGCCAGATGCTGTTCATACTACCATACAGATGAAACAGTCGCAGAGAGGTTAAGTCAACTGCCTAGGATCTCGCAGCTGGAAGTGACAGCACCAGTATTCAAGTGCAGGCAGCCGGATCTCAGGACCCACTTTGTTAAGCTGTGAAGGCTGGGGGGACTCACTGTTTTCACGTCTTTGGCATCTAGCATAGCTTCTAACCCAGAGTAGGTGCTCAGTTAATTGTTGCCGATGAAAGAATAAATGAGCGATATCTCTGGATGCCGTGTCAAAGTCATCAGAGCTCATCAGTTGGAAATATTTCCGCCTCCATGCCTCATTCCTTTTCATGCTACCAGGCTGCGAGCTGAAGCTTTCTGAAGCACCAGAGGCTTTCGTTTTTCTTGCCTCCTCTCCAAAGCACATATTACCTTATAGGAAACCAGGCAGCTCTAACTGCCTGTTGGCAATATTTCCCCTGTGAAAATATATTCTTGTCTGCAAATGAATGAAACCAACTTTGATTGAATGACCCTGCAATGGGATCTCTTAGAAGGCTGTTGCACAGTGCATGGAATCAGTAGGAAGGGGAGGTTTGCCAAGCAGGACAGAGCCAAGATGTACTTGAAAACCAGGTGTGCATGTGATCCTTCTAAGTGAACGGTCTTCATTAATCCACTTTAAATACTGTTGCTGGCGTCTTCGCTGATCTCTGTCTCCCAGTGGACCCCGACGGCTGTGGCGTCACAAGATTTTTGAGCCTCCAACTGACAGCTGCCATAACCTTGAACGTATCTTAGTTGTGGCTGGGTATGTGTGTTGCCCCTTTAATATCGAAAGTCCTTTTCGTGAACATCTAACTGGCTCCTCTAATTCTTGGGTCTTTACTGTGTGCTGGCCCGTCCCTCTCATGTCCCACCTCCCATCTTCCACTCTCTTGGGATTCTCCAAAATAGAAAAACAATTTGGACACCTGGTAGTCATCTTTATTCCCAGCCAAAGTCCACACGTAGAGAAGGTGCATTCTCTAAAGTGAGAAGGAGAAAGTGATAAACTGAAAGAAATCTTCGCATGGTTACCAGTTCTCTCCCATCCTCTTTTGACGTTAAGGAATTGAGTCTGAAATAGGCAAAGTGTTGATCATTCAGAGGGACGCCGCCTTCTGCTGTACTAAGTAATCATATTCTATTCACTCACCTACCCCATGTTTACCAAGCAGCTGCTGTGTGCTGAACACTACCCTGGGCTTGTGACCCATGGGAAAGAAGGTGCCCCAGCTTTCGCAGAGCTTACAGAGCCTATTAACCCACTAGCAGTCAGAAATCGAATGGGCTTATCAGAGTCCAATCTCTCAGCAGAGGGTTCTGAAATTTCTGAAGACCGACGTAGCAAAATATAGTTCATTATTCTTCGCTTTGGAAGATTGGGAAACAAGTTACTGGATTCAGTTCGACAAAGACTCTGCAAGCTCATTTTTAGCTTCTTTGCCTCAAGGGAACTAGCTCACTGTCTTCTCAGCAGATGGTCCTGAGCTGCGTGCGCCAGCCGCGGGGCATTTGCCAGGCGTGTTTGCACGGAGAGCTGTTCCCGTGCAAGCAGCTGGCCGTCCGGGCCGAGTGTTTTCCAGTCCTCTCCAGCAGAGTGTGGCGAGGGAGGGGGAGTCCATGGGAGGAGATCCAGAAGTGGTTTTCTATCTTTCTTTCACTTCTGATCCTTTGCAAGCAGGATCACTGCTTGGCGGGCTCCAGAGGCAGAATGAAGGGACCCGTCAGAGACACTGGTCAGTCACTGAGTAGCTTCAGTTTCCCTTCTGGTCTTTTGCCTCTTCCAGTGGGACTGAGTTATAAGACTTCCTGTGATAATACATGAAACTGTTATTTCTCTTCCTACCTAAAATCATTGGCTGTTTCTGGTCCAGATTCCAGTCATAAGTGTTACTGTATGGTTCGAGCTCTCCTTTAACTACTCTGAAGCTCAGTGGCCACATCTATACAACTGGGGAGAAAAAAAAAAAAATATCTTTTTGGCTGTTGAGAAGATGGAAATTAAGTGCACATTTGTAAACTACAAATTGCTTTTCAAATATTCACGCTGTAGCTACAATTATGGTGATGAAGCGTATAATGAAGGCGATATTTAGAAACCTCAGATATTACTAAAGGAAAAAGTTTACAGAGGTGAAAAGAACACAGGACTTTAAACTAGGCATGGATTTAAACTAGTTTTCTTATCTATAATATGGGGACAGGGATATCTAGGTTGCAAGGCTTATACCTGAGGATTAATGAGGTTCAAGATAAGACCAGCTGTATAGATCTTCACTCCTATTTCAACCCCGTGTGGCTCTGGATAAGTTCCTTAACCTCTCTGAGCCTCCATTTCTTCATTTTAACAAGGAAGAGGATAATAACAACTTTTCATCACTGTTGAAAGTACTCAACGAGAGGATTTATAGAATGCGTCTAGCCCAAAGTAGACTTTTTATAACTAGGAGTTACGTTTGTCTTTCAGTGTAATTTGTAAGGGGATAAGCATTTCCAGAATTCTGTGATTGTTTATGGGGAAGGTAGGGGTGGGCACATAATCTCATCTTTCTTCCTCTTCAATGTTATGGGAATGATCTGCCCCTAGGAAGTGGATTTCAGAAAGAAGGAATAGCTCTCAGCATTCTTAATGGGTCCTCTTTAGGTAAATGCTGTGAAGAGAGAACAATTAGTTAGACATGAAAATAACCGTCGGTGGTCTGTTTTGCCATTACTGTCAAAGCCTCCAGTTGAACTCTTCCCAAGTAACTGATCAATGATCGTGGTGTCTTTGACTATTAGCCTAAGATGCTTGTGCTCCAAGACCCCTCAGCAAGCATATCGAGTCCTCAATTCTGGCATTTTCCATAAGTTGCTACTGATACTTGTATTGTTTTATATAAACAAATCCAAGGCAGTTCAATGACCACTTTGCCCCCCAACACCTTAAAGCAAGAGAGAAGACACCAGGCTTCCAATGAAAATCTCCTTCCTGTTCAATTTATTGAATTTCCTGAAGAAGCTTCCCTAATAACCTGTTTTTTCTCCTGCAGTGTTTATCTGCATTATAACCATCCTGCTCTTAAACACCCGAATACCACAATTCTGTTTCTTAACCATTTTTCCCTTTCAAGTTCAATGTAATTTGTTTCTACAAGAATAATAGGGTTTGTGAATTTTTTTAATCATTTAAAATACTTTCAATCTAAGACAGTAACGGAACACTATGAACATTTTTCTTTTGAACCATCTGAGAATAAGCTACACAGGTAACACTCCAGTATGCCTGAATACTTCAGCACAGATTTCTTCCAAACAAAGACATTTTCCTTCTTTATAGAATAATCATAAGAGTAGTCATTAAAATCAGGAAATCGACGTTGCTACATTACTCACGTCTATTCCAAAGATTCCATGTAAGTATTGCCAGATATCTCAATAGTGTCCTTTATAGCCAAATAATTCAATACAGGGTCACATCCTGCATATAGTTCTCATGTTCTTTTAGTCTCCATCAATCTGGAACAGTTCCTCAGTCTTTCCTTAAAACTTTTTCAAGAATTTGAGGCAGTTGTTTTGGAGAAAGTCTTGCACATTAGGACTTTGAGGCTCTCATTGTGGAAAGAGTTAAGAAATATAGGTAGACGTGTGTGAATACCCACATTTACAACCCTCTGTTTCTCTGTCTCAAGCCATGAGTTATTATACTCCAATTCCAGTGGAACACTAGAGTGTCTTTCCAGTGTTTTCTCTTTCTGGATGTGTAACTCCCTTCCCCAACAGTGAGAAACCCAGCTGCTGCTATCTTCTCCCCTCTTGGGACCCATCTCCATAACCTCCTGGGTCACCATCTTTCTCACTATGTCCACCTTGCTTGCACAGACCTCGGTCCTAGTGACCTTTGAAAGAAAAGAAAGGTGGCAGACAGGCAGACCAGCTGGCTTCTAACTCCTTTGGATGTCCGCCTCTAACTCTGGATTCAATTCCATGTGAATATCTGTCTCTTTCAGTGTCTTTTCACTCCCTGCTGTGATTGGCATGGTGGAGGTGCCTGAAAGTATCTTCTTCCGCTTCCCTTTCCGTCACTGGTTTCTGGATTTATACCATTTGCGAGTCATCCCCTTGCAGTCGAGTGCTGCCCTCTTTGAACTGTGAGCATCACTGAGTGTAGCCTCCTTGATACTATGTGATTTTTCATGTCACAGATCTCATTTTACAGCCTCCCTTTGAAAACACTCACTGACTTCTCACTTACAGTGGTGTTTCCAAACTTTTCATTTATTTTATGTTAGAAGCAGATGTTCTTTTTCGAATGACATCATAGGTGGTGGAGCAATTTAAAGCATATAAAAGCAGGCCTCTTCCTTATAGCAAGGCAGCCTCTCAGGGCATTCTGTGAGAACCACCAGTCTACAGGGGGAAATTTTCTGCTTTGAAATTGGTCCTCAGTTGCATGGAATCGATTTAACCTTAATCGTTGTTTCACAACATGCTCTTATCATTAGTCTAAGAACGGCCTGGTGTTCATGTATTTATTTATTTGTTTAGTGGTTTAAGAATGTACTCAGCACCTACAAACCCACCACCGCAAGCAAATCTAGCACCTTAACCGACATTAACCACGTGACTTTCCACACCGCCATGTCCCCCTTGGTACTTCCCAGCTGAAAAACCACCATTCTGAATCTTGTGCTCATCAATCCTTTGCTTTATTTTTTAATAATTTCATTGCCTCTTTACATATCTCTATTGAGTATATTTTTATACATTTTTAGAAGTAGAAAGCATACTTCTAATTGGTTTTAACTTGACAAAAATTGTAATTAAGTTTTTTTCCACCTAATAATATGTTGCTCAAATTCATTCAGTTTGTTTTATACCATTTTAGTTCATTTGTTTTGAATGATGTATAATATTCCATTCGGTGAATGTGCCACAGTTTATTCGACAAAGATGGGCATCTACCCTAGTTCTAGCTTTTTTCCTTCTGAGCAGTGCTACTGTAAACAGCTCATAATGTCTCTTCTTGTAAATGTGTGTGTGTTGGATATTTATCTATGTATAAGACATATACGATATATATAATGTATATAATTAGTTCTAGTACAGAATTTCTCAAATGTGACATTATTGGCATTTTGGTCCTGATAATTCTTTGTTTTGGAGGCTGTCCCGAGCAGTGTAGTACGTTTAGTGGCATACCTGGCCTCTACCCACTAGATGCTGGAAGCATCTTCAACCCAGTTGTGACAACTGAAAATAACTCCAGACATTGCCAGATATCCTCTGGGAGGGCAAAACTCACCCCTGGCTGAGAAGCACTGCTTTCCAAGCTAGAGCCAAGGTAGTTTTTCAAAGTACCAATTGATATACTCATCAGGAATGTTAAAGAGATCCTCTGTGTCTATCCCCTTTGCCACACTTGCTTTCGTCAGCCTTTTGAATTGTTGCCAGTATTCTTTAGCATGGTATTCTTTAGCATGGCAGCTTAACCATAGCTATCTATTCTCATCACCAGCTTCTCCCTTAGTCCTATGCTCTGATGACCAACCTAGTCTCCATTGGTTAAACTGGACCAATATACTTCTTTATTTGTCCACCCTGCAAATCATTGAACAGCAACTTTATGCCAAGGCAGGAAGATACACACCAGGCAAAAGCTACAGTGGTAGTAGAAATAGATTATGGTTCCTCCGCTCATGAAGCTTACACACTGGTGGAGAAAACAGACGTTAATCAAATTGCCACCCTGTTTAATGTAAAGGAAAAGGAATGGTGTGCTGAAGACCGATAATCTGGTGATTTGACTCAGTCAGCGATACAGAGGGGAATGGAGAGGATGACTGTTTTGGGAGGGCAGAGAGTGAGGGGATTGTGGCATAAGGTGATGCAGGAGATATAGATGAGTGTCAGAGCATGGAGGGCCTTCTTGGCCATCCATGTCCAGGACTGTGGACATTAGCTAAAAAATCATGGACTACTGTTTGTACTAGTCAGCTGAGGCTGCCGTACCAGAATGTGACAGACTAGGTGGCTTAAGTAACAGCAGTTTATTTTCTCCCAGTGCTAGAGGCTGGAAGTCCAAGATCAGGGTGCCATTAGGGCTAGTTTCCCTGGAGGCCTCTCTTCTTGCTCTGCAGATGGGTGCATTCTTGCTGTGTCCTCACATGGCCTTTGCTCTGTGTCTACACTCTCCTGGTGTCAGTTCCTCTTATTACATGGACACTGGTCATATTGGATTAGGACCCCAGCTTTATGACTTCATTTAACCTTAACTAACTCCTTAAAGATCGTATCTCCAGACACGGTCACGTGGAAGGTTAACGTGTATTCGCCACTGAATTTCTGTGAATCTGAGAGGGACACAGTTCAGTCCATAACACCATTGAACTAGTTGAAGTAGGGAAATACCTTGATCAGTTGTTTATTTAAAAAAAAAAAGAAAAATCCTTTCACTCCAGTATGAATTGGAAGAAGGCCTGGGTGGATGAAGGAAAACAGTAAAGAAACCACTGTGGAAAGTCACTTGAGGGTTAGTGTCGCGAGGACCAGGATGGTGATAGAGATGGAGACGGGATGTGATGAGTTAGAAGCTAAAACTGACCTGACGTAATGATGGAGAAAGACTGACAAAGAAAGGGGTGACAGTGACAGATTCCGTGTCTTGGCTTTGGGCAACTAGCTGCATCATGGTGTCACTTGATGAGTTGGAGGCTGGGTGAGAAGAACTGACAGAGCTCCAGAGTCAGGGGCAGATGTGTGGAGCACGTGTCTGGGACTTGGATCAGGTAGCTTCCTTTGCCTGGACTATTACCCCCCTACCGCCATTTATTTCTCTCTTCTTGTCCGTCTTAAAAACTTCTACTCGGGCTTCCCTGGTGGCGCAGTGGTTGAGAGTCTGCCTGCCGATGCAGGGGACACGGGTTCATGCCCCGGTCCGGGAAGATCCCACATGCCGCGGAGCGGCTGGGCCCGTGAGCCATGGCCGCTGAGCCTGCGCGTCCGGAGCCTGTGCTCCACAGCGGGAGAGGCCACAGCAGTGAGAGGCCTGCATACCGCAAAAAAAAACCAAAACAACTTCTATTCATCTCTCAAGACCCACATTGGATATTACTCCTTTTCCTCAGACCCTTCTTTGATTTTTGTCCCCTCCCCTCCCCCCATCACATTCTGCATTAATGGCTATCTGCAGTTATTCCTTGCTTATCCCAAATGGACTGAAGACACAGTACTTATTACATCAGTGCAGATATTCTTTTTCTGGATCTCGTCTTATCCCCAGATGTGAAGTTCCTCTAGACCAGGAATGCGTTTGGGTCACCCTTTGCCTTCTAGAATTTATCAGTGCCTTCCGAGGAGGTAAATCATATGAGTTATTCAGATTGTTTTCATTGCAAAGGGAGAAAATTTGTAATCAGAAAAGGAAAGCTTGTAATCAGCTGTTTGGGGAAATTAGCCCCCATTCACAACCTACTTTGCTGACCTCTGTGTCTGTTCTCTGGTCAGCCCTGGTCTGGCCACTGGCCATCTCCCTTCTATTAGAGGTGGGTAGGCTTGGTGCCTGGAAGACTTCCTTTGTGGATCCTTTGTTCCTACCCTAGTCTGTCTGTCTCTGCTTCATTAATTTATTCATCCATTTACTCACTGATTTATTCCTTTATTCAATAATTCAGTCCTTCATTCAGTATTTGTTAAGTAATAGGCCCACTTCTAGGTTCTGAGAATGTAGCAGAGGAAAAAAAAAAAAAAAAAACAGATTAAAATATCTGCCTTCTTGGGAAGAATCAGTCCCAAAACCTGAGCAAAGTTTTGTCAGTGATTCCCCAGTCCCGTGAAGGGTGGGGTCATTGGCTTCATTATTCTCCTTAGCAAAATTGTGGAGAAAACAGGCAGGGCGGGTATAAAGAGAAGAGGTGATGGTAGGAGCTCTGGAAGGAAAAGAAAATGCAGATTTCCAGGATGGAGCAGTGGGGAAAGTTGAGTGTTTATCTTTGGAAGTCATTGCACAGAGCCCAGAAAGTGCTACCTGCCCATCATGTGTCTTTAGTTAGATGACATTTCCCCCTTCTCTGGTATTTGAGATTCTAATCTGTGCAAAGTATTAGGTCAGTCTAAATAATCTCTAAGGTGCTTCACCTTTTATAATTCCTCATGTCACACCTGGGGACACATTGCAAAGTGAAAAAAGAGCATGGGCTTACTGTGTGTATAAAGCCATGCAGTAAGATACAATAGAGCCTGGGAGTTCCCTGGCGGTCCAGTGGTTAGGACTTGGCATTTTCATTGCCCAGGGCCTGGGTTCCATCCATAGTCTGAGAACTAAGATCCCACGAGCTGTGCAGTTCGACAAAACAAAACAAAACAAAAAGACTCAAGAGAGTCTAGAAATCCCAGATATTCATCATTTACATTAATTTCATTATTTGCTTCCAAACAGCTAACCAGCCAGCTCACTTCCTTCATTAGTCCTTCATTCGTAGTTCTTCTCATTTAAAGTCGGACGAAAAGTAATCAACTCACGTTAAAACAATTAAGCTTTTTAAAAAAATAAAAACAAAACAAAACAAAAAGCTCCTGCTGCGATGATGCAATAAACATTAAGAAAGGATGTATCCGCAATTCACTGAAGCATAAAGCTGAATCGAGTATGGAAGTGCCTATATTTATTTGAACGTATGGAAAGACTGCTAGTTAAGGCATTAATTCGTAAACAAAGGGCTGCCGTCAACGTCCTGAAATAAATAGCATATGTTCAGAAGTAAAAGGAAGCCCCAAATTAGAAAAATTTAAATAATGTAGAATCCTCAAAGAAGACATAAATACGCATTTGCCCACATTCTTTGAAAAGTGAGGTGAATGCCTTCGAGCTCTGAATCAAGAATGTTGACATTCGCTACCCAGTCTTGTTAATTCAGATGTAATTTAATACTTTGCCCCTCATAGTGTAAATCTCCCCCTCTGTTTATTTTACTCACTAATGCTGATTTCAAAAACAAATATACCAGGAAGCATACTCTATAATAATTTAGGGGGGAAAAAAGACCTTTCCCTTAGGAAAATATAATAGAAATAATACATCCTATAAATCTGTTTCTTGGTGATGCATAACGTATAATGGGAACCTTCAACCTAGCACCTTATTAAAATAGTCTTTACTTGACATGAGTTAGTGTGGCTTGGTACAGTTCCCCAAACCCTGATTTTCTCATCTCTGGAAGCGCCGTTACTCAGGGCAGATTACATAACCTCACAGATAAATTCTGTGGGTAGTCAAGTTAAGGCTCTTTCATGAGAAGTGATTAGTAAGATAAGGTTCTTGCAGATAACAGAATCTACTCGTGCTGGTTAATCAGAAGGAAAATAATCACAGAGCATTAGGTAGCTTACAGAATTTCTAGGAGGACCAGAAAGTAAGCTTAGGGCTACATGACCAAGATCATGTGGCCGGGAGAAGTGCCCAACCATAGCATGGAATGTTCTCAATGAAACCCCACGCTTGCCCTTCATGTCACTTGGTACCACTGATGTTGGGGAGTCCCTTGTGAGTTGTGCCCAGAAGAACCATACACCTTCCCCACCATGCCTGGCACAAGGTCCACTCATTCTGCGTGCTGCCACCTTCCCATACTGCTCATAATTAGCTTCTAGTGTCATGGAGCTGTGTGTCATTCTGGCTGAACCTAGGTCACCTACACACCTCCGTGCATGGGCATCTTGGGAACGTAGTTTTCTATTGACAGGAAATCCTGCCAGCAAGGGACTAGAGTGGGAGCTGCAGGAGCCTACCTGCCCTAGGTGAGGAGCTTTATCATGACGTTTACCTATTTTTGGCCCATCACCCAACTTCAGGTTCTCTTTTGAAAACCAAAGAACTGGTCCGTAGGAAAGGAAGCGATTCATCAATGTTAAACTTTACGGTACTTGATATACTTTGGAGACATTTGTAAATACAGTGATATGGAGAGGTATTAGGGAAAGTACTCAGTCCTTAGAAGTCACGGGCTCTAGATGCAGATATGTCATTTTCTGTCTAGTGATATCAGACATTCATTTATTCAACACATTTTGAAATCTTTTGTCAGACACCGTTATTAGATATATACAGATGAACATAACACAGCCTTGTTTACTGGTAGAGAAAGTAAGTGAATAAATAATTGCAGATCAGTGTGACAGGTGTTAAAATATGGGGTAAGAATGGTAGCATTGGAGCTTGCAGGAGGAAAAGCTTGTGCAGTCTTGGGGTGCCAGGGTCGACTTCCTCGTCCTGTTGGAAGTTAAATCTAAGCTGAAACCCAGATGCCAAGGTTGAATAAGAGTTAGGCAAAGGCGGCTTTTGTATGTGCTATTTCCTTTCTACAGAACACTCTCCCAGGGAACAGAGGTGACTCAAGGGATTTGAAACGTATACACAAAGGTCCAGTGTTGAGACGAAGTAGAGAGTGTTTGGGCAAAAGCCAGCACTGCCACTGGGTGGTGTGAAGTGGGCTAGGGGGTCAGGAGATTAGTCTGGAAAGGCAGTAGGACCAGTTCAAGAGGGACATTGTATGTCAGGTTATAGAGTGTGTACCTGACCAGCTATTTAGCCTCTCCTGAACCTAACTTTTTATATTAGCCGCGGCTCTCTCAGCTCAACAAACAACCCCCTCCCCTCCCCTCCCCCCACCAGAAAAAAACAGAGAGAGAATAAGAATGTATTAACTTGGGAAAGATAAGTCACAGGATCCAAGGAGGACATTTAGTAACCAGAAGTAAGCAAGCTTTGGAGACTGGAACTGGGATTGAAGATATTCCAGGCATGGATTCATATCTCTGTCTCTGCCTGTCTCTCTCTTCCTCTTTCTGTTTCACTTTTATTTGTTCCTATTTGGCTTCACTCTAATGATAGACTTTCCTGATATGACAGATTAGGTGGCATCCAACCTCCTGAAAGTCACATTTTCTAGCCAAGAAATCCTATAGGAAAGGGATCCTCTTCTCTGTTGTCTGTAAGCCAACCTTAGGGAAGCACTCCGATTGGCCCTGCTTGTTATATGACTATCCGTTTCAGTCACTTAGCCAAGGGGATGGCCCACCCTACTTGGCTATACCTGGATCACATGCTTTCCCTGGGGGATGGGTGGATAGAGTATTTTGTGATTGACTGCGCCATTAAAATCTTACTTGATAGACAGTTTCTCTTCCAATGAGTAACATGGCTGTTAATAGTTCTGTGTTTATATACTTGTAGCTTATTAGTCCCAGCAGATGTCGCATATTCAGTATATTTACTGTGGGAGTAATATACACTTCCTGACCCATTGATATCAAGTTTGGTTGTATGATTTGTAATACTTCTCTCTTTGGGAAACGTATACTTCTTTACTGCGTCGGTATCATATTTGGAGCAAGAAAGAAAACTTGGCTGTTGAAAGCCCTTGAATTTTAGGAGTTTGTTATAGCAGCATGACTGAACCTAAACTGACCAATATAAACACATATTTTCCTCAAATATTTGCATATTAAACCTATGCAAGAACTCTGTTGGCTCTGCTGTCCAGACCTTGAGCCAACCGCTGTCATTGGAGGGGGCAGAAATATGATTAGCTAGCTCAGGAGGTCACATGTACAGTTCTTTGACCAATCAGGGAAGGTTTAGTGATTGTGAGCCGGTTGTGGGAAGCGCTCTTTTGGCACCGTTAGGATTTTACTGTCTGGCAGCTGGGGCTGGCGAGGGGGAAGAGGGTAGAGGGATGTAAGCCTCGAGAGGAAAGGAAGCAGAAGCTGCTAAACACAGTGTATCCACTAGGATTTCCTCCTTCCTCATCTTTAGAGTTACAGAAACTTCCCTGCCTGCCTCTCAGAGTTGCTAGTTCCTTTCTACCTGTGCACAGAAGTTTGTGGACACGTGACACTGGAAAGGGTTCTGGGAATAGAAAGAGAAAGATGGTTTCATGTGGAGTTGGTCCGCCCTGTGTTAAGAGGGCAGAAGTCTATTTCCTACTTCTCTTCCAGGAGGCCGGTGCCATTGTGTGCTTTATCTTCTGATTTATACCAAAGACTAAGTGAGCGTTTCATCTTCTTTTATAAACATCATTCACCCATTTTAGTTCCCAGAAGGCTTGATAAAAGTGAAAGCTGAACCTGAAAGAAAATAGAGCCATAGATCCACCCTTTCAGCGGAATAAGTAGACCCCTGCTCTGTATCCTGTCCCAGACCTGCCTTTACCTCACGTCGAGACCGGACCCGCCTCGTGGCGGGGGGTGGGGGTGGGGTGCGGGGCGTGTTATCCACACGTTTATGACCGTCTTGCCTTGGTGGCAAGCATTTCCTTTGTGCCTTACAGAAATCTTCCAGACTGATTTGGGGCCACTGGTTTTTGCTTCCATTTGTAATCAGGGAGAAATTATGCACTAAACCAGTTGAAAACACCATTTTTTAATTAAAATCTGGGCCCTTGTGACATAGGACTAAATGAACATCACCTATTGCCTTGTATTGTTGAGGTCTAACGTCTACCAGATGCATTTCCTTGGGCACTGCCTTCGGGATTTTAAACCTGAATTGGATTCTTACTGGTAAAGTATGAATGAGGACTCCCCTCACAGACTAGCGCGGTATCTGTAATAATCAGGGTCCTGCTTGTTGTCGCTTATTCTCAAGCACAGGTGATCGGACGACGCAGAGTCCTCACTGCCATCTCATGTCCAGTGTTGGATTGTTCCTTTTTAAAGCCTGGTGGGTCCACTACTGCTTACTGGAACAGAGCAGTTAAAACAGAAGGAAGGTGGCACTGTATCTTCTGTTATTAATGATGTTCATGTCGAACTCATATGGGAGCTAAAACTTCCAGGACTGTGTTGCATTTCTACTTACTTTATCCACCTTGGAGAACTGAAACATGGTAAATACAACAGGTTTTTACCTGTATTTAATGGGAAACAGTATATTAACTCTACATCCTTTATTTTACAAATGGAGGCCTGAGGTCTCCAGGGAAAGTACATTCCTTTGTGAGGTGGAACTGAGAATTAGTAATGGTGGAGCTGGGGTAACTGTCTGGTTTCTTTGCCTCTTCTTTCTGCTGCACCAACATTTGCCAAAGTGCGGGGCTTCTATTGGTGGTCCTTGAGACGGGTTCAGAGGGCCCCGTGCTGAAACAGTCACCCCCTCTACAATTCTCTTTCAGCCTTACAGACTCCAAGGAGATGGTTTTAGTTCAGTGTCAGACCGTACCTCTGCTGAACACTTGCTAATGTTTGTGTGACCGAGACAGTGAGCCTCATTAAATTCTGCTAGATTTAATAGCATAGCTTTGTTTCCATTGAATTTATTTTCACAGTTACTGTCTCTGTATGAGAATTGATACTGCTTTTATATTTGCAGTAGGTATATAAAGTTACTTTTTTAAAACAGAAATTTTAAAAGAAAGTGAGTTGATTCAAAGAAAAACATTAAGAGGTAAAGGTGGCATGGGGATATGGTAGCAACTTAAATTTTCTCTAGGGCTACAGTTTAGGAAATACGGGGCTGGATTACATTGCTTTACAAATAGGCTTTGGAAACACCTGGGCACCAGTGTTCACCACGTTTGCTTCCTCCCTCCCTCCTCCCTCCCTTCCTTCCTTCCTTCCTTCCTACTTTCTTAGGCCACGGTCTAATCCCTTTCCTGATTGGCTGAATTCTTGCAGTCTTGGGCTGCTTTACATGGTCCTCTCAAGGTAACTGTCATCGGTGTTGTACCTTTAAGTAAACAAATATGCAAGCAAGCAAATAAACCAACAAGAAGCCCAATAACCTTGAAATGCGGTGGTTTTGCTTTACTTTTAAAAATGTGCATGCGGGGGCTTCCCTGGTGGCGCAGTGGTTAAGAATCCACCTGCCAATGCAGGCGACATGGGTTCAATCCCTGGTCCAGGAAGATCCCACATGCCGCGGAGCAACTAAGCCCGTGCGCCACAACTACTGAGCCCACGCGCAGCAACTACTGAAGCCTTCACTCTAGGGCCTGTGTGCCGCAACTACTGAGCTCGTGTGCTGCAACTACTGAAGCCCGGGCACCTAGAGCCCATGCTCCGCAACAAGAGAAACCACTGCAGTGAGAAGCCCACGCATCGCAATGAAGAGTAGCCCCCACTCACCACAACTAGAGAAAGCCTGCGCGCAGCAGCAAAGACCCAACGCAGCCAAAAATAAATTTAAAAAGAAAATGTGCCTGTTGATTGGAACATGGAGAAAAGGAAATTTGTGAGAAGAACCTTGCTTCGCAGGATCTGCATTTCTGTACCTTTCAGGCATAGGTCCTCTTAGCAGCCTCCTGGACAGGTGGCTGTATCATGAAGGATGACTGGACAGAACAGTGCCTCTGTCGGGTCTTCCTGAAGCTTTCAGAATGCTTGCCCAGCCCTCAAGGAATAGGGGTTGCTCATCTGTATTCAATAAGAAAGGCATGTTAGGTTGGCCCCTGTGTGTGGACCCGAACACAACTTGTAATCGTGCCCAGGTAGCTACTGCTCCTGGAATGCTCAGTTTGCCATGTTCAGTGGTAAGCACGGTGCACGTGGTATCTTGTACAATCCTCTCAACACCTCTAGAGGCTTCTCTTCTTATTTTCCAGCAGTGGAAATGCAGGGCCCACTTGCTCATAATATTTGCCCTTGTTTTCCAAGGACTTCATCCTTACACAGTTCCTAGATTGTGTGCTGAGAATTCACTTACCACCCACATCTAGGCTCTCATTAGTTAAGCAGTTTACTGAGTATTTACTATGTGCAGGCGAGCTGGGATACAGAGATAAGTCATGCAGCCAAACTCTCAGTGACTCCCCAGCTGGTCCAGGACACATGCATATGAACAGATCCATCATGATCCTGTTTGGAGGTGTGGTTTGATAGAGGAAGGCAAACTGAACTGGACCTTGAAGAGAGAAGAAAGGTCAGGTGAAGAATAGAGGAGAAGCAGTGAAGGCACCAACGTGTATAGACTTCCCATGTCCAGCAGCCTTCACTCATAATGAGGAGCACGGCTATTTTTTTTTTTGGTTTTGGTTTTGGTTTTGGTTTTATTTTTTTATTTAGCAGTACGTGGGCCTCTCACTGTTGCGTCCTCTGCCGCTGCGGAGCACAGGCTCCGGACGCGCAGGCTCAGCGGCCATGGCTCACAGGCACAGCCGCTCCACGGCATGTGGGATCTTCCCGGACCGGGGCACGAACCCGTGTCCCCTGCATCTGCAGGTGGACTCTCAACCACTGCGCCACCAGGGAAGCCCTCACGGCTATTTTTTGAATGCCTGCTGCATGGTTGACATGGCATTGGGGACATCACATCCTTTAACTCATTGAAGACTTTAACAGGTATAGGGTAGCTATTAGCGTACCCAATTTTTATAAGAAACTGAGAGTTGGATATGTGAGTCGAAGCTGTCGTTTCAGAAAGAAGTCACACCTGGGTGGAAGCGGGGAGCTGAAATTTTTTTATAGTTGCTAATGTGACTGAATGAAAGTAGCTTCTGGAGTGCTCTGTGGAGATGCAGGCTGAGGCCACATCCCAGCCTTCTGGAGAGGATGAATTAGCGTGGGTTTGGAGAGTGGAGAGCAGCAGGGTGAATGATGTGTGATCTCAGAATAAAGGGACAACACGAGTGGTGTGTGCACGAACCGTGACCAACAAATGGCTCCGTGAGAAGGGAGACAAAATAGACCTCCCTCGAGCCCCCTGCCCCCCGTTTCAATCCTGACCATTTTACTTCCACATCACTCTTCATCCACTGACAAATCCTCATGTCTTCCATCTACTCCTCCTTCAATGCATTTTCCACACATGCACCACCTTTTCCTTTTTCTTTCAAAAGTATGGTGTTGACCATTTTGCTTCCCATTTACCATAACCTGGAGTCTAAGCTTGTGATACGAATCCTTGGTCCTTTTTCCTTTCACTATTAAATGTACTTCTCTAGTATATCCTCAAGGAATTGGTTGAATGTCTAATCATTTTATACTTGCAGTTTCCCAAAGGTGATTCCTATGATCTTGGCAAAGATGGTGAATTAATTTCCATGCATTAGAAAGGAACATGTGAGCCATATCCTTCTGACTAATATATGCATCATCAACAACATGAATGCCCACTCTGAGGGGTGGCCTTTGGTTGTCCAGCTCTGCCCGGTACAGGGTAGGTAAATCTACCTGATTCAGGGTAATAATAGGGAACAATTTTGCCCACACATTAAGGCTGTATTCTCCAAAGAGCTTTCTCGGTAATAAATTTAATATTCTGATTTCTATCTGTCAGTGTCTTTTATCTTAATTCTCATTTGGTTCCTGTTCTGCTCATTTGCTTACTTTTCCTTAGATTCTCGCTCCTCATTCCCCTCTCTTGATTACAGGCTCCTGACCCTTCAAAGTACATTTCCAACTTGGCTGCTAATGGATTCTGGCTGACTGAGTAAGGATATGTACTAACAGGGTGTTGGAGAATAGGAGGAAGGAAGAAGCCAGGGTACTTCCCCCTCTCTCACTGCTTGGGACAGTGCTTCCAGCCATGGTTGCTGCAGACAGACCTTAATTCCAGCTCCCACCACCCAGCTGGCCCCTCTGGGGATAGGTGCCTTCCAGAAAGCTGCTGTGTAATTTTTGTTCCTGCTGAAGGTGCCGTCTCCTGGGCTCCTTTGACACTGTCTCCTTCTCTGTCCCTCCAGTCCTAAAGGAGGTAGTGGCTTCTTCCATATTCTGATCTCTGTATTGCTAACCCTTTCTGTGTTTGCTTTTTTAGCTCCTCTAACATTGTTGTAACTAATTCCCCATATTCAGTCCTCTCTGCTCAACTACCTGGTACAGGTTTTGTTCTCCTGCCTACGCTCTGATGGATACAGTTCCAAATTCAGAAGGGGGAAAAGGGACTCAACCTTTTCCTGATTACCTGCAGAGCCATCAGTATCCAGTCTAAGATCCAGACCTCTACATGTGATTATAGTCCATTTTCATGCCCTATTAGTGGACTAGGAAAAATAGATAAGATTAATGATCTGAACACAAAAGGGTAAATACAGATACTCTTGGAGAATATTTATATAATCTGGGTGAGAAGACCTGCAAATCTTCACCTCATTTTACACCTGAAGACACTGAAACTCAACGGGGCTTGGTAACACATCTAAGAATAGAAACACCCCTAGAATTTCACTCCTAAAAATGCAAGAACCTTGCTTGTCTAGCCTACTGCTGCGTCTTCAGGAACTAGAAATATTTGTCACATGGTGTGGTGTTCCAGGTCACAGTGGCAACACATGGTGGGACGAGAATTCACGTGCAGTGCACCTAGCCTGTTAGCTTACTGTTTATCATTAGTGGCTTCACAAGGATCTCAGGTGGCCGATACTGAGGCACATGGAGTTGTAGGGGCATCTGCGGGATGGTGAATGAGGGCCTCACAGCCATAGTGGTGAAGCCGAGCGGGACTAGTGAGGACGTGATAGGCTGTGGTTACCTTGGCAGTGAGGTACAGATGCTCAGTGGATTACAAAGCACTCAACTGAGGCAAATGTGACCTTACAAAACATACCCAGAGCCTGTCATACAGAGTGAAGTAAGTCAGAAGGAGAAAAACAGATATCGTATATTAACGTATATATGTGGAACCTAGAAAAATGGTACAGGTGATCTCATTTGCAAAGCAGAAATAGAGGCACAGACAAAGAGAACAAACATACGGATACCAAGGGGGAAGAGGGGGTGGCATGAATTGGGAGATTGGGATTGACATATATTTGCTACTATGTGTAAAACAGATAACTAATGAGAACCCACTGTATAGCACAGGGAACTCTACTCAGTGCTCTGTGGTGACCTAAATGGGAAGGGAATTCAAAAAAGAGGGGGTATGTGTATACAAATGGTTGATTCACTTTGTTGTACAGCAGAAACTGACACAGCAGTGTAAAGCAACTATACTCCAATAAAAAAAATATCCATAAGGGTGTAGTAGAGATGAAGAGACGTGAAAAAATGGTTGTCCCACCCAAAGATGCAAAGTGGACCAGAAAACAGATTAGTATCTCTAAATTAATAGGTAACATTGGAGCCTGCTACCACAAGGTGAACACTCTACTTTGTCTCTTGTTGCTTCCTTTTGTTATTTCAGGGTTATTTGTAGAGTTTGCTCCTTTTCGCTGCATTCTAATCATGGAGGAAAAGTGGCATAAAAAAAGCAAAAGTACCGCAACAGCTCCAGAATACAAAATATATACATGCATATCAGAGAAGTGAAGGCCACCAGATCCGCCTTCCAGTCGACATGATCACAATTGGGCTATGTTACAAGTTAAATTTTTCTCAGTGAGAACGTAAAAAAAAGGAAAGACATTCCATTTTTAAAGTAAATGATGACAACAAAAGCATTTTTCTCTTAAGCAATATTCAGAGCTGTGCAAGACCCTCTGGACCTGGGGAAGCACACAGATTTTTAGTGTATTGAAATATTTCTATATTGTTATCACAGGCCCCCCAAGGCCCTCGTCTCACTGCTCCTGCCTTTCCCCCAGGTTCCAGAACCACGGGGGCCTCCACAACCCTGCTTCATCATCTGTTTTAATTGGTCAAGGCTCAGGCTGTATTGCTTGTGAAGTCTTTTGAATGTCATCTCTGGAAGCATTTTTTACAAAAAGCAGAACTAAATAATAATTGCGTGATAGAAACCTTACCTCTACACGGTCCCTAGATGTTATTAGTTTTGCACTAACCGTTAGGGGTTGAATTTGTCCCCCCAAAATTCATACGTTGAAGCCCCATTGTGACTGTATCTCGAGATAGGATCTTTAATTAAGGTTAACTGAGGTTATATAGGTGAGGTCCTAATTCAATAAAACTGGAGTCCTTCTAAGAAGAGGAGGAGACGCCAAGAGTGGATGCACATAGAGAAAAGGGCCATCTACAAGCCAGAGAGAGAGGCCTCCCCAGAAACCAACCCTGCCAGCACCTTGAACTTGGACTTCCAGCCTCCAGAACTGTGAGAAAACACATTTCTGATGTTGAAGCCACCCAATCTGTGATATTCTGTTACGGCAGCCTGAGCAAACTAATACAGGTAGTAATGAATTTAAAAGAGAAAAAAGTTTTCTTTTCATCAGCTGAAGAAGGGTGAGCACCTAGACATAGCAATAGGTCTGTATTATACCCCTTATTGTGTCAAGATCTTGTGGAGGCAACGCTGGGCCTGAGCAACGTCTAGTGGTAGAAAGCGGCATGATGCCGAACACCAGGCCACTGAGACACGTTTTCTTTGAGTAGGTGACGTAGCTCTGCATCTCCGTGTTACCTTCTGCTTGCATCCATCAAGTGTTCCAATAATGGAAATTCAGTGATGGCTCTGATAGAAAGGACATATTCCACTTGAGAAGGAAGGGCCGTCCTTGATTTTCTAACGATAGCCTTTCCACCTACACTTTAACGTATAATTCTCGGCGTGCCAACATGTCTTTGAATTTTTTTAATACTGATTTGGCTTTATATATGCCCGCCGATTTGGATTAGGCAATATTAACTAGCATCTTCCCTGGGACAGTTGCTCAGAGTCTTATTCCTCCCTTGTGTGTGAAATGTAAGTTGTGTGTGTTAACATACACTCATTGTGATGTATAGTGAGCATTTACCGTTTGAAGGCCTCTGGGCTGGTTCCGAAATGAATCAGGTGCTTGCTCTTCAGTGGGCATTGTGCATTCCAGATATTTTAAAGAATTATAAAGAGTCGTGGTGCTATCCAAACCCTCATTCCCCATAGAACAGTACATTCTGTGTCAGCACTTCGCTTCTCCTCTATAAGCGTGTTAAGGCATCCTTTGGTGAGGGGTATAAATTATTTCCCAGTGTAGACACCTGAATGTGGGTTCCCAAGATCAAATTAGAGGTTCCCCAAGTTTTAACCCTGGGGCTTTATGAAGACACTAAAAGGACTAGTTGCAAATGACTGAATCCTATGTATAATCCAATACGTAATATGATAATTACCCATTCAACTAAGGGCACGTTTACAGTTTCCTCTTCAGTAAGAGGTCGTGAAGACCTTTGGCATGGACTGGTCAGAACTATCTTCTCCGTATTTAGCTTTCTCTTTGTTCTCCACTGTTAATTCTGTGGTCTCTCTGCTCTTCCATCACACCATTCTTGCCCTGTCTTGTGTGCCTTCAGATGCCACATTGACTTGTAAAACTCCTTCCTTATCCTCCGTCTTTTCATTTGCTCAGAACTCAGCTGAAGCACATTCTCCAATCAGTTGTATTGCTAGAAGGAGTTTGCTTTTTTCCACTTGCATGCTGTGACGTGCCTACCGCTAGGTCTGTATTCCGTGGAAACGGCTCCTCTTTCAATCTGTGAGGTGATCTGTGAGTTGTGCGAGACACTCACACCAAGGGAATGGATATGTGCCCATTTATTGTAGTGGAAAGGGTAAGTTGAGATTGGATCTGAGTTACAAATGTGTTCCCCCCCTCACTGGACAAACTTGGGAGCACAGGAAACATGGGACCTGCTAATTTTCATCCTGTCTGGTAGTGTAATTTACTGTAACCATTTCGTGCCCATCTCAAATCGACATCTAATACCATGATAATGGCGCGACACGGATGTTGCCGTGCTACAGCTCTGGCGCCCACTGTCTTAGCCCACATATGGAAGCGTGGTTCAGTATGTGCTCATAGAGATCTTTTCTAATACTCATTGTGTATCCACTCTGTTGTGACGGTTACAGGCAATTGTCCAGTCCACAGATATTTATTGTGTTTATTAAGCATCTACTATGTGCTGGGCATTGTTACACATGCTAGAAGCAGTGCAGGGCAGAAACAGCAAGTCCCTCTTCTCATGGATCTTACATTAGTTTGGATATGAATTAGCCTTACCCTGAAAGAAACACAGGGCAGGGTGATGGGGCACTCTGTAGTGCACTTTTACTAGAATCAAATGTGATACAGCACGAGGTAAAAATGGAAAGAAGAGTTGTGGGGATTAGGACGAAACTGGGTAGGAGCAGACTTTGGAGAGTCTTGAGCTGTGTGAGAGTTGTCGGTGCTTCTTTAGTGTTAAGTTACTGTTATTCATGTCAGTGGGTTTTTTTTTGGTGTGTTTTTGTTTTTTGTTTTTTGTGGTACGCGGGCCTCTCACTGCCGTGGCCTCTCCCGTCGGACCGGGGCACGAACCCACGTCCCCTGCATTGGCAGGCGGACTCTCAACCACTGCGCCACCAGGGAAACCCCATGTCAGTGTTTTTACTATAAGGAAGTAATAAAGATGGTAACATTCAGAGCATTTTCTTGACCTTCACTTAGGCTGAAATCAGCAGATCAATCTGACAAGTGTCAGTGGTAACTGCTTTTTGTTTCTGAGCAATAGTGTTCATCTACATACACATCAATTTAGGCATATTTGTGATTTCATATTTTGAGTATATGCTCAAGTAGGAAGCAACATTCTGCCTTAATTTGGCGTTGGTAAAGCAATCTGTTGTGTGGTTGATATTCCTGGAAATACTGCTTTTGAATTAATTTATATTTAAGAGAGACTCCTGGGAAAATGAAACAAAAAGCTGACATGAATGTGAGAGAAAAATAAATGTATGCATTCTAGTGGAAGGAAGTTAACTAAGTATGAACTAAGTATGCTGTTTTTTCAGGATTGTAGACTAAAGAGGCAAAGAAGAGGATTGAAATCGAATATATGAATTTAACTTACAACTGTCAATACCAGGATAGAAAAGAGTCTAGGTACTTTTCCCTGCAAACTCTGCTCATCAAAGTTTTAGGAGTAGGAAAGTGACTTATTCCAAGCACTGTCTTCTACAGGATAGTACTTTAAATATTTGGAAATGGTTGTCCTAGCTCCTCAAAGCTATACATACTGTCAAACACACACACGTGCAGACACACTTCACAAGCTGAATCACTGCTGCTTTGACTAACGTATACAAGACATCATGTCATCAACGTAGGTCACTGAATATTCTCTATGGAGATACTGGCCTTTAATCACTGTGTTCCACAGATACCTGTCCATACGCATGTCTAGAACTGTCTCCCTAGTATCCCACAATCTCATTCTTATTTCAGGTCTTCAACTTATTCATGGGTTTCTTATGGATCAAGTGCATTGATTTTGCTTTTGAGTAAGAATGATTTGTAGCAAGGACGCGACACGGCTTCAGTAGGTTAAAAATATCTTGAGAGCCATGAGACTCTGGTCCCTAACTTGGGAGGTTGGAGACGTAGTTATGCAAATGTAGACTTTTGAGAAAGGATAAACTATTGCTTATGAGGGAATACAGACAGCAGCTCCTTTTGGAAAGGGCCTGACATTGATTTCTCTTCAGTGGCACAGAGGCAGTGGGCCTGCAGTTTTCACGCTGTACTTGGCTTGAATTGTTGGGGAAAAATAAAGTTGTTTATTGATTAGCATTTGGAAAACCAATTAGTACTTGGTTTGCTTGAAAGACAGAACAAGAGCACAATGTCAGAACCAGATGTGAGCGTTGCCAGGACTAACAAGCACCCCAGGACCAATAAGCTGGCCCTGAAATTCTGAAGAAACAGAGTCTGAATGGGAACTTGATTTCAGCCCGCACTCTAGGGTCTGAGTCCACAGTTTTGGGCCAGTTATTGCCTCTTTCTGATCACATGACTGTATATTGATGTCCTATGCATGTTTCTTTGATAAACAAAATATTTTGTGTGTGTGTTTTTTTTGTGTGTGTGGTACGCGGGCCTCTCACTGTTGTGGCCTCTCCCTTTGCGGAGCACAGGCTCCGGATGCGCAGGCTCAGCGGCCATGGCTCACGGGCCCAGCCGCTCCGCGGCATGTGGGATCTTCCCAGACCGGGGCACGAACCCGTGTCCCCTGCATTGGCAGGCGGACTCGTAACCACTGCGCCACCAGGGAAGCCCTTTTGTGTTTATTTTTATGACGTGCTCTTTGCACCAACTTTTTTTCTCCTCATCTCTTTCTTGGTAGCATAATGGAGAGAAAGTTGCCATGAACATAGAAGAAAATCAGGAAAGCAGCAATTTCTAAAACATACCACATGAACCACATCTCAGTTTAATAAAGAGCCCTTAGTATGCTGATGTACATGGGGGCTCTCCAAGACAAGAGAACTTAGGAGAATGGGCTACCTCCTTAATATTTTCTCTTTTTTTCCTGTCCTGTTTGTCCGTCCATCCATGTATCCATCCATCCATTTAACAGATTTCTTTCATTCGATGAACTAGTGTGTGAGACCCTGAGCAGGTAGCTGAGATGACTTATTATTGGGATAGAGAAGAGAATCCTAAGGTTCTAAGTGAAAGAAACTTGGCCTAATCTTGGAGATTTTTCAGGGCTTCTGATTTGGAGGGTTCGTCTGCTTATGTGACACTTTAGATTCCTGACAATATTAAGAGCTGTTTTTCTTTCCTATTTGAATTGGAGATGCCTCCCTCTTGGAAGTACTAACTAGAGTAGAACTTAGAGGCAGCTGAGTGGGCCTGGAGGAGAGGAGACTTGGGCTGACACTCCGGTCTCAGTGGTGGTTCAGTCAGCATTTTGAGTGCCAAATCCTGGGGTATGGGGGTGAGTGAGATACAGTCCTTGGACAACTTGTAGAGCCCAGAGGCTGCCTGTTGCCCAGCCAGCTGAGCTTAACAGGGAAGTGAAAGTGAGCCAGAGAGAGACTAGGGTACAAATTCTCAACATCTATTGTTGTCTGAGCTTGTTAGATGGGGACACAAAGATCGGGGACCCCTTGCCTTGTCCAGATGAGCAAGAATTGCACATAAGGATGATATAGCAGTGAATTCTCAGATCCAGCAGAAAACTCAGCCTCCAGCCAGCAAATCCTGGCAAAGGACATGCACATTGACTCTTGAAATGGAGTCTTTTCAAGCTGAGCGTTTACTAGCAATAAAACTGAAAGTGAGGACCAGGGGCTTGCAGATTACAAAACACGTGCAACTTCATTGTTATGAGCTTAAAGAAATCAGTAGCTAGAGGTCTTTCCAACTGTCAGCATCTATATAAAGACAGGAATATCAGTTGTCCAGCCTAAGGGCTAAAGCAAAACTCCCCCACGTTCAACATGAGTCAGGTTACCCAAAGATATTCTCTGCCTCAGGAGGGAGAAGAGTGAGACCCACCACAGACCAAGATCATCTCCTATGAAAACAACATGTTACCTCTAGAGTCCATTGCGTGTTTTATTAAAATTTTTTATTAGGTTACTATAACATGAGCTGCGCATATTAATCAAATTAGATCTCTTGGAAGAGTTTGGTTCTTGCTGAGTGGTTAATAGCACTGTGGGTCTTGCTGAAATATGGTGGAAGTGGTGTCTTCTGAGGAACTATGAGTGGCTGGGGAGAGGGCAGCTGCAGAGGTTTCTAAATCAGAAGAAATCTCTGACTCCAAAGTTTGGGGCTTGTAGACAGCCCTGTGCCTGTGATATCTCTGGGATTTCAATGTGTTTTGGTCTCCAGGACCCCATAAAGCATCTTGAAATGGGCTTTTGCCTGCTTGGTGTTTTTGTTGGGTTTCCAGAAAATTTGCCTTGTCCCTACAGAAATCTCTGCTGGCTGACTCTATAAGTCTACCCTCTCATCTTCAGTCTTTTAGCTGGAGGCTTTGGAGCCAGTGAAAATGCATGTGTGTCTCGGGTTTTGTTAGAAAGCTATTTACTGGTCCTTTGTAAATACTGGAGTATAAATGTGCTTCAGAACACTTCTCCACATCAGTAAACCCTCGACTTAAAAGTACACGTTGAGTTGTGCCAGGTACCTTGTTAGGTGCTTGGGGAGATGGAAAGAATCAAACATAGGTGGCCCCTGACCTCTTACTGGGTTGGCCAAAAAAGTTCGTTCGGGTTTTTCTGTAATTGGAAGAACCCGAACGAACTTTTTGGTCAACCCGATAGCATTTCCCTATTTCAGTGGCTCTCACAATCCTTTTAAACAGGGATTGACAAAACTAGAGCCCCTGGTCAAATGCAGAGGGCTGCCTATTTTTGTAAGTAAAGTTTTATTGGAACATAACCGCAACCATTCGTTTACGTATGTTTTAATGGCTACTTTTGCATTACAACTGCAGAGTTGAGTTGTGGCAGAAATGTTTACTGAATATTTGACCCTTTATAGGAAAAGCTTGGCAACTCCTGATTTAAAATTCTAGGAACTGGAGCCCCATCCCGAGATATTTTAAATCAGTAGACCTGTGGGCATGCAGACAGCCTTATATGCACAGAACTCGGCTGGGCCCACTTTTCCCATGAAGGGGTTCTCTCAGTTTTCCTTATCTGCCTTTGATTTTGCTTTTCTGAGCAGTTTCTCCTCTCCGTCCCACTCCTTTCCAAGGGGGAGCGTGCTCCTGCAGCCAGTTTCCTGTCCTCTGTAATCCTCCTTGGGCATTTCATCTCCCGACTTCTTCCACCTGCCTGGTATTAACCATTCTTTGACGATGCCCTGGGAAATCTACAGTTTCAACCCTCATTCTTCTCCGAGATTCCCTCCCTATGTTTGCAGTTGCCTGGACTAGAGGGCCCTCTTCGCTCAAATTTATGTCTGGAACCAAATTCATCATCATTTCCCCCAAGCCAACTCACTTTCTGGACTTTCCAATTTTCTTTTATTGGTAACATCAGTCTCCCTCCCTGAGATCTTAGTCATTAATAATAATGATCATATTCATTTCAAATTTTACCTCTTGGTCCTGAAAAACAACTCTAGTTGAAATCAGGACCTAAGGACAAATAATGAGGGGCAGAGCTCTGTTAAAAGTTCACAAAGCTTACCTGATGTGTAGACTTTCTTAATTTTCCTACCAGAGAAACAAGGAGAGAAGGAAATTAACCATGGCCAGGTACCCACAGCCAGGCCAGGAACTGTGTCTACTTTTTCTACATAATGCTCCCAATAATGCTGTGAGTAAGTACTTTTATCCTCATTTTTACAGACGAGAAAGCTGAGTCACACAGATTAACTCACTAACCTTGCCAAATGTCATACAGCTAGTGGATTATGGAACTGATAGCCAGATCTAAGTTTCAAATATTATTTCCCATCCTTTTGTGGTATAGCAAGCCCAGCTTCTACTCATGAAAAGTATTTTGGGATTTTATTGAATTGATATAGTTGCTGAATTTTCTTTTTATTTATTTATGTATTTTTAATTTTTATTGGAGTATAGTTGCTTTACAATGTTGTATTAGTTTCTACTGTACAGCACAGTGAATCAGCTATACATAATACCTATATCCCCTCTTTTTTGGATTTCCTTCCCGTTTAGGTCACCACAGAGCACTTCCTGGTGCTATACAGTAGATTCTCATTAGTTATGTATTTTATACATAGTATCAGTAGTGTATATATGTCAATCCCAATCTCCCAGTTCATCGCACACCCCCACTTCCCCCTTGGAATCCATACGTTTGTTCTCTATGTCTGTGTCTGTATTTCTGCTTTGTAAATAAGATCGTCTGTACCAATTTTTTCAGATTCCACATATATGCGTTAATATATGATATTTGTTTCCCTCTTTCTGACTTCACTCTGTATGACAGACTCTAGGTCCGTCCACATCTCTACAAATGACCCAATTTCATTCTTTTTTAATGGCTGAGTAATATTCCATTGTATATATGCACCACACCTTCTTTATCTATTCCTCTGTTGATGGACATTTAGGTTGCTTCCATGACCTGGCTATTGTAAACAGTGCTGCAATGAACATTGGGGTGCACGTGTTTTTTTGAAATACGGTTTTCTTTGGGCATATGTCCAGTAGTGGGATTGCTGGGTCACATGGTAGTTCTATTTTTAGTTTTTTAAGGAACCTCCATACTGTTCTCCATAGTGGCTGTGTCAGTTTACATTCCCACCAATGGTACAAGAGGATTCCCTCTTCTCCACACCCTCTCCAGCATTTATTGTTTGTAGATTTTGTGATGATGGCCATTCTAACTGGTGTGAGGTGATACCTCATTGTAGTTTTGATTTGCATTTCTCTAATAATTAGTGATGTTGAGCATCTTTTCATGTGTTTGTTGGCCATCTGTATGCCTTCGTTGAAGAAGTGTCTGTTTAGGTCTTCTGCCCATTTTTTAATTGTTTTTCCTTTAAATATTTATTTATTTATTTGGCTGCATCAGGTCTTTTTTTTCTATTTTTTTTTAAAGGGCTTCAAATGTTTGGCTTTTTATTTATTTATTTATTTGTTTGTTTATTTTTGGCTGTGTTGGGTCTTCATTTCTGTGCGAGGGCTTTCTCCAGTTGCGGCGAGCGGGGGCCACTCTTCGTGGCGGTGTGCGGGCCGCTCACTGTCGCAGCCTCTCTTGTTGTAGAGCACAGGCTCCTGACGCGCAGGCTCAGTAGTTGTGGCTCACAGGCCTAGTTGCTCCACGGCATGTGAGATCTTCCCAGACCAGGGCTCGAACCCCTGTCCCCTGCATTAGCAGGCAGATTCTCAACCACTGTGCCACCAGGGAAACCCCTGCATCAGGTCTTAATTGCGGCACACAAGATCTTTGTTGTAGCATGCAGGTTCTTTCGTTGCAGTGCATGGGCCCTCTAGTTGTGGCACGCAGGCTCCAGAGCACATGGGCTCAGTAGTTGAAGTGCAGGGGCTCTGTAGTTGGGGCACACAGGCTCTAGAGTGCACAGGCTCTGCAGTTGCAGCGTGTGGGCTTAGTTGTCCCGTGGCATGTGGAATCTTAGTTCCCCGGCCAGGGATGGAAAACGCGTCCCCTGCGTTGAAAGGTGAATTCTTAGCCACTGGACCACCAGGGAAGTCCTGGGTTGTTTGTTTTTTTGATAGTGAGTTGCATAAGCTGTTTGTATATTTCACAGATTAATCCTTCATCAGTTGGTTCGTTTGCAAATATCTCCCATTCTTAGGGTTGTCTTTTCTTCTTGTTTATGGTTTCCTTTGCTGTGCAAAAGCTTTTAAATTTAATTAGGTCCTGTTTGTTTATTTTTGTTTTTATTCTCATTATTCTAGGAAGTGGGTCAAAAAAGATCTTGCTGCAATTTATGTCCAAGAGTGTTCTGCCTATGTTTTCCTCTAAGAGTCTTGTAGTGTCTGGCCTTATGTTTAGGTCTTTAATCCATTTGAGTTTATTTTGGTGTATGGTGTTAGGGAGTGTTCTAATTTCATTGCAAATTGGCAAAGAAGTACTACTGTCACTGTCACTGTAGATGACATGATACTACACATAGAAAATCTTAAAGATGCCACCAGAAAACTACTAGAGCTAGTCAGTGAATTTAGTGAAGTTGCAGGATACAAAATTAATACACAGAAATCTCTTGCATTCCTATACACTAACAACGATAGATCAGAAAGAGAAATTAAGGAAATAATCCCACTTACCATTGCAACAAAAAGAATAAAATACCTAGGAATAAACCTACCTAAAGAGGGCAAAAGACCTGTATGCAGGAAACTGTAAGATACTGATGAAAGAAATCAAAGATGACACAGATGGAGAGATATACCATGTTCTTGGATTGGAAGAATCAATCTTGTGAAAATGACTGTACTACCCAGGATAATCCACAGATTCAATATGATCCCTATCAAATTACCAATGGCATTTTTCACAGAACTAAAACAAAAAAATTTACAATTTGTATGGAAACACAAAAGACCTCGAATAGCAAAAGCAATCTTGAGAAAACAACAGACAAACGAAAGAAAAAAAACAGAG
Source organism: Stenella coeruleoalba (assembly GCF_951394435.1). Classification (NCBI taxonomy): domain Eukaryota; kingdom Metazoa; phylum Chordata; class Mammalia; order Artiodactyla; family Delphinidae; genus Stenella; species Stenella coeruleoalba. Next base: position 96,285,629 of record NC_137156.1, on the reverse strand, counting down.
CTGGAAGAATCAGGGTCCTTGACTTCAAACTATACTACAAAGCTACAGTAATCAAGACAGTATGGTACTGGCACAAAAACACAAAGATAGATCAATGGAACAGGATAGAAAGCCCAGAGATAAACCCATGCACCTATGGTCACCTACTCTATGACAAAGGAGGCCAGAATATACAGTGGCGCAAAGAGAGCCTCTTCCATAAGTGGTGCTGGGAAAACTGGACAGCTACATGAATTTTCTTTTTAAATATACATTAATCAAAACGGACTAAAATATATTTAATTAATGCTGACTCCAGTTTTAAGTCTGTTCCTCTCTTGCTACATGCTGAAAATAATAATAATGACAACAGTGATAACAGTTGACACTTATTGAAGGAGATACACTGTACTAGGCACCCTGTCAACCACATGGCTTGTATGTTTGATTTTTGTTTCACTACTACACTGCAATGCTGATTCTTTTGATATGTCCATTTGATAAATAAAGACACTGGAACTTAGAGATATTTAATAACTTGTGTATAGTCGCTTAGCTGGTAAGTGGTCAAGTAGGGTTCAAACTTGGGCAGTCAGACTGCAGAGTTCTTGTCATCTGTAAATGATAGCATGTTGCTATATATTTATCAACCAGCACTATTTTTTTTTTTTTTTTGAGGGTGGGACGATTTGTAGCTCTTACTGATTTCTGTGGTATAAATATTCCCAACCTCACTGATCTTAAGCTGTGAAGGTGACATCAGTGCCTCACTGTATACTTGAAGATTTAACAGTGGGCTCTGTGATCCTGTATTGGCCAGCTTTGCCCAGAACCAAATATAGGTACCTTGATGTATTAGGGAAATTTGTTAATAAGTATGCCAGGAAGGCTGGAATACTGGTGAGAGGGAATATCCTCCAGTGTCAAGAGGTTGGAGCGGATATTATTGTTTGTAAACTGGGGTAGTAGGTCTCAGAGTAAAAGTGGGGCTTAATCCTGGGGTCTTAAACAATGGGAGACATTAGGGAGGTCAAAAGGGCACCCTAGGCGCAGAGTCGTAAGCAAACAGGGCATGTTTGGGGGGCAGTGAGGTCAGACTGACCCACCCACAGCAGAAAGCAGCTTGGGAAGAAGAGTCCAGAAGGAGCCCACTACAAAGAGGGGCACGCCATTTAGGGGCTTAGATGAGCGGGTGGCCGAGATCTTCAGCCTCCCTGGTGTGGACTTTGAAGGACATAGTGACCACTACCCCCATCCCCCCAGGACACACACACACAAGGTGGCAACCGGGGGCACTGGCTTTTCTGTTTTTCTGTAAATCACTCTGGGTGGTTGGATTTGTAAAATCGCTTTCAACCGAAATTTTCATGACAGTGGGATTGCTGTTAAAGAAGATTTGAATGGTACTGGGTTGGCCCAGAATTTTGTTCGGGTTTTCCCCCAACATCCTATGGAAAAACACAAATGAACTTTTGGGCCAACCCAATACATATTCAAAATGAGCTTAACCCAAATTATTTATAAAAACTCTATGCCCCAAATTTGAAATAAGATATATCCCCAATTTTTGTTTGTTTGTTTGTTTTTGTGGTATGTGGGCTTCTCACAGTTGTGGCCTCTCCCGTTGCGGAGTACAGGCTCCGGACACGCAGGCTCAGCCGCCATGGCTCACGGGCCCAGCCGCTCCACGGCATGTGGGATCTTCCGGGACCGGGGCACGAACCCGTGTTCCCTGCATCGGCAGGCGGACTCTCAACCACTGCTCCAACAGGGAAGCCCCTATCCCTAATTTTTTTTAACATAATCCCCAAACTTCAAAGCTGTCAACCTACAGAAAGTTTAAACCATGTTAAATGTTCTTATCCCATGGGTCACCCCTTGAGCCATTGAAATAGAAGGAACTTATTCTCCTTTGTTGGAATTCTGTGTATCCTCCTTTGGCTTCTGTGCATCAAATATTCTGCAAGTGATATGATACTTAAGTTATAACAGCAGCGACTGTTAAAGTAAAATGGTCTTTATTATATGAAATAACTGTGTCATTTCTGCAGTAGTATTTATTTTAGAACTAGAAAATACTTCCATAAAATTAGTAAGCCTGGCTTGGAATTGGAATTTGATAAGCCAGTAATGATGTACCATGGTATTACTAGAGGTGCAAACATATTGCCTAATATAAGAGATAATTTTAAAACAAAACGAAACAGAATTAGGGAAAGAAACAGTGATGTCATGGTTGCAGATTTATGCTCTGGGAAAAATAGATAGATTCCTTTCCTATGGATTAATTATTATTATCAATATTATTATAAAATTATTATTTAATAACAAAAGTTACTTTTGACTTAGCAGAGCTGTGGGTCCTGTGAGGTCCTGGCGAATGGCGTGCCTCCCATGTGTGCCCACCACACACGTTTGATTATCGAGTCACAGAGCTCCTCCTAAAAGGCACCGCTTCGTCGCTCAGTAGAGATTTAGCACTTTTGCCCCCAAATTGCCCTTCTGCAGGCTGAGGGTTAGGATTAGAGCTCATGAACACGTGGCTCTGTAACCCCAGTAAATAAAATGCACATGTCTACAATGGACTGTGCCCATTCATTCTTCACCTGAAACGTCTTTCTTGCAAAGATCATCGGACATGCCCTGTCTGTAAAGAGCCAGGGGAGGGCTGGGCTTCACACGCTCAATTTGCAAGCCCTGCTGATTAATCCACTGCTCATTTGCCCAGTAGTGCTTCATTCTGGGAAGAGGCCAGTAGACAGCAGGCATTGGAAGGGACATTCTCTCCCTCTTGCAACTCTTTGCACTTTAATTATTAAATATAATAATCTTGGCTTGTTAAGAAGCATCAAAAGCAAACAGTTACCCTTTCCCCAGACTGTGTGATAGCCTCTCTGAGGGCAAGGAGCTCATTACCTGTGCATCGTTGTGTCTGTCCTGGCATGGTGCCTACTCACACCCTGACTACTTGATGCTTTTTTCTATTAGATGTTATTCCCAAGAAAGGAATGCTGACTTGGTGCTTTTACTCCTTTATTAAAAATAAAATCTCTTTCTCTTTTCCTTCTAAAGGAAAGTGCTGGTTCACCCGCTCACTAGCCATGCGGCACAAAATAGACGTCTAATGTCTCTAGACCTGTTCACTCACTTGTAAAATAAGGTGGTAAGACTTGGTGCCGCACCAGAGGAAAGTTGGTCTCTAGGGATGCCCCGTGGAGCTCCATCTGCCCCACATTTCCATGAGCCATGAGGCTGCAGAAGGCATACTAATCAGCATTGCAGAAGATATGGAGCTGGAAGGTACAGTGAATGTCTGAATGACTAACGCAGAACAGAAAGATTGCAGCAGCTTGGAACAGTGGACTGCTTTCCATAGGTAAATGCTTCCTCTGAATGTAAAGCTTCTCTAATGGTATAAAACAGTGAGAATAAGACAGGAAGGCTACTGCTTCAGAACAGCATCTGTAAGTGAGACTTAGGAGAAATAGGCTGCAGAGTTACTGCGTGATATGGCTTCAATAATGAAGCTTAAATTTTGTGAGCACATAAGATCAAGGACATGAGGTGTGTCCAGATCAAATCAGTTCATCTCTCTGGATAAAACTATAATTTGAGAAGATACATGCACCCCTGTGTTCATAGCAGCACTAATTTCAATAGCCAAGACATGGAAGCAACCTAAATGTCCATCGACAGGTGAATGGATAAAGAAGAGGTAGTATATATATACAATAGAATATTACACATAGAAAATGAATGAAATAATGCCATTTGCAACAACATACGTGAACCTAGGGATTCCCATACTAAGTGAAGTAAGTCATAAAGAGAAAGGCAAATACCATATGATATCACTTATACGTGAAATCTAAGATATGACACAGATGAACCTATCTATGAAACAGAAACAGACTCACAGACATAGAGAACAGACTTGTGGTTGCCAAGGTAGGAGAGGGGGTTGGCGGAGGGATGGACTGGGAGTTTGGGCTTAGCAGATGCAAGCTATTGTATATAGGATGGATAAACAACAAACTCCTACTGTATAGCGCAGGGAACTGTATTCAGTATCCTGTAATAAACCATAATGGAAAGGAAAAAAAAAATCAGTTAATCTGAGACTGAAGTCTTCTTCTCTGCAGTGGAGAAAATCATAATGATTACAATGTACACATATCGCCTATGAATCCTAATCCTTGTACTAAGTGCTTTGCTTGGCAGATGTCAGTAATCTTCATAAAAGCTCTGTGAGCAGTAAGTACTAAGAGAATGTCTGCTTTATAGATAAAAGAAACACAGATCGTATAGATCATTGCCCAAGGCCACACATGCAGCCAAAGGTGGAGTCAAACCCAGCTCTTTCTGGCTTCACATCTCAAGCTGTAAAGTGATATTTTCTATTTCTTCCCTCCATAATGTCGAAGGGCAGAAGGCTAATTGTGGCCATACAAACCCTAGCACAGTGCCTTGGTTGCAGACGCAGAGTCAATGCTAATTTCCTCCCATTTTGCTCATTTGTCTGTCTTTCCATCTTCCGCTATAATGGCTGAGTTTCAACCCAGCATGTACTTCTGGGCGTTGTTCTGAGACTTCAAGACCTTTCTCACACACGGGAACCATCTTTTCATGAGTTTTTTCTACTTGGCTTAATTCTCCTTCCTAGTGCAATATAAACTGTTCACACCCAGCCCTATTGGAAACCAGCTAATTATTTGACATCAGCACCAATGCTCACCTCAGCCATGTCCGTACTCAGGCGTTGACAAGAAGATGTTTGAAGGGCTTGAATTTGTGTCAGTGAGAACATCCCTTGGAGAAAGTGAAAACCCCTCTGTGCATAGCCAAGTGAACAACCCTGAGAAAAAATAATTCATGTTTTAATAACATAGGAGAGACCCAGGTTGATCCATTGGGAGCACTGCTGTCCTTACAGAAGAGACTCACTTACATCTGAGGGTCATTTGTCCTTTGAAGAAATCGTCTCACTGCTTACATTAGAGAACTGACAAGGCTAGTTTTGTCCAGAGTATGGTGCCCAAATTTTGATTATCAGGTGTTTTTTACTCCCAAGGGGACAAATTCTCATGCTCCACTCACTTTTTTTTTTGAATTTTAGAATTTTATTTATTTTTTTATACAGCAGGTTCTTATTAATCATCCATTTGATACACATAAGAGTATACATGTCAATCCCAATCTCCCAATTCATCACGCACCGCCCCCACCGCCACTTTTCCCCCTCGGTGTCCATACGTTTGTTTTCTACATCTGTGTCTCTATTTCTGCCCTGCAAACCAGTTCATCTGTACCATTTTTCTAGGTTCCACATATACGCATTAATATACGATATTTGTTTTTCTCTTTCTGACATACTTCACTCTGTATGACAGTCTCTAGATCCATCCACGTCTCTACAAATGACCCAAGTTCGTTCCTTTTTATGGCTGAGTAATATTCCACTGTATATACGTACCACATCTTCTTTATCCATTCGTCTGTCAGTGGGCCTTTAGGTTGCTTCCATGACCTGGCTATTGTAAATAGTGCGGCAATGAACATTGGGGTGCATGTGTCTTTTTGAGTTATGGTTTTCTCTGGGTATATGCCCAGTAGTGGCACTGCTGTGTCATATGGTAATTCTATTTTTACCTTTTTAAGGACGCTCCATGCTGTTCTCCATAGTGGCTGTATCAATTTACATTCCCACCAACAGTACAAGAAGGTTCCCTTTTCTCCACACCCTCTCCAGCATTTGTTGTTTGTAGATTTTTTGATGATGGCCATTCTGACCGGTGTGAGGTGATACCTCATTGTACTTTTAATTTGCATTCTCTAATGATCAGTGATGTTGAGCATCCTTTCATGTGTTTGTTGTCAATCTGTATATCTTCTTTGGAGAAATGTCTATTTAGGTCTTCTGCCCATTTTTGGATTGGATTGTTTGTTTTTTTGATATTGAGCTGCATGAGCTGTTTATATATTTTGGAGATTAATCCTTTGTCAGTTGCTTCATTTGCAGATATTTTCTCACATTCTGAGGGTTGTCTTTTCATCTTGTTCAGGGTTTCCTTTGCTGTGCAAAAGCTTTTAAGTTTCATTACGTCCCATTTGTTTATTTGTTTTTTATTTCCATTACTCTTGGAGGTGGATCAAAAAAGATCTTCCTGTGATTTATGTCAAAGAGTGTTCTCCATTTTGAGTTTATTTTTGTGTATGGTGTTGATCATGGTGTATGATCCTAATTTCTTTCTTTTGCATGTAGCTGTCCAGTTTTCCAAGCACCACTTACTGAAGAGACTGTCTTTTCTCCATTGTATATCCCTGCCTCTTTTGTCATAGATTAGTTGACCATAGGTGCATGGGTTTATCTCTGGGCTTTCTATCCTGTTCCATTGACCTATACTTCTGTTTTTGTGCCAGTAACATATTGTCTTGATTACTGTAGCTTTGTAATATAGTCTGAAGTCCGGGAGCCTGATTACTTCCTATTTTTCTTTCTCAAGATTGCTTTGGCTACTCGAGGTCTTTTGTGTCTCCATACAAATTTTAAGATTTTTTGTTCTAGTTTGTGAAAAATGCCAGTGGTAGTTTGATAGGGATTGCATTGAATCTGTAGATTGCTTTGGGTAGTAGAGTCATTTTCACAATGTTGATTCTTCCAGTACAAGAACATGGTATATCTCTCCATTGATTTGTATCATCTTTAATTTCTTTCATCAGTGTCTTATAATTTTCCGCATACAGGTCTTTTGTCTCCTTAGGTAGGTTTGTTCCTAGATATTTTATTCTTTTTGTTACAGTGGTAAATGGGAGTGTTTTCTTGATTTCACTTTCAGATTTTTCTTCATTAGTGTGTAGGAATGGAAGAGATTTCTGTGCATTAATTTTGTATCCTGCTACTTTACCAGATTCATTGATTAGCTCTAGTAGTTTTCTGGTAGCATCTTTAGGATTCTCTATGTATAGTATCATGTCATCTGCAAACAGTGACAGCTTTACTTCTTCTTTTCCGATTTGGATTCCTTTTATTTCTTTTTCTTCTCTGATTGCTGTGGCTAAAACTTCCAAAACTATGTTGAATAAGAGTGGTGAGAGTGGGCAACCTTGTCTTGTTCCTGATCTTAGTGGAAATGCTTTCAGTTTTTCACCATTGAGGACGATGTTGGCTGTGGGTTTGTCATATATGGCCTTTAATATGTTGAGGAAAGTTCCCTCTGTGCCTATTTTCTGGAGGGTTTTTATCATAAATGGGTGTTGAATTTTGTCGAAAGCTTTCTCTGCATCTATTGAGTTGACCATATGGTTTTTCTCCTTCAATTTGTTAATATGGTGTATCACATTGATTGATTTGCATATATTTAAGAATCCTTGCATTCCTGGAGTAAACCCCACTTGATCATGGTGTATGATCCTTTTAATGTGCTGTTGGATTCTGTTTGCTAGTATTCTGTTGAGGATTTTTGCATCTATATTCATCACTGATATTGGTCTGCAATTTTCTTTTTTTGTAGTATCTTTGTCTGGTTTTGGTATCAGGGTGATGGTGGCCTCATAGAATGAGTTTGGGAGTGTTCCTTCCTCTGCAATTTTTTGGATCGGTGTTAGCTCTTCTCTAAATGTTTGATAGAATCCACCTGTGAAGCCATCTGGTCCTGGACTTTTGTTTGTTGGAAGATTTTTAATCACAGTTTTAATTTCCGTACTTGTGATTGGTCTGTTCATATTTTCTATTTCTTCCTCGTTCGGTCTTGGAAGGTTATACATTTCTAAGATTTTGTCCATTTCTTCCAGGTTGTCCATTTTATTGGCATAGAGTTGCTTGTAGTAGTCTCTTAGGATGCTTTGTATTTCTGCGGTATCTGTTGTAACTTCTTTTTCATTTCTAATTTTATTGAGTCCTCTCCCTCTTTTTCTTGATGAGTCTGGCTAAAGGTTTATCAATTTAGTTTTTATTCTCAAAGAACCAGCTTTTAGTTTTACTGATCTTTGCTATTGTTTTCTCTGTTTCTATTTCATTTATTTCTGCTCTGATCTTTATGCTTTCTGTCTTTCTACTAACTTTGGGTTTTGTTTGTTCTTCTTTCTCTAGTTCCTTTAGGTGTAAGGTTAGATTGTTTATTTGAGATTTTTCTTGTTTCTTGAGGTAGGCTTACATTGCTATAAACTTTCCTCTTAGAACTGCTTTTGCTGCATAGGTTTTGGATCATCGTGTTTTCATTGTAATTTGTCTCTAGGTATTGGTTTCTTCAGTGATCTCTTGGTCATTTAGTAACGTATTGTTTAGCCTCCATGTGTTTTTGTTTTTTATGGTTGTCTCCCCCTGTAATTGATTTCTAATCTCATAGCATTGTGGTCAGAAAAGATGCTTGATATGATGTCAGTTTTTTTTAATTTACTGAGGCTTGATTTGTGACCCAAGATGTGATCTATCCTGGAGAATGTTCTGTGCGCACTTGAGAAGAAAGTGTAATCTGCTGGTTTTGGATCGAATGTCCTATAAATATCAACTAAGTCTATCTGGTCTATTGTGTCATTTAAAACTTGTGTTTCCTTATTAATTTTCTTTTTGGATGATCTGCCCATTGGTGTAAGTGAGGTGTTCAAGTCCCCTACTATGATTGTGTTACTGTCGATTTCCTCTTTTATAGCTGTTAACAGTTGCCTTATGTTTTGAGGTGCTCCTATGTTGGGTGCATATATATTTATAATTGTTATATCTTCTTGGATTGATCCCTTGATCATTATGTAGTGTCCTTCTTTGTCTGTTTTAACATTCTTTATTTTAAAGTCTATTTTGTCTGATATGAGAATTGCTACTCCAGCTTTCTTTTGATTTCCATTTGCATGGAATATCTTTTTCCATCCCCTCACTTTCAGTCTGTATGTGTTCCTAGGTCTGAAGTGGGTCTCTTGTAGACAGAATATATATGGGTCTTGTTTTTGTATCCATTCAGCCAGTCTGTGTCTTTTGGTTGGAGCATTTAATCCATTCTCGTTTAAGGTAATTATAGATATGTATGTTCCTGTTACCATTTTCTTAATTGTTTTGGGTTTGTTTTTGTAGGTCCTTTTCTTCTCTTGTGTTTCCCACTTAGAGAAGTTCCTTTAACATTTGTTGTAGAGCTGGTTTGCTGGTGCTGAATTCACTTTGCTTTTTCTTGTCTTTAAAGTTTTTGATTTCTCCATCGAATCTGAGTGAGATCCTCACTGGGTAGAGTAATCTTGGTTGCAGGTTCTTCCCTTTCATCACTTTAAATATATCGTGCCTCTCCCTTCTGGCTTGTAGAGTTTCTGCTGAGAAATCAGCTGTTAACCTTATGGGAGTTCCCATGTATGTTATCTGTTGTTTTTCCCTTGTTGCTTTCAGTAATTTTTCTTTGTCTTTATGTTTTGTCAGTTTGGTTACTATGTCTCAGTGTGTTTCTCCTTAGGTTTATCCTGCCTGGGACTCTCTGCTCTTCATGGATTTTGGTGGCTATTTTCATTCCCTTGTTAGGGCAGTTTTCGACTATAATCTCTTCAAGTATTTTCTCGGGTCCTATCTCTCTCTCTTCTCCTTCTGGGACCCCTACAATGTGAATGTTGTTGCATTTAATGTTGTCCCAGAGGTCTCTTAGGCTGTCTTCATTTCTTTTCATTCATTTTTCTTTATTCTGTTCTGTGACAGTGAATTCCACCATTCTGTCTTCCAGGTCACTTATCCGTTCTTCTGCCTCAGTTATTCTGCTATTGATTCCTTCTAGTGTGTTTTTCATTTCAGTTATTGTATTGTTCATCTGTTTGTTTGTTTGTTCTTTAATTCTTCTAGGTGTTTGTTCTTTAATTCTTCTTGGTCTTTGTTAAGCATTTCTTGCATCTTCTCCATCTTTGCCTCCATTCTTTTTCTGAGGTCCTGGATCATCGTCACTATCATTATTCTGAATTCTTTTTCTGGAAGGTTGCCTATCTCCACTTCAGTTAGTTGTTTTTCTGGGGTTTTATCTTGTTCCTTCATCTGGTTTATAGCCCTCTGCCTTTTCATCTTGTTTGTCTTTCTGTGAATGTGGTTTTAGTTCCACAGGCTGCAGGATTGTAGTTCTTCTTGCTTCTGCTGTGTGCCCTCTCCCACTCTCTTGATTTTAAAGAATTCACAGCCCCAGCTTTGTCCCGAATCTTGACTCAGTAGACTTTACCATTAACGGAAGTAAATGTATATCGGGAGTGTATCTAATTTATCCTGCTCCCCATTGGAGACATCAATAGCAACGAAACCCATCCAGGGAAATGGTCTTCCCCCAAGAGTAGTGAGTGTGCCTCGACTAGTAATCCCCAAGACTGTTCTCTGGATTGGAACCTTGGGAGACTGTGAGTTTCATGACTTCCCAGCCCAGAGGCTGAAAATCATCATCTTATTCCTAGACATGAAAAAGAAAAAAGCAAAAACAAAACCTTACCTAATACACATAAGGCAAATGAAGTCTTAAAAAGAATTAAAAATAAGCCCAAGTTAAAACAAACAGGCAACTTTGCCTTCATATGTATATTAAAAAACCTAGAGGGGAAAAAAACAAGCTGTTAACAAGGGTTTCCCCTATGTTCAGAGGTTATACACAGCTGAAATTTCTCCCCCTTATTTTCCAGATGGTCTGCAAGGGCACAATTACACAAAGTATGAATGTGTTTTAAAAAATAACTTTCAAATGTGACAGTAATAAGACAATTGGAGTATGTAATCCTTGCCCAGTATCAGTGAACTGGCCACCAAGGACACAGACACATTGGACGTCTGCGTTACCCCTGTCTTGACCCTGTAATGCTCTTTGAGCAGTAACTAGGTGTAGTAAGGATGGCCGTGGTTGTGTAACGGAAGTCACCTGTCAAGAGATATTTTGGAGTGAAAATACCTTTTTCTTTTTTGGAATACTGTGGAGGCTTTCAAATGCCATCAGGGACATCTATTAACATTCATACTGCCTTTTTGAGAGAAATCATGAAACTCTATTTGTTGTTGTTAGTTCCTGTTACCCAACGTAGTGATTCGATATTTCTGTACATTTCAAAATGATCACCAACGATAAGTCCAGGTACAATATGTCACCATACAAAATATTTCACAGTTACTTACTATGTTCCCCACAATGTACATTTCATGCCCATGACTCATTTTGCAACTGGAAGTTCGTCCCTCTTAATCTCCCTCCCCTATTTCTCTCCTCTCCCACCCCTCTCTGGTAACCACCTGTTGTTTTCTGCATCAATAGCTATCTCTGTTTTGTTTGTTCATTTGTTTTGTTTTTATTTAGATTCCACATCTAAGTGAAATCATACAGTATTTGTCTTTGTCTGATTTATTTCACTTACCATAATACCCTCTAGGTCCATCCATGTGGTCACAAATAACAAGATTTTTGTCTTCTTTATGGGTGAGTGGTAATCCCTTGTGCATATATAGCACATCTTCTTTACCCATTCATCTACTGATGAGCACTTTGATTGCGTCCATATCGTGGCAATTGTAAATAATGCCGAAGTGAACTTTGGGGTGCATATAGCTCTTGTAACTAGTGTTTTCATTTTCCTCAGATAAATACTCAGGGGTGAAATTGCTGAATTGTATGGTAGTTCTGTTTTCAATTTCTAGAGGAATCTCCATACGTTTTCCATAGAGGCTGCACCGATTTCCATTCGCACCAACAGTGCACAAGTATTCCCTTTTCTCCACACCCTCGCCAGCACTTGTTATCTGTGGTCTTTTTGATGATAGTCATTCTGACAGATGTGAGGTGATATCTCACTGTGATTTTGATTTGCATTTCCTTGACGATGATGTTGAGCATCTTTTCATGTGCCTTTTGGGCATCCGTATGTCTCCTTTGGAAAAACGTCTGTTCAGGTACTCTGCCCATTTTTTGATTGTGTTTTTTGGGGTTTTTTTGATGTTGAGTGTATGAGTTTTTTGTGTGTATTTTGGATATTAACGCCTTATTGGATATATCATTTGCAAATATCTTCTCCCTTTCAGTAGGCTGCCTTTTCGCTTTGTTGGCAGGTACCTTCACGGTGCAAAAGCTTTTTAGTTTGATGCGCTCCCATTTGTTTACTTTTGATTTTGTTTCCAATTCATGAATCGTTTTTAAGGAAGAAGACTAGCAGACCTTAAAGGAGAGATGCTAAAATTTATTTCACAGTATCCCTAGTTTGGAAGAGCATAGAGAAGAATTGTTGAGATGCTGCTGCCATTGTAAAAGAGTGTTTAACAAACACTCATTAAGCCTCTCTGTTGGTCTACTATGATAGATTGGCATTTGGGTTACAGAGAATAAAGACCTTTCTTGTGGCTTCTCACAATGGGTTTGAGAAGTGAAACAAACATGAAGAAATGATATTAAAATATGATATTTGCTGAGTGGGAGGGATGCACAAGAAAGGGGCACGGAATCCAGCACTTAGCAGGTCAGTGTGTGCTGTAACCTCTCTCCCTCTTTTGATATCTCAAAGTGGTTAACTAATGAAGTTACTTCACGGAGGGCCTTCCTAGGGTGCAGGCACTGTTTTGGTTTTTTTTCTCCCTCGTATGAATTATTTACTTATTACTCCATCTCCCATAAAAGCATGGGGGTCTGGTGCTACTTCTATCCTCATTTTACAGCAGAGGAAAGTGAGGCACAGAGACATTTAACAACTCACCGCAAATCACCCAGCTGGTAGGTGGTGAACCCAGGATTGTAATCTAGGTCTTTCTCACTCCGGAGTCTACAGCCTGGCCCCTGTGCTATCTGTCTCAAGGTGGAAAAGTGTCGTTCCTCGATGACAAGTGGCCATGGCAGGCCCTCAGAGGATAGACCTATCTCAAGACCAGTGTTCATCCTTCTAGGGTCAGTCTGGTGAAGGACAGAGAGTGATCCATGAAACTGTCTTACTTCTTTGATACATGTGCCATCTGGAATGTTTGTAGCTTGGAGGAAAGACGAATGCCTCTGTTTCAGGTTGTAAATTATTTTTTATTGTTAATTTTATTATGTTTCATAAATATACCAGACAGTAAAAAAGGTGGAAAGCAGAGAAGAAAATTGAACTTTATTTTTTTGCTCCTGGTTCTAAGTGAGAGTAAGTCTTGCCATTGACAGCTGATTAAGCACCTCTCAAGCTCTCTCTTGATGCAGAGATGGGGAATTCATGTCCTCACGGTCTTGCGCGTGTGCTATCAGTTGCCTTTTGGAAGGCCCCCAGCATACAGGTACTCAGAAAGTGACCCTTGCCTGCCTTTTCTTCAAAGACCTGCCTGTCCGGTGACCCTCAGGCTTCTTCGCATGGCATTCATGGAGTCTGCCCCAAATCCTTTTCCCACCTCAGTGCTAACTTCTCCCAGCTCATGCCTTGTACCCTTTAGTCTCTCTTTGTTCATGCCCTTTGCAGGTATGTCCACATGGCTAAGTAGTGACTATCTTTCAAGGTTCTGATCAATTACCAGTCCCCACGCACACTCCCCTCCCCTACCCCTATGAAGCTTTCCCTGTGAAGTTTTCTTTTAAGTGTTATTTGATTACCTCCTTTTGAGAGGTTTTATATATATATATATATATATATATATATATATTTGACTTAACAATGATAAACGTTTGAGAAAAAAAACTAAGAAAAATAAAGATTCTCAGAAAATGAAGGAAAAAATCCTCTACTTCTGCAGAAATTATCTTGGAGAGGAGGGATCAATGTCTTATCTACCTGGAAGATCGATCCGGGTTTTTTCTTCTTCCTTTATTTTTATAGGGCATTGTCTTAAATGTACAGTATAATTTGTACCCATATATGTGGTGAAAACAATTTACCAGCATTGCCCTAATTCTTCTCATTAGAAGTGTCTATGGGGTGGAACATGTACTACTAAAGATATTTATGGAAACGGAAGTGTATAATGCTACATCTCTTTGTAATATACTTGTTTTTTCATTTTTCCTTCACTATTTCTAATTGCTTCAAGAAATAAAACCCTGTTCGATGCTCATAAGTCTTTAACACCCCTGACACTGATGAATCTCCCCTTTTTTTTTTTTTTTTGGCGGTACGCGGGCCTCTCACTGCTGTGGCCTCTCCCGTTGCGGAGCACAGGCTCCAGACGCGCAGGCTCAGCGGCCATGGCTCATGGGCCCAGCCGCTCCGCGGCATGTGGGATCTTCCCGGACCGGGGCACAAACCCGTGTCCCCTGCATCGGCAGGCAGACTCCCAACCACTGCGCCACCAGGGAAGCCCGAATCTCCCTTTTTAGTCAAAAGAACATGCCTCAAGCTCTAACTCTTCAGTAGGCAAAAGCATTTAACTAGAAATTGGTAAAATTGATGTATTTTCATTTTGTTTGCTTTTATGGTTACGTATTTGTGGCCATCGATGCTGGTTATAAAGTTTTCTTTTGAAAAAATCTCTGAGAGTTAGTGAGGTGATTTAAGGAAAACTATTGATTCAGTAATATAGTTGCTTAATAGATGTGGCAAAAATCAGGCATCGATTCACAAATGAATAAAATTTGAGAGACAAACAGGTCTAGTAAATGTAAGGGCCATTCAGTGATTCATTTCTCAAATGCTATACCTGAAAAGTCGCCCTCCATGGACCTCATAAATCAGATACCATATAGGCATAAATAAAGTTCCCTGGGACTTTATTTTACTGTGTTGTATACTAATTACACCCACATACGTGTGTGTGTGTGTGTGTGTGCGCGTGTGTGTGTGCGCCTATGTGCCTATGTGTGTGCGCTCCTTGATGACAGGGATTGTCTTTACTTACCCTGACTCCTGACTGCCTCTTATGCTCGGGTCCAGCAGTCGCCACAATGTGCCCACATACACTGAACTAAGCCCTGTCCTGTGTGCCCCTCCTCCCCAGTCGTGCCTTATCGCCCCTCAGTGACGTGCCCTTGAGCCATCCTGAACTTAGATGAGAAGGACATTGAAAGTATGCAGAGTGTCGAGTCCATACAGGTTGGAGTGTAAGTCTACTAAACCCAGGGTAACACTAAGAATACATAATGCTATGTGAGAGAGAGTCGGGTCCAGTTTAGTCCACGCTGGCAGAATTGATGGTTGGTGAGAATAGACCAGGGAATGATAGTTTTTTATAACAATTAAGAGTATACTCATAAAGACTAGCTTAAAAAGTACGATGCTGTGTAGTACTGGGGTGGCATGATCATGAAATTGTTTACTTGTCATCAAAGGTCTAAGTGACTAGTCAGTTTATGTACAGCAACCTTTATATTAGTATTGCATCTCTTGGATCTTGTGTGTGTGTGTGTGTGTGTGTGTGTGTGTGTGTGTGTGTGTGTGTGTGTAGTTTTTTGAGTGAGCTTAATAATCAACATCAGGTATCAAAATAATGAACCAAAATCTTAGACTCACAGAATCAGAATTAGATAAATACCAAATCATGATCCAGTTCATCCTGCATATTGAAAGGAAGGGAAACAAAGCCCCAGAAATGTGAAATGATACATCAAAGGTCCACTAGTAGTTGTTAGCAGTAGTGCAGGCAGGACTTAACTGGGGATTCTCTATCCCCAACGTGTATTTTTTTTTAACCACCCTTATGTTGTATCACATTACACAGATCCACTCGTTACATGGTAATGCATTTCTATTTCAACATATGCTTTATTTCAAATTCAGTTTACTTTGATCTTGTAGCATGCCATCTAGCACTCTGCTACTCAAAGTGTGGTTTTAGAAGCCGCAGAATCCGCGTCACCTGGGTGTTTGTTAGACATGAAGACTCTTGGGCCCCACCTCAGACCTTTTCTATCCTCATCTTCATTTTAACAAGATCTCTAGATAATCTGTATTACTTTAAATTTTGAAAGGTTCTTTTAATTATCTCCTAGAGCTCAGAAAAGTGTTTGAACTGAATGAGGAGGTTGGACAATCTTTTAGCTCAGTGGCTCTCAAACTTTTTGATACATAAGAAAAACTAGAGAGTAACTTTTAAGTGTAGATTCTCGATGATCATACCCAAAGATTCCATTTTAGGAGGCCTGGCGTGGACACCAGATGGAATTATTTTAACAAGATGTGCAGGTGGTTCTAGTGCAAGAGATCTTTGAAAAATTTTGTTTTAGCTTTTTCTTAGTTGGGTATTTATAAATGACTTTATTATTTTCCTTGAAATAAGTGCCTGGAGCTCTTTTTTTTTTTTTAACATCTTTATTGGGGTATAATTACTTTACAATGGTGTGTTAGTTTCTGCTTTATAACAAAGTGAATCAGTTATACATATACATATGTTCCCATATCTCTTCTCTCTTGCGTCTCCCTCCCTCCCACCCTCCCTGGAGCTCATTTTTAACACAGTTTTCAGGACTAGAATAGACTGGTTAAGAGTCTGGGATAGATGCCTGAAACAGTCAGGTTAGTAAAACATGATATGTAAACTATTCTGAGAAACTTCCCGGGAATGGCATCACTGTGCTTCTCCAAAGAAGTCCAGATAACCTTTCTTTCCTCACTTCTTCTTTATCTCATAGACATGGCCAACGTTAAAATGATTTAGCTTTAACAGCGTGAATTTTGTATTAGGATTCTCTGTCGTGGGCTATCTGAACCCAGTTGAGACTAATTTAAGCAAATGGGAATGTTTTGCCTTGTGTAACTGAAGAATCGGGAAATATTTAGTTGCAGGATCCAGAAGTTGGATGCTCAGGCCACTCTTCTTCCAGTTCTCTCTCATCTTGGCTTGCCTTTGTTGGTTCTCTTTCTCTTTCTCCTGCAGAGAGGTGTTTTCTGCTAAGTGGGGAAGAGGGCTGCACACAAACACCAGTTTGCATTCTTTGGTCTTTCCCAGCTCCAAACCAAAACAAATCCTGGTGAACGGTTCTGATCAGCCTTCTTTGGATCACAAGCCCATTTCTGGACTTCTTTGGAAATAGGTATTAATATGGCCCATGACATGCTGCCAGTAGCCAGGACTATTCTTGGAAGTCCAGCCAGATAATGTGTTGTTGTCAGAGTTGAAGGAATTACTAGACAGAAAAATAGTAGACTTCGTTGAAACTTGAAACAGCATCAGTGCTTTGGGAACAACCAAAGTATCCACTAGCAGGAGAATCAGGCAAGGATGATGTATACAGTTAACCCCATGAACAGCACAGGGCTTAGGGGAACCAACACTCCACGCAGTCAAAACTCCACGTATAACATTTGACTCCCCAAAAGCTTAACTACTGATAGTCTACTGTTGACCAGAAGCCTTACCAATAACAAACGAACAACACATATTTTGTCTGTTCTATGCATCTACATATAGTTTACACGTTCATGACATACTTTTCTCTTAATCTTTTTGATATTTCTAGACTACACAGTTTATGCGTGAGTTTGTTCAAACTGTCACACATTTCTAAAATACTGGAATTATTATTTTTGTTTGTTTCAAATGAGTTTTTGGGGTTTTTTTTTTGGAATAAGTCTGCGTGTCATTTGCTACCTGTTGAAAGATTTTTTTTTTTTTTTTTTTTTTTTTTTGTGGTACGCGGGCCTCTCACTGTTGTGGCCTCTCCCATTGCGGGGCACAGGCTCTGGATGCGCAGGCTCAGCGGCCATGGCTCACGGGCCCAGCCGCTCCGCGGCATGTGGGATCTTCCCGGACCAGGGCACGAACCCGTGTTCCCTGCATCGGCAGGCGGACTCTCAACCACTGCACCACCAGGGAAGCCCTGAAAGATCTTAAGGCCTCTTGTGCTTTTGCTATTACGTAGCCCCACTGCTCATATCACACCTCTGCCTGAATCACACCTGCTAATATCCCATTGGCTGAAGCCAGTCATGTAGCCAAGTTCAAAGTCAAGGGGTAAGGGAATTCATTCCTTCTCTTGTGGGAGGAACCTCAAGTCTCATGGTAATTGGTGGAGATAAAAGGACCAAAAAAAAAAGCAAATTTCTTTTTCTACTGTCTACTCACACCAAAGCATTTCTCTTGGTCTCACATAAATTCTAGTGCCCACAACAACATTGCCTTTTGGCTCTTGCCTACTAGCTGTGTCTTCCAGGACTGTAGTAAATTATAGTAAGAAGTTGTGCTCCTTTTTTCTTACAATATTTTTGAAGCAACCAAAGATGTAAAAGACTAGGCACACCCCAAACATCCAGAAATCCTCTTACTTATAAGCATATTCTGCAGTACAAGCTTTTGTCTTTCTGACTACTGTCCCTTCATCACAATAACTAAAACGTGGTGGTTTCCAGGTTTTATTCTTATGAATTGGTTCTGAGATCTTCTAATATGAGAGCATTTGTCGTGGCAGCAGGTACTCTCAATTTAGGATACGATTTCTAAGCTCAAATCTTAGTTAAATAGTTATTATCTATGAGCATCAGTTTACTCATCTGTAAAACAGAAACGATAATCCTTCATACTGTATGTGTGAAGATCAAATGGGTTTAAAAAATATGTGAAACAGATTTTAAAGATGTCGCAACCAGTTAAGTGCTTTACATTTGCTATTAATACTAGTTGTTTACATTTTAGAGAATGCCTTCTCTCAGAAATGTGGCTTTGCTGGGCTTGGTTTCATGGTTCCCTTGATCGATCTTCTGACTGCCAGCACCGGAAAGAGTTAAGGAAGGACCCATCACTGATCAAAGGAACGATCTGAGTCCACGAGTGCATAGACTTTTACACCTCATCTTGTTAAATATTATAAGACAAGATTATTTAGTTGGATGTACCTAAGTAGACTTACTATCCTTGTTCATCACTCAAATACACTTTGACTCAGGTATTTACATTGAACTTGAAAGATAGCAAGTCTGTGTGTGGACTGGGGTTGGTGGTATTTTCCGCAAACTGGTGGGACAATCCCGTAAGATTTGATGGTCCTGCCGAGTATGGTTCTGTGTCCTTTATGGCAATTGGAAGTTTTGTTTCCTATGGGGTAAATGGGGCTGCCTACTTTGGATACTTTCTTCAAGCTGCAAGCAGAAGCCTGCTATGTCTCAGGAAACTGATGTCCTCGTCTCCCCAGGCCATTGGTCATCTTGGGGTTAGTTCTTCAATCTCACAATGTTAGTGTCTCTGCTGTAAAAAAAAAAAAAAAAAAAAAAAAAAGGGTAAAGCTTTCTGGCTTGTGGGATCTCTTCCAGCTTTAACACTCTAGGAATCTATAGATATGCACCGATGTCCCTGGAGCTGTGCAAACAGATGGTGCGTATCCAAGGGATTGTTAGACCATGGTAACTGACTTCCCCACAGTGGGGTCTCAGAGCATCCGTCACTCATGCTCATGTATCACAGCATGGGTAAATTGTGAGGGCACAGTTCCAAGCCTAGTCAGTAAACATTGGGCTTGGGTTTGCTTGCAGTCCATTCTGACCTCTGAATCTTTCTTCACCCTGACCCAGTTATTCAAAACTGGTCTGGTCACCTTCCAGCTTCGCTCATTTTGATTTGCAAAATTCTGACTATTTTAGAGTGTCTAGGAAACATCATCTTACTTGATAATTCAGGATTACTGAATATTTTTAAATTCCAATTCTGTTCTCTAAGCCAATACTTAAGAAAATAGTGAAGGACCAGTTTTGTTTGTTTTATTTTAATATCCAGTCTATTACAGACCTATACTTATGAAATCACGAATTTGGATGTTGTGCCAGTTACAGATTGCTATAAATCTTTTTAAATGCTTGCACTCCGTTTTGCACATTATTTGTTTATATGCATGGATGTATTTCTGGATTCTCTAATTCTGTTCTGCTGGTCTATTTGTCTATCCCTGTGCTGATTCTACACTGTCTAAATTACTATGGTTTTATAATGCATCTTAATATGAGCTAAAATGAGCCCCTTATCGTCTGAGCCAACCTTCTTTTTCAGGAGTTACATGGCTATTCTTGGCCTTTGCTCTTCCAAGTAAATTATAGAATCAGCAGGTCAGGTTTTATAAAGAACCCTGATAAAATTTTCACTACAATTTAATTTAATTCACTTATCAGTTTAGGAATAGTTTTGATCTTTCCAGTAATGTATCTTCTAATATCTATGAGCATGATTTATTTTGCTAGTTATTTAAATTTTGAATAAAGGTTTATAATTTTCTCAAAATATTTTCTTGTATATGTTTCTTGTATATATTCTTGTATATATTTTATATTTATTACTTGGTGGTTTATATATTTATTGCTATTACAAATGGTATTTTAAAAGATGTTAGAAAATATACTCTCCAATATTTTGTAGTTATTTTATAAATATACAATTGATTTTGGTATATTAATTTTATATCCAGCAACCCTACCAAACTCATTCTTTAAATAATTTTCCCATACTTTTCTGTTTTCCATATAATCATGATTTATGAATAATAACAACCTGGTTTTTTTCCAGTCTTTTTATTTACTATTTATTTTCTTATCTTATTGCAAGTGTATTAAAGGATTGTATTAGTTTCCTACAGGAGCAAACAAATAGCACAATCTGAGTGGCTTAAAACAAGAGAAACTTATTTTCTCACAGTCTGGAGGCTAGAAGTGCCTAAGTATAAGTAGGGTTTTGATCACTCTGAAAACTCTAGGGAGGAATGCTTCCTTGGTTTTCTAGCATCTGATGGCGCTAACACTCTTTGGTGGCAGAATAACTCTAGGTTTTGCCTCTGCCTTCACTTGGCTTTTCCTCTCTTTGTTCTGTCTTCTTCTTATAAGCACACCAGTCCTTGGACTTAGGGGACATTCTAAATCCAGGATCTCAGGATCTGTAACTAATTCTGTCTACAAAGATGCTATTTTCAAATAAGGTCATACTCTGAGGTCCCAGGTGGAAACGAATCCTTTTTTGCTTTTGCTTTTTTTTTTTTTTTCCTTTTTGGCTGCACTGTGTGGCTTGCAGGATCTTAGCTCCCTGACCAGGGATTGAACCCACACCCTCAGCAGTGAAAGGGCCAAGTCCTAACCACTGAACCACCAGGAAATTCCCTGGAGGAGACAGTATCCAGCCCACTTCCGAGACCTTTACTGGGATGAGAATAGAAAAAGTGGTAGTAGGCATGCTTATCATAGTCCGAATTCTTGAGTGGGCTTTCAATATTTGACAGTCACCACAGTTTGTGAATTCTAAAGCACATGATTTTTCACAGTTCAGTAACTTTACAGTGTCGTAAGCCTAACAATCGGTGATTACCATAGTTTACTTGGTAACATTTTTTTCTTTGCAGTGCATCTTGTAATAAATGGTACCTCAGGTTTAATAGAGTGAAATAAATTTAAGTTTTGTTACAGGTTTATTTTTGATGTTGTTAACTATCAGCAGATTAAGAAATTCTCTTCTATTTTTACTGTAATGAGAAGTTTTTCATTTTGTTTTTCCTTTTTATCATGAGTGAAAGTTGTTTCACTAAATGCTTTTTTTCTTCTACTGAGATACTTATGTGATTCTTCTTCTTCAGTTTGTTAATAGGGTAAATTTCCTTAAAAGATATTTTAAGTTTAGATTCGCTTTGCATTCCTTTGATAAGCTCCACTTAGTTATGTTATATTACATTTTATAGGCACTGTTGGCTTCATTTCTGCCAATTAAAAAAAAAATTCTGCGACGTGAATGAGATTGGCCTGCAATATTGTCCTTCACCTTGTTATTCAGGACTGGTTTTATAATCAAGATTATACTTGGTCATGATGCATCATTCTTTTAATCTACTATTGAATTTAGTTTGATAATATTTTGTTGAGAATTTTTATATTCATGTTCATCAGGGATATAGGCCTGTCCTTTTCTTGTGATATTTTTGTGTGACTTTGGTATGAGGGTGGCGCTGGACTCATAAATTAAGTTTAGAATGTTCCCTCTTCTGTTTTTTTGAAAAACATTAAGAAGGATTGGTATTAATTCTTCTTTAAATGTTTGGTAGAATTTACCTGTAAAGCCGTCTAGTCCTTGGCTTTTCTCTATTGGGAGGGTTTTTTTTTTTTTTTTTAATTATCAATTCAATCTTCCTATTTCTTATTGGTCTTTTCAGGCTTTCTGCTTCTTCTTGAGTCAGTCTTGGTAGGTAATGTGTTTCTAGGAGTTTATCCATTTTTTCTAGGCTATCCAATTTACTCTTGTATAATAATTCAAATAGTCGCTTGTGAGCTATTCTATTTCCATGGCATTGGTTATAATGTCTCCTCTTTCATTACTGATTGCAGATCAAAACAACGAGGTATCATCTCATACCTGTTAGGATGGCTATTATTAAAAAAAAAAAAGGCAAAGAAAAAGGTTGTTGGTATCGGTGAAGATATGGGGAAAAAAAAGTAACCTTTGAACATTGTTAGTAGGGATGCAGATTAGTCTAGGGACTAGGAAAACAACATGAAGTTTCCTCAAAAAGTAAAAATAGAACTACCAAATGACCCAGCAATCCCACTTCTGCATGTATATCTTAAGGAATTAAATCAAGATTTTGAAGAGATATCTGTACTCTCATGTTCATTGCAACATGCAGACAACCTCAATGTCCATCATTGGATGAATGGATAAAGAGAACATTGTATATGCATATTATTTTATTATTTATTTATGCATGCATGCATGCAGGCTGTGCCGGGTCTTAGTTGTGGCACGTGGGATCTTTTAGTTGCAGTATACGGACTTCATAGTTGTGGTGTGCAGACTCCTAGTTGTGGCATGCATGTGGGATCCAGTTCCCTGACCAGACATTGAACTCGGGCCCCCTGCATTGGGAGCATGGAGTCTTACCCACTGAACCACGAAGGAAGTCCCTATACATATCATTTGACCCTAAAACAGAAGGAAATCCTGCCGTTTGAGATAACATGGATGAACGTGGAGGGTGTTATGCTAAGTGGAATAAGCCAGGCACAGAAGGACAGGTACTCCATGACCCCGCTTATATGAGGAGTTTAAAATAGTCAAACCCAGAGAAACAGATAATAGAATGGTGGTTGCCAGGGGCTGGGGGAACGGAAAAATGAGGAAGTATTTGTTAAAGCCTACAGAGTTTCAGTTGTACAAGATGAATAAGTCACAGAGACCTCCTTTACTTACTGTACCATCTACTGTACAGCATAGAGCCTGTAGTTAACAAGACTGTATTGTATACTTCAAAATTGGCTAAAGGGTAGACCTTATGTTAAGTGTTCTAATCGCAAAATAATAATAATAATAATAAAGAGGGTGGGAGGAAACTTGGGTGGTGATGGATATGTTTATGGTGTAGGTGCTGGTTTCATCAGTGTCTGCTTATCTCACAACTGATCAAGTTGTATACATTAAATATGTATAGCTTTTTCCATGTCCATAATAAAGTGGTTTAATATAAGATCATACTAACAAAAGTAATTGATAGTTTTCCCTCTTTTTATTCTCTGAAAAAGCATCTATATACATTGGAATTATCAGTCCAGACTTTCATTAAAACTTGCCTATGAATATATCTGGGCCTATCTTCTCTTCTTTTGGTGAGAATGTTTAAATATTTGTTCAATTTCTGGGACAGATTTGGAAATGGTGAGGTTGCCTTTTCCTTCCTGATTCAGATTTGTTAAGTTAGATTTTTCTAGAAACACGTCCATTTTGTGTTTTCAAATTAGCTGGCATAGAGTAAGAATTGTTCCTTAGAGCTCCTGCTGTGTCTCTAATGACACTTCCTTGGTGGTTCCCAATACAGATCTTTCTTTTATTTATTGATTTTTTTAGCCAGTTTGACTATGGTTTTTCTGCTACTTCATATCTTAACTGACTCAGTGAGGTTTTAGCTCATTTTGTACTATCTCCGCTTTTATCATTCTTTCTGATCTCGTAGTTAAATCTATTTAAATGATTATTCTTTTTAGGTATTTTAATGGCTACCTGTATATTTTTAATTGATATAAATATTTTACTTTTCATTTCTCTCAAATTTTTACTTTTGAGAGAGGTGATTTGAAATAAAGGCCCTTCCTTTGTTCTTAAAGTAACTATTTATAGGTTAGTGGGCCTGTTAATCAAGCTAAAGGTTGTCTTGAACGATGGTCTGTGTTACCTCTATCCCCGTCTCTTTTAAAAGTGGTCCAGATACCACTCAGATGCAGCCATAGTTTCCACTTATTCAGCAACAGACTGTAATTTGAATCTCATTTCAGCAACTCACTAGCTCCGTTACTTAGATCAAGAATTTCACCTCTGCAGTCCCAGTTTTCTTATTTGTAAAATAAAAATACAGCAAATCTCACACGATAATTGTAAGACTTAAATTAGGGGACAATTGTTAGTGTGCCTAAGACTGGCCCTTCATAGAGTAGATGCTCAGGATATGTTATTCTCCTACCCCTGTGATAAATATCCTGTTATAACAGCATACTAACTGTTCTGTTTAAAAACTGTACAAATGACCATGTATCAGTTATCAGCATTTTCCAATAACTTAGTGCATCATCTCATTTTATAGGAATATGTGGACAGAGGTTATTTCTCTGCCTGTGCATATACATTGTGTAAAGTGGAAGACAAATTAATTGACAGTGGCATTGTGAGAATCCTGATCTTTCTTTTCCTTTAAGGCTAGTGCTTTAGAGAGAGCAGAGTGTTGATTTCCAGGGGCTGGGAGTGGGGAAGATGGGAAGATGTTGGATAAAGGATGCCAACTTCCAGTTATAAGATGAATAAGTTCTGGGGATCTAATGAACAGCATAATGATTATAGCTAATAATACTCTATTATATACTTGAAAGTTCTTAGGTGAATAGATCTTAAACATTCTTATCACAGCTTAGAAATGATAACTGTAGGACATGATGGAGGCATTAGCTAATGCTATGGTGGTAATAATTTTGCAGTATATAAGTGTATCAAATCTATACTTAAACTTATATAATGTTACATGTCAGTTGTATCTCAGTAAAGCTGGGAAGAAAACAGAATAGTGATTTAGAGTCTCTTTTGTATCATAGACCCTTTGAGAATCAAGTAAAAGTCATGGACACTGGGTCCCCCCAAAGGCACATTTGCACATTCTTTTAATCAGAGCTCATATATCCTTCAAAGGCTATCCATGAATTGAGGGGTAAGAATGCCTTGGTTAGAAAGTAACAGTTTTCTGTAAGGTTAGCTGCAGGTCATATATTCGACAGCACTGATGTTCCGATTCCATGCAGACCAACAAATCTTGAGTTAGAATATGAGTTTGAAATGGACAGGTAGATTTTTTTGACAGTTATTTCTTTTGGTATCAGTCATAATGACTCCGAATGGAAACCAGAAGCAGCTTATGTGTTTAGAAACAGAATATGAAAACATTTTTCAACTGTCAGATGTTCTGAGGAATGCGTCCCCTGTGAAGTCCCAGTGAATCTTACTTTGAGTGCATTTAAAACTTTCGAAACTCGGCTCCTACTTTCCGTTTCCTTTGTGTTCCAAGGTATTGTAGGATGACTCTGTATGCAAGCATAAGAATCTACTTAGAGGCAAGAAAATACTTAGTCAATAATATGAGCAGTATGTCAATAATAAGAGCACATTGCCCTTTATCTTTGTTTCAAAAACAAATAGGGCTTTTTTAGGCCAAAGGAAAAATATGTGCGCCTGTGCGGGAGCGTGCGCGCGCATACACACACGCGCGCGCACACGCACATGCACACATACACACCCAAGAAAGAATAATGACACAAATTTTGACCTCAGGCCCAAAAGTCGAAAAATATTAGAATTTAAAATGTTCTCAAGTAGCTAGAACAATGGGATACATACAAGAAGGTAAATTTCAGAGGAAATAAGTGCAAAGACTTGAATTAGAAAATAACATCCATAATGAATAAATAGATATGTTAAAAGCTCCTACTGTTAAAAGGGGTGTAGTGAGGATTAAGTGGGTGACACATGCAAGTACCTGGCGGGTAAAGGAGACAAGATTGTTATTAGTTCCTACTCTTTATATTAATTTTTTTAATTTACAAACACTGGGCTCTAGCATCTTTTGCTCCTTCTCAAAATATATTTTACAAAGTAAATTAATAGTGGAAATCATTTTGCTGGGGGAATGGTTGATCTTGTCAAGTGAACCATTTCCTAGGATTTGTTAGAACTATCCGCATATGAAAAATTATTTGCCCGCTAGGAAAGACCAAATACATGGAGTAGTTTTGATAGGAGTAGAAATCATAGCCTTCTTTAGTCTTCAAGGATGACTGGAGATAAGATCCAAGCTCAGAGAATACCTAAAGGCAAAACCGGGCTTACTAGCGGAGGTCCTAAATGTAGGAGCAAGATGCTCGGTTGGAAGGGGTTGGAAGGGATCAGAAAATATGTACTTAACAGAAAAAATTCTCTAATTTACAAATATCCTCCTTATTATTTAGGACATTTCTAAGAATCAAAAATGATTGAAAAAAAAGGTCTCATTCATGAAGAACTTAGATAAATGGTGGGGAAAGCGTCCCACATTAATTGCCAAATCCATCCCCAGCTACTAGACTGTTCTGTTGTGCACATTGATGTCACATACCACTGCTAGATGTTTGTCTTCCAGATTTATTTAAGCAAGTCCCTAAAGACTTTTACTCAAGGACTCGCTTCAAAGAATCCAAAGGCATTATTTTGTTGTGGATAAGAACACAAACTTTGATTGAAAACCCAAAATCTAATCCTTGAACATTCGTTTGCAAGCTGGATGACTTTAGGCCCTTGAACTCCAAGTCTGTTTCCTTTTATTGCTAATGGGGTTTATAAGAGCCCTAACCTTACAGGATGACTGTGAGCTTTAAATGAGGCTCTATATGTTTAAAGCACTTAGTACAGTATGCAATACATAGACGACACTCTGTACTAGCTACTATTGTTTTTGACACTGTTATGGATCGTTTGACTAGGACAGCAGACCTTAAGGAAATTAGTTGAGAAAAACCACATTGAAGGGAAGACAAAAGTCTTAATGCAGTAAACATGCTTATTTGTAGATATACCTGAATAAGCAAACAGAAGCCGTGCATACATGAAGCGTTAGATGCAGAAGAAAGGGAAATGCTCAGAAATGCTGACGTGAGGAAAGTCATGGTCATTTCTGGACGTGGTGGGACAGAAAGGTGAGAGGTGGCCCCACTTCTCAGAAGTAGAAACCACAGGCGTTTCCAGGGGCAGTGTCAGCACGGGTGGCCTAGGACATTTTGCCATCTGTTAGTTTTTATCAGAAATACTTGGCAAAAGTCATACTGCATAATTAAGGTGGCTGTGATAAACAATTTTTAATGCCTTCATCAAGATGGGTGCAGTGGTATTTTTCCCAAAGATCATTTCTCTGTTGTGTTAAGGGGCGGAACTAGGAAGATGGATTGGAAAATAGAAATGATTCACCAACTCTCTGGGGAGAACTGAGATAAATATTTATATTGGTCATTTATCATTCATTTACTACTCCGTGGCTTCTTATATCCACACTCACCATGTTACCTGTTGTAAATATTCCCACGTGAGTGATTTTTCTTAGCAGCCATCTAGAGGGGTCCTAATAGATGAGACCTTTCTGCATCTTGGTACCACATTTGCTGAGCAACTACATTCTGTGTTCCAAGAATATGTATAATCTGTTGATTTACGCACAGGGGACTTCTGTGTTGTTCTACTGATTGATATGCCTGCTAGACCCAGAATCTTACAGAAAATTGCTTGACCTTAAAAATGGTGCTTTAGGAAAGTAAGAAATTAATAAAATAGAAATCATAGGCAGTAGTATTGGGGTTATACGGACCTCCATCATTTTGCCTTGACTACATGAACAGCCTCATCTTCTGCACAGTGCCAAAGCATTGTTTATGGTCCTCTGTACTCATTCCATCTCTGAGCTTCAAGCCTTTGCTCACCTCATCTCCCTGGCCTGGAATGCCCTACTACTTCACTTTTTTACCTGGCTAAATCTCCTCAGGGTGCTTTAAGACTTAGTTGAACTAATTCAATGCATAATATTTAAATTGTTTAAAAATTCATGTGCCATGGACAAGGATGGACCACCATGGATGTGTCTTGTAAACAACAGGTAAGCCTAAGAGTGTGGAGTGAGTAAAGCTGAGAGGCTTTTCACGTATTTATTTGCCATTTGAATATCTACTTTTATGAAGGATCTATTCGAGTCTCCTGCCCATTTGATTGGATTTGATATTTTTCTTATTGCTCATAAAAATCTTGTACATATTCTAGATATACACTCTTCATCAACTGTATGCCTTACAAACATGTTTTCCTGTGCTTTAGTTTCCTTCTGTCTCTCTCTCTCTGTATATATGTATAACATCTTTTTCTAGTCAAATTGAGAATGAGTTGCATACATAATGGACATTTACCCCTAAATACGCCAGTGTGTATTTCCTAAGAACAGGGACTATTATCTTATATAAACACAATAAAATTATCAACTTTAAAATTTAACATTGATTCTTTTAATTTACCAAATATTTCTGATTTTGTGGATTGACTCAATCAGATTATAGCACTTTCTTTTTCCTCCAGCACAAGACCCACTCGAACATCAGGAATATATGTTCTGTTCATGTCTCAAGTCTCCCCTAATAGGAATATTAGGAATGTCTTTTTATGAAATTGACATTATGAAATTGACATTTTTAAAGAATAGACTTATTTTTTTTTGTAATAGATGTTTCCCTTTCTGGTTTGTGCTTTCTCATGATTAGATTCAGGTTACATAAGAGAAGTTGTGTCCTCAGAGTATCCCATATGGAGGCACGGGGTGTTCATCTGCCTCTAGCTGGTGATGTTAATTTTTTTTTGTTTTTTTTTGTTTTTGCGGTACGCGGGCCTCTCGCTGCTGTGGCCTCTCCCGTTGCGGAGCACAGGCTGCGGACGCGCAGGCTCAGCGGCCATGGCTCATGGGCCCAGCCGCTCTGCGGCATGTGGGATCTTCCCTGACCGCAGCACGAGCCCGTGTCCGCTGCATCGGCAGGCGGACTCTCAACCACTGCGCCACCAGGGAAGCCCAGTGATGTTCATTTTGATCACCTTGTCAAGGAATCCAATTTCTCCACTGGACAGTTTCTATTTTTCCTAACTTTCCAGTTCTAACATTCTCTCTGTATATGCCAGTTGGTGCTCAGCATTCTAGTGGACAAAAGAGCCCTCTTCCTCCTCCATTTCTTTATATGTTGGATTGGCCAAAAAGTTCATTCGGTTAATGAATACATTCAATAAAGTTCTCGGTGAAAATGAAAACTGCCTTTTATTTTTACTTAAAATGAGCGAGCTCTTTGGCCACCCCAATACTTATCTATCCGGGTACCATCGTTATGGACTTAAAGATTCCCATTCTTTCATCAGTTTATAACTTATTAGTGTATTTAATTATTTTGGTGCTCAAATTATCCCAGATTTGGCCAGTAGGTGTACCTTCAACCTATATTGTGTCCAAGCCACCTGCTGCCCTGTAATGATTGCTCTCAACATCCATAACCTTGCTGTGGCAGGAAAGAAGGGAATTTCTCATCTCTTACAGAAATCTGTTGGATTTGTTTTCTTCTGTCTTACAGGTAATTACGATAACAATTAAGATCTATTTTTTCTAGTAAAATTGAAGGCAAAGCTGATGTGTGGTTGGTGGCCTTCTTAATCTTAAGGTCTCCTTTCATAGGGTGTGTGGAGTGTTTCCTAATCAAGTACCTGCCATCTTACTCCTTATTTTTAAGTCCAAGACTTAAAATACTTCCAGTAATGTCAATTTTACTTTTCCAGTTTTAACCCATTTATGTATTTTATTTATTGTATTTCAAATAATTTTAGCTATGGATAATATAAAATATTCCCATTTTATTTCCAGTCTTAAAAAGGAAGCTATAACTATTTCTTCATTAATCATAAAGTTTCTTGTAGGCTCTGGTGGATAACCATAATTAGGTCAATAAAGTATCATTTCCAGTGAAACAGTTTTCTGAGCTCTGAAGTATTCTTTCTGACCATTTTTTAATAGATTTTTTTGAATTAATCACTTTTCTGGGTTTTAATTCTATTCAGATTGTTTATTTTTCTTATGTCAAGGTAGTAAACAATTTTTCTAAGATTTTGTTTTTTAATCCAAATGGGCAGATTTATCCTAAACGTATAGTTATTCAAAATCCTTTCTAATTATCTTTGTAATACCTGTAGGTTCTGTAGTTATATCTCCCTTCTAATGTATGATATCAGTATTTCATACTTTTATCTTTTTTCCGTTATCAGTCTTCTTATGGTTTACCAATTTTATGTCTTTCAAAATACCAAGTTTTGACTTTGTTGATGTTCTCTATTGTACTTTTATTTTATATTTCATTAATTCTTCCTCTTAAATCTAGTATTGCCTCCATTCTAATGTCTTGAGTTTCAGTTGTTATTTCTTTCTTATTTCTTAAAATGAATGCTCAGCTCCCAAGTCTTCAGTCACTCTTCTTTTTAAATATATGCATACACAGTTGTAAATGTTTTCCTTACACCATGGCTTTAGTTGAATCATGCAGCTTCTGACAACTCATACTTTTGTCATTCACTTCAAAATATTTTCTAATTTCCATTTGATTTCTCACATAAGCCATAATATTAGAAGTGATTAGTTTCCATGTTTGGGTTTTTTCTAGTTATCTTTTTACTATTCTTTTCTAGTTCCGTTTCCCCGTGGCTAATAAACCTTTCTTTATGACTTCAGTTCTTTAAAATGTGTTATGACTTTCTTTTTGGCAAAATATATGATCGATTTTGGTAAATGTTTCCAGTGTTCTTGAAAAACAATTTATGTTCTGCAGTTGTTCAGTGCCGTATTTTTATGTCAACTAGGTCAACTTTATTGTGTTTCTCAGATGTGTCCTCACATTTTTTTCTCTGTATTCTCTCAGTTTCTCAGAGGTATATTAAAAAGTTCCTCTATGATTAAAGATTTGTCCATTTCTCTTTCAATTTTTGTTTTACATATTTTGATTTTAGGTTATCACTGCAAAAAAAACTAATCTTCCTAGTGATTGAATCTTTTATCATTATACACTATCCCCGTATTTGTTCTAATAATTTTTTCTTGCCTTAAAGTCTAATTGGTCTGATAGTAGAGTAAACGCATCAAACGTATTTTTGTTAGTATCTTAGTCTGCTCAGGGTGCCATAACGAAATACGCTGACTGGGTGGCTTAAGCAACACAACTGTATTTTCTCACAGTCCTGCAGACTGGAAGTCCAAGATCAAGGTGCCAGCAGGGTAGTGTTTGGTGAGAACTCTCCTTTTCCTGTAGGTCACTGCCTTATCACTGCATCCTCACAAGGCCTTTCCTCAGTACATGACTCTTCTTAACAGGCCACCCATACTATCAGATTAGTATCCTACCCTTATGACTTCATTTAACCTTACTTACCACCTGGAAGCCATATCTCCAGGTATAGTCACATGAGGGGTTGGGGATTTTATATATGAATTTTGTGGACAAAATCATTCCATATCAGTTAGTTTTGTGTAATGTATCATTTCATACTTTTATTTTCAACCTTTCCACATCCTTGTGTTTATTGTGTGTGCATTATTTTTTTTTTTTTTTTTGCGGTACGCGGGCCTCTCACTGCTGTGGCCTCTCCCGTTGCGGAGCATAGGCTCCGGACACGTAGACTCAGCGGCCATGGCTCATGGGCCCAGCCGCTTCGCAGCACGTGGGATCTTCCCGGACCGGGGCACGAACCCGTGTCCCCTGCATCGGCAGGCGGACTCTCAACCACTGCGCCACCAGGGAAGCCCTCGTGTGTGCATTTTTAAGGCACATGGTTCTGTTTAATTTTTCAAATCATGATTATTATTCAGTCTGGCAATATTTGTCTTTTAACTGAAGTATTTAATTTATTTGCATTTAATTTAAGTACTGACACCTTTAATGTAAACCAATAATGTTACTGTTTTCAGTGTTCGCCACCTATTCTGTATTTCTTTTTTCTTTTTTTGTATACTTAAGTATGTT
Organism: Stenella coeruleoalba; assembly: GCF_951394435.1. NCBI lineage: Eukaryota > Metazoa > Chordata > Mammalia > Artiodactyla > Delphinidae > Stenella > Stenella coeruleoalba. Next base: position 96,253,757 of record NC_137156.1, on the reverse strand, counting down.
TCTTTTGTTTTACCTATTTCCCTGACTATCATATTGTAGATTTTTTTAATGGTAATTCTAGAGAGTATAATATGTATACCTGTCTCATTAAAGTATATAAATTGGTATGTTTACCATTTCCTAGAAAATGCAAGGACTTTATAATCCTTTAAAGTCACTTAACCCACCTTGATTTTTATTTCATTTGTTTTAGTTTTGTATGTACATTAAACTCCATGTACTATAGGGGTTTTATACAGTCAGTCTTTATTTAGATTCATCCACATAGTTTTGTTTCTGCTTTCCTTCCTATTAGAAGAACTTCTTTAGGTTTTTCTCTTGGTGTGGGTTTGCTGGTGATTAATTCCCTCCTTTTAGTTGTTTGAAAATATCTTTATTCCCTCTGTGTTTGAAGGATGTTTTTATGGGATATGAATGTTTGTTCTTTTTTTTCACCACTTTGAACATATTCCATGGTCTCTGACTTACATTATTTCTGTTGGAAATTCAGCTTTCTTTTTGCTGTTCCTTTGAAGATAATGTATCAGGAGTGGTGTTCTTAAGATTTCTCTCTTTTCCTTTTGTTTTCAGTATTTATTATGAGGACTCAAGGTTTAGTTTTCTATATCTTTGTCCGGCTTGGTGATTGTAGCAATTCTTGAATTTGTGGCTTGATATCTTTCTGCTATTAAAAAAAAAAATCTCTGTCTATATCTCTTCAAATATTGCTTATAAAATGTTTTCTCTCTTTACTATTTCTGGTCATTGTAATAACATATATTATAGCTTCTCCCTGAGTCCCATGTGCCTTTTATTATTTTTTCATCTTTTTAAAATTTCTCTCTGCTTTAGTCTTAGTGTTTTCTACTGACCAAATTTTGGGGTTGGGGGGAGGGTGGGATGAATGGGGAGATTGGGATTGACATATATACACTACTGATACTATGTATAAAATAGATAACTAACGAGAACCTGCTGTGTAGCACAGGGAACTCTACTCAATGCTCTGTGGTGACCTTAATAAGAAGGAAATCCCAAAATGAGGGGATATATGTATACATATAGCTGATTCACTTTGCTGTACAGTATAAACTAACATAATATTGTAAAGCAACTGTACTCCAATTAAAAACAGAAAGCAAAAAAAAATAAATCAAACTTCTCTCTTCAACTTAACTAATTTTTTCTAACTCCACTTATTGCATTTTTCAGTTTCATGATTTTCATTTGATTCTTTTTAATAAATTCCAATTACCTCCTGAAATTCTTTTTATCATATCTTCTAATGTTTTGGGCTAACAGTTGTTTTAAAACTTTACCCTGTCTGATAGCTCCAATATATGAATCTCTTGTTAGCATTTTATTTTATTTTATTTTTAATTTTTAGCCATTTGCTTTGCTTTTTTCGTGTTTTTTGGACATGTACTTGTGACTCCTGGTATGTTGAATGACATAATTGTTTTTAATTGGATGTCAAATACGGGTGTAAAAAATTGCAGAGAGAATTCCATGGTCTGGTGTTGTTATCTTGTGTAAGATAAAGTTTGATTTTGCTTCCAGCAGTCAGCTCGGTTAGGGAAATACATCTTAATATAGCTTGGGG